>NC_140593.1:468515900-469715900 GCF_964204655.1 Triturus cristatus | reverse complement strand
TATGGTTTGCTGCTCTATTTGTCGACTTTTAATCTGCTAATTGTAGCCTGGTTTCTTCTTCCCCAGATGCCTTTTTGGTTCTATGACTGGCTGTTATGAAGTCTATATAGTTCACCTCACAGTGTTCCTGAAGCTTCCTAATATCACTAGTAGATGCTGGAGGAGTCATTTGCCTTGGATATTTATCTGAATAATTTGCTTTGTTTCATACATACATTTCTATTTTTTTAACTAAGTTTTAAATGGGCAGAATTAAGAAACCCTTACCTTCAATAAGAGGTCATTCTGGGGCCTTATCTGTTTCTAGCCCCTCTTCTGCTGCGCCCTTCATGGAAGGCTCCTGCGTTGCTCTTGATATGGCTCAGTCTGGTGTTTCGTGCTTAACAACTTCCTCCTCTTCCTCCCTGAAATCCCATTCACCTTCCTCTGCAAATAAAAGGCTTAAAAAGGATACTCCCTCTCTGCCTAAGTCATCATCTCCTGTTTCTTTAGAAACTGTGTTGGAAGTAATACAAGCCTTATGACTATTTATTGAGGAAACAAATAGTCGTATTCAGACTCTTTATGCCAAATGGTCAAATATAGAGACTAGAATGTCTTTGGTTGAGCAGCAAGTTAGTGACTTACAAATTGCTTCCCATAAAATGGCAGCCTTGGAAAAAGATATTCTATCACTGAAGAAACACGCATAAGACTTACAAAATAGATATAGGCACAATAATTTCCGTAAGTATGGCCTTCCGGAAGGGATTGAAGGGGACGATCCTGTCTCCTTTTTCACCTAATTTCTGCCAAAGCTTCTGGACTTATCTTCATCAACTAGTCAACACGCCCACAGATTGGGCCCTCGTCTGTCTTCATCAGCTGATCCTACCAAACCACGTGGTGTGATCATTTTATTTTTTGAGTTCACAGACCTACTTAACGTCCTGTGGCAGCAAAAGCTAAAAAAAGTAATTGTGTGGTATGGTGCAAAACTTTTCTTACGCAGGATGCTTCCACAGCTACAGCTAAATGGAAGAAGGATTTTATCGCTCTACCCCCAGCATAACAAGCCTTAGGTGCTTGCTATGATTTGTTTCATCCGTGCATATTTAACGTGACTTTTCAGAATAACACTACTGCTTTTGAAGATCCAGCTGAACATTAGAAATGTATAAATTCTCATTTGACTACCTCAATGGATATTGCTGGTCCTTCTTCTTCACGTTGAACTGCTGTAATGACTAACTGAAATGCTTTACTTTATTAATAATCTTTCTTAATGTTCAGGCTTACCTCTTTCACTTTTTCTTTATTTTCTTTACAGGTTTCAGTGATCCTTCACATGTTTGTGTTCTGGCTGTTCTTTGTTGTTCTCCACTGTGGTGCATTGCCCCTAGTCGGTTCTGCTGCCTTCATTTGTGTGTCACCACCCCATTTTTCTGCACATTCCTTTTTTTGGTACGTATTTCAGTCATCAATTTTTGACATGTACTGTCTTTGATTGTCTTATTTGTTATTTCTCTTTTCCCCTCCCTTTTTCTGTTCCTATCCTTTTTCCCTTTTCTCATCACTATCTTGGTTTTCTTGGAATATTTATTTTCCACCCTTTTCTCTTCCTTTTCTCTTCTTTATATTGTTGATCGTGTTGTTTTATATTTAATGGTTGGTTGTTCCATTCAGAGTCCTATACTGGAATGTAAAAGGCATTGTTAATCCCATCAAAAGGCAAAGAATATTATCTAATTTAGCTACCTATACTCCGTATTTAGTCATTTTACAAGAGACCCATTTTACAGAGTTGAAAGCTTTAACATTAAAGCGCGGTTGGGTGGGTTGGGTTTTTGTCTCTCCTACATCTATTAGGAAAAATTGGCTTATTATAGTGCGTCATAAAAAGTTAAAAGTGTTCTGTTATTACTCACAAATCAGATTCGGTGTTTAATGTTCATGTTCCTACATTGCTGGATTACCAATTTTGGCTTACAATAACTAAGAAATGCCTTCAATACAAGGATGACTTTTCCCTTTTGGGTGGTGACTGTAGTCAAATTATAGAACCCTTAATAGATCAACAATCTCAAGTTTGCTTTATTCCTCATAAATTACATAAGCAGTTTCATTCTACTATATGCCAGAATCAGTTATTAGATGCATGGTGTTTATGTAACCCTACTGCTAAAGAGGTATCTTTTTATTCTCCTTCACATGGATTCCTCACCCATCTAGATTATATTTTTCTTAGTGAACCTTAGGCACGAAATCTTATTTCATCTTCTATTGAACCTATTGTTATTTCAGACCATACTACGGTTGTTGTAGATTTGAATTTAATACAGGCACATACCAAAACGAATAGATGGTGGTTTAATAATTCTTTTATTGGACCTCATTTTTTCTACTTGTTTCACAGCTTTTGCTATTGATTTTTTTACATTAATGCGGACCCAGACCCAATTATTGTGAGATATGTTTAAAGCTCCTGCCCTTGGGTTTATTATTGACTTTATTGCAAAAAAAAGAAATCCTTTCTAAGCAACAGAAATCTTTTTTGACTACTATTCTGTATCTAGAACAACAATTCCATATTTTATCTTCTGATTCTATTTTACAGGATGTGGTTCATGCTAGAATACATTTTAATAAAATAACTGTGGATAATGCTGCATTTCCTTTGCTTCATAGTATTGTCCGTTATTATGAGGGAAGTAACAAAGCTGGGAAACTCCTTGCTATTTATTTGAAGATTCAGAAGCAACACACTCACATTGAATTTGTCCATTATTCTGATGGATCTTGATCTTGGATTAAAGATCAAGACATTCTAGAGGAATTTGTACATTTTAATAAATCCCGTTATACTCCTAAGTCATATACAGTTTTTTTTCTTATTAACACTTATCTCAATACCATTTCCCCTCCTTCTCATGTGGATTTTGCATTTCTAGAACATGATTTTTGGATCTCAGAGATATTTTAAGCTTTCCTTTCCTTTAAGAAAGGTAAAATTCCAGGACCTGATGGCTTCAAGGTAGAATTTTATTTACACTTCTCCAATGTGCTACTGCCTAAACTATTCCAACTTGTTGATTCTTCCAACAGACTGGCACAACTGGGAGTACCTTCCAAGAAGCTACAATCTGTCTCATTCATGAAGATGGTTGTGATCCAACACGTGTAAAAATTATAGCCCTATATCCTTTGTAAATGTAGATTATGAAAATGTTGCTAAATTACTCGCTCTATGCCAGGCCCATGAACAATTTCTTCCTGATAAGAAAGGCACAGTCTCGTTTCATTAATGCTCGGCTGACTTCTGACAATTCTAGACTATTTGTTAATGTTTTAAATAAAGCCTCTTCCTTTCTTCTTCTTTAGCTGATGTTGCTATTGATGAGGAAAAACCTTGTAATTGAGTGGATTGGTCTTTTCTGCTCAAGTCTTTGACCTGGAATGGATTTGGTCCTAAAATTACATGGTTCATTTCTCTACTTTATACAGCCCAAGGGGTCTGTGCTGTTTAAAGGCCGCATATCCCAATATTCCATATCAAAGCGAGGTGTTCATCAAATTTGTCCCTTGTCTTCCCTCTAATTCTTCCTTTCCTTGGAACCCTTTTTAACCCAAATTTGAGGTAATGATCTCATATCAGGCAGAAAATCATTAGAAACTCTTCATCTATGCGGATGACATTCTTTTTTTACTTCCCAATCCAGACGTTACGCTAACTGCTTTACTTCATGAAATTTCTGAGTTCTCTTCAGTCTCAGGATATAAAATTAACTCAGACAAAACTAAAGTATTGCCTATTACTAAATTTTGTTTACAAATAATCATATAAATTTGCTGGTTTCCACTGGATTAATTCCAAAGTTAGATATTTTGGTATCTGGTTTACAAATTCCATTGAATCCTCTATTATTCTTAATATGAAAGAGAGTCTTTCCAGAATAAAAAAAACCTCTTTCTTCTTGTAGCCTGCTGTTTCTGTGTTGGTGTGGCCGGCTTGATTCCATCAAAATGATGATTATACTTATTCTTCTATATACTGTGGCCATGATTCCAGTCCACATACTGCTTACTTATTTAAACACAATAATTCTCTTCTTTCCAAATTCCTCTGGAATAACAAAAACTCTAGATTATTTTTATCTCATCTTATGAAATCCAAACCTGATGGAGGCGTTAATTTTCCTGACTTTTGTACTTACCACAAGGCCTTCAGTTTGCGACAGGTCTCCAAACAGTTTCTTCCCCTCTCACACCTCCATAACTTTATGTTGAACTCTCCTTACTTGAGCTGTTTTCAAATCAGGAAGTTCTTTATTTTTCCTCAAGAGATATCTTTACATGCTCCCCTTTATTTAATCATAATTTTTGTCTTTTAAAACCTTCTTATCTTTCTAAGAATTAGTCTCAAAGTTCTTTTTTATCTTGTCCTTTTTAGTAGAGGCATTTGATCACTATAAATAAAAGACTTACCTAGTGGAAATCCTGGAGACAATGAGCTATAATCTGGTTCCAGACTGTATTTGACGGTGTAAAGCCTCACTCTTTCTCTCAATTCCAAACATTTTTCAAGTGTCCATGTTCTTGTTTGCAAAACATTTCTATTCTTTTAGGAATTCTTTTAGATATCCTGTATTCTCTTCTGATTCCTATCCCTGCTGACTCACTATTACACTTGCTTATGCTCATTCCTAAAGCTTCCTCTATTTATAAATATTTTTTCGCTCCAGATCTTTCTCTGGCTAAAACTAAGATTGAGCTTAGTTGGGAAACTGATTTGGGATGTGCCTGACCTAAGTCAATCTGGAACAAAATGTGGTCTAGGACATTAAAAACATCCAGAACAGCCTCCACTGCTCAGTCTATCTTTTTCTATATCATAGATTACATCTCAACTTGGTGTCTATAGCCACTTTCTCTCTCTCACTCTCTGTCTCACACACACACACACACGCACGCATGCACGCCTGCACACACACACACACACACACACACACACACACACTCTGTTATTTGTTGGTCATGTTAGCATTCTCAAGGTGACCGTATGCCCCTTCTTTTTGATGCCCACTACTGCGTTTAAAAATAAAAGGTACTCACAACTTACGTTAATTTTAAACTAACACTGTCCTATATCGCCGTCCTTGGTATTTTTAGGTAGCTTGTCTGATATTCTCCTGTTAGGTTCACATAAGAGTGGATTGGTTGACCTTATGCTGGCTTTACCCTTTCAGCAAATTACTCTCAATTGAAAACGTGCCACTAATCTTTCATTGTAAGATTAATGATATAATCTTTATCATTATCATCACTCGGAGATTGCTTTTGCTTTATCATGTAGACCATATGCTAGCAGACAGTTATTTTGGTGTTCATTGACTGATTTCTTAGATGTCTCTGCTAGGAACCAGGTAGTTCTGCATGTTCTGAAAATTTTAAACCACTGTGAATTGCATTTTTATCTCTGCTTTATTTTGCTTATTTTATGTATTTATTTTTTTTATCACTGATTTATTTTGTTCTTTCTTTACATGATTAAGTAATGCATACTACTCTGCGATCTTTAATTGTTAGATCTTTTTCCTTGTTCCCCCCTCTTACTTTCCCTTCCTATCCTGTTTCTCTTCCCTATGATATTATTTAAAATTGTGAACAATTTTATTTCTGTCATTCAGTTAGTATATTTATGATTCTATATCTGTTATGATATGCTTTGTGCTCATGTTTATATTGTTAAAGAAATGCCATTTTTGGAAGTTTGAAAAGACTTCATCATATTTTCATTAAATAGAACAGAAGTCCATCCTTGGGTGTGTGTGGCCATTCACCACAGTTACATATAGCAACAGTAGATGTTCTGGCAACCAACATAATTAATGTGGTGCATGAATAAATACTTATAAAGTCCCAAAGGCGAGACCTAGTGGTTATGCCAGTGCTTGTTCTATTGTGCATGCACAAAAAAACAGGGGGGCATACTTTTGATTTTTTCACACAACGCAGCGCAGCAGCAGGCGTTGCTACACTGTGTTGTGTGAAAATGAGAGAACATAACAGAACCCTATCTACAAAGACATGGTACTGCTGCTCTCTTCTCAAAAATTGGCACACCTTCTGGCTACCTAGTACCAAACAAACACCTTTGTACCATAATGCAAAGTTTTCTGTGTCAGTCTAGCCTATGTTGTGCACCAGAAAGGTATCCATCTAATACAAATCACTATGCTTAGACATACTTTCAAACTTTTACCACTTTGTATGTGTATTTATACAGTATAGCAAACAAGCAAACTTAAAACAAGTTTGAAGAAAAGAAACATTTTTGCCCTTCATTGTGGCTACCTCAAGAATACATAATTTTCTGGTTCCAAGCGATGTCTACCAATGTTATTTGTAAGAATTCCAGTCATTAGATGAGGGGTGGTGAGAAATCACCTCAACTAATAATCACAGTCCTTGTCAGAGTGAACCAAAAAAGACACCAAATAAACCCATGCTTAACCTCATGTAGCATGGAACAAAAGCAGCAAGACTTAACTTGGAGACAATGGTTACAGTGTTTATGCAGTATACTCAAACAACAATAAAGTGACAATACACAAGAAGAATCCCAAAGCAATTTAGATACAAATAGGTTATTTTAATGAATACAATGAAAGCTAAACCACAAAAATCAGTAGAACTGAAGTAATGAGTTTTTAAAGTTTAATGTAAAGATATCTTCAAAAAGCATGAAGCGATTAGAAGCCCCAGACCAGGACAAAGTCACAAGTTCAAGCTGATCACGATGGAGTGGAGGCCTGATACAGTGCCAGTTTCACCCTGCTGGAAGTTTCACCTCATAACTTTGGTTCTGCATCTGTCCGTTGAAGCTGGAGATCAGTGTGGTGCTGATATGCGAGGCTCTGCATCACTCTACATTGGATACATTGAAGCACAGCAGGTGGGGGTCAGGACTCACTCATACAGAGTCCAGCAGAGGAGATCATGTCAGGTCCAGTTGGGCCCCAAGCTCAAACAGGTCAGCCTACTGACCCTTGGAGTCACTTCTGGGGTCCTGGGTTCATGGCAAGCAGGTTCAGTTTTCCATCTTCAGACAGCATCGCAGTCACTCTTTTGAATCTTCTTATGTCCAGTAATAATCTAATTCCCATGTTCTGGGGCTGGCACTTTTGTGCCTATGCCGGCCTGTGGGTGGGGGCACCTTTTTGTCTAACTCTAAAACTGGTTTTGGTCAGTTGTTCCCCTTCTGCTGAGGTTTGCTCCAGTCTGTCTAGTGAAACAAAGGGAGGGCAGGCCCAGGTATGAGTTGTATTTGCCAGTGACAACCTATTCATCGTTTGAGCCAGGAAGGGACTGGGTACAACCCTCAGCTACCCTTTGAAGCTAAGGATAGGTATTGGTACACCCCCCCCCCCCCCCAGGCCATTCTGCTCAGAAGAGGAACAGCCTTTCTTACACTCAAGGCACATTGTCATCTGTCTGGGAGCAATACACATCACACCACAGGAGAGCCATTAACAAAAAAAGGTGACTCTGGTCACTGGCAGTAAGTACATTTGGCATAGGAATGAAAATGCAACTTTCTAAAACTTAAATTTTCAAAATAGTAATTTAAACTCAGACTTCATCATTATAGAGGATTTTAAATTACAATTAAGATGAGTGGAAGAAGTATTTCTCTAGCCATTTCCAAACTGAATTTAGCAGGTGATAAATGTAATAAGGTAATCCAGCATTAGTATATGAGGGAAAGATTTACTAAGTGCTTGCATTAACCATGCATCACGTAAGGCCACCTTGCATGGCTCTACGTGGTTTAGTAAAATCCAAGGTAATGCAAGGCAGCACATATCGCAAGGAGGCAGCACAAATATTCCTTATATTTGCAGAAACTAACAACAAGTGAAAACAAATTTGGAAAAGGGGGAGAGATGGATAAGAATGCAGTGGAGGGAGATGGTTAAGTCCAAGTGAGCTGGAAACAAGAGGGAGAGCTAGAGAGGAGTAGGCTGGAGTAAAACAAAATGCCCATGTCCTTGTGCAGCGTAGACTGCTGTTCACACTATTTTTGGATGCAAAATGCACCTCATTGCATGCAAAATGCATCTCAGTTTTCTGTTGCAAGCATTTTGGATAATTACATGTAACTTTTAGTACATTTTCAGTAATTTTGTGTAATTACATAAAAAGGATTTAAGCAAATTTCACAAACCTATACAAAGAATTTGCCGGGCTCTGTGATGACTGAAGGTATTGGAGAAGAGCCTACCAACTGTTGTTTCCATGTACAGGAGCGACTAGTGCAGAACCTCTTGTGCTCAGACAATGCTCATACTCAGAAGTGCTCCCTGAGTTTTCAGCCTGATATTCAAGCCAATAAGGAAGAATCTTACCACTTGTATGAACATACTCAGCCTGCAGCCCAGGCTTCATCTCTGAAAGTCTGGAGCCTCAGTTTCTTCTGTTGATATGAAAGCCTTTTTTCGTGCATACAAATTATTCCAACTAGCTTTTACCAATAATGTTTTCCCTTGAGCACTTAAAGCACCACTGAGATGCCTGATACACATTAGCTTTCATGGTGAGATCTACAATACTTTGTAATAGGGTTGGAGCCCACATCAAAAATTCTTCTGATTCAGGTTCTGGAGCATGAGGACATTGCTCTGTAATCCTGGCCAGTCTCCCAATGCAATGTTGGAGCTCTTAAAACTCATAATTCTGAGGGTATGGCTAGGAGCATCGAGATGGCGGTCGCACTCTAAGAGTGCTCCAGATCCCTCCATCATCCGCTTCATGACCACAGCCATCGGCAGTCATATTTATACCCCAATGATCTGCTAATACGGCACGTTTGTCTGGAGTGCCTTCAGTCTCCGGAGTGCCCATCTGCCGTCCTCCAGAGTCTTCTGGTGTTGAGGCCTTCGCTGCGGCCCACTGGCTCAGCGCATCATCCTCCCTGCTCTCGGAGATACCACCAGAGGCCTGCAGCAGCTGCTGTATACCCGCCAATGCTGGGGACTGACGGGTGCCTGGGGCCTGATGCATCAGCCCTTGAAGACGCTTGAGGCAGCCCGTGACCCCCGTGTGGCCTTGAGCCGACCCCTGCTGCCGATCCCCCTGAGGACGAGGACTGATGTAGAGGTCAGAAAATCACTGCTGCCTGCCCGGCGAAGCAGTGGGCCTTACCTGCTGACCTCCTGGCGGTGCTTGGCACTGCTTGCAGAGGGAGACTGTGAGTCCGGCCGCCGGGTGCCTTCGCTGTTCCCACCCTTGAGTGACCAGACTAACTGAGGATCCGGCGAGGGCCTGAACCGGTCTCCTGAGACCCTCGCTACTGCCTGCCGGGCCGGGCTGGGGTCGCTATGGAGAGGGAGGATGGCCCAGGCCCTGGGCCACATGATGGAGGCCTGAGTGGACCTGACTACCGATGCTGGAGAGACCGTGGGAGAGAGTGATGATCTCTGGCCTGGACGCTGTGCCCCCTGCTGTGAGCTCCGGGTGATGGTGGTGAGTGTTTCCTGCCCCTGACGGTCCTGGGACATGTGGTCTGTGGGGTCCCCCCAATCCGGTGGCAGGCACTGAAGAGCCACCCAGCCGCCTGGCCCCACGCTCCCTGGGCAACCCCCCTTGAAGAGTTGGGATCGGGGGCTGGCTATGCACCTCAGTGCCCTCTCTTGTTCCACCCCTGTCTTTGATACCCCGCTGGCATTGGAGCCCGCTAGGCAGTGAGGTCTGAGAGATGGTCCTGGCTGACCCTGGGTGAGAGCGGTGGGGGCCCTCCCCTCTCAAATGGAGGCACAGATATGGAACCGGCCTACCCTGGAGGACTCAGGCGCCTTGGGCCTGTCGACTTCTGAAGAGGTGGCCACCGGGAGAACTGGATAGATTGGGCCTTATTTCACAACAAACGCCCTGAGAGACTGCATTGGGCACTGTTCCCTGCAAGCAGCTGGCCCCTTATAACTAGAAGACTGCGCAGACTGGGCCCTGGCGGGGGCTGCTGATGCCGGGCATGTGCTGGTCGGGCCTGAGGCGGAGACCATCCGGACTGACAGGGAGGTGAGCAGGGCCCTGAGGACACTCGGAAAGGGGTGGAGAGACTGAGAAGCACCCATGTAGATTTTATACTCCTAGCTGGTCCTCAACTCCCCAGGGGCCCCTCCCGACCTGCACTCCATGTGGAGGACCTCCGCTGTTCCTTAGGTCCCTTCCCGGTACCCCGGCTGTTACCATCCCGCAACTGGAGAGGACTTAGGCCTCCCTTTGAATCCCTGCTTGAGTCCTGCGTTGCTACAAGCTACAACTCAGACGGACCCAGGTGCCACTCAGCATCCAGGATGGGGAAGTACCGGGCGCCCAAGGCATCCACCACCCAGACCCAGACCAAAATGGACCAGTATACCACAAACGAATCAGGCCCAGTTGAGGGGGCGACTGGGGGCTCATCCCTCCCGGGGGCCGATCTTGCTGCAATCCTGCAGGCCATCAGCACGTCCCAGGCCTCGGTGAAGAATAAGATTGGGGAAGTCCGGGTGGATGTGGCCCTTATTCGCCAAGACCTGCGCAACGCCACAGCTCGTATCTCAGAAGAGGAATCCCGCAAGCCCACAGCTGAACACGACATCCGCCAACTGAAAGAGCAGGTAATCCACTTTTGAGCCCACACTAAAGAATTACACTGAATGGCTGAAGACGCCGAAAACCGGTCACGGCGCAACAACCTCCGCCTGGTGGGATTCCCGGAGGGGGCCGAACAAGACCAAGTGGCGATCTTCCTTGAAGACTGGCTGACATCATGGATGCCCAGGGACGAGCTGTCCCCATGGTTCGCTATCGAGCGGGCCCACCGATCTCTTGCACCTAAACCACCTCCCGGCGCCCCACCTCGGCCCATAATTGCCCGAATTCTAAACTTTAAAGATAGAGATGCTATCTTGAGTGCGGCCCGGGCCCAGGGAGCCCTGAAGTTCCAGAATCAAACAATAATGATCTTCCCAGATTAAACTAAGGAGGTTCAGGCCCAGCGGCACTCCTACACAGAGGTCAAGCAGAAACTTCTCAACTTGGGCCTTCAATACAGACTTCTCTTTCCAGCTCACCTCTGAGTAGTGTTCCAAAACAAAAAACACTTTTTTGAGTCTCCACAATCAGCCTGGTCCTGGATGACTGAAGAGCAACCCTTCTGGCTCTGCTCCACATCCTCGCCTGGGTCATCCAGATCACAAGTAACTGGTTCACTGTTCCCCAGGCAACATAGGAGGCGTACGCAATCACGTAGGGGCCAGGGAGTGAGCAAGGAGACTTCCAAATCACCCGAGGCGATGGCCCGGGGACTCAACGTCACCACCGGGCCGTGGTGCTTCCCCCGACATCGGAACGGTTCTGAGGATGAACTATCCCCCGCACGGAGTCCCTCCAAGACTTTAGATCCGGCAACCACAAACTCAGATCTCTCCAGGAGCCCTGTGATTGGATGTGCCAACATCACCATTGAGAGGTGGTATTGGGGAGTTCCAACAGGAAAGGACATAGGAAACATTTCCCACGTAAGTACAGATCTTAGAGATACCTGTTAATGCTACCATTATATCCGATATTATGGAGGGGTCCATCATGCAGTTCTCAGCTAAACGTTTTAGTTTAGTTTAGCTAGTTATGTTTTACTTTGCAGGGTGACAGATGCTTACATTCCAGAAGTATAGGGCGGGGGTCGGGCAGGGAGGGTTAGGACTGTTGTCCTCTGTCTAGTTTTATGTTGGGATTTGTCAATGTTTCTCTTTTTCATTGTTTGCAGCACCTTGACACTTGCTCATCTCATAAGCACTGCGACCACACACCCCACAGGGCGAAGTCTGCAAATGCGCCTTCCCACAAAACTACACCAGTCTCCGGGGGACTCAATGCCCCATGTCCCATTCGCTCCACACTCCACGTATGACGCAAACATCCACTAAGGGTAAGCCCTTGCAAACGTTATCCTGGAATGTGGACAGCAGCCCTTAAATATGCCCAAAGACACACCCCTGACATACTCCTACTCCAGGAAACCCAACTACTGGGAACTCAGTGCCCCTTCCTTGCGAGATATGGGTTCATTAGGATGTGGAACTCTGGGTTCGAGCGAGGGTCACGAGGGGTTGCAATCCTGCTACCACGAGGCCTTCCTTTCACGCCCAACCACATTACTACAGATCCTGAAGGCTGGTTTGTCACCTTATCTGGGACGCAGGAAGGGAACACCCTCACCTCCTCTCTGCATCACTTCACTGACATTGTCACTGCCCTACCAATGGGTCAGACAGTGATAGGGGGAGACTTTAATACAGTCTTGAAATCATTGTTCGACACGACTGGCACACCCACTCTCACTCCCACTACGATAATGAATGCAAGGAAACTGGTTGATTGGACAGCCGCCCTGGGCCTGTGCGATGTTAGGAGAGTCTGGAATCCCTGAAGCTCTCAGTATACTCATAGCTCGGCGGCACATCACACACATTCGTGAATTGACATGATCCTCATACCCACCTCTATGTGCCAGAGAGTATCAAACATTGCCGTACTCCCCTAGGGAGTCTCAGACCATTCAGCCCTACTTTTACACTTAGGCGAAACCCCTGATACACCTTACCCACTGTGGCGACTAAACGCCCGGTTCCTGCAAGACAAGGAGGTCAAGAAAGCGATAGGGGAGGAGCTGAGCCAATATTTCATCGCTAATCTGGGATCGGTCCCTGCCGCGAGCACCCTCTGGGAGCCGAGTAAAGCCACCATCCGGGGAGTAGCTAGAGGTCTGGTTCCGGCGCGACGACTGGCTCAGACCAGCCTTCTAACCCTTCTTGAGGCACAAGCAACACGGCTCGAAACAGCCCCAAGTAAGTCCCCAAGCAATCAGCGAGACAGGCAACTTGCGGCCATGCGTGAGGAGATCAAACATATCTCACTAGAGTCGGCCAAGATGCTTTGGCGTTCCTCTGTAGTCAGAGTATATGGCTGGGGAGACAAGAACCGGAGGCTGCTGCACAGCCTGTTTTCTTATCCCTTGGTCAATCAAATAATCCATGAAGTCCGTGATCTTTCAGGGACCATCAAGCACACTTCACCTGCAATCGCGCAGTCATTTGCCGATTACTACGCCCACCTATACTCCGCTCACAAGCCTGACGCTTCCCTCCAGGACATGCTTAGCCAAGTGGGGGTCCAACTTCCCTGCCTCATGGAGACCGAGGTGATGGATCTAGTTCTTCCCTTCACCCCGGAGGGAATACACAATGCAATCTCTTCGCTGACAGTGGGGAAAACACCAGGGCCAGACGGCTTCCCGCAGGAGTACTATGCTGCTTATCTGGACCTACTGGTCCCCCACCTTGCTGAATTGTACCGACATGCTGCTGAGGCCGGGTCCTTTCCCCCTGAGACAGACATGGCAACTATAGTGGTGATCTCTAAAACCCAACTGCCCTCATCATCCTGTACGGACTACCTCCCCATTTCTCTAATCAACGCCGAGGTGAAGATATATGCCATGATACTGGCTCAGCGCCTGCGCCACTCTTGAGCAAACTAGTCCACCCGGACCAATGCGGCTTCATACCAGCGGGCAGCACTAGGCACTGCCTGAGGTGCCCCCACCTGGCTCTAGCACACCGTCGACGTCTCACACCCTACCTGACGCTCCTCCATGTCGACATTGAAAAAGCCTTTGACCCGGTTGACTGGCTCCACCTGGAGGAGGTTTTAAAGATGATGGGCCTGGGTCAGCAATTCAGACGCTTCGTTCAAGTCCTTTACTCTAACTCTAAAGCCAGAGTGCTCATCATCGGAGCCCTGTCAGAGGTGTTCCCCATTCAAAAAGGCACGAGACAGGGCTGCCCCCTCTCACCTCTCCTATTTGTGCTGGCAATGGAGCCCCTGGCATGCCTCATTCGGTCGGATGACTTGATCCAGGGCTGGGCTTGGGAGAGCCACTACATCGACAAAATAGCATTATACGTGGACAATGTCCTTCTTTTCCTGGCGGACCCAGCCAGCTCTGGCCCTAGATGTCTCCAGGCCCTCCAAACCTTTGAGAGCATCTCAGGACTCCGGCTTAACCTGCCAAAATCAACCCTAGTACCCCTTCATCCCTCCAGGGAATGCTTTGTCTGGCAAACATCCATCCCCATTA
This sequence comes from Triturus cristatus, assembly GCF_964204655.1. Classification (NCBI taxonomy): domain Eukaryota; kingdom Metazoa; phylum Chordata; class Amphibia; order Caudata; family Salamandridae; genus Triturus; species Triturus cristatus. Next base: position 469,701,736 of record NC_140593.1, on the reverse strand, counting down.
GGCGACAGACCTTCAAATATCTAGGGATATGGATGGCTCTGCTTCCCGAATTAGAATGGGCATTAAACATTACCCCGCTGGTTCAAAAAACCAAAGAGGATCTCAAGCGCTGGCATACCCTACCACTCAACCCCCTGGGGAGAGTGGCCTTGTTTAAAATGATGATCCCTCCACACTTCCTGTATGTCATCCAGAATACCTCCTTTCACTTCCCATGCAGCTGGTTTAGAGAAATGGACGGTGTGGCCGTGAGATTCCTGTGGGGGGGGGGCGAGACCACGCATCGCCCATGCCCGGTGTTGGATCCCGCCCTTTGATTGTGGCATGGGCATGACTGATCTTCACCTATACTACACAGCTACCCGGCTTTTAGTCCTCCATGACTGGTTCACTAGGGGCTGGTCTGACCCGGCCTACAGAACAGAGCTCAAGGACCTGGTATTTCCCCAGATTCAGGCATTCCAATATGGAAGCCCAATACCCACAGCAATGCCGTTGAAAACTAGTGCCGTCCTGATAGCCTGGCGTATGGCGCTAAGACACACACGTTGGGACAAAAAACTAAGCCAACAGACACCTCTCTGGCAAGGCAGGTGGCTGAGAGAAGTGACGACACTCACAGGCTTCAAATGATGGGATTATATTGGCATATCACTACTGGGCGATGTCTAGCTGGGTGACCACATTAGAATGTTCCAAGACTTACAGAGATGCTACACTCTTCACACCTCACAATTTTATAAGTACCTGCAGCTATGTCATGCTCTCGGTGCGCACATCTCAATGGGCACAACACTCCCCAAATTTAGCCCACAAGAGGCTCAGGTCATGATGGGAAACCTTGGGAACGGTGGGGTATCCCAGATATACCGTAGCCTAAAGCCGACAACGCTTGCCCCATTCAGGACCCGGTGGGAGGGATAACTGGGCCCCCTGGAGGACGAGAATTGGCACGACACCCTTATGGCCCCCAAAACTATTACAACTTTAGCCAGACTCTGTCTAATCCAGCTATATTACTTGCACACCGCTTTTCTCACCCCAGAACGCCTTAACAGGGTGGGCCTATGCCCCTCTCTGAGCTGCACATCCTGTGGGTATGAACGGGCAGACTTTTACCACATGACCTGGACCTGCGCACCCCTTGCCTCATACAGGGGCTGCAATAGAGTCTGAGCCCACACACATCCTGGGTTGGCAAGTTCCCCACGACCCCCTACACCTCATTTTAGGAGTAATGGACGGCCTAGACGTGTCACGATCTGATAGGGTGTTCCTGAGGGACAGACATCAAGGTAGCTAAACGCAATATTGCCGCAGCCTGGGCACAGCCTAAGCCCCAAAGTATAACCAGATGGCGCCAGGGAGTGGATTGGTGTGCCACACAGGATAAACCCATATTTGAGGCCTGTGGATGCCCTACTAAATACCAAAGGGTATGGGGCAAATGGACGAATCAGTTAGACTGACTAAATTAAAACCCGCCTATATACATAAATGTAATGTTTACATGCTGTGGTTATAGACCGAGGCACTTTACCTGTCACCAATGATCAAATATGTCATGTTGCTTTTTGTGTGTTCAAAAATAAGAATAAAATGTATAAAAGAAAAAAAACTAATTATCCTAGATACATGTACAAAATGGGGTCTCTTCTGATAATGTTTGCTGTCCCCCACATTTCCCACATATAAACTACAGGTACATAACGAATTGAGAACAAAAATAGGAAGGCTTAGGTAACTAGCAATTAAACATTTCTTAAGATTACATGTTCTTTGTATATTTAGGAAGAGAAGCAATGGGCTGCTTCCACATTTGTGGAATTCCACAATTCTAAATGTGGCATAATGAAGCTGATTAGGAAGAGCATGCTTTCATAGGAGTGCAAACTAAAAAGCTGGTTTACGCATTCCATATATGATTTACACACCATCAGCTTTGGACTTAGCAAATAGTCAAAGCTTCATGTATTCCCAAAAATATTTTTAATTGGACATTGTGAAAGGATCAAACTTGAAATAGTTGTGGTGGAGTTTTCTGCTTTTATGGTTAAAGTAGTAAGGAAGCTATGTGTTAAAGTCCAATTCAGCCACATTCCGTATTCAATAGGGGATGAGATGCATTTATGTGCTCCTAAATTGCACAGGCATGTCAAGTATTGCATGTTAGGACTGTGTCTTCCCATAGAAAAACTGTTCTCATTTAAATAGCATAGCAAAACTATTCTCATTTTTTATCAGCAATTTAGCATGATTTATTGTCAAGTATTTTAAAAGGGGCAAAAGATATTTTCATTTAAGGTCTTACTTCCATCTTGATAGACACCATTGGTTTGTCAGTCACTGCCAAATCCCCATTATCGATATATACTTTGAGGCCTTTGATAACTAGGCCTTTCCGTGGTTGGCACTCCTGAAGATCAAAGTGGGCAGAGGATTTTTTAAGGGTAGTCCAGGAGTTATCTATATCCCTGAAAGCACCTCTCTAATTAGTAATAAGCAATTTGTTTTCAAATAGGGAGCGGTACTGGACATGGCTGTCCTCTCTCCCCATTGCTTAGATTGGATGAGAATGTACTTTCATTCCAATGTGAAAGATTCAGTATTGTAATTGTCTTCTAAGCACACAATTTGATAATTTACACCTCTGATACATCTAGAACAAATCCTGGTGCTGATGAGTTTATTCACTTTTTGGGTCCATATCTGGCTACTCAGTGAATGAGTATAAACGAGAAATTATGGCTCGGAATGAGCAGAGTGAGTCCAGTCAAATTCAAGATTAAATGAGATGTTTAGGTACTAAGATAACTTATAAAGAGAATTTGAGCCTAACATCTATGACAGGTCATAAATACCTGGTTAAAATATCTATTGTGGCCAGGTGTATGTGTATCTATGTAACTCCATCTCTTTAGTTTTTGTTTTAAAAGTATATCTAAGTTTCAAGGGAAGAAAAGCAGTTTCATTTGAAATCAAAGCGAATCAGGCTTTCTGGTAAGAAATGTTGGTCTATGTGGACATACCAGATTTGTAGTTTTACTTTTGTGCTTTTTGACTACTGAACTTCAGGATATTAATAGCTTACACCAATGAATCCAGTTGGGGCTCAGTCATAAAGTCAAAGCACAGTAGATTATATGATGAGAATTATCTGCATCTCCAACGTACTTCAAGGAAGTGAGTATATTAGGCTGGAGCATATATGAGGTATGAAGTGAGGAGGGTGTTGAAAAGTCCTTACTATTCAAGTTTATCTATTGTAGGGCACTCACCAGGCACCATTGCTTACCAAAATGATACCATTACTGTGCTTTGAAAGTGGCAGGATTTACTTTATGAGGGCAATTGATGGCAGGAGATGAAACAAAGACTTGGAAGTCCCTTAGTACATGGATAGGAGGATCTACTACAACATTTACATATATACAGCTGAGCTCAAGGGCATCTGCACAATTCTGGACTAATTCATATGAAATGGCATTGAAGCTACACAAACAGGGACTCAAGAAAAATGAGATCCTGGATTGTATAGGGGCCTACACAAGGTGGGTAAAGAAAACATATTGCCAGTAAAATTATTATTGAAAGAATATTTGCCAATACTGGCGAAAAGGTTTTATGGAAAGTATCAATGAACATACTTTGTACTATAGGAAAATCTGCTGCATGCAAAAATATATTTTTTTTAAACTTTCCATAGGATTCACTGGACACCTAAAAACTGTCCAAGTTTGCACAAAGGTGTGAAGCTGTAATGCTGTAAATGCAGAATGTCAAATTTGGAGGAAAAAATCAGCAGCCACATTTTTCTTTCCTGGAAGAAATTCAGTTCTGAAGGTATATTCCTGTAATCTTGAGGTAAGCCAAGCGATGCGTGTTGTGGAATTCCATCCTCCACTTGAGGACAATATGTTCACCAATGGCTTGTGATCTGTGCTCAGGATAAACTTGCTATCCCACTCGTAGTTCCTAAAGTGTTCAATTGCTAAGACGGACATCAAGAGTGCAAGCCAGTTAATCTCTGACTGGCTCCCTGTAAAGGTGGATTTGCTGTGCTGCCTGAATAACATTTTCAACTACTACATGGCTTTGCACTACTTTCAACAAATGACAATGAGCTACAGAGGTATCCTGTCATCAGGGAGCAATGCAGGAAATGATTTACCTCTGAGAACCCAGCTTATCTTTGTGGAAATACTTCTGTAGAATTCTACTCTAATTGGATACTAGATCTGCTGATCCATTACATTCTGTGAGTTACTAGACTGTATTTGTTGGATTAATTGAGGTATGGAACTAAGAATGTAGGATTTCAGGCTTTTTGGACAGATTGTGTATTTTTGGATGAACCTCCACCTCGCTCTACCCTGGACGTGCCATCCTGAGCACCAGCAAGCCTTGACTCGTGCTGGCAGTCATATTCTCTGCTGGGCTGTATCCTATGTTGCGCTCTTGCCATAAGGGCTGCCACAGCACTTGTGGAAGCGTGTGTATTGACACCCACAGTTGAGTGAGGCATGGACTCTGCTCATGGAGTTCTCTCATTGTCTGTCGCCGGGAGGTCACAAGAAGGCTGCAGCCTACAGTTTATCACCCATATTGCCCACGCAAAAGGATCATGGGAGCCTACGTCATCACGCAGACATTGATTGGAGGGTTGTATCACATGAGAGGTCACGTAATAAGTTATGTCACGACACTGAACATGGCACCCACCTTTAGTTGGGGAGAATGTAATTTATTTGCAGGAAGCATGTGCTTCACTTCTCCTCACTTCAGTTTCAGTTGTTTTTTTCCAGTTCTGGTTTGTTTCATTACTATTAGCTATTTGCCCCAAACCGGTCCCAGGATGCTTGTTTCTGGTCCAGGGAAGACATAGCTTGGCAGTTCGGGCTGGACTGTTCCCATGAGGCACAGGGTCAAGACTGATTTGCATATAGCTATGTCTGAACTGGGGTGGCAGTGTGAGCTAAAGAATGATGATGGATTCAACCCAGATCTGTGAATGGGGATGAGTGTTTCGAATGTTTCAGCACTCCGTCCATCATCTCCTTGTGTTTGCTTTGTTCACCTTAAGTTGGCAGGGTATGCCCACATGTGGATCCCTTGCTCACTTTGCCACTGGATTCAAGCTAGCCTGGCTGATGAGGGCTATTAGCCCAAAACAGGTCCCAGGATGCTTGTTTCCGGTCCAGGGAAGACATAGCTTTGCAATTCGGGCTGGACTGTTCCCATGAGGCACAGGGTCAAGACTGATTTGCATATAGCTGTGTCAGAACTGGGGTGGCAAAGTGAGCTAAATAACGATGATGGATTCAACCCAGATCTGTGACTGGGGGTGAATGTTTGGAAAGTGGCGGCACTCCGTCCATCATCTCCTTGTGTTTGCTCATTACTATTTGTATCAGTTCTGGCTTGGATTCAGCGCATATGCTCTCATTGTGTAAGATATCGATGAATGGTCAGTACTATTTATTCTAATCTCTAAAAATATATACTGCAGGAAGTTCTCTCTTGGGTAAATTTGGTAGTTTGGAAATGTTGGTACTCTAACAAACTCTTTTAAGTAGGCCTGGGTGGTGAACTTCGCTCCATTCTCGGAGTTTGCAGAGTTTTCTGCACTCTGCAGAGCTCGCGGAGTGCAGAAAACTCCGCTTCGCATTGTGCAGCAGAGTTTTTTTCAGGCTCGCGATCACAAACGGCAAGTTCGCAATCGCGAATGGTAGAATTCCTACCCAAGCGTCAGGAATACCAGCACAAACTGCAGTTCGCACTTCATTCCGCCACTCGCAGAACTTCAGGGAGTGTTTTTTCTTACTTAGCGAACTACACCCAGGCCTACTTTGAAGACAGTATGCAGTTTGACCCTCCAGCAAAATGTCTACAGAAATTAGGGGGAAACTCCTATTTTCTGGATGAGTTGGAAGGAGGAGTTTATTACTTATATGGAGGCCATTGTTAGCAAAAGAATGGGAGTGGAATGGTAAAAAGCATTCTTTAACACTCTCTTGAATCTGAGGATCAAGTGATTTTTAGAACTTTACCCCAAGTAATGTCATCAGAGGTCCAGAGAGTGCAAAAGGATGGAGAATCATATGATGAATTCCACACAGCTTTAAGAGCATTATCCATGACTTGTAATTTTGGTGCTATGATTGATGAAATGATTAGGTATCACATTACAGTCTATGTGAAGAACAAAAAAACTCAAGAACAATTGTGGGACATAGGTGATCCAAAACTGCAATATGCCATATCCACAACTAAGATGTTAGAACAATAATAGAAGTGGATGTCTACGGTTAGGGGCACTGGTATACAAGTGGGATGTGCTGAGGATGTGTGCGTTGTGAAGCGTCCTAATGAGTACCGTGTGGATGCAAGTAATGTGAGTGGCTCACACTCAAACAACCCTGGCAACTTTAAAAGATCTGAAAGCCAGAGAAAGTTGGTGTGTGTTATAGGTGTGGTAGCAGCACACATATTGCCTCTTGTACTTGGTGTTCTGCCGCCAATAAGGAATGCAAAACATATGGCTGCATAGGGCATTTTGCACATGGGTTCAGGGATCTCAAGAAGAGTCCTGGTCAGATGTAATGTTGCATATGCTGCAGAAGTGATGGAAAACAAGTCTTGTGGAGAGAGTGGAAAGGGGATTGTGTTAACCATTCAAGAGAGTAGTGATGGTGAAACTGATGAAGTGGTGAAGAATCCATCTAAATGTGTGGTCTGCATTTCTGGGGTGAAATTGAAACTTGTGGTGGTTTTCTGGTTCCCCCTGGAATTTAATAACTCAATAATATTTTCTCAAAAGGTTTGGTGGTGTTTTAGCTATTAATCAATTACAACCCTCCAACATAATTGGAATCAGAGGGTCAGAATCTGAGTCAATAAGTGGAGAGATCATTGGAAGTTGGCGATTATCTTAAATCCCTGTTGTAGTAAATATGTGTCTTTGTTTGCTGAAGGAGGTAAGGAACAAGTGTTATACATTGATGAAGGGAATGAGGAAAAATTGGTAAAATAGCATTTTCCCAATGTTTTCAGCAAACAATTGTGAAAACCGAGAGATTTATTTTGTGCATAGAACCAGGATAAAAACCACTTCTGTTCCTGTGAAACAGAAACTAAGAGGAGCACCTATTAATGTTAGGGAAGAATCAAGAGGAATGCTGAGTGATTTGGTGAGAGAGGGTATACTAGAAGAAATAGAAATAGCTGAATGGTTTTCTTCCATTGGTTTGGCTCATAAAGACAATAAATTGAGATTATGTGTATATTTGAGTGCTTTAAATTCCACTATATTGGTTGGTTGTCACTCGCTGCTTAACATCAACAAGATAGTGCCAATGTTGGAAAGCACCTATATCTTTTCCACCCTTGATCTCAGGTCAGCGTTACACCAAATTGAACTGTCTGAGGATTCTAAGCACTTGACATCCTTCATCACATAGCAAGGCCTGTACCAATTCAAAAGAATGCCTTTTGGCCTGGATTCTGTATTTCAGAGAGCTATATTTCACATATTTAGAGATGTTAATAATTTTGTAAAATGCTTCCAGAAGATAGTTATGATTATACACCTTTTTATTACTAAGATATAAAGTTAATCTCTCTCCAGTTTCGTTAGTGGCTTTTCTATCCATTACAAATATGTACAAAGTGCGGTGGGTAGCAATGCCCTGGAGAATACTGTACCTTAAAGAGATGAGCCATATCTCATAATTCTGCAGAAATGATGATTGGCTTCGGTAAGACAAATATTCATGCCACCTGAAAGACAAGGCATACATTCTGCCAATGCTCTGTTCACACTCAAACCAAAGCTATTCATTTCATCCAGCTGGCTCCTCTGTCAATACTGTCCAGTAATGTTGCTCAAAGCAGGAACCACATTGTTCACTTGATTTCCCTATTGAATTACCAAGCCCACCTTTCAGTATTACAATAATTTAAGGGTTGATTCCACTCAATTCAGATCAAGATACAGGTGCCTGGAATACCTTTCCTCATTTATTATGAAAGGGGTCCCATCATAGACAATATCTCTAATTCAGGATAACTTAAACAATGGCTTCTCAAGAAATCTGTAATGTCATTACAGTTACTCTGGCAATTCTGGCTGATCATGGTAAGTTCTGTTGCATGAAAACACACATAAGATTCATTCTGATACGAATACAGAAAACACAGTCAGATGCAGACACCTCAAACACACATTTCAGGGATCTGATCCAAATGTTCACTCAGCATTAGGGAAAATCAAGGCACTGTCTATTCATAACCAAATGCAACACTTGCCAGATCAACTTCATATGTGCCTCATCTAGGCTGCAGGAAGCCCAAAATAAAAGTGTGGGGTTGATTTTTAATCTAGGAAAACAACAAAATGTATCATGTTCTGCAGCAATTCAACATTACTTAAAATGTCTGCATAACTTATTCCCAAATACGTATGGCAATCTTCCACGTAACCTAAGAAGAGAACCCATTACAGATTGCTTCAAAAAGTCTTTGAAAACTTACCTATTTCAAAAATTCAAAGCCACTCTTATGAGCCTGCGATCAATGATTGGTGTGGACAATGAGGTGCTATGGATATCAAGCAAGCATTACTAGTATTAGTGAGAGAAATTAGGATTTAGACTTAGTAAGACTGTGATAATGGGAGGCATTATGAGCTCAGACACTCCTCTGCTGAGTTTGCTACCTCCATAGTATTTCCTTAACGTGCTGTAGTAACCTTTTGGTCCTAGTACCAATCAGGAACAGCCCTACAAACACCCACAGGACCTTACCTTTTATAGCTCCCTTAGAACGAGAGACTGAGGGCCTGATTTACAAAGGTAAACTACACTTTTGATTATGTTTAGACTTTTGAGTAAGTTTACTACTTTTCAGTATTCACAAACTGCACTTTTGTAGTAAATTATACTTTTGTAGTAAGTCTATCCCTAAGGCCAACTACTGGTACAGTAACACCCTCCCATACAAAATAATGGAGGTAGGGGTATAAAATAAAACCCAACAGGAAATAATGTTACATTAAATAAAATAAAATAATTGAAAATAGTTAAGGATATATAAATATGAATTAATCAAAAACATATGTAAGTATAAAAAATTAATAACATTTTTGCTACTTTATTTTTTCACTCAAAATAGGTTATTACATATTTCATAATTAAATAATACATATGTACTGTTTTCTGTATATTACTTAACATTAATTTATATTTATTTATGTTTTAATCCATTTTAAATAGGGTGTTGTAGTACCAGTGGTCGGCATTTGTAGTGCTGGACTTACTACAAAAGTGAAAGTAAATTCACAACTAAATTGCAGTTTGTGAATACCAAAAATTAAACATCGGATTCAAAAGTGCAAACTTACTCATAAGAGCAGTTTGTGAATCAGGCCCTGAGAGAAAAATGTGGTTCCTGTTTCATCACGTGCTGCACTAAAATTGTGAAACATTTGTTCCCTTGAGCCACATACTCTGTTAAATCTTACATGAATGGAAAAGGAAAAGAAAGGATTCAGTCTGACCTGAAACAGCACCTTGATAGTGGGATGCCAATTACCATCTAGAGTAAATGTGTGTAGATTTTCTCAGGTATACAACTACTGCTACGCCTAGTTGGAAATCTTCACATTTTTGCTATTCATCATTTCAGATTATAGATTTCCTGAAAACCATGTGCGGTTGTTATTATTATCATTAAAGCTTATATAGCGCAACAGCTACCCACACAGGTTTTCCCAGCACTTAGAGTGGGTAAGGTAAAGTCAGAGGAGACTAACTCTGTTTGGTGGCTGCATTCCCACACTTTCCAACATTGCGCTTACCACAGATGGGGTGGGACTTTATCCACAAGCAGACATCACTTAGCAGGAGGAGGGGCACAAATTGCTTCATACTCTTAAAAGCGGTAGAGGATTCGGGCAGCAAGGGGACACGTTTGGTTATGTGCCCGGGCGAAGACCGACAAAGAGCCGGCCTGTCTGCATCAGTCCAAATCTGGCTGTGGCTGGGCTGGGCCACCTCTCTTGGCCCCACAACCAGAACATGGGATCTTCTGCAAGGTAATACTTCCACTCTGGTTCTATTAAATAAGCTAAATGTGTAGTCTTTGTGTCCCTTGGCAATAATGAGAAAAGGTAAGGCCCAAGATACTCCCCAGGGGATATCATTGCCAAAGAAACCTACTAACCAACCTTCGGATGAAAATACATTGAATGTAATCAATGAGTTAATAGAGGAGGTGGAGGCCATTTTTAAGCCCATTTCTCTGCCTTCTAAGCTCAAACAAAAAGGGAAAGCATTGGTGAAGATATTTAAGAAAGAGGAGTCTGGTAATGCTGGTAAACCACAAGAGCATAAGGTTACTCACTCCCCCAGCAATGCCAACGGATGTGTTCAAATGGAGCTTTTCAGATTAAAGCAATTTGCAAACCTGCTCCCTTTAGGGGTTTCATGCAATATCATTAGACCTGAGTGGTAAAATCTGATCCGCTGGCGGAGTTAGCAAAATTCAGCCACTCCGCTGAGGAGCACATAGTTCCTTGATTCCTCCTTTCCGGCGCAAAGCAGATGTTTTTTTCTGTTTAAGCGCTCGACATTTCTTTTGGTGCTTGCTCGTGAGACTTCACGCCCACTTGCACGGTTTCTGGCCATGACAGCACCATTGTAGTGCCACACGCAGTAATAAATGCACCACTCAAGTAGCTTTTGTGCTCAAGAAGCAGCTAAAGTGGTTTTTGATTAGATTTTCTTCTCCAACCGATGGAGTTGTCCTTTTGTGCAAAAATCTTTTTTTTTTAAATGCTTTTTTCCAAAAGGAAGGAAGTGTTCCAGATACTACAACTTCCTGCTCCTGTCCAGCAGGCTCCTCTCAGTGCTATGCCCATCGCCTGGTCACTTTCCATTTGAATTTGGATCATGAAGGATCACTCTCCTTTTCTGCTGTACATATGTCATTGGATTTAAGGACATTGTATTTGAGACTTCACAGCTAAGTTAAAAAAACTCTTGTATCCCAGTGCTCCCACGCAAACGCAGGTCGTAGCACGCCCTGTCCCGTAGAGGGGCGGGAAGACCCCTATGATAAAGCATGACACCAAGGGCCCTTTTGGTGTGTGAGGGGTATTTTAACAACTAGTGTATATTCTCCACCATTGTGGGACATATACTTTTTTCTAGGAGATTCAGACATACACACTTATTTGTGGGTGGATCACTATGTTTATTGATTTAAGCCTGGGAGGATGTATCCACCTCCACTACTCATTTTGAGTGGTACCTCTCTACTCCCCATTTTGTTCATTTTCATGTGTTCTTGGTTCCCCATGGCTCCTTGCTTGCTGTTGTTGTTTGGCCATGAGGCTGGCAGCTATTTTGTGCATCCAGCCATTGTGCCTTTTCCCTAGGCTTGCATGTGTTCTTTGTTCCCAGGCCTCCGTGCTTGCTGTTGTTGTTTGACTACGTACCTGGCAGCCATTTTGTGCATCCATCAAGTGTGTTTTTGCCATAGGCTTCCACGTGTTCTTTGTTCCCCATGCCTTCTTGCTTGCTGCTGTTGTTGGACCATGTGGCACTGGCTGGCAGCGATTTTGTGCATCCGGCCAGTGTACCTTTGCCATAGGCTTGCATGGACGGATGTGATATCAGTTTAATAATATGCTTGAGGGTGATTGTAGTATGTACATTAAGAATATGATTTTATGAAGATGGCTTATAGATGGCATGCATTGTTTGCATCTTTTTATTCTGTACCTCTTTGCCTCACAAAAGGTTTCTTCTAATCCTCCCATACAAACATCAGCAATTATTTTAATTTAATTTTATCTTTTTAATTTTAATTTTAATTGTTAATTTTTAATTGTAATTGATTTATTTGTAATTTGTTGAAATTTTGTAAAAACATTTTTGATTACTTATTACATTTTTTTTTATTTTGCCTTGGTCAGTCTATCCATCCTACCGTCCATCATCCATCCATCTATCCATATATCCATCCAGCCAGCCAGCTACCATAGGCGCACAGCTGCACAACAGCATTCAGTATTTTTTTTAGGAATAATTCCATTTCCTCTTGGACACCCTTGCTGCGGTGCACTGCAGACACATTAGCATCATTAATTTTTTAATCATTATTCCATTTCCCCCTGGACTATATTGCCTGCCATAGGCTCACACTAAACTGCATTTTTTAAAAGATTATTATTCCATTAACCCATGCAGTTCCCTGAGTGCCACAGGTGTGTCCTTCAGAATGTATGAACATAAAGGAAAGCGCTATACAGTTTATTGCGTGTTATCCTGATGGAGAATTACATGTTATGGTATGGTGGTGTAGTTTGAGTTTAAAGTGGTTATTACCTAAGTAATAAACAACACTAATATTGCCATTGTTTGTACTGATTCAAACCGCAACAATGCCACATTTCACTAAATGTTGTTCTTGCTTGTTTGCTTTTAGGTGTACAATAGAAGAAGAGAGATCACCCACAGTACTGTCAAACAGAAGTCCTGTGCAGTTACGTCACCTTGTCAGTCCTCCAATCTCTTTAGCTTGTGCACCTAAGTGCCACTGCCAACTGAGAGCTTAAAGATGGCCCCAAAGCAAGTTGCTCCCAAGAAAGTGATCAGTGAGAAAAAGCAGCTTTCCATCAATGTCAGCCAAAACCTATTTTGGACAACATCGTGTGCCTGCAGCACCGGCCTCTGAGGAGCAAGCTGGGAACAGAACTCCTGCATCAGCAGCACCACCCCAACCTAAGCTCACGTCCATGTCTGCCATTTCAGGAAACAGAGCAAAGTGGAAAGCAGCCGCAGTCATCAATAGTACATCTTCTAGATGTTCGAGCAGAACTCGAGGTCGAGCTTCCTGCCCAGCTAGAACATCCTATTTTAGAATGATTAGCTCGCTGACCTCCAGCAAGGAAAAGAAAGGGTACTACTTCACCACATTCTTCAAGCACCACTTCTGATGATGATGATAATAGGGATGTGGCATGGACCCTGCCAGAGTTTGGGAGATGCCACAAGATGCAAGAGTAAAGAAAAGTTCCTGAAAGCCTTAGAATTATGGAGGATGACGATGATGATGAGCTAGTCACTGTGGAAGGTGACACACAGGACAACCCGCTAAATCAAAGCTTATTATTTCATAAATAATAAATCCTGAGTTGAAATTAGTTCCATGTGAACACTTGTCCCAAGTTATAAGAGAAAGAAGAAAGTGACATCCTTGTGCAAAGCAGGCCTGTCCCCAGCAGAATCACCCACCTAAGCAACTTCATAATGGCACAAGACTCTGAGTCTAATGGAGACACCACAGTATACAGGGACTGCCCCACCACAACATGCACTGAGTCTACCACCATCTACATCTCAAAATTCGCCTGCATCAGTGTACCCAGAAAGGAAGAAAAAATACTTGCTACTATTATAGGAATGTTTAGGCAGGAGGGGCCCTACGACCGCAGCCATCCAACTGCATGTTTGTACAATAGGAAGCTGGCAAAAATGTTAGCGCTAAACCTCTTCCCTTTTACTTTTGTGGAAGAAATGGGATTCTTAAAAATTTATGGCAGCCTTCTGCCCGGAATGGAATATCCAAAGTCGGACTTTTTTTGCCATAGCTGCTATTCCAGCACTTCATCACAATATGCTGCAATTGGTTGGGCAAGCTCTGCAGCAAAGTGCTGTGTACACTATCCACCCGACAACATCATTGCACACTGGATCTCTTTTGCGGGAGTAAAGCAAAAGATATCTACAGGTCTTGGCCCTTAACAAAGTTTTAAGAGTGTTCAGAGGCAATCAACAGTGGCCAAGTTAGCCATTGAGAAATCATATACAGCTGCAAACATCTTGGATGAATTTAACAGCACGTTGTCTGAATGACTGCAACCCAGAGGTCCCAGAATTGGATTTGTTACCATGGACAATGGCAGTAAAATAGTCAAGGTCATGGCAGACAGGGGCTATTTCAGAGACCTGTGTTTGGCCCATTGCATCAACCTGGTGGTGCAAGACTTTCAACAAAAAAAAGACATAGCCATGGACATACTGACCACCTGCAGAGGAATCTGCACTCAATTCAGACTTTGTTTTAAAAGCCCGGCAGCAGTTGCAGATTATTCAGTGTGCTAATAAAGTACCAGTTAAAGCCCTGATATAGAAGGTACCAACATGTTGGAACGTGATCAAATATATGTTGCAAAGTCTGCTTGAGTAGTAGAAACAGATGAATGACTATGTCATTCAAAGAGGATGAGATGGAATTGGGAAAGGTATGACCATGGATGCAGACAAATGAACTGTAGTTAATTGCTTGACACAGATGCTACTCCCTTTTGAGGTTTTCCCACGGGAAGTTAGTAAGGAGGACAGTACGATGGGCCAAGCTATCCCTTTGTTGGATATGCTAAAGGACCAGCTGAAAAAGAAAGGTGTATGAAAGGTTCACCCTCGCAGGTGTGAGTGAAAACGCAGAAGTGTATGCCTTGATTGAGAGCTTACTCTTTTGCTTGGCTTCTAATGGAATGCTGCAAAATGACAACATATCATCCAAACAGTACATCTGTGCTACATTACTTGATCCACGGTACAAAAAATTGTGCCCAGTTTCATTACCTTCTCTGAAGGGGATGTTTCCAAACACAAGAGATGGATTGTTGAGCAAGCCGGACACCTGGAAGAAGAATGGTTTGAACTCAGAGTCCCAACCCCCAATTATTGCGTGGTGCCTTCAACTTCCCAAGAAGGCAGTCTTGTCTCATGGCAGCCAACATCACCATCAACCATAACCCTGGCAACCACAGCAACAGAAGGATCAGACCAAACCTCTGCATTGTATTGGTATCAAATAGCAGGGCTTAAGTCCAGTGTAGAGGCAACGACAAAAGAGGTCAAGCAAGTGGCAGCACCAATGACCTTACTGAGGATGTTCCAGGAGTATCTAGATGACACAAAAGAGGTCTACGTTGATCAAAACCCATTGTTGTATTGGTAAGGAAGATGTGCCAATGGCCAGTGCTCAGAAGGCTGGAAACGAAGTATCTGGTTTGTCCCATAGCCAGCGTGTCTGCTGAGCATGTGTTCAGTGCAGCTGGTGCAGTTGTTTCAGTGAGAAGGACCATTCTCAAGCTTCAAACCATGGAGTGATTGGCCATGATCAAAATGAACTACATTTTCATACCACACAATAAAACCATTCCTGAAAAAGCACAGGGGAAAGAGGAGGAGGATTGGTCAGAATCAAGTGTGTTAGCCGACCAACTTCTGGGTGAACTACCGACGTTTGAGAATGAGCTCTACTTCCTGGACTAAGTATGCCAGTACCACCATAGAACTTTTTAATTATTTCTTGTTGAACTTCTTTCTCTGCAAAAAAATATAGCTAGTGGAACATTATCTGTGTGTCAGATGTATGCTGCCCCATCATTTTTAGTCACATGTATGGCCTAGTTGAAGTTGGGTCATTGTGCAGTAAAGAAGCCTCCACAATTCCTTCACGACAATGCCTGCCTCTGTTGCATGCCCATCATTTTTTACATCACTTAGCAGGGCTGCCACAGAAGATTATTGATTTACTAGAGTGCCAATGTCAAATTCCAATGTGTTACCTGCATCAAAGATACAATTGTTTTACCTACACCAGAACCAACCCATGATTGGATTGGAAGAGGTAACTGCACCATTGCAACAATGAGTAAGTGATTGTGAGTGATTAGATGATTCATTTGGTGGCAGGCAGACAGTGAGGAAGGGTGTTCAACTGTAATTTGTAAAGTTGATTTAGATGATTTACAATGTTTGGAGCCTGAATAATGGCTGATTATTTTTACTCAAGGGGATTAGCCTTTAAAAACGCACTTACCAAAAATTAACCTGCACCGTCCACTCCTAGCTTTCCTTTTTTCATCACTTAGAAGGGCTGCCCCAAAAAATCATTTGATTTACAAGACTGCCAAATTCCAATCAGTTGCTTTCATCAAAGAGGATATATAATTGTGTACCCACAACCGTGCTTGGATTTAAACAGGTAACTACTGCATCAATGAGTTATATAATATTGAGTGGTTGTCAGTGATGATTGGTGATTCATGTGGGGGTAGACAGTGAGGGGGTACTCAACTATAATATGATACATATATATGATATATGATAATATTGATATAGATGATTTGCACTGTTTGGGGCCTGAATGATGGGTGATCATTTTTCCTGAAGGTGATTGGCCCTTTCACACTTAGCAAGATTTACTTGTGGGGTCCACATTCATTTTCCTGGTTCTTCAGAGACCATACCAGTCACTTTAGTTAACAGACAAGACCTATACAAAATACTGCAATTCTGTTTCTCTACTTGTTCTTCAACAGCAGTGCACTACACGTCTATCTTGCTTGGGGCGGGACTGGGGCAGATTTACTCAGAGACAGGAGGGGGATGGAAGAACTCAGAGGGACTACAACATCAACAGCTAGAAGGAAGAAGTTATCAACTTCAAAGGGAAACCATGACTCTGAAGCTTAGTGCTCAGCTACATGGAATGAAGAGAGGTGCGCTGATTTGGGAAATGATGCTGAGTGTGTGTTGCACTGGAGGCAAGAGTGAAACTCCAAATCCTATTGTGTTTTGCTTTGCCTCTGAGTCTTCTTGGTATACTCCTTACGAAGCTTACCTACCTTCTGTCCTTCTAATTGACTCTACAATACAGTTTCTCTTTTACAATCCACAGATATTCTTGTCTCCTGCGCGAATGAAAGGAGAAAGCTGAGCTCAACACTCCTGCTTACCTACCGGACTGTCCAGACAGGCACCCGGGAGTGATGGACATTCCCAAGGGGAATGCAGATGAACCAACCAATTTTGAAATACAGTATTATATTTCTTTTAATAATCATATTTTTAGAACTGGGTGGGTTCACTCCTCCATATTTTGAAATTTTCAAACCTAGATGACAGAACATTTAGATATCTGATAACTTAGGTCTTGAGGGGAGAAGGACTGTTTGCAATGCATTTAACTGTACTGTGTCATACTCATCCCTTTGTTTCCTTCCACAACAGATTTATGACTATGATGTGCTGCTCATCGCACAGATGACTATTGTCCTTATGTCGTGTTTGCCTTTATCACACCTTTCTAAAAATCCCCTTCCCCATCCATTCATCGAACCCCTTACCCTTTTGAGGTGGGAGTCAATTTACACATATATGTACCACACACTTGGTGGGGCAGATGTGGTGAAAGTGACACCAACTCACTGCAGGATCTTCTATTACCAAAGCAATAGCCCACACTGACCCAATTTATTTACCTATGCATAAAAGTGTTCCATATTTTAGATATAGAAGAACATTAATTGTCAGCATCATCATTCAGACCTTTTGTTCTGTAAATACTTACACTTGTCCACTCCAGACTTTGAGTCCAATTTTTATGACTAGTGGATTTTGTAACTTTAGTTTTGATTAAATACTAGCTTCAAATTGGTCAGAAGAAGTTATTATTGCTATTTTTTGTTATTTGATCACTATCAGATATTCTTTTTTGTGACATGTAGTAAACTGGTCTAAAATGTTTTGTGAAGCTATGATATAATTTATAACGCACTACCTGTTTTTATTTCTATTTAGTTGCCTGCGATGGGTAATCCTTCCTATTAATCCCACAGTTGAAGCTCCCCTGGATGGGAGTGGGACCTCGCTTGTGAAGTTGTGATGCCTTCCCTGTTATTGCTTTATCTATATTCAGGTAAGAGAACTATGGAGTGAAGTGATTTAGTTAAGTTAGAAAATGAACAACTAACTGCTACTGCATATAAGTAATCATTTATCTAGGTTGTTGTCGCTAATATAAGTTAAGACAGCATCCCCCCTAATGGTGAAGATAGTTACAGAGGTATATAACTAACTATAACTAACTTGTACACACTTTTCTAAGCAGATTTTAAAAAGACAGGCTGTGTAAAAATGTAGCAGTGCAAAGTAAAAGTGAATGAATGAATGAAAATATTTATAAAGCACAAACTGATGCCCGGAGGCATCTAGGCGTATTGACAAGTAAAACACAAATAAATGACTTTCGGTATAAATTGCTGTATCCTGCCAAGCTGACTTCCCATACAGTCCAGCCTCTACAGGATGTGCCGCAGCAATGTCCTTTCAGAGCGTGAGGGGGCGGCAGCAGTTCCAGTCATGGCAACATACAGCTGGCGGCAGTGCCAACGTTAGAATGGCCGGGAGGCTAGAGGCTCTGGGTGATTGCAACACTAGTGCCCAGCTCAGAGGCAGCAATTTCAGCCTCTTCATCATCCAGGGCCTCCAACTGCCAATGTTCTTGCTGGATAAAGTTAAGCCTCTGCTGGTGCAGACTGGCTGCTATCTCCTACCTGTTGGGTGGTACAGGTGGACCAGAAGGAGTAGCTATATTGAGAAAAACAAAAAGACAAATTGTAAATAATGCTCTGTGCAAACAATTGTTTAAAATGAATGGGTGGCACAATAGCAGGACATTGCTGTAGTTTATGAAAATCAAAAGGAAAAAATCTGAACAGGCATGACATAAATCTGTTAAGGGAAACCATAAAATATATTTTGGAATCACTTCACATAAAATGAGGCACATGCCAAGAATGTTTTTTTCAAGTTTTAGGTAGGCTGGAATGGAAGAACTTAGGAAAGAATAAAGGAGTGAAGTGCTAAGAGGTGACTAAGTGGGAAACACACCTTGTGAGTTCAGTTTGCAATGCATTGGAAACTTTGTAAATGCCACATTAACTGAAGCAGACACACATTGCACAGCCAACTCTGCAGTCACAAATTAAACCATACTGCACTTTGGTCATGGGTGGTAAAATGCCATGGTCAGGGAGGGTGTGATGAATAATGATGGGTAGGATACATATATGCCTTGCTTAACTAATATAGTAAGTCAAGGATGTAGAACAAAAATGAAAAATGAACCCCCACTTTAAACCATAGCTTTGATAACAATAAAACAAAGAAAGCAAAGTAGGTGAGCAGCATGCCCCTCTCCAAAAGAGCTCCCTTGCTTATTCATACAAGCAATCCAATTATTAACTCACCCTTTCAATCTTCTATATTCACCCAAGCCACCATGATTTAAGCATTACCTTCTCTCATCCCGTCTTTCAACAAAATGTCCAGTTCATTATCTATCCATTCAGTACACATCCTTTCTTTCAACCTTCCTTTCACCCATCCATCCCTTTACCCACCCACGCACCTTTTCACCAGGGCCGGACTGGGAACCAAAACTGGCCCTGGCAAAGTGCTCGGCCGCCCCCCCAACCCCGGGGAGTTGGGGGTGCCGCTGAGCTCTTTGCTAGGGCCGGTTTTCGGACGATTTCTTAAAGGACCGATTATGCAACTATGCTGCAAAAACGGCCCTGTAACAAAAACGGCCCCAGGGGCCCAAAACTGGCCCCCAACCATGCGGCCCACCGGGGGATTGCCTGGTGCCTGCTACAGCCAGTCCAGCCCTGCTTTCCACCCACCCATGCATTCTTTCAGTCATAAACCAATTCATCTGTTCTTAGTCCTACACCACCACAAGATATATAGTGGAGTGGGAAAGATTACCAAAAAGCAGAAGATAAGTGAACTAGAGACTAGTACAGACCAGAAAAAGTCAGCCATAAAAGAGAAAAACATGAAATAGGGGAAATAAAATGCAGGGGTAACAGGAACGAAACAAAAATTGGAAAGGGGAGTTGGGAAAAAAAGGAGGCAGTATAACAAAATAACCAAGGCAAACTTTTAAAGTAGCATAGTGGGCAAAGGGAAAAGAGCTAATCCATTTTGCTTATCATGCATGCATGGGTTTGTATCCCCTCCTTGTGGCCACGTGAAAGAAAGACAACAGTTAAGGGTGTCAGAGAAACTTTATTTCTCACCTGGCTCTGGGCAGCAATTCCCATCCTGGAACCCAGCACCAACATTCCAATACCCCAAGATTCTACTGTAAGCCCAGAACAATCACAAACTCAAACACTAAGGAAACAATGATAATAAATAATAGGACTTACTAGGCTGAGCAGAGCCCTCAGCAGCTGTGCTGGTGGTCGACGCATCCTCATCAGCTCTTCCAGGACCCGCCTCTGCACTGCCACTCTATTAACACTAAGGTGCTGATTTAAGAAATGCAGAAGATAAAAAAATAGATTAGTGGAACAGTTCATCTCCACAAAATTTTTATTACAGGAAACACAGTCACATTGTACTTATCTAAAGCAGATCACCTATAGCACTAGTATTGAGTCTACTGACTATCGCTGAGTTGGCCATACTAATCCTAAAATTCCTATTCCAATTTTCCTTAACAAAAACCACATTTGGAACTAAGGCATTGCAACAAATGATCTTTGATTCTATTCTCATTTCTCAACCACGGTCATGGACCAACTCAGTCTCTCTTTTGTGCAATGCATATATGCATACTACACGTCACTGTCAAATAGCTTGGGACTGTACGAGCTACATAAAGAAAGTCATAGAGAATCTAACTCACTGATATATCACTGATTCACTATGGTGACAGAAGGACAGAAGAGTCTGCAATGGCTTCTTAAATAATTAGCCAAAGCGAGCACCTATGAGTATGATTAGGTAGCGCCAAGCACCTGCCTACCTGAAACTGGATCATATAATAATAATATTCTTAACGAAAACTAAATGCAACTTACCTCTGAGTATGAGTAGCATGCAATTCAGAATTTATTTTTTAGCAATGTAGAGCACAAACACAATAAACAAATAATACTCACTGAGCCCCGTAAACTTGACGCTGAGCAGGTCGAGCAGGTCCTGTTCCCTGTCAAGAATATCCGCCAAGCAGAGCATCAGCTGCTGAACGATGGACTGAGCTTGGCTGGTGCGTGGCACACACCAGCGTACCCTCTCCCAGCACAGCCAACGCTTCCACAGAGAGTATCCACTACCAGTTCTGCCGCCATCTGCCAGCATTGAGGACAGGTGGCGCTGCACAAAAAACAAGTGCTGCTATCTCCACCTCACTAATGATAGCCCCGGGATGCACACCTTGGCAGCACTGTGGTCTGAAGGGTAGGCAACTGCTTGCATTTCGAGGTGGCCTGACACCACTGCTCCCATGTTCGCCCTGCTATGACAATGAAGTGTATAGAGGGAAGGAAGGAAGGAAGAAAGGATGGAAGGAATTAAGGAATGAAGGAAATGAAATAGAAACAAAGTAAAGGAAAATAGAAAAAGTATGAAACGTCACAAAATACACATGGAAAATTGGAAATATCACAAAATACAAAGACACAAAAATACACACTAATATAATAAATGAAAATTAGAGGTAGATGAATTAGAAAGGCGGACGATTGAAAGCATTGACAGGAGATTCGAAAACAGGCCCATCACCATGAACAGACAACAAGATGGTGGCGTCCATGTGAACTGCCTGGTGCCATTCATGCGCAATTCCAATGAGAGGGTTCATTTTGTGTTGCATTTGACATGGAAACACAAAGCAAACAGGCATGCAGGGCAACTCTGCGATACAAAAAGGGGTGGTGATGGACGGAGCATCAGAACCAATCAAACACTCACACCCAGTCAACAGATCTGGGTTTGATTCATCACCGTTCTTTAGCCCACTCTGCCACCCCAGTTCAGACATGGCCATATGCAAATCAGTCTGACCCTGTGCCTCATGGGAACAGTCCAGCCCGAACTGCCAAGCCATGCCTTCCCTGGACCGGAAACAAGCTTCCTAGGACCGGTTTCTGGCATTTCAGCCATCTTCAGCCAGGCTTGCTTGAATACAGTGGCAAAGTGAGAAAGGGACTCACGTCTGAGCATACCCTGCCAACTTATGGCGAACAAAGCGGTACAAAAAGGGGTGGTGATGGACGGAGCATCAGAACCAATCAAACACTCACACCCAGTCAACAGATCTGGGTTTGATCCATCACCGTTCTTTAGCCCACTCTGCCACCCCAGTTCAGACATCGCCATATGCAAATCAGTCTGACCCTGTGCCTCATGGGAACGGTCCAGCCCGAACTGCCAAGCCATGCCTTCCCTGGACCGGAAACAAGCTTCCTAGGACCGGTTTCTGGCATTTCAGCCGTCTTCAGCCTGGCTTGCTTGAATTCAGTGGCAAAGTGAGCAAGGGACTCACTTCTGAGCATACCCTGCCAACTTATGGCGAACAAAGCGGTACAAAAAGGGGTGGTGATGGACGGAGCATCAGAACCAATCAAACACTCACACCCAGTCAACAGATCTGGGTTTGATCCATCACCGTTCTTTAGCCCACTCTGCCACCCCAGTTCAGACATGGCCATATGCAAATCAGTCTGACCCTGTGCCTCATGGGAACAGTCCAGCCCGAACTGCCAAGCCATGCCTTCCCTGGACCAGAAACAAGCTTCCTAGGACAGGTTTCTGGCATTTTAGCCGTCTTCAGCCAGGCTTGCTTGAATCCAGTGGCAAAGTGAGCAAGGGACTCACGTCTGAGCATACCCTGCCAACTTATGGCGAACAAAGTGGTACAAAAAGGGCTGGTGATGGACGGAGCATCAGAACCAATCAAACACTCACACCCAGTCAACAGATCTGGGTTTGATCCATCACCGTTCTTTAGCCCACTCTGCCACCCCAGTTCAGACATGGCCATATGCAAATCAGTCTGACCCTGTGCCTCATGGGAACAGTCCAGCCCAAACTGCCAAACCATGCCTTCCCTGGACCGGAAACAAGCTTCCTAGGACCGGTTTCTGGCATATCAGCCGTCTTCAGCCAGGCTTGCTTGAATCCAGTGGCAAAGTGAGCAAGGGACTCACGTCTGAGCATACCCTGCCAACTTATGGCGAACAAAGCTGTACAAAAAGGGGTGGTGATGGACGGAGCATCAGAACTAATCAAACACTCACACCCAGTCAACAGATCTGGGTTTGATCCATCACCATTCTTTAACCCACTCTGCCACCCCAGTTCAGACATGGCCATATGCAAATCAGTCTGACCCTGTGCCTTATGGGAACAGTCCAGCCCGAACTGCCAAGCCATGCCTTCCCTGGACCGCAAACAAGCTTCCTAGGACCGGTTTCTGGCATTTCAGCCGTCTTCAGCAGGCTTGCTTGAATCCAGTGGCAAAGTGAGCAAGGGACTCACGTCTGAGCATACCCTGCCAACTTATGGCGAACGGGGAGTTGGGGGTGCCGCTGAGCTCTTTGCTAGGGCCGGTTTTCGGACGATTTCTTACAGGACCGATTTTGCAACTATGCTGCAAAAACGGCCCTGTGACAAAAACGGCCCCAGGGGCCCAAAACTGGCCCCCAACCGTGCGGCCCACCGGGGGATTGCCTGGTGCCTACTACAGCCAGTCCAGCCCTGCTTTCCACCCACCCATGCATTCTTTCAGTCATAAACCAATTCATCTGTTCTTAGTCCTACACCACCACAAGATATATAGTGGAGTGGGAAAGATTACCAAAAAGCAGAAGATAAGTGAACTAGAGACTAGTACAGACCAGAAAAAGTCAGCCATAAAAGAGAAAAACATGAAATAGGGGAAATAAAATGCAGGGGTAACAGGAATGAAACAAAAATTGGAAAGGGGAGTTGGGAAGAAAAGGAGGCAGTATAACAAAATAAACAAGGCAAACTTTTAAAGTAGCATAGTGGGCAAAGGGAAAAGAGCTAATCCATTTTGCTTTTCATGCATGCATGGGTTTGTATCCCCTCCTTGTGGCCACGTGAAAGAAAGACAACAGGTAAGGGTGTCAGAGAAACTTTATTTCTCACCTGGCTCTGGGCAGCAATTCCCATTCTGGAACCCAGCACCAACATTCCAATACCCCAAGATTCTACTGTAAGCCCAGAACAATCACAAACTCAAATACTAAGGAAAAAATGATAATAAATAATAGGACTTACTAGGCTGAGCAGAGCCCTCAGCAGCTATGCTGGTGGTCGACGCATCCTCATCAGCTCTTCCAGGACCCGCCTCTGCACTGCCGCTCTATTAACACTTAGGTGCTGATTTAAGAAATGCAGAAGATAAAAAAATAGATTAGTGGAACAGTTCATTTCCACAAAATTTTTATTATAGGAAACACAGTCACATTGTACTTATCTAAAGTAGATCACCTATAGCACTAGTATTGAGTCTACTGACTATCGCTGAGTTGGCCATACTAATCCTAAAATTCCTATTCCAATTTTCCTTAACAAAAACCACATTTGGAACTAAGGCATTGCAACAAATGATCTTTGATTCTATTCTCATTTCTCAACCACGGTCATGGACCAACTCAGTCTCTCTTTTGTGCAATGCATATATGCATACTACACGTCACTGTCAAATAGCTTGGGACTGTACGAGCTACATAAAGAAAGTCATAGAGAATCTAACTCACTGATATTTCACTGATTCACTATGGTGACAGAAGGACAGAAGAGTCTGCAATAGCTTCTTAAATAATTAGCCAAAGCGAGCACCTATGAGTATGATTAGGTAGAGCCAAGCACCTGCCTACCTGAAACTGGATCATATAATAATAATATTCTTAACGTAAACTAAATGCAACTTACCTCTGAGTATGAGTAGCATGCAATTCAGAATTTATTTTTTAGCAATGTAGAGCACAAACACAATAAACAAATAATACTCACTGAGCCCCGTAAACTTGACGCTGAGCAGGTCGAGCAGGTCCTGTTCCCTGTCAAGAATATCCGCCAAGCAGAGCATCAGCTGCTGAACGATGGACTGAGCTTGGCTGGTGCGTGGCACACACCAGCGTACCCTCTCCCAGCACAGCCAACGCTTCCACAGAGAGTATCCACTACCAGTTCTGCCGCCATCTGCCAGCATTGAGGACAGGTGGCTCTGCACAAAAAACAAGTGCTGCTATCTCCACCTCACTAATGATAGCCCCGGGATGCACACCTTGGCAGCACTGCCGTCTGAAGGGTAGGCAACTGCTTGCATTTCGAGGTGGCCTGACACCACTGCTCCCATGTTCGCCCTGCTATGACAATGAAGTGTGTAGAGGGAAGGAAGGAAGGAAGAAAGGATGGAAGGAATTAAGGAATGAAGGAAATGAAATAGAAACAAAGTAAAGGAAAATAGAAAAAGTATGAAACGTCACAAAATACACATGGAAAATTGGAAATATCACAAAATACAAAGACACAAAAATACACACTAATATAATAAATGAAAATTAGAGGTAGATGAATTAGAAAGGCGGACGATTGAAAGCATTGACAGGAGATTCGAAAACAGGCCCATCACCATGAACAGACAACAAGATGGTGGCGTCCATGTGAACTGCCTGGTGCCGTTCACGCGCAATTCCAATGAGAGGGTTCATTTTGTGTTGCATTTGACATGGAAACACAAAGCAAACAGGCATGCAGGGCAACTCTGCCCGCTCATGGAACTCCACGTAACGTGGCTGAGTTCCGTGATCACTTTGTGGAGTTATGCTTATTGTGAGTCTGCGAACTCCACCCAAGCCTATATATCATGGTTTATTGTGAGAACCACTTTGCTATTTTAGCTGAACAGAAACCTCCCTTGGTTTCTTTGATTTATGAAGCTTCAGTAGAGGGGGAACCTGTTAATCGGGAAGTTCTTGAGATAGTGAGTGCTTTAAAACCAGAACTGAAGGAGCTGAGAGAACAAGTGCAGCTTTTTTCATCTCAGGTTTCATCAATCAATCCCCTTCTACTACTTACCGTATAAAAAGCACAGCACAATACATCCTGGTTTCATAGATTGTCGCTCCATCCCTCAAGTGGAAGGTCATAATTTGGCTTCTCATTGTTACGACCCACCCTTTCTGAATAGTGTCAACCCTGCAGCAATAGCTGGGCCGCTAATGTCTGCTTTTAAGGTTAAAATGCTTGCTTTCCCCAATGGATCCCATACCTCAGAATTGAAGTCCTTTGCCCCTATGTGTAGTCAGTGAACACAGCGCCTCAGCGAGTCTCTTCTCATGTTAACCCCACTACCCAAAGTGATAATACATTGTCATTTACTAAACATTTATCACCCAACGATGTATGCACTCATGGAAAAGGAATGGGTGGTGTTGTTTAAATGCATAGTGTTTTGAACATTTCCTGCTGGGATCTAGAAGGAAGGAACTCATTGACTAATATAGTAATCCACTGGATCCACAATGTAGCAAATGCCTTTCTGTAGTTTGCTCAGACATTGTGAAGGTGATCCCCCAACAGGTACCAGGTGACACTTTTGACCATGTTGAAATCACATTAAAATCCCAGAAACTGGTCTAGGATCTATTTGCCTTGGAAGTCCAATCCTCTTGCATGGCTTATACCAATGTCAAACTAAAGTACAACCCTTATGAGACCAGGTCGGTCTCACATCAAGATGATACTACTGTCCCTTCGGAATCTATTGAGTTCCCTTCTCAGGTAGCAAATAACAGAGAGTGACTCAATGAAGGAATAAGTGATCAATTTGCTCCCAGATCTTCTGTGACTCTCTCTAACGAGTAGAAATTCCTCTCCTGCAATGTTGTTGGACTAAAATCTAAACTTGCTGATGCTGGCTGGGGGTCTTTTATATAGACTCCTTTGACATTTGTATTTTACAAGAGACTTGGTGTGTTGACCCATGCTTCAAGCCAGGGTTACAAATTATTACTCTGAGGAAATTTCTCTTGGAAAGGGGCACCCTGCTAGAGGACTCGTAATATGAAATAAATCCACCCTTATTTGTAGTACCAAAAGGCTCCCCTTCAAACTCACCTAATATCCTTGGGTTGTTGACTTCTGCTGCTGATGACAAGCTTTTCTATATTTTTTAAGTGTATAATAGGCCTAGTGGACATAACAGAGTCACGCACTCTAACTAGCCAAGATGATTTTGCTGATGGTGCATTCCCTGGAGGTTTGGTCATAGTTGCTGATGATTTTAATGTCACCTTCTAACCGTTTGATAACTCTGATCTTGTTATTACCAAAGAAGAAGACAAGGGTTGGCACATACTGCAATTAGACCTAGCACCATTGAAAAGACGGTCTATCCATGCAACCGAACTTCTGGGGCTCATCTTAAATCTTGGCTTTTGAACTTGCAATAGGCAGAGCTCCCTCCGATCTGGATGGTGTGTATAGGTTCAAGTGATGTATTCAAGCACTGTGAAGCACACATACAATGTAGGAAAATGTATAAAGCTGTGTCTAAGCATAGTATTTTGTACTGGAAAAGCAATCTTCCAGTACAAAACCTATAGAAGGCTTTGGCAAGTACCCTTCCACTATGGCACAATAGTGTGTGTCTGGCGCACAGCAACTCAAATCTGTGCCGGTGCTGGGGAGGGGGGAGAAGAGAGCCAAATCTCTGTAGATATAGCTCTCTCCTACTCCCCCCTGTCACGCAATGCAGCGTAGCATTTGTGGATGTTGCGCTGCATTCCGTGACGGTTTAGAAAATCTAGGCATATGTGCAATATAGTGTTGACCGCTAATGTTCAATAATTGACGACTAACTTGCATGTGCATTTTATGATAATTTATGTGCAACATTATTGTTGACTAGGTGATGTTTACAAATAGAGTTTTTGTCTTCTTTAAAATTTGGAACATATTGTAGACTTGTATATGTTTACTGGATTGTGGTCACCGTTCACTATAACAGTGACTTGTTGCTTTTTATAGTTGGCAAGAAGGATGTAATGCTCTGCCAGATTTATATCTTGATTGCAATGTTTTTAGTTGATTGTTTAAATGTGACATGTGCGCTTTTGAGGATTTTGAATCCAAAATAAACTAAAATTATGATGATTTTGGTATGTGTGGTATATTTCCATACAGCCTAGAGGTGATATCTGTAACCAAGGGACATGTGCTCTACAGTGGCCTTAGCTTGCAGCTACTTTACAACTTTCTATAATGCACTGCATCCAGATTATCACCTCTGTGCACCCCAACTCATAGAAAACACATACATGTCTGGAATTACCACAATGAGGAGACCTACAGGAACAGAATTGGGGTCAAGGCTTGGCAGGGTTTGTTGCAACATGATTGAGACTGTAGAGAATTGACATGTTTTGGAAATAACTGCTAGAAATCTGACAAACATCATGCTCAGGGTGTTTTACTTGCCAGGCAGTCATGGCGAGGGAGGTCTGGCTAGCACTGATAGATTCCTTTGTTTTAATTTTTTTATTTATTATTATATTGTTTTCAAATGTTACATATATGTCTCAGTTCCATATCTATCATCAAATTAATTGTACAAGATAAGATTTGATTCTGCCACTATTTTGTAATGTGTGCTAATTGCATAATTGATTGAGCAGACTACATTCCCTAGAAAAAACACACACATAGTTGGTATTGTTGGATCCAGACACTCAGAGAAACAATCCATTGGTTAGAGTTTTAGGGATTATGTTTGTATCTTTGAGAAATGCAACAAACTCTCCACACATGTTTCATTTTATCTTCAGTTTGCAATGAGATATTGATCCACAGTTTGCCTCACTACATAGTCCTAACTTTGTTGAAACAACATATGGTTTGTATGCGTGCACATAGAGATGAAATAGGTGGGAAACAGCGGTTTCAAAGCGGGTGTTACCACGCAGGTAGGTTTCAACGTGGCCATTACAACGACGGCATTGTTGCCACGCGTGGCTTTACATGGCAAGTCGTTTCTATGACCGCATTGTTACCTACCGCGTGGTAACACCACGCGTTGTAACGAGACATATTCGAAATAGGTACATATGCTTGAAGAACCTAGTGCTTTTTTTTTTTAACGTTCCAGCAAAGAGCTTCACAAATATCTCATTAATGAGAGGACCCAAACAGAAGTAAAGCACTTAAACATGTTTAGTGACATAGAAGGCATGGCTGGCATTACATACTGTGACAGTGAAATATCTGCACACTCTGTAACATTACTGAATCTGTGCCATCTTTGCTGACTTTTGGATGCCCCATAGCTCTATCGGGTCTGCTATCCACTGATTATACTGATTGTGAATATGTATGTGTGTGTGTTTCAATTTCAATTGCTTTGTTACAAAATTAGCTGCTGTGTTTCTTTTTATAAGCATTACATTTAAAGCCATGCTTTACTGTCATCAAGGAGTGCAGTGCAGATGCATCCCTCAATGATTTTACGCATTTTTTACATTCCAAGGAATATTACAACACCTGTAGGAGAATAAAGCTAAATAGTCCAGTACTTTTCTTCCATTTATTATACATGCATTTGTTATACAGCATCCAAATGGTGCCCTGATGGCAAGTTTAAGCCAACTTGAAATAATAGTCGTGATTCAAAATAAATCACTCATGTTATCCTCTCTCACATATGTCATCACTTGCTGTAAATCATGTTTTAGATGCTCTATATTGTTCTAATGAAAATGTGCTAAATGCTTAGAGATTGGAAAGGTGAAATCTTTATTTGCAATTGCTCAGTGATGCAGGGTGAGTCTTATCCTGAACTTGTGATGCCCTCTTAGTGTTTGCCGATTGAATTCAAGAAAGGAGAAGACAAAGTTACTTTATCAGGGTCATTTTATTCATGTTCTCATTATATATTTAATATTATTTTCTCTATTGTTCAAACTGGCATTTGAGGTGAACAGATCCAGAGAGTCCATTGTGTTGAAGGGTGCTCCATATAAAGGAGCTGATCTCTGTCTAAACTTGGGAAGTCCACAGAGTTCCCTGCTTCATTTTCCACATAATTTATGTACCACTCTACACCTGGAAGGGTATCACCTTGACTTATACTTGGTGCTCCCCTGTGCATTGACAAAGCTATACATCTCTTCTGAGAGCTTATTAGAGCGAAACACATGTCATGGTGTTGCCTTTATTCATTCCAGGATGGCTTGGAAGGTATTTGACCAATCTAAAGTCATACTACTGTGCCTGGAGGAGTATAAGGCTTTTGTCATTTGTCATTTTTCATCTCGATGAGAAAACATTGTGCACTGTGCTAATGTTTGCTGTAAAAATGACAAAAGGCCCTATGTTTAAAGACTCTGGGAGGTAAACAGACATTTGAGGTGAGTAAATTCAGAGTGTTGGTGGTGTTGCAGGGTGCTCCATCTATGTAAATATATAACTCATATATATATATATATATATATTCAGTGAAAAAACCATAGGTTTCACACACGTTATAGTTAGGAATTAGCATTTAAAAAACCTTAGAAATTCAGTGAAAAAAACCATAGGTTTCACACATGTTATAGTTAACTGGACATTTTACTCGTAAAAAACCATTGAAATTGCCCCGTTATAGTTAGTTCAGCTAACTATAACTCGCGCGCCCGCAATGCACTGCTGATGACGTCACATATTACATCACTCATGACATGGTCAGTGACATCACTCATGACATCACTGATGACATCTCAAATGACATCACTGATGACATCACTGATGACATCATCCAGTGAATGTGTGTTTTTCTGAAAATTAAATATGTTTTATATATGTATATCTCAAGGTCGATGGAAGAATAAATGGGTATATAAGTGTCTAAATGGATGAATTGTTTTTGAAAAATTGATTGTATTACTGACTGATTAAGTGTATCTTAGTGAATACATGGCTTAGTGAGTAATGTTTAAATATGTAAATATCTGTATCAGTCTCTCACTTTTTGTATAAGTGGCTGCATGGGTTGGTGTGTAGCTACATGAGTGTCTAAATAGGTTATTAGTTGGTTTTTTGAGTATCAGTATGAGTGTGAGTGTCTGGTTCAGTGAGGGGTATTACGTAGTGCATGGGTGCATGAATGAGTGACTCATTGTTTGTATGTGTTGAAGACAGCATGTGTGCAGGACTGTATGGGTGGATGAGTGTATGTATGGGTGTGTTAGTGAGTGAATGACTGTCTCAATAGTGTCTTTATGTGTAACTACATATGTTTTAAACTAGTATATGTGACTATTGGTGTATATATGTGAGTATATGTGAGAGTGAGAGATTGAAAGAGTTCCTGTATGAATAAGTATGTGTTTCTATAAGTGATTGTTTAAAAGACTAAGTATATGTAAGTTTCCATAGAAGTAAGTGTGGTGGTGTGTGTATAACTGTATATGCAAGTAAATGTATGTTTGATTCTTTATTAGCATGACTAACTATGTGTGTGAGTACCTCTATGGATGAGTGGCATTGTGTAACAGGATGTATACGTGTATGAGTACATATGATGAGTGAGTACATGTATGAGTGACTGTATAGGACTGTTGGTGAACGAGTGGATGTGTATTTGGATCTTAGAATTACTGTATAGGTTGTTGTAACTGGTATTGGTATGTCCATTGTTTTTAAAATTTTAATTTCTATTTTTGATTGTGTGTATCAAAGGTTATATTAGGGGAAGAGGAGGTCTGCCACTCTATCACAAGGATGATGTCATCAGTGATGTCATCAGTGATGTCATTTGAGATGTCATCAGTGATGTCATGAGTGATGTCACTGACCATGTCATGAGTGATGTAATATGTGACGTCATCAGCAGTGCATTGGGGGCGCGCGAGTTATAGTTAGCTGAACTAACTATAACGGGGCAATTTCAATGGTTTTTTACGAGTAAAATGTCCAGTTAACTATAACATGTGTGAAACCTATGGTTTTTTTCACTGAATTTCATTACAAGACCGGAGGCTACCATTATGCTTACACTTTTAATTGCGTCACCAGGACAGCCGCATACATCACAAAGGAAGTATTCCAAATAGAACATTAACCACAGTAAAAGGCATGAGCCCACAGTAATCTCCCTCTTTTAAATGCGGCTCCAGGCAGATAAGTTATCCCTTACATTTCTTCTCTTGCTATACTTTAACTGTATTGATATTTTATAAATATTTGCTCTCATTCTATGTATCTGTCTCCTTTACATACTTCTTTTAGTGTTACTGAGATTGTATATATATTTCTGTCGTTTTACGACTGCTTTACATATTTCTCTTAGCATTACTGAAATTGTATACATATTTCTCTTCGTATTATTGATTGTTCTGGTTTTATTTTCATTTTAACACATTCTACAGACGCTTTCCCTCATTTTAAACTAACGTTTTTTGGACTCACCCCCATTTCCCTTCCCTTCGTTTCGGTCTTCCTTTCTCCAATTTATGGAGATGGGATGATGATCACGCGTCTTTCCGATCGATCCCGATTCGTTTAATTTTAAGTTAAGTGCGTTTTCCTTCGCATTTCGACCGTCGCACTGAATTCAAAGGAATGAACCTTGGCAACGCGTCGCTAGCGTCGTCGCGTTGCCAAGGAACATTCCTCTATGCCTCCGGCTGTTCCTGCTTACGCGTTTGACTTCCATGGCAACCATCAAGCAAATATCCTTCGGTGATCGCGCTCGAGCGCATTTTAATCACCGGAGGACGACGGTTGACTCGCTGGCACAGTTTTTTCATGTTCTCTTACCTGCTTTTAGCAAAAGACTATTAGGAATATAGGAATAATTACTTTCATTCTCCAATTAATTATTCCAACCCTTTACCTTTATTCTAAGTATTAAAAAAAAAAAAAAAAGGGGAAGAGAGAGTGAGATTAGATTTATTTGTTAATTTATATTATAAAAAAAAAAAAAAAAAAAAAAGGGGTATATAATAATTTAATTTTACCATGTCTGACTTTGATTCAGACGAAGCTGAGGCTAGCGCCCCTACCCCCAAATTTAATAATGAGGCCTTTAAAGACATCATCCACGAGGAGATGAGATCCTGTATGTTGGAAACCCTGTCCAAAGTTATCACTGCTAAAAGATCTTTCCCATCTGACGAGGACAATTCCACGGAACAACATACTAGCGAAGATCTCACTAATATAAAGGGAAAAAGAGCAAAAAAATGTAATAACATAGAGTTTTTCCTGAAGAGCACTGGAGGTCCTAGTACCTCTACTTTTACAAGAGGCCACCATACCTCCTTTTCCATGGGTGTCCCTAGCGGCACAACATATAAGGGTGTCCCCAGCGGCACAACGCATAAAGGTGTCCTAAGCGGCACACAATATCAAGGTGTCCATCGCGGCACAAAATATCTAAGTGCTCAAAATGACCTCAATGATACTAATAATAATGATGATGATGATCTTTACTTTGATGATGATGCCTCTAATTCACCTGACGAATATGTCCTAGACTTAGACCATGATGATTTAGAATTTAGCTCTCTTGACGACGACCTCGCTCACTCTTCCAAGGATGCCATCCTTGACCCTTTAGGACAAGAAATGTTCTCTCCCCTTAACATCAAGCATCCGAGGAGCTCGGAATGGACCCCTCACGACCATGTGAGTAAATTCATCATTAAGTGGCTTAGAAACCCGCTTGACAGGGACGCTAGAAACCTGCTAAGGGCAGAATGTTGCCGACCCAACATTGGAGATAGAGCTTCTCAGACCCCAAATCTCGACCCAGAACTTATAAAGTACCTTTTCAAGCTGGGAAGAGACCCTAGGAAGGGTATGGAGAGATCTCTAAAAGGCTGCCAAGATAGGGTCCTTGACATCTTGGGCCCCCTGGCAAGAATCATTGATATTTCAGAAGAAAGCCATATTAATGGCATTCCCCTCGACACAGAACTCATTAGAGGTCTTAGTCAAAGAGCCCTCGTCCTCTTAGGTAACGCAAATGCCAGCCTAAATTCTGAGAGGAGAAGAGTGGTCCTCACCAAAATTAGCCCCAAACTCAGTGATCTAGCTGACAAAGAACCTTCTGCCAACCCTAAGGGCTTGCTTTTCGGAGAAGACCTGATTAAGACTCTAGGGAAATACGTTTCTACATTCACAGCCCTAGATAAAGCGCATCAAAATATGAAGAGAGTGTTTAATTCTAATAACCTTTTCGGAAGGGCCGGTAGACGGGGCCAGTCTTCCGGCCGATTCAACAGAAGGCCCTATCCTAGAGGAAGAGGATATGGCGGAAGGGGCTTCTTCAACCCAAACACTCCCCAATTCTTTCCGCAAAGAGGAAGAGGTTTTCGCTCTAGAAGCTTCAGATCCCGCGGAGCGCCTACTGACAACAACAACCAGAGTGAGTACAATTTCTCTTTCTTCTCCTTCCACCCCTTTCCCCAAAGTGGGTGGGAGACTCAAACTCTTTTTCAACAACTGGAAGTTGATAACACAGGACCCATGGGTTTTAAATACCGTCAGGGGTTTCATGATAGATTTTACACAAACCCCTTACCAATCTTCTTTCCCAAAAGAAATGCCTCTTTCCCTAGATCAGGAAAAGATTATAGAAGAGGAGATCTCTTCCATGCTTCAGAAAGGTGCTATAGTAGAAGTCCCCTTAGGAATGCTAAAATTCATCAGCACCCTTTTCCTGGTCAAGAAGAAAGACAAAGGGTGGAGACCCGTCATAAATCTAAGAGCCCTCAACAAATTCCTTGTTTACAGACATTTCAAGATGGAGGGCATTCATCTTCTCAGGGATTTACTTCTAAAAGACGACTGGCTTGTAAAGTTAGACCTAAAAGACGCCTACTTCACGATTCCTATGGCCAAAACCCACCAACCCTTCCTTCAATTTCTTTGGAAAAACCGTCTTTTCCAATTCAAAGCTCTCCCCTTCGGACTTTCTTCAGCCCCCTGGTGTTTCACCAAGGTAATGAGATCAATCGCTTCATACTTAAGGAAGAAAGGTATTCGCATGATACTTTATCTAGACGATATCCTCATCCTCTCTCAGGACCATTGTCAAATTCTCCAAGATCTAAATACTGTGATGGACCTTTTGGAAAACCTGGGGTTTATTATAAACAGAGAAAAATCCATCCTTTCACCTTCAAAAAAACTGGAATTCCTTGGTTTTTCAGTAGATACCACAAGTTGTCTTCTACTTCTTCCTCCAAAAAAGATATCCAAAATAAAAAAAGAAATAAGACATATCCTAAAACTTCAGAGTTTTCCCCTAAGGGAACTAGCCCGATTACTAGGTCTCCTTTCCTCTTCGATTCAAGCCATCTTCCCAGGCCCTCTAAATTATCGTGCACTTCAGAGGGTGAAAGCGAGGGCCCTTCAATCGGGCCTCTGGTACGGAGACCTTATCTCGCTAGACCAGGAGGCCAAGGTAGAACTGACCTGGTGGTTAGACAACCTAGAGGCATGGAATGGGAAAGCAATTTTTGGATCAACTCCCGAATTCGTTTTAGAATCAGATGCCAGCCTTCATGGCTGGGGAGCATGCTTTCAAGGCCAGAACACTGGTGGAATTTGGTCTCTGGAAGAATCCTTACATCATATAAATTTTCTGGAATTGACAGCTGGTCTTTACGCCCTGATGAGCTTCAAACAATTCATCCAGGGCAGGTCTATCATCCTAAAAATGGACAATATCTCCGCCGTCGCCTACATAAATCGGCTAGGTGGAACCAAATCTGCCGACCTATCCAATCTTGCCAGGAAACTTTGGATGTTCTGCTTGGAACACAAAATCGCCTTAAGAGCCGAATATCTCCCAGGCAAATCCAATGTATCGGCAGACTGGAACTCAAGATTCCTTTTGGACTTCAGCGATTGGAAACTCAACGTCTCCGTTTTCAATTCCCTCAACTTCTACTGGGGACCTCTAGATTTAGACCTCTTTGCCAGCAGACTAACCTTCCAAATCGTGAATTATTACAGTTGGATGCCAGACCCGGGTGCTCTGGCAGTGAATGCCTTCCTCCAACCTTGGCAAGGCAAAAACAGCTACGCCTTTCCCCCCTTTTCCATGATTCAAAGAGTGCTTCAGAAAGTCAGACTCCACCAATGCTCAATCGTGTTAATCACTCCCTTCTGGCCCTCTCAAGCCTGGTTCCCAACGGCCCTAGAGATGAGTTACGACTTCCCATTCCTAATTCCCTTCCTTGCGGACCTTCTTACAGACATAGACGGTCATCTTCACCCCATGGTTCAATCAGGGAAACTGAACCTTCTTGCCTGGAGAGTGTCAGGAGATCCAATGACCTCTCAGGACTTTCGTCAACAGCTTCAACTCTCCTCGGCGAATCTTGGGCCCCTGGCACACACTACCGATACAACAACATTTGGAAATCTTGGGTTCGTTGGTGCTTGGAAAGGAATCTGGATTCCGTACAGGCTCCTATCGTTGACATAGTCAATTTTCTGGTCGAACAATTTGAAAGAGGCCTTAGTTATAGATCTATCAATTGTTATAGATCTGCCATCTCCGCTGGTCACTCCCTTATTAACGGTAAAACTATTGGTAAAAACGCAATTGTTTGCAGGGTTCTAAAAAGTATAAGACTCAGAAGACCTCCTAAACCCAGATATCAATCCCTCTGGGACGTGAACCTGATCCTTGACCTTTTTTCTAATTGGCCTATTAATTCACTCTTAGACAATAAAAAACTTTCTATTAAACTGGCTACTTTACTTTGCTTAATTTCCTGTCGTAGAGTCTCTGATGTCAAAGCTTTGGAGATATCTAATAGATCCTATACCATGTTTGGAGTTAACTTTGAACTCTTCAGGAGAACAAAGACCATGTCCAATTCTATCTTTTATCCTCGTTTCGATGATTATCCCAAACTCTGCGTGGTTGATTGTATGAAAGAATACGATTCTAGAATGAATTCTCTTCGACCTCTTAATGCGACTCAGTTGCTCATTTCTTTCGTAAGACCACACAAACCGGTTTCTTCTAGTTCTATCTCTAGATGGGTTAAGATTGTGTTAAACCTAGCAGGTATCGACCTTAATATTTTTAAACCACACTCTATCAGAGGTGCTATGGCCAGTAAGTCTTTCTGGTCCGGAGGTAAGTTGGATGATATCCTCAAGGCTGCTGATTGGTCTAATGCTCGGACCTTTGCTCATCATTACTGTAAACCTATCCCGCATGTGTCTGACGTAGTATTACAAAGCTACCAACAAGCATAATGGTAGCCTCCGGTCTTGTAATGAAATTGCGATTCTCCTATTAACATGACCAGAGAATCTGGATTTCATTAAAGACACGGAGGCTAACATTATCCCTCCCTCCTCTTTCCCTTTGGAGGTTGTTATGCTTCTATAGAAGTTATTCTAATGTTTATTGTTCAATTCTATAGATTTTGGTTGACTTGACTTATGTTTTTCATACATTGTTGTTTGACATCAGTCTTTTGCTCTTGTCATACTTGCACTAATTTTCTCTTTTTTGCAGATGCTCTCTAAAGAATTTTGGATTAGAGTCTCTTCCTTCTTCTCCATCTTCGGTGTCCTTCCTTCTGTGACTTCCTACGTTTCATCATCAAGACGTCTTCTCTTCACTTACTAAGTTCAAAGGATTTTATCGAACTTATCCTGTTTTCTTCGCGATTTAAAAGAGGCAGATTACTGTGGGCTCATGCCTTTTACTGTGGTTAATGTTCTATTTGGAATACTTCCTTTGTGATGTATGCGGCTGTCCTGGTGACGCAATTAAAAGTGTAAGCATAATGTTAGCCTCCGTGTCTTTAATGAAATCCAGATTCTCTGGTCATGTTAATAGGAGAATCGCAATTTCTAAGGTTTTTTAAATGCTAATTCCTAACTATAACGTGTGTGAAACCTATGGTTTTTACACTGAATTTCTAAGGTTTTTTAAATGCTAAGTCCTAACTATAACGTGTGTGAAACCCATGGTTTTTTCAGTGAATTTGCAAGTTTTTTAAATGCTAATTTTGTTTTTTTTCTTCTATTTTTTTAAACATATGTTTATTTTAATTTTCTATCCTTTTTTAAAGACTATGGTTAAATTTTTAAAATTCTATAATATGTTTTTTTTAATATATTTTATAAAATAAATATGTAAAATTTATTAGCAATACATTTTTTCCTTTTTTTTTAAATTTTTTTTTAGTACGCGTACCGTAAGCTTACGGTAAGCGTACGGTTTACGCAACGTCCGTAATTTATCTACGCTGTTTACGTATAGTTACGCAATTTGCGTAGCCGCGCGTCCTCCGCGTGGGACGCGTACGCGTGTACGCTACACGCGCACGTTACGCGGAAGTGTCGGGTAGTGACTGTTATGCGCATGCACGCAAGCACGTGTCTTTTTTACGCGCATGCGCACTTTTGCCGTAAGCGTACCGTAAGCGTACCGTAAGCGTACGGTAGGTCATGTGATCATGAAACACAACTTTTGATTGGTTGAAACTACTTTCAGTTCTAGAACTCTCCTACACCACACCCATTCCCCTCATTTCTGCTTGTGATCCCTTGGGAGAAGGAGCTGGTTTGTCTTTGGGATACGATGGCAGAACAGCAGAGCTCTTCTGAGAGTGAGGCTAGCACTAGCAGCACTGTCTTGAGGCAGAGAGCGAGGAAACAAAAGCCCTCTTATGTATGGGATTATTTTACTTTTCCTGAAGGCCAGCAAAAGGTGAATGCACCCTTAGTAACTTGCAGGCTGTGTCAGCGTGTACTTTCTAGAGGTAATCCTGACAGGAAGTATTCCTTTGGGAATCACACCATGAAGAGACACCTCCAGGATGTACACAGAAGGACACATGGTCATCTTTTTGGAGGTAACTCTTCAGAAAGACAAGCAAGTACATCCACAGCAGCTCAGCCTGGACCATCATCTGCAGGGCTGACTCCTTCTTCTGCAGGTCAGGTGAGCCCTTCATCTGTGGGGGGAGCATCTCCTTCTGCTGGCCCTCTGGAAATTAACCCTCGTTTTCTGAGGGTTGATATTCGATGTGCCTCTTGTCATGATCTAATTTGTCATAGGGAGACCAGTGTTTCCCTAGTGAACAACAAAATAGATCAGCACACTTGTCACAGAGACTAATTTTTCCATGCTTTCTTTCCTCTGTCCCTGCATGAACACAACGGTTCTTTTAAGAGCCAACCTTATCTTTCATCTTTTTTTTGACATATGTTTTTAAAAACTTTTTTTTTTTTTTTTTACCGTACGCGTACGGTGCGCGTACTTTTTTTTTTTTTTTTTTTTAAAAACACTAAAAATCAATTATCACATTACAAGGTCCTTGAGAGACTACAATTATTATTATTGACTTACCATACCCACTCAAAAAAATATTTATTCATTTGTTTTTTAAAAAAATAGCTTTAAAAATGGTTCTAGTTTTATTGGCTGGGTGAAGCTTCTTTACACGGGACCCATGGCTCAGGTGGTGGTGAATGGGCGCGTCTCTCGGCCCTTTGCCCTCGGCAGGGGCACGAGGCAGGGGTGCCCGTTGTCCCCTTTGCTCTTTGCTCTCGCCCTGGAGCCACTCGCTGCTTGGCTCCGCTGGGAGCCCTCGCTTAGGGGGATCCGGTGGGCCCCGGGCTTCGAAGATCGGGTCTCGCTGTATGCGGACGATATTCTCCTGTATCTCACTTCACCGCGGCAGTCGCTCAACGTCCTCTTTGACGTTCTGACTTCCTTTGGGAACAATTCGGGTCTCACGATCAATTGGTCTAAATCCTGCGTCTATCCCATCTCTGGTGATCCTCCTCTCCTGCCGCCTCGGCTTCCGATCCAAATATCTCTGAGCGGCTTTAAGTACCTGGGGATATACGTTTCGCTGGACCCGGTGGCTCGCTATGAGCAGAATCTCCTGCGTCCACTCCGGCGATTGCGGGAGGACACGGCCCGGTGGTGCAGGCTGCCCCTGTCCCTGCTGGGTCGGGCCGCGCTGTTCAAAATGATGTCCCTTCCCAGGTTCCTCTATGCACTCCAGAACTCCTTCGACGTTATCCCGGTGGCCTACTTTCGGGAGGTGGAGAGCCTGCAGAGGAGACTGGTGTGGGACGGGCGGGCGCGTATTGCTCTTGCTAAGCTTACTCTCCCCTGGTACGACGGGGGCATCGCGCTTCCTGACATTCGCAGGTACTATTGGGCCTCGCAGTTATCGGCCATTAACCATGCCACGTATGCGCCTGGCTTGAAT
This sequence comes from Triturus cristatus, assembly GCF_964204655.1. NCBI lineage: Eukaryota > Metazoa > Chordata > Amphibia > Caudata > Salamandridae > Triturus > Triturus cristatus. The sequence continues at coordinate 469,661,802 of NC_140593.1, read as the reverse complement.
CCGGCGTATGAGATGGACAAGTTCCTGCTTCCCGGCGGGAACTATAACAGGGCACTTTACTCCCGCTCGGCTGGCCGGACCCTTACGGGTCCTACTAAGATTGCGGTGCGGACCTGGAGGGCTGCCACTGCGGCCACGGGCTGGAGTGAGCGACTAACATGTGCTACTCTTTTGTTTGCCTCCGACCGCCTGGGCAGCCTCTGGACTACGAAGGGGTTTGACCAGTGGGATACGATTGGTATCAGCAAAGTGGGAGACCTGTGGCATAAGGGCACGGTTAAGACTTTCGCGGCACTCCAGGCCGAATACGAGCTTACGGACAGGGAGTTCTTCCGCTATGCCCAGGTTCGACACGCCCTGCTCTCGGTCTTCGGGGAGGGGACCAAGATCCTGGTTTCCTCGCCCCTCGAGGACCGCATACTTGACGGACATGTCCCTGACAGTACCATTTCTTTAATTTATAAAAAACTGATTAATCATCGGGCTGACCTCTTTGTGCGCCTCCGGGAGGCTTGGATGGGGGATGGGGTGGAATTGGACGACGAAGACTGGCAGTCTGCACTGTCGTCCCCCAAGGAGGTCGCCATTCCGGCCCGTCTCCGGTTGGTACAGCTCAAGATTCTTCACCGGGTGTATGTGACGGGTCCTCGCTTGGTCTCGATGGGATTTTCCGACGACGGGCTCTGTAAGCGGGGTTGTGGGCTCAGCGCCACCTTTCTCCATATCCTGTGGGAGTGCCGCGAGGTGGCGGACTACTGGCGCCGGGTCCATACGATTATGGGACAGGTCACTGGGGTTGTGCTGCTGCCGGAGGTGCGTCGCTGTGTCCTGAATGTGTGGGAGCCCAATGATTACAGCGCGGCTCAGACTCGGTGGGCGGCCCTGGGGAACATGATTGCCAAGAGAGATATAGCGCAGCTTTGGGGCGCCCAACGGCCACCCACCGTGTCAGTATGGAAGGAGAATATGGACTGGTGTATGTTCAGGGAGAAGACTGTGTATGTGGCCCGTGGTAAGCCCGGGGCATGGGGTAGAATCTGGGGGCAATGGAATGCGTATCGCGGGGGTATCTGTACGCCCCCCCTGGTGGACACCGATATCGCCATGTCCCCCTGACCCTTGATGGTTCCTGGCACCTTTTGTAATAACTACATATGGACGTTCATCTCCCTTGACCCCCCCCCCCCGTCCCCAGCCTCCCGGTACTCCTTCCTTTTGCCGGCTGCTTAATGGTCTGCACTGGAGTTCCCCGGAGGAAGCCTGACCCGCACTGTTTGCCCTTATGCCTCGCCTTTTGTTTTTCTTTTAGTTTTTGTGTCTGTTGGACTTAAGTCTCCTGTCTCCTGTTCCTTTAGAACTATCCGGAGCCACTACGGGGCTGCGCCCCGGGACTTGACTGCAGCCTTGATGAATGTATATTTCATTCTGTACCTAGCGGCCGGCCCTGGTGGTTGTAGGCCCGTGCTTGTAACCGAATTATTGTTCAATAAAAATTTTAAAAAAAAATAAATAAAAAAAAAATGGTTCTAGTTTTCGAAATTTTTCTATATCAATCTGAAAAAAAAGAAAAAAGTATTAACATTTTATAATACAGTACACATATTTACATATTTATCAAAAAATATTTTTGCCTTATTTTTGCTGTTTTCAGAATATATTGCATTTCACTATAAATTGTGAAAGCAATTGCATTCATTATTTTACAGCGGGCAAAAAAAAATAACAATCACAAAGATTGTATTAAAAAAGCCCAGAATCTCTTTTTACTTAAACTTAACATTATAGAAATGCATAATATTCTAAAAAAATATCATCTAATACCAATACTTATTTCTTTAAAATACCGTCTGATATGTTTGTTTCAGAAGTATAATCACAATATTATATCTCAAATAACTCCACAATACAACCAGCCTTAGTGATGCTGAATGTATTTGCATTACAGACTGAAACCTGAAAACCCCACTCGCTTGTAAATACTGTGCATGATTATACATGGCAAGCAGCTGGGTGTTTGTGCTAAGAGTCTGCTTCTTCCCCCAAAAAATCGCTCCCCCTTTCCATCTAATGCAACTGTGAAATCACCAGAGCAATACGCAATAAATCTCTGCCTATAATTCCTCTCTGCACACAGAGTCATGTTTTCACATTAGTCCCAAAACGAAATTTCTTTGCCAATTTGAAAGCACACTTACTGCTCTTTTTTTTTGGGGCAAGTGAAAATCACTTTTACAGACTGTCACATTATGAAACCACTTTTTTCGATTTTCTTAAATGCACATGTCCAAACTTCTTTTTCAGACCACCTCCATGTGTAACCTGGGTGGCTGCCTACACTCCAGCAAGGGCAACCAGCCTTAGTGATGCTGAATGTATTTGCATTACAGACTGAAACCTGAAAACCCCACTCGCTTGTAAATACTGTGCATGATTATACATGGCAAGCACATGGGTGTGTGCTAAGAGTCTACTTCTTCCCCCAAAAAATCGCTCCCCCTTTCCATCTAATGCAACTGTGAAATCACCAGAGCAATACGCAATAAATCTCTGCCTATAATTCCTCTCTGCACACAGAGTCATGTTTTCACATTAGTCCCAAAACGAAATTTCTTTGCCAATTTGAAAGCACACTTACTGCTCTTTTTTTTTTGGGCAAGTGAAAATCACTTTTACAGACTGACACATTATGAAACCACTTTTTTCGATTTTCTTAAATGCACATGTCCAAACTTCTTTTTCAGACCACCTCCATGTGTAACCTGGGTGGCTGCCTACACTCCAGCAAGGGCAACCAGCCTTAGTGATGCTGAATGTATTTGCATTACTGAGTCCAACCTCAAACCCTTAAACTATTCTTTTTTTTTCCAGTACACCTTAATTTATTGTGAAAACATACTCCATATTATTTTACATGTTCCTCACATTTAAATTTCTCCCAAAACAGAAAATGATAAACGCAACTATAACAAAAAGAATTTCCATTTCTATTATTCATTTCTTAAGTTACCACATACATCCCCTCTCAAACTCTAAACTCACCTTTAAAATTAGTTAGTTGTGAAAGAAATGTGACACTCAAACAGCAGATTATCAGAGCCAGGATCTCTGTTGTGTTCACCTCTCTCCTCTCAGCAGAACCAGATAATGGCAAACTTTCCCTCTATTTTTCCACACATATACATGTAAGTTTCAAATCTCAGTGCTTCCCCCTTTTTTTCAAATGTAATCACACATTTCTATTGGTTGAAAACCAACCCTTTTCCAAAAGTACCCTGCCCCCAACTTGACTTCTGCCTAGTACCCTTCCCCCAACTTGACTTCTGCCTGCTACCATAGCAACAGCTCATGGAACACTGCTGTGTGGAGTTAGGTCAGAAGTTCGCCACACAATGTTTCAATTCCACAGAGCAAGAGTGCTTGACTTTTCAAACCTAACAGCAAATCCATAGTACTGTTCTTTGGTAACACATTTTTTTGTACCAATAGAAAACATGCTTCTATTAGTTTACACATACAGCCTAGTTTTTATTCTAGAATGGTATGAAACAGCCAATCAGTTCTTTTTGTTTTGAAAAAAATATGTATGCCTCCATTTCCAAACTGTCTTTCTTTTCATATTGCCATTCTACTGAAAGACACCTCCTGAGTGCATCCAGTTCTCCTTTGAAGATGTTCACAGTGTGGATTGTAGGGCACAGCTATGTCTTCTGGAGTGAAAAGTTTGCAGAGAAAACAGATATGGTGAGAGACCTTGCTTTGCCAAATGTAGACATTAAATGGATTGGTCAGAGAGGGTTAAAGTGGCACCAATTGATGCCATTGGTGAAATCCTTCATGCAAATCCAACACCCTGACCTCATAATAGTGCACTGTGGTGGCAATGACCTAGGCACTTTGACTGGGGTAGGTCTGGAAATGCTTATGAAGGACACCTTTGCACAACTGTTTTCACTTTTCCCTAAAACTGCCTTTGTGTTTTCCAACATATGCCAAAGGCAAAAATGGAACTGGTCCAATCATTTCTGTCCGCAGATTGACAAAGCAAGAAACCACGTCAACAAATCTGTTTCTGCTTTCCTCCGTGACTATGGTATGGGTGCCATTTACCACAACAACTTGCGTTTTGACATGCAAGACATTTATAGAGGAGATGGTGTGCACTTCAATGATAAAGGGAACAGAGTCTTCCTCTTGAACCTTAGACTCTGCATCGGTACTTACTTGTAGGTACCACTAAAAAATCATTTCATAAACACAACGGCTCTTTTTAGAGCCCCCTAATATCTAAACACTTAAATCTGAATTTCATTTATTTTTTTATTTTTTTTTTCTACCGTACGCTTACCGTAAGCTTACCGTACGCGTACCCCGCGATTTTTTTAAAAAATCAATAAATGTTTTCTTTGTACTTTACAGTCCTTCTTTGACCCCCTCACAAATGTAAGGGGGTCTGTAACTCTCCTCATTGCCCCCTTTTCTTGTTTTCACTCTTTTTTTTCTGAGTGAAACACACAAAATGGCGGGCGCCGCTTCCTGGTTTCGGCCGATTCGAATGTTTACTAAGATCTAACAGCCAATCAGAATCGCGCTCGCGCACGCCACCGTACGCGTACCGTAAGCTTACCGTAAGCGTACGGTAAGCGTACCGTAAGCGGGCTCAGATATATATATTGATTTAAAGGCTATTTTCTCAGAATCTACTGAACAGATTTACACCAAACCTACAAAAGGCACTTCCTTGACATAGGGACTACCTCTCTGCCAAATTTCTAGTAATTCTGTTCAGCTGTTCGGGCTGTAGCTCGTTCTAAAGGTCCTATGGAAAAATGCATGGGAAAAACGCGTTTTGGGACCCCCCTTTTATCTCAGCCCCCGCTTGACGTATCCCCCCGAGACTTTCAGGGAAGGAGCGGAGCGTAGCGCCCCACCTATTTTGAGAAATTCGCGAGGATTCATCGACCGGCGCCAAAGTTATTCAAAATAGAATGTTGCGGATTTCCTATGGAAAAGGGGTCCTAACTATAACTACCTACTGGCGACCGCCAGTAGGTAATATATATGTATATATATATATTATCTACTGGCGGTCGCCAGTAGATAGTTATAGTTAGGACCGTGTTTCCATAGGAAATCCGCAACATTCTATTTGGAATAACTTTGGCGCCGATTGAGGAATCCTCGCAAAATTCTCGAAATAGGTGGGGCGCTCCACTCCGCTCCTTCCCTGAAAGTCTCGGGGGGATTCGTCAAGCGGGGGCTGAGAAAAAGGGGGGGTCCCAAAACGCATTTTCCCCATGCATTTTTCCATAGGACCTTTAGTCCGAGCTACAGCCCGAACGGCTGAACAGAATTACTTGAAATTTGGCAGAGAGGTAGCCCTCAGGTCAGGGATGTGCCTTTTGAAGGTCTCGTGTAAATCTGTTCAGTATTTCCTGAGAAAATAGCATTTAAATCAATATATATATCTATGGGCGCGCTCCGAGCGCGTACCGTAAGCTTACCGTACGCGCACGCCGCCGTGCACGAGCGCGATCCTGATTGGTTGTTAGATCTCAGTAAACATTCGAATCGGTCGAAACCAGGAAGTGTCGGCCGCCATTTTGTCTCTCGCAGTCTGAGGGGGTGAAAAACAAAGGTGGAGAACGTGAAAAGGGGGCAGGGTGGACAGTTCCTGACCCCCTAGCCTTTGTCAGGGGGTCCCAGAAGGACCCCCAAGGGCAAAAATGTATTTTAATTTTTTTTCAAAAAATCGCCGAATGCGCGTAACGTACGCGCACGGCGTAAACAGAGGAATTCCGCGAGAAAAATTCCGCGAAGTTCGCGTAACTATTACGCGTACCGTGCGCGCACAGCAAAAAAAAAAATTCAAAAAGGAAAGCTTAAAAAAAAAAAAAAAATTGTGAGGTAAGGTTGGCTCTTAAAAGAGCCGTTGGGTTAATACAGGGATAGGGGAAAGAAAGAATGGGAATATTATGAGCGTCTACAAACGTGCTGGTCTATCTTATTGTTAATAAGGGAAACACTGGTCTCCCCAAAAACAATAAGACCACAACACGTTGTACACCTCATTGAAACCCTCCGAAATCGAGGGTTAATGTCCAGAGGAGCAGAAGAAGGTGATGCTCCCACCTCAGAGGAAGGGCTCAGCTGAGCTGCCGATGATGTACTCGGCTGAGCTTCTGAGGTTGGGCTCCGGTGACTTACTGAAGAGTTTTCTTCAGTATGTCGAGCAAAGGTCCTGGGATGTTTATCCCTAAGGTGTCTCGTCATAGAGTGATTTCCAAAGGAATACTTCTTCCTTGGATCTCCTCTAGATAAAACACGGTCACAAAGTGTGCACGTGACCAATGGAGCATTGACCTTTTTCTGCCCCTCTGGAAAAGTAAAATACTCCCACACAAAAGAATCCTTTTGTTTCCTCCTTCTCTGTCTGATGATGGTGCTGCTAGGCTCACTCTCAGAAGAGGTCTGCTGCTCTGCCATTGTATCTCAATGTCAATTCAGCTCCTTCTCCTAGGGGATCTCAAGCAGTAATGAGGGGAATGGGTGTGGTGTGGGGAGTTTCTGGAACTGAAAGTAGTTTCAACCAATGAAAAGTGTTCTTTGTGTATTACATGACCTACCGTGCGTGCTCCGTAAGCTTACGGTATGCGCTCGTAAACAAGTACGCATGCGCAAACGTGACGCTTACAGAGTGCTTACGGAGCGCGTACGTAAGACGCACTCGCGCATGCGCATTACACGCCCCTGCGTAACCGCGACGTTGCTTCCGCGCAATGCGCATGCGTGTACGCGTACGTCACCTACGTATCACGTAAGCGCACTGTACTTATGACGTACGGAGCGCGTAGCGTCAGCTTACCGTACGCGCATCGTATCACGTAAGCGCACCGTACTTATGACGTACGGAGCACGTAGCGTCAGCTTACCGTACGCGCACGCCAAAAAATGCATAAAAAAAAAAAAATACAAGTTTCAAGAGTTGCTAATTCCTAACTATAACCTGTGTGAAACCTATGGTTTTTTCAGTGAATATATATATATATATAAAACCCAGTGCTGGCTACCATTGGGGAGTTCTAGTTAAGACCATGTTTCCATAGGTTATGGAATTTTTGGTTTGCTAATAACTGACGCAAAAACAACAATTGATGGACAGAATGCAGAACAATGTCATACATTCACCCCAGTACAGAGATCTGGGCCTAAATCCATCGTTTTTTTGCTCACCATGCCATTCCAGTTTGAACCCGGCCATATGCAAATCAGTCTTGACCCTGTGCCCCATGGGAACAGTCCAGCCCGAACTGCCAAGCCAGGTCCTCCCTGGACTGGAAACAAGCATCCTAGGACCGGTTTCGGGCTTTCAGCCCTCGTCAGCCAGGATAGCTTGATTCCAGTGGCATGGAGAGCAAGGGACTCACGTCTGAGCATACCCTTCCCACTCGGGGTGACAAATGCAAAAACAACAATTGATGGACAGAATGCAGAACAATGTCATACATTCACCCCAGTACAGAGATCTGGGCCTAAATCCATCGTTTTTTTGCTCACCATGCCATTCCAGTTTGAACCCAGCCATATGCAAATCAGTCTTGACCCTGTGCCCCATGGGAACAGTCCAGCCCGAACTGCCAAGCCAGGTCCTCCCTGGACTGGAAACAAGCATCCTAGGACCGGTTTCGGGCTTTCAGCCCTCGTCAGCCAGGATAGCTTGATTCCAGTGGCATGGAGAGCAAGGGACTCACGTCTGAGCATACCCTTCCCACTCGGGGTGACAAATGCAAAAACAACAATTGATGGACAGAATGCAGAACAATGTCATACATTCACCCCAGTACAGAGATCTGGGCCTAAATCCATCGTTTTTTTGCTCACCATGCCATTCCAGTTTGAACCCAGCCATATGCAAATCAGTCTTGACCCTGTGCCCCATGGGAACAGTCCAGCCCGAACTGCCAAGCCAGGTCCTCCCTGGACTGGAAACAAGCATCCTAGGACCGGTTTCGGGCTTTCAGCCCTCGTCAGCCAGGATAGCTTGATTCCAGTGGCATGGAGAGCAAGGGACTCACGTCTGAGCATACCCTTCCCACTCGGGGTGACAAATGCAAAAACAACAATTGATGGACAGAATGCAGAACAATGTCATACATTCACCCCAGTACAGAGATCTGGGCCTAAATCCATCGTTTTTTTGCTCACCATGCCATTCCAGTTTGAACCCAGCCATATGCAAATCAGTCTTGACCCTGTGCCCCATGGGAACAGTCCAGCCTGAACTGCCAAGCCAGGTCCTCCCTGGACTGGAAACAAGCATCCTAGGACCGGTTTCGGGCTTTCAGCCCTCGTCAGCCAGGATAGCTTGATTCCAGTGGCATGGAGAGCAAGGGACTCACGTCTGAGCATACCTTTCCCACTCGGGGTGACAAATGCAAAAACAACAATTGATGGACAGAATGCAGAACAATGTCATACATTCACCCCAGCACAGAGATCTGGGCCTAAATCCATCGTTTTTTTGCTCACCATGCCATTCCAGTTTGAACCCAGCCATATGCAAATCAGTCTTGACCCTGTGCCCCATGGGAACAGTCCAGCCCGAACTGCCAAGCCAGGTCCTCCCTGGACTGGAAACAAGCATCCTAGGACCGGTTTCGGGCTTTCAGCCCTCGTCAGCCAGGATAGCTTGATTCCAGTGGCATGGAGAGCAAGGGACTCACGTCTGAGCATACCCTTCCCACTCGGGGTGACAAATGCAAAAACAACAATTGATGGACAGAATGCAGAACAATGTCATACATTCACCCCAGTACAGAGATCTGGGCCTAAATCCATCGTTTTTTTGCTCACCATGCCATTCCAGTTTGAACCCAGCCATATGCAAATCAGTCTTGACCCTGTGCCCCATGGGAACAGTCCAGCCCGAACTGCCAAGCCAGGTCCTCCCTGGACTGGAAACAAGCATCCTAGGACCGGTTTCGGGCTTTCAGCCCTCGTCAGCCAGGATAGCTTGATTCCAGTGGCATGGAGAGCAAGGGACTCACGTCTGAGCATACCCTTCCCACTCGGGGTGACAAATGCAAAAACAACAATTGATGGACAGAATGCAGAACAATGTCATACATTCACCCCAGTACAGAGATCTGGGCCTAAATCCATCGTTTTTTTGCTCACCATGCCATTCCAGTTTGAACCCAGCCATATGCAAATCAGTCTTGACCCTGTGCCCCATGGGAACAGTCCAGCCCGAACTGCCAAGCCAGGTCCTCCCTGGACTGGAAACAAGCATCCTAGGACCCGTTTCGGGCTTTCAGCCCTCGTCAGCCAGGATAGCTTGATTCCAGTGGCATGGAGAGCAAGGGACTCACGTCTGAGCATACCCTTCCCACTCGGGGTGACAAATGCAAAAACAACAATTGATGGACAGAATGCAGAACAATGTCATACATTCACCCCAGTACAGAGATCTGGGCCTAAATCCATCGTTTTTTTGCTCACCATGCCATTCCAGTTTGAACCCAGCCATATGCAAATCAGTCTTGACCCTGTGCCCCATGGGAACAGTCCAGCCTGAACTGCCAAGCCAGGTCCTCCCTGGACTGGAAACAAGCATCCTAGGACCGGTTTCGGGCTTTCAGCCCTCGTCAGCCAGGATAGCTTGATTCCAGTGGCATGGAGAGCAAGGGACTCACGTCTGAGCATACCTTTCCCACTCGGGGTGACAAATGCAAAAACAACAATTGATGGACAGAATGCAGAACAATGTCATACATTCACCCCAGCACAGAGATCTGGGCCTAAATCCATCGTTTTTTTGCTCACCATGCCATTCCAGTTTGAACCCAGCCATATGCAAATCAGTCTTGACCCTGTGCCCCATGGGAACAGTCCAGCCCGAACTGCCAAGCCAGGTCCTCCCTGGACTGGAAACAAGCATCCTAGGACCGGTTTCAGGCTTTCAGCCCTCGTCAGCCAGGATAGCTTGATTCCAGTGGCATGGAGAGCAAGGGACTCACGTCTGAGCATACCCTTCCCACTCGGGGTGACAAATGCAAAAACAACAATTGATGGACAGAATGCAGAACAATGTCATACATTCACCCCAGTACAGAGATCTGGGCCTAAATCCATCGTTTTTTTGCTCACCATGCCATTCCAGATTGAACCCAGCCATATGCAAATCAGTCTTGACCCTGTGCCCCATGGGAACAGTCCAGCCCGAACTGCCAAGCCAGGTCCTCCCTGGACTGGAAACAAGCATCCTAGGACCGGTTTCGGGCTTTCAGCCCTCGTCAGCCAGGATAGCTTGATTCCAGTGGCATGGAGAGCAAGGGACTCACGTCTGAGCATACCCTTCCCACTCGGGGTGACAAATGCAAAAACAACAATTGATGGACAGAATGCAGAACAATGTCATACATTCACCCCAGTACAGAGATCTGGGCCTAAATCCATCGTTTTTTTGCTCACCATGCCATTCCAGTTTGAACCCAGCCATATGCAAATCAGTCTTGACCCTGTGCCCCATGGGAACAGTCCAGCCCGAACTGCCAAGCCAGGTCCTCCCTGGACTGGAAACAAGCATCCTAGGACCCGTTTCGGGCTTTCAGCCCTCGTCAGCCAGAATAGCTTGATTCCAGTGGCATGGAGAGCATGGGACTCACGTCTGAGCATACCCTTCCCACTCGGGGTGACAAATGCAAAAACAACAATTGATGGACAGAATGCAGAACAATGTCATACATTCACCCCAGTACAGAGATCTAGGCCTAAATCCATTGTTTTTTTGCTCACCATGCCATTCCAGTTTGAACCCAGCCATATGCAAATCAGTCTTGACCCTGTGCCCCATGGGAACAGTCCAGCCCGAACTTCCAAGCCAGGTCCTCCCTGGACTGGAAACAAGCATCCTAGGACCGGTTTCGGGCTTTCAGCCCTCGTCAGCCAGGATAGCTTGATTCCAGTGGCATGGAGAGCAAGGGACTCACGTCTGAGCATACCCTTCCCACTCGGGGTGACAAATGCAAAAACAACAATTGATGGACAGAATGCAGAACAATGTCATACATTCACCCCAGTACAGAGATCTGGGCCTAAATCCATCGTTTTTTTGCTCACCATGCCATTCCAGTTTGAACCCAGCCATATGCAAATCAGTCTTGACCCTGTGCCCCATGGGAACAGTCCAGCCCGAACTGCCAAGCCAGGTCCTCCCTGGACTGGAAACAAGCATCCTAGGACCGGTTTCGGGCTTTCAGCCCTCGTCAGCCAGGATAGCTTGATTCCAGTAGCATGGAGAGCAAGGGACTCACGTCTGAGCATACCCTTCCCACTCGGGGTGACAAATGCAAAAACAACAATTGATGGACAGAATGCAGAACAATGTCATACATTCACCCCAGTACAGAGATCTGGGCCTAAATCCATCGTTTTTTTGCTCACCATGCCATTCCAGTTTGAACCCAGCCATATGCAAATCAGTCTTGACCCTGTGCCCCATGGGAACAGTCCAGCCCGAACTGCCAAGCCAGGTCCTCCCTGGACTGGAAACAAGCATCCTAGGACCGGTTTCGGGCTTTCAGCCCTCGTCAGCCAGGATAGCTTGATTCCAGTGGCATGGAGAGCAAGGGACTCACGTCTGAGCATACCCTTCCCACTCGGGGTGACAAATGCAAAAACAACAATTGATGGACAGAATGCAGAACAATGTTATACATTCACCCCAGTACAGTGATCTGGGCCTAAATCCATCGTTTTTTTGCTCACCATGCCATTCCAGTTTGAACCCAGCCATATGCAAATCAGTCTTGACCCTGTGCCCCATGGGAACAGTCCAGCCCGAACTGCCAAGCCAGGTCCTCCCTGGACTGGAAACAAGCATCCTAGGACCGGTTTCGGGCTTTCAGCCCTCGTCAGCCAGGATAGCTTGATTCCAGTGGCATGGAGAGCAAGGGACTCACGTCTGAGCATACCCTTCCCACTCGGGGTGACAAATGCAAAAACAACAATTGATGGACAGAATGCAGAACAATGTCATACATTCACCCCAGTACAGAGATCTGGGCCTAAATCCATCGTTTTTTTGCTCACCATGCCATTCCAGTTTGAACCCAGCCATATGCAAATCAGTCTTGACCCTGTGCCCCACGGGAACAGTCCAGCCCGAACTGCCAAGCCAGGTTCTCCCTGGACTGGAAACAAGCATCCTAGGACCGGTTTCGGGCTTTCAGCCCTCGTCAGCCAGGATAGCTTGATTCCAGTGGCATGGAGAGCAAGGGACTCACGTCTGAGCATACCCTTCCCACTCGGGGTGACAAATGCAAAAACAACAATTGATGGACAGAATGCAGAACAATGTCATACATTCACCCCAGTACAGAGATCTGGGCCTAAATCCATCGTTTTTTTGCTCACCATGCCATTCCAGTTTGAACCCAGCCATATGCAAATCAGTCTTGACCCTGTGCCCCATGGGAACAGTCCAGCCCGAACTGCCAAGCCATGCCTTCCCTGGACCGGAAACAAGCTTCCTAGGACCGGTTTCTGGCATTTCAGCCATCTTCAGCCAGGCTTGCTTGAATACAGTGGCAAAGTGAGAAAGGGACTCACGTCTGGGCATACCCTGCCAACTTATGGCGAACAAAGCGGTACAAAAAGGGGTGGTGATGGACGGAGCATCAGAACCAATCAAACTCTCACACCCAGTCAACAGATCTGGGTTTGATCCATCACCGTTCTTTAGCCCACTCTGCCAGACTGCCACCCCAGTTCAGACATGGCCATATGCAAATCAGTCTGACCCTGTGCCTCATGGGAACGGTCCAGCCCGAACTGCCAAGCCATGCCTTCCCTGGACCGGAAACAAGCTTCCTAGGACCGGTTTCTGGCATTTCAGCCGTCTTCAGCCAGGCTTGCTTGAATTCAGTGGCAAAGTGAGCAAGGGACTCACTTCTGAGCATACCCTGCCGACTTATGGCGAACAAAGCGGTACAAAAAGGGGTGGTGATGGACGGAGCATCTGAACCAATCAAACACTCACACCCAGTCAACAGATCTGGGTTTGATCCATCACCGTTCTTTAGCCCACTCTGCCACCCCAGTTCAGACATGGCCATATGCAAATCAGTCTGACCCTGTGCCTCATGGGAACAGTCCAGCCCAAACTGCCAAACCATGCCTTCCCTGGACCGGAAACAAGCTTCCTAGGACCGGTTTCTGGCATATCAGCCGTCTTCAGCCAGGCTTGCTTGAATCCAGTGGCAAAGTGAGCAAGGGACTCACGTCTGAGCATACCCTGCCAACTTATGGCGAACAAAGCTGTACAAAAAGGGGTGGTGATGGACGGAGCATCAGAACCAATCAAACACTCACACCCAGTCAACAGATCTGGGTTTGATCCATCACCATTCTTTAACCCACTCTGCCACCCCAGTTCAGACATGGCCATATGCAAATCAGTCTGACCCTGTGCCTCATGGGAACAGTCCAGCCCGAACTGCCAAGCCATGCCTTCCCTGGACCGGAAACAAGCTTCCTAGGACCGGTTTCTGGCATTTCAGCCGTCTTCAGCAGGCTTGCTTGAATCCAGTGGCAAAGTGAGCAAGGGACTCACGTCTGAGCATACCCTGCCAACTTATGGCGAACGGGGAGTTGGGGGTGCCGCTGAGCTCTTTGCTAGGGCCGGTTTTCGGACAATTTCTTACAGGACCGATTTTGCAACTATGCTGCAAAAACGGCCCTGTAACAAAAACGGCCCCAGGGGTCCAAAACTGGCCCCCAACCGTGCGGCCCACCGGGGGATTGCCTGGTGCCTACTACAGCCAGTCCAGCCCTGCTTTCCACCCACCCATGCATTCTTTCAGTCATAAACCAATTCATCTGTTCTTAGTCCTACACCACCACAAGATATATAGTGGAGTGGGAAAGATTACCAAAAAGCAGAAGATAAGTGAACTAGAGACTAGTACAGACCAGAAAAAGTCAGCCATAAAAGAGAAAAACATGAAATAGGGGAAATAAAATGCAGGGGTAACAGGAATGAAACAAAAATTGGAAAGGGGAGTTGGGAAAAAAAGGAGGCAGTATAACAAAATAAACAAGGCAAACTTTTAAAGTAGCATAGTGGGCAAAGGGAAAAGAGCTAATCCATTTTGCTTTTCATGCATGCATGGGTTTGTATCCCCTCCTTGTGGCCACGTGAAAGAAAGACAACAGGTAAGGGTGTCAGAGAAACTTTATTTCTCACCTGGCTCTGGGCAGCAATTCCCATTCTGGAACCCAGCACCAACATTCCAATACCCCAAGATTCTACTGTAAGCCCAGAACAATCACAAACTCAAACACTAAGGAAAAAATGATAATAAATAATAGGACTTACTAGGCTGAGCAGAGCCCTCAGCAGCTATGCTGGTGGTCGACGCATCCTCATCAGCTCTTCCAGGACCCGCCTCTGCACTGCCACTCTATTAACACTTAGGTGCTGATTTAAGAAATGCAGAAGATAAAAAAATAGATTAGTGGAACAGTTCATTTCCACAAACTTTTTATTATAGGAAGCACAGTCACATTGTACTTATCTAAAGTAGATCACCTATAGCACTAGTATTGAGTCTACTGACTATCGCTGAGTTGGCCATACTAATCCTAAAATTCCTATTCCAATTTTCCTTAACAAAAACCACATTTGGAACTAAGGTATTGCAACAAATGATCTTTGATTCTATTCTCATTTCTCAACCACGGTCATGGACCAACTCAGTCTCTCTTTTGTGCTATGCATATATGCATACTACACGTCACTGTCAAATAGCTTGGGACTGTACGAGCTACATAAAGAAAGTCATAGAGAATCTAACTCACTGATATTTCACTGATTCACTATGGTGACAGAAGGACAGAAGAGTCTGCAATGGCTTCTTAAATAATTAGCCAAAGCGAGCACCTATGAGTATGATTAGGTAGCGCCAAGCACCTGCCTACCTGAAACTGGATCATATAATAATAATATACTTAACGTAAACTAAATGCAACTTACCTCTGAGTATGAGTAGCATGCAATTCAGAATTTATTTTTTAGCAATGTAGAGCACAAACACAATAAACAAATAATACTCACTGAGCCCCGTAAACTTGACGCTGAGCAGGTCGAGCAGGTCCTGTTCCCTGTCAAGAATATCCGCCAAGCAGAGCATCAGCTGCTGAACGATGGACTGAGCTTGGCTGGTGCGTGGCACACACTAGCGTACCCTCTCCCAGCACAGCCAACGCTTCCACAGAGAGTATCCACTACCAGTTCTGCCGCCATCTGCCAGCATTGAGGACAGGTGGCGCTGCACAAAAAACAAGTGCTGCTATCTCCACCTCACTAATGATAGCCCCGGGATGCACACCTTGGCAGCACTGCCGTCTGAAGGGTAGGCAACTGCTTGCATTTCGAGGTGGCCTGACACCACTGCTCCCATGTTCGCCCTGCTATGACAATGAAGTGTGTAGAGGGAAGGAAGGAAGGAAGAAAGGATGGAAGGAATTAAGGAATGAAGGAAATGAAATAGAAACAAAGTAAAGGAAAATAGAAAAAGTATGAAACGTCACAAAATACACATGGAAAATTGGAAATATCACAAAATACAAAGACACAAAAATACACACTAATATAATAAATGAAAATTAGAGGTAGATGAATTAGAAAGGCGGACGATTGAAAGCATTGACAGGAGATTCAAAAACAGGCCCATCACCAAGAACAGACAACAAGATGGTGGCGTCCATGTGAACTGCCTGATGCCGTTCAAGCGCAATTCCAATGAGAGGGTTCATTTTGTGTTGCATTTGACATGGAAACACAAAGCAAACAGGCATGCAGGGCAACTCTGCCCGCTCATGGAACTCCACGTAACGTGGCTGAGTTCCGTGATCACTTTGTGGAGTTATGCTTATTGTGAGTCTGCGAACTCCACCCAAGCCTATATATCATGGTTTATTGTGAGAACCACTTTGCTATTTTAGCTGAACAGAAACCTCCCTTGGTTTCTTTGATTTATGAAGCTTCAGTAGAGGGGAAACCTGTTAATCGGGAAGTTCTTGAGATAGTGAGTGCTTTAAAACCAGAACTGAAGGAGCTGAGAGAACAAGTGCAGCTTTTTTCATCTCAGGTTTCATCAATTAATCCCCTTCTACTACTTACCGTATAAAAAGTAAAGCACAATACATCCTGGTTTCATAGATTGTCGCTCCATCCCTCAAGTGGAAGGTCATAATTTGGCTTCTCATTGTTACGACCCACCCTTTCTGAATAGTGTCAACCCTGCAGCAATAGCTGGGCCGCTAATGTCTGCTTTTAAGGTTAAAATGCTTGCTTTCCCCAATGGATCCCATACCTCAGAATTGAAGTCCTTTGCCCCTATGTGTAGTCAGTGAACACAGCGCCTCAGCGAGTCTCTTCTCATGTTAACCCCACTACCCAAAGTGATAATACATTGTCATTTACTAAACATTTATCACCCAACGATGTATGCACTCATTGAAAAGGAATGGGTGGTGTTGTTTAAATGCATAGTGTTTTGAACATTTCCTGCTGGGATCTAGAAGGAAGGAACTCATTGACTAATATAGTAATCCACTGGATCCACAATGTAGCAAATGCCTTTCTGTAGTTTGCTCAGACATTGTGAAGGTGATCCCCCAACAGGTACCAGGTGACACTTTTGACCATGTTGAAATCACATTAAAATCCCAGAAACTGGTCTAGGATCTATTTGCCTTGGAAGTCCAATCCTCTTGCATGGCTTATACCAATGTCAAACTAAAGTACAACCCTTATGAGACCAGGTCGGTCTCACATCAAGAAGATACTACTGTCCCTTTGGAATCTATTGAGTTCCCTTCTCAGGTAGCAAATAACAGAGAGTGACTCAATGAAGGAATAAGTGATCAATTTGCTCCCAGATCTTCTGTGACTCTCTCTAACGAGTAGAAATTCCTCTCCTGCAATGTTGTTGGACTAAAATCTAAACTTGCTGATGCTGGCTGGGGGTCTTTTATATAGACTCCTTTGACATTTGTATTTTACAAGAGACTTGGTGTGTTGACCCATGCTTCAAGCCAGGGTTACAAATTATTACTCTGAGGAAATTTCTCTTGGAAAGGGGCACCCTGCTAGAGGACTCGTTATATGAAATAAATCCACCCTTATTTGTAGTACCAAAAGGCTCCCCTTCAAACTCACCTAATATCCTTGGGTTGTTGACTTCTGCTGCTGATGACAAGCTTTTCTATATTTTTTAAGTGTATAATAGGCCTAGTGGACATAACAGAGTCACGCACTCTAACTAGCCAAGATGATTTTGCTGATGGTGCATTCCCTGGAGGTTTGGTCATAGTTGCTGATGATTTTAATGTCACCTTCTAACCGTTTGATAACTCTGATCTTGTTATTACCAAAGAAGAAGACAAGGGTTGGCACATACTGCAATTAGACCTAGCACCATTGAAAAGACGGTCTATCCATGCAACCGAACTTCTGGGGCTCATCTTAAATCTTGGCTTTTGAACTTGCAATAGGCAGAGCTCCCTCCGATCTGGATGGTGTGTATAGGTTCAAGTGATGTATTCAAGCACTGTGAAGCACACATACAATGTAGGAAAATGTATAAAGCTGTGTCTAAGCATAGTATTTTGTACTGGAAAAGCAATCTTCCAGTACAAAACCTATAGAAGGCTTTGGCAAGTACCCTTCCACTATGGCACAATAGTGTGTGTCTGGCGCACAGCAACTCAAATCTGTGCCGGTGCTGGGGAGGGGGGAGAAGAGAGCCAAATCTCTGTAGATATAGCTCTCTCCTACTCCCCCCTGTCACGCAATGCAGCGTAGCATTTGTGGATGTTGCGCTGCATTCCGTGACGGTTTAGAAAATCTAGGCATATGTGCAATATAGTGTTGACCGCTAATGTTCAATAATTGACGACTAACTTGCATGTGCATTTTATGATGATTTATGTGCAACATTATTGTTGACTAGGTGATGTTTACAAATAGAGTTTTTGTCTTCTTTAAAATTTGGAACATATTGTAGACTTGTATATGTTTACTGGATTGTGGTCACCGTTCACTATAACAGTGACTTGTTGCTTTTTATAGTTGGCAAGAAGGATGTAATGCTCTGCCAGATTTATATCTTGATTGCAATGTTTTTAGTTGATTGTTTAAATGTGACATGTGCGCTTTTGAGGATTTTGAATCCAAAATAAACTAAAATTATGATGATTTTGGTATGTGTGGTATATTTCCATACAGCCTAGAGGTGATATCTGTAACCAAGGGACATGTGCTCTACAGTGGCCTTAGCTTGCAGCTACTTTACAACTTTCTATAATGCACTGCATCCAGATTATCACCTCTGTGCACCCCAACTCATAGAAAACACATACATGTCTGGAATTACCACAATGAGGAGACCTACAGGAACAGAATTGGGGTCAAGGCTTGGCAGGGTTTGTTGCAACATGATTGAGACTGTAGAGAATTGACATGTTTTGGAAATAACTGCTAGAAATCTGACAAACATCATGCTCAGGGTGTTTTACTTGCCAGGCAGTCATGGCGAGGGAGGTCTGGCTAGCACTGATAGATTCCTTTGTTTTAATTTTTTTATTTATTATTATATTGTTTTCAAATGTTACATATATGTCTCAGTTCCATATCTATCATCAAATTAATTGTACAAGATAAGATTTGATTCTGCCACTATTTTGTAATGTGTGCTAATTGCATAATTGATTGAGCAGACTACATTCCCTAGAAAAAACACACACATAGTTGGTATTGTTGGATCCAGACACTCAGAGAAACAATCCATTGGTTAGAGTTTTAGGGATTATGTTTGTATCTTTGAGAAATGCAACAAAATCTCCACACATGTTTCATTTTATCTTCAGTTTGCAATGAGATATTGATCCACAGTTTGCCTCACTACATAGTCCTAAATTTGTTGAAACAACATATGGTTTGTATGCGTGCACATAGAGATGAAATAGGTGGGAAACAGCGGTTTCAACGCGGGTGTTACCACGCAGGTAGGTTTCAACGTGGCCATTACAACGACGGCATTGTTGCCACGCGTGGCTTTACATGGCAAGTCGTTTCTACGACCGCATTGTTACCTACCGCGTGGTAACACCACGCGTTGTAACGAGACATATTCGAAATAGGTACATATGCTTGAAGAACCTAGTGCTTTTTTTTTTTAACGTTCCAGCAAAGAGCTTCACAAATATCTCATTAATGAGAGGACCCAAACAGAAGTAAAGCACTTAAACATGTTTAGTGACATAGAAGGCATGGCTGGCATTACATACTGTGACAGTGAAATATCTGCACACTCTGTAACATTACTGAATCTGTGCCATCTTTGCTGACTTTTGGATGCCCCATAGCTCTATCGGGTCTGCTATCCACTGATTATACTGATTGTGAATATGTATGTGTGTGTGTGTGTGTGTTTCAATTTCAATTGCTTTGTTACAAAATTAGCTGCTGTGTTTCTTTTTATAAGCATTACATTTAAAGCCATGCTTTACTGTCATCAAGGAGTGCAGTGCAGATGCATCCCTCAATGATTTTACGCATTTTTTACATTCCAAGGAATATTACAACACCTGTAGGAGAATAAAGCTAAATAGTCCAGTACTTTTCTTCCATTTATTATACATGCATTTGTTATACAGCATCCAAATGGTGCCCTGATGGCAAGTTTAAGCCAACTTGAAATAATAGTCGTGATTCAAAATAAATCACTCATGTTATCCTCTCTCACATATGTCATCACTTGCTGTAAATCATGTTTTAGATGCTCTATATTGTTCTAATGAAAATGTGCTAAATGCTTAGAGATTGGAAAGGTGAAATCTTTATTTGCAATTGCTCAGTGATCCAGGGTGAGTCTTATCCTGAACTTGTGATGCCCTCTTAGTGTTTGCCGATTGAATTCAAGAAAGGAGAAGACAAAGTTACTTTATCAGGGTCATTTTATTCATGTTCTCATTATATATTTAATATTATTTTCTCTATTGTTCAAACTGGCATTTGAGGTGAACAGATCCAGAGAGTCCATTGTGTTGAAGGGTGCTCCATATAAAGGAGCTGATCTCTGTCTAAACTTGGGAAGTCCACAGAGTTCCCTGCTTCATTTTCCACATAATTTATGTACCACTCTACACCTGGAAGGGTATCACCTTGACTTATACTTGGTGCTCCCCTGTGCATTGACAAAGCTATACATCTCTTCTGAGAGCTTATTAGAGCGAAACACATGTCATGGTGTTGCCTTTATTCATTCCAGGATGGCTTGGAAGGTATTTGACCAATCTAAAGTCATACTACTGTGCCTGGAGGAGTATAAGGCTTTTGTCATTTGTCATTTTTCATCTCGATGAGAAAACATTGTGCACTGTGCTAATGTTTGCTGTAAAAATGACAAAAGGCCCTATGTTTAAAGACTCTGGGAGGTAAACAGACATTTGAGGTGAGTAAATTCAGAGTGTTGGTGGTGTTGCAGGGTGCTCCATCTATGTAAATATATAACTCATATATATATATATATATATATATATATATATATATATATATATATATATATATATTATCTACTGGCGGTCGCCAGTAGATAGTTATAGTTAGGACCGTGTTTCCATAGGAAATCCGCAACATTCTATTTGGAATAACTTTGGCGCCGATTGAGGAATCCTTGCGAAATTCTCGAAATAGGTGGGGCGCTCCGTTCCGCTCCTTCCCTGAAAGTCTCGGGGGGATTCGTCAAGCGGGGGCTGAGAAAAAGGGGGGGTCCTAAAACGCATTTTCCCCATGCATTTTTCCCTAGGACCTTTAGTCCGAGCTACAGCCCGAACGGCTGAACAGAATTACTTGAAATTTGGCAGAGAGGTAGCCCTCAGGTCAGGGATGTGCCTTTTGAAGGTCTCGTGTAAATCTGTTCAGTATTTCCTGAGAAAATCACATTTAAATCAATATATATATCTATGGGCGCGCTCCGAGCGCGTACCGTAAGCTTACCGTACGCGCACGCCGCCGTGCACGAGCGCGATCCTGATTGTTTGTTAGATCTCAGTAAACATTCGAATCGGTCGAAACCAGGAAGTGTCGGCCGCCATTTTGTCTCCCGCAGTCTGAGGGGGTGAAAAACAAAGGTGGAGAACGTGAAAAGGGGGCAGGGTGGACAGTTCCTGACCCCCTAGCCTTTGTCAGGGGGTCCCAGAAGGACCCCCAAGGGCAAAAATGTATTTTAATTTTTTTTCAAAAAATCGCCGAATGCGCGTAACGTACGCGCACGGCGTAAACGGAGGAATTCCGCTAGAAAAATTCCGCGAAGTTCGCGTAACTATTACGCGTACCGTGCGCGCACAGCAAAAAAAAAAATTCTAAAAGGAAAGCTTAAAAAAAAAAAAAAAATTGTGAGGTAAGGTTGGCTCTTAAAAGAGCCGTTGGGTTAATACAGGGATAGGGGAAAGAAAGAATGGGAATATTATGAGCGTCTACAAATGTGCTGGTCTATCTTATTGTTAATAAGGGAAACACTGGTCTCCCCAAAAACAATAAGACCACAACACGTTGTACACCTCATTGAAAACCCTCCGAAATCGAGGGTTAATGTCCAGAGGAGCAGAAGAAGGTGATGCTCCCACCTCAGAGGAAGGGCTCAGCTGAGCTGCCGATGATGTACTCGGCTGAGCTTCTGAGGTTGGGCTCCGGTGACTTACTGAAGAGTTTTCTTCAGTATGTCGAGCAAAGGTCCTGGGATGTTTATCCCTAAGGTGTCTCGTCATAGAGTGATTTCCAAAGGAATACTTCTTCCTTGGATCTCCTCTAGATAAAACACGGTCACAAAGTGTGCACGTGACCAATGGAGCATTGACCTTTTTCTGCCCCTCTGGAAAAGTAAAATACTCCCACACAAAAGAATCCTTTTGTTTCCTCCTTCTCTGTCTGATGATGGTGCTGCTAGGCTCACTCTCAGAAGAGGTCTGCTGCTCTGCCATTGTATCTCAATGTCAATTCAGCTCCTTCTCCTACGGGATCTCAAGCAGTAATGAGGGGAATGGGTGTGGTGTGGGGAGTTTCTGGAACTGAAAGTAGTTTCAACCAATGAAAAGTGTTCTTTGTGGATTACATGACCTACCGTGCGTGCTCCGTAAGCTTATGGTACGCGCTCGTAAACAAGTACGCATGCGCAAACGTGACGCTTACGGAGTGCTTACGGAGCGCGTACGTAAGACGCACTCGCGCATGCGCATTACATGCCCCTGCGTAACCGCGACGTTGCTTCCGCGCAATGCGCATGCGTGTACGCGTACGTCACCTACGTATCACGTAAGCGCACTGTACTTATGACGTACGGAGCGCGTAGCGTCAGCTTACCGTACGCGCATCGTATCACGTAAGCGCACCGTACTTATGACGTACGGAGCACGTAGCGTCAGCTTACCGTACGCGCACGCCAAAAAATGCATAAAAAAAAAAAATACAAGTTTCAAGAGTTGTAGAAGATAATAACTGTGATGTACAACTGTATGTAAACATTAATTTTTAAAAAATTAACCATTCCAAAATGCAGGATATAGTACATATATTATTGTATACATAGGTTGGATATTATTTTTTACCAAAAAACTCAAAAAAAAAATTGCATTTAAAAAACCGTACAAATTCACTGAAAAAACCATAGGTTTCACACACGTTATAGTTAGGAATTAGCATTTAAAAAACCTTGCAAATTCACTGAAAAAACCATAGGTTTCACACATGTTATAGTTAGCAGGACATTTCACTCGTGAAAAACCAATGAAATTCCCCCGTTATAGTTAGTGCAGGCAACTATAACTCACGCGACCGCAATCCTCTGCTGATTAT
The DNA here is from genome assembly GCF_964204655.1 of Triturus cristatus. Classification (NCBI taxonomy): domain Eukaryota; kingdom Metazoa; phylum Chordata; class Amphibia; order Caudata; family Salamandridae; genus Triturus; species Triturus cristatus. The sequence continues at coordinate 469,638,884 of NC_140593.1, read as the reverse complement.
GTCAGATATTACATCACTGATGACATATGTGTCTTTATGAAAAATAAATATTTGTAATATATGTATAGCTAAAGATTAATGGAAGAAGACATGGGTAAATAGGTGTCTAAATACAGTGATGTAATATCTGACGTCATCAGCAGAGGATTGCGGTCGCGTGAGTTATAGTTGCCTGCACTAACTATAACGGGGGAATTTCATTGGTTTTTCACGAGTGAAATGTCCAGCTAGCTATAACATGTGTGAAGCCTATGGTTTTTTCAGTGAATTTGCAAGGTTTTTTAAATGCTAATTCCTAACTATAACGTGTGTGAAACCTATGTTTTTTTCAGTGAATATATATATATATATAAAACCCAGTGCTGGCTACCATTGGGGAGTTCTAGTTAAGACCATGTTTCCATAGGTTATGGAATTTTTGGTTTGCTAATAACTGACTCCATTTTATGAATCTTCACAAAACGTTCCCAAAAAAGTCTCATCCACCTCAATTCCATCCTGGAAAGATTTGGGGTGATTTTAAAGTGGGACCGAGAAAAAGTGGAATCCAAACACGTTTTCCCCATGCAATTTTCAATTGGAAAATTAAACACAGCTACAGCCAAAACGGCTTAACAGAAATACATAAAATTAGGCAGAAAGCTAGGTCTTGGCGGGTTGTTTCTCATTTTCTGTAAACCCATTCACTAGTTTTGGGAAATTAAGATTAAAAATATTTGTATATTTTATGATGCGGGGGATTCGCGGATCTAACAGATTACAATGTATGATCTGATTGGCTGCCACCACAACAGCAAAGATGTGGCAGCAGCCATTTTAGGACTCGGAACTCAGTTTCCTTCCCTACATTAAGTTGGCAAAAAACATGTAGGGGGCAAGGTAGCGATCCCCTTCCCCCCCGGGCCTGGTGAGGGTTATCCAGAAGGAAGGAGGATGCCCTTGGGGCCATAAATTTAATTTTATTATCAGCAATGCAGGTTTATATTGCTCCATCACATAGTCTCTTTTGCACGTCTGTGGGGAGTTGGTTGTAGAGCCAGGCTCTGCATCCATGCCATGCATAGACAAAGGGCAGGTGCAGCAGGGGTTAGGTTGCCCATGTGCACCAACATGGGGGTTGTGTGTGGACAGATTCTGTACCCAACCCCACGTTATGCACAGCCAATGATCATGTGCTGCAGGTGGTAGGGCACCGTGGGAGTTTTGGCACTGCACCCAACCCCAAGCCATGCATGGCCTAAAGAGAATAACTGGATGGGTGCAAAATAGCTATCCTAACTCTATTCATACAAATGTTTGTTATATAGTATAACTAATGTGATTCCAAATACACTGTCTTAACTCAAGCTCATTTTTAAATGTTTACATTTTAAAACGATTGAGGAACTGGTGGTAAATGGATTTATGTCTTGTATAATTAAAAAAAAAACATAAATAAAAGACTATACACAGTTTGAGGTAATCACTAACCTGTGGCCTGGGTGTAGCAGCAGAGCTTCGATTTCCATTCACCATCAATCCATTTGGACACCAATGGCAATGAATTCCTTAGGTGTTGATGGCTGCAAAGGCAGGAAAAGGGCAAAGGGGCATGTTCTGGAAATACATCGTTTTACACTGCTTTCTTGGGCATTCAGTTTCTTCCATAACTGGTGCTCTATGTTGGTTGTCAATGGCATACAGAAAATAAGAAGAAAGCACAATAAGGACAGTAAGGTGTTTACTATCTGTCAGAACGTATAGGCCCTGTAGCTTCTCTGGTATTGATGCAGACTCATGAAATGCTGCTATCTCTCAACAAATAGGACTGTTTCTCATGCACTGTAGAAAGAAAGAAACAGGAGTATACCCGTTAACCCAGTCGAGACCAGGGTAAAGTATGCATACAAAGAACAATGTCTCAACTGGAAATGATTTCCCATGGCAAATCCAGAAACAGAATTAAGCACAAGGAGGAATGGAAAGAAGGGAGACCCAAAGGAATTCGTAGAGAAACAAAGGTTCTTATATTCAAGTAGTTATAACCGCACTACAGTACACTGTAGTATAAGTAACCATAAGTGGGTTGTGCACTGAACGTGCTAGTGACAGTGAACAACACAGTCACACAAAAAGGTGAGCAAACAGCGTGAACGGCGCAGAAAGTACAACAAAATTTGTGGTCAATAACAAAAAAGGAGTATACAAGGTAAATATTTTGTTAGTTGTTTTAAGTTATTTAAATTGACCACATTGGAGCCAAAAGTAACGCTGGGTGGTCGACGGCATTTCGACATGTCTGATTTGAGGTCGTCATCAGGACCAGGTTACTTGATTTGGTAATAGTGATGTGTGAGTAAAAGAGAAACAGGAGTAAGGCCCAGGGGTGGCCAGGTGGTCAAGAAAAAATGACCAAAAGGAAGTGAAGAGATAAATTCCCTGAATGAAAGGAGAAGGCTTCCCAAGCGATGGGTGTGGGAGCGAAGGCGGTCCATAAAGGAATCTGGGGGGAGAAGAATAGATTGTAGAGATGGACAAGGGCACAGGGAAGGCAAGGGTAGTAGGCAAAGGCCTAGAATCGTACCTGCAGGCGAATGGAGCAGGTAAGGATATGAGGGAAGGTTGTCTCTTCCAGTGGTAAAGGAACAACTTAGACATACTGCGCTGGTAATTGTAGCGCGTGGAGAGGAGAAACCTTTTGTGTCACTGTGCAGTTCACTGTCACCAGCACGTAAAGTTCACAACCCAACTTTGGTTACTTATATATACAATATACTATAGTGCTGTTATAACTACTTGCAAATAGGAACCTTTGTTTCTCTGCAAACTCCTTTGCGTCTCCCTTTTTTCCATTCCTCCTTGTGATTAATTCTGTTTCTGAATTTGCCATGCTCAATTTGACAAAGCTCAAATTCTCACAAATGTAAGACCTATTGCATTGCAAATGCTTGTTTCTGTTTGTAGGCCGGTTTTTAAAGGCTGGTGGGCCGATTTTTATTGTTTATTTCTCTAATGTTACCACAAGCATTGCCTGCAGCAAGCACAAATGCATGCAGTCCCCCATACCCTGCAAAATACCAATACAGCTTGTCTTTATAAGTTGAAAGATGGACCGATTTGCAAATGTAGGCCACTTTTATCGCTACTGGAGGCCACTTTTATTTTGATGCCCAGGCCTATTTTCTGTCCCAGACAGAACCTGAGTACAACACATCATGCTATTCTGCAGCATTTGCAGCGACATTTTTTTCTGGGAGAACGGGAACAATAGAACGACCAGGAGACGAGTGGCTATTGCTTGAAGCACTTGTGCTTTTTGCACTATTTAGCAAGAAATAGATTGCTAAATGCCAGTTTTACACTTCGTGTCGTAAAATGTACGTTTTTGCAAAATTTCACAGGATTACGCAAAAATAAATTACACAAGTTTCTCACACACCTATTTAAGATTTATGTTTTATTTTGAGGAACGGATATGTTCTTTCTTGTATGTTAGGCGATAGTACTGTTCTGAACTGTCCCTGAATCTGTAATCGGGTAGGCCAACCTAAGGCCATTAAAAAAAAAAGTTATTATAACTAAGAATAGTCCATTTCAACATCTTAAGATAATAGATAACGTCTGTATTTGCCTTTCCTTCGCTCTATATAGGAGCACAGTGTATACTTTCATAATGTGAATTATTAATGGCTATTGGTCTAGTTTGTTTTATGGACTTATATTTAAAAACACGTTTTAAATCGTATTGGGACACTTGTGCACTCGAATTATGAGTAATGATGCCCTTTGGCGATTTTGGGACTGAAAAACAGTTTACTTTTGTATTTTTGGGATATTTTTAAAGAGTTTGTGCAATCTATACTCTCTCTATGGGAAAATTCTCTGATTATACTAATTTCACAATAAAAAGGAAGTGTGCCCTAATTTACAATGAACCTGGAGGCTGATGATCCAAAGGCAACTATATGAAAGCAATCTAACGCTTTATAAAGTGAAGATAAAATAGGTTACTACAGGCAATATGGATTCATGTAATAATACAAGATCAAATAGATGTCTCTCTCGCCCTAATAACCACGAGCAGAGAAACAATTATGATGATATCACGTAATCAGGAAGTGTGAAATGTAAGCGTGCCATTTTTTTTGTAGGGAATCTAATTAGCACGGTTCATTACTTCATGTAGCGCCCAATCTTCTGCTCCATTGTGAATGTCATCTCATCTGAGATGCTCAACTTCTGATTTAGAAACTCCAATAAAACAATTAATACTCTTCAGTATTAATTTGCAAATGGCATGCTACAAGCTAGACACCATCATAAAGCTAATTTAATGTATTTATAATCCCTATAAATGTCAATTAAATGAAATTACTTTCCAGCTTTCCGCTCATATTAGTAGTGCAGAGCAGCAGCACAAGGCAGCTCAGTATTAGCACGTACATTTATTTTTCGTTTCCACTAACAGATTTTCTCAACTCTAATTCAGTAACATTTCATTGAGCCATATTTTCAGTGACAAAACGAGTGATTTGACGCAAAAACTGTAAATTTGAAGTTAGGAGCTGTTTTCCAAATTGTTGTGCAACTGCTTAAATTCCGTTTGCAGGTTCCCTCATGGGGAAGGTTAAAAAAACTTTTTAAGTACAGGAAGAAGTACCACAGGAGTACTCTTTTAGGTACTCTAGATACTCGTTCAAGCCTTTGTGAAGCGGCCTCAAAAACGATCCGTACCGTTTTGATACCAGCAAAGTGGATTGAAAAAGGTATATGTAAAGGGGAGAAAGAGCAGAATAAATACTTGATGGTGTTTCCTAGTTTTACGTGATCAAAAAAAGATAGCAGAACTGATTTCATAGTATGTTTATATAATCAGTATTGAGAATTCGATTCAAGATTCAGAGCCAGCTTAACAATGAGGCTGCATGTGGACCGGATGAGCAGCAACAGCCGCGGTCGGTAGTAGGAGTAACTGCAGGGCGGTGACGTGGGGAGGTAGTAAACTATGGATTACGGAGGTTTACAGGTAAATTAACATATAAATTAATAAAACGAATTTCGTTGCGTGCACTGCATCGCATTTGGGGATGCAGTGCACGCAACGAAATTCGTTTTATTAATTTATATGTTAACTCACCTGTAAACCTCCGTAATCCATAGTTTACTACCCCCACCCTGCCCCTCCCCATGTCACCGCCCTGCAGTTACTCCTACTACCAACCGCGGCTGAGCAGCAAGCCGTTCTGCGAGGACCTAGGCCTGGTGCAGCATCAATACAGAAAGAGTGAAGGAAGTGAAGAGCAGGGGCGTAACACAGGCCCCCGCATCCCCCACAGTGCGGGGGTCCCCAAGCTCCAGGGGGCCCCCTCAGCACTGCACTTCAGCCGGGGAGCTCCTGATAAGAGTCCGAGGGGGCCCCTCCATGTACCTTGCAGGGGGGGGCCCTCAATTATCAATTATCGTGATGCCACTGGTGAAGAGGGATGAAATACAAGGCCTATCAACACGAGAGGACTGGGGTGGGATGGTCATTCACAAGCTAAGTGTAATAGTGCCTAACAACCACCAGTACTACTACCATTATTTCTGTAGCCCCACAGATTTAACAAAATGCCATGGGTTGTAAAAGTGACGTCCTCAGGGTTCAAGGGGGTGCCTGACATGATGTAGTGAACCATTTGTGTCATCCTTAACTTCTCAACTGCTTTATATGTGTTGCTGAGGGGATAAGGGAAATGCAGAGGATATTGCAGGAAGTAAATATAGTTGTCAAAACATTAACTAGTCAGGAGGTTTAGAGAGGTAGTAATAAACCGCCAGCAGATTTGGCGGACAGCTATCTGAGATAAAGAAATGGGACCGCATGTTTTGCACCCTCCACTCCCTAGACTAACTACCTGTGCATAAAAAGGTATACTTTTTAAAGCTGTGAGGTCTGTGATTAATGGCTATGTTTATTGCAGCCAAATTCACTTCAGATGCACTTGAAGCTGCCTCAGACGCTGGAACACAGATATCCGCGTCCAGCACTGTAAACACTGGACAGAGTCATTTTGGTTAGAATGCCAAATTTGTGGAAAACACTTGCTGACACATCTTCACGAGGAGCCTTTGCTCCAGAAGTTCCTTAAAGCTCGGCTGTTCTCGCTCTAACACGTAGTTAGATATTGTATTTCATTAGATAACTCAGCTGCATGACACTAGGTTAGAGGAGTGTTTTACAAATTAAGTGACAAAACAATGTAACAAAACTAGGCCCAGGCTATATTTGAATTCCGTGAGCGGAATTGGAGAATTTGGACAACTCTGCAAAAATCCTCTAATCTCCAAACATCAATTATTCTTTCAGTGGTCCACTGGGGCAGCTTGGTGCCCATGGCTCTCCTGATCATCAGGGTGGCTGGGCTTTCACCAGTTGTAGAATGGGTTAAATCTGTATGCACAAAGAGTAGAATGAAGAACCCATAGCACAATGCGGTGGGCAACCTCCTTAAGAGTGCTCATAAAACGATCAACAATGCCATTAAACTGTGGCCATTAAGGTGTGCTTTTCTGATGCTTGATCTTCAAGTGAGTAAGATAGTCTTTTAATTCCCGACCATTGAATGATGGGCAATTGTTAGTTTCTAGAATGGATAGAACACCCCAGGTTTCCAAATATGCCTTCTAGTCTTTCAATTAGTCGATCATGGGTGATTGACAAAAGGTCTTCCACCAGACGAAACCCGAAGTACTCATCTATAATCACCATGAGGTAATGGCTATTTTCAAGGGGTCCAAAGAAGTCAACTGCAATTCTCTCCCAGTTGTGTCTTAAAAGATCCGTCATGTTGAATGGATGCTGTTTTGATCTGGGAGATAAACAGCTACATAAAATGACAAGGCTGGAGCTCTCTCTCAACTCACTCATCCAGATAAGGGAACAAAACACGGTCTCAGAGGGTTCGCTCTGTGGCGACAGTTCCACGATGTGCCTCATGTGCCACTTCAATGTCTTGTATTCATGGACGTTTAGGAATGATAATTCTCGACCCTCGCAAGATAATCCCCTTTTGTGTAATGGACAGTTCATCATGCACATTCTTGAACTTCTGATATTCACTGTTGTTACCAAGCGGTCAAGAATGTGTTCTTCAGGATTGATGCTAATCATGTCTTTGAGAATGAGCATATTCCAGTCTGCATTGGTAGCAGCACTTATTTGTTCCACGGACACAGCTGCAGGAGTGCTGGATCTCACAATAAAGTTAATGTAGGCCTCTGGCTTTTCGGGAGGAGTACCCTGGCACTGCATGGGCACTCAAGAAAAGTATTTGCCAGGGTTTTGATCATTATCCGGCCGATGCACAATGGTGTAGTCGTACTTTTGCAGTCTCGGCTCCCACCTCTCAATGTGAGGGGTCATCTTGGCCTTTGGATTGCCAAATATAATGAGCAATGTTTGATGTTTGGTAGTGTTAGAAGGCGACCTCAGAGGAGCCCGGAGGGGGCCCTGACTGTCCTGAGACCCACCCTCAAAGTATCGTAGCCGGGCACTGGCGGGAGATTCCGCAGGGGAGGAATCTCGTATCTAGGATCGTACACTTGGCACCACACGACAAAGAGACACCACACCGAGGGTTCTTAGGATTCAAGCTTTATCAAATCGAAGTGGTAGGATCTTTATGATCAGCAAGGCAGATATTTACAAGCAGAGCGTGGGCTCACAGAGTCTTGGCAGGGGTAGGAGGTAGCGGGACAGTCTTTGGGGGGATATGGATCAAATGCAGGAGCGTACCCGGCGCACAGCTCACAATCCTCGAGCTGGGGGATACGCTGTCGTCGTGGGGTCCGGCGGGACCAAAGAGAGTCTGGGGGAGCCACGAGTCACTCAGCAGGCTCAAGCACAAGTTCGGAGGTCTTACGATCTTCAGGGAGCCGCGAGTCACTCAGCAGGGCTCAAGCACAAGTTCGGAGGTCTTACGATCTTCAGGGAGCCGCGAGTCACTCAGCAGGGCTCAAGCACAAGTTCGGAGGTCTTACGTTCTTCGGGGAGCCGCGAGTCACTCAGCAGGCTCAGGTACCAGTTCGGAGGTCTTACGATCTTCGGGGAGCCGCGAGTCACTCAGCAGGGCTCAGATGTTCCAATCTGCCGGACAGTCCCAGAGCACCCCTTGTTATAGGTCGACCCCTCTTTGATGTCCGGGGTCTGTGCAGGCAGGGGTCTTGTCACCTGGGGGTCGCTTGTCGAGGTTTCCTGACATTGTCTTTTGATCCTTTCAGGGCCGGGTCGGGAGGAGTCCCAGACACCCAGCAGGCGTGGAGCCAGCCCTCAGGGAGGCCGGAGGGCCGATCGAAACCCATCGTCCCAGGGGAGTTCAGAGGTGCGATAGAAACTGCTCCTCCCTCTCTCATCCCCTGGAAGCGTGATGTCCTCCAGCCGGAGTGGCGCCTCTAGGCCCGGGTTGTGCTGGGGCCGGGCGGCCATCTTGGTGCACGAAGTGGGCACGCGTGCCCGTGGTGGCCGAAAGGAGAGAGGCCATGGACGGGGAGGCCCGGGTCGCGTGTGTGTGTTCTGGTGGGAAGGATCGGCTGGGCCGTGTGCTTGGGGTCCCTGGTACCAGGTTAGGTAGTGCGAGGACAGGAAGAGCCATGCTACGAGGCCGGGTCTAACAGGTAGCAAGCATAAAATGTTTCCCATACAGAAACAGATGAAAGTGTTTGCAAGCCCATCCAACATCTGGGCTTTCTTTCACAGGTTGCGAGTAAGCTCTTTCAGTCTGTGACAACTTCGGCTAGTATAAGCTACAATACACCTTTGTGCATTTGAATGTCCACTATGTTGGGCAAGAATCATGCCCAACCCCCTGGGCTGGCATCCACAACAATCTCTGTATACAATTTCATATCAAAGTAAGTCATTTCAGTAGCATTTCCAGTGGCATGCTTAATCGTCTTGAAACTTTGATCACACTCCTGTGACCACTGAAAGGAAATATTCAGTTTTGTTAACTCTTTCTATGGGGCACTCACAGTGGCAAAGTCACAGATGTGCCTGGAACAGTAGCTGGCCACACCAAGAAAAGAATGTAACATGGTTACATCTTAGGGAGCAGAGGTAGATGGCATTTCTGAGAAAATGTGCCCAAAGAATTTTAATTTTGTTTTGTGGAACTCACAGTTTTCAAAATTCAACATAAGACCTGCATCAGCAAGTAGACAGTACACTTGTGTAAGGGCTCTATCGTGTTCCTTTCGTGTGGCCCAATAAACTAGCATATCATCACCGTCACTGAAAGCGTGCATGTCAAGCTGTATAATGCGACAAATGACATTGTGAAAAACTTTAATCTTTTGTATCTGAGCAAACCAACATGAGTTGAAACGTTAGCAATGTACATGCAATTTCCTTACAGTGCGCGTTGAGGATATCGTTTGTACAGATAAAGAACTGAAAAGACTTCGGCACCATTCATATCAGCAATGTGTGGACCTGTGTGTCATTATCTTTTGATTGTCTTGCTTGCTTGATGCACGTCAACACAGCTTTACACAGACCAACCACTGTCCTTCTTAGGTACCACCATTATCGGTGACACCCATGGCCTGTAGAGTGCTCAATGATATCATGGTTTAGCAACATCTACATTTATTTTTCAACAGCCTCTTGTAGATGAAATGCAATTTAATGACATTGTTGCGCCAGAGGATGAATGACCTCATTAATGTAGAGCTGCACTTTCATGGTCCTAAGCTTTCCTAATCCATGACACATAATCTATGAAACAAGGACAGAAACTGATTCACTATGTCACTATGTCATGATGAGCATTGATATTGTAATTCACAAAAATTAGTCCCATGTCAGCAGCAGTGCTGAAGCTGAACAAACATGCTCTGAAGAACATAGATTGGGGCTTGTACCTTCGCCAGTTTATGTTTCAAAGTCACCCTAAATGAACCTTGACTTTGCAGAGGTGTCAAGGCTGCCCACGTGTATACTCTGGTTTTTGATCGTGTGAGAGGGGGCACCAGAGACAGTTCATGGTTCTTTTCGGCTGGCATGATATTTATCAATACACCACTGTATATGGTATATAGCAGCCATTAGCCTTCAATTTTATTGTGGGACAGTGTTCAAATGAATGTCGTGATTTCACTTGTCGATTCCTTTCCGACTTGTATTTTTCTTTCTTGCAAGAAATCAAACCTACATATGCAGATCTTTCAGTTGTGAGCATCAACATTGCACACCCATCTTCGTTACTGTCACTTGACAGTGACATTGTAGAACTTTTCGATGAGAAAATAGATGACAATCAGCCTCTTTCAGTTTCAGAGTCCGTAAGGGAACATAAGGGTCCTGCACTGCATAATACCCAAGTCACTACATAGTGGAATAGTTTTCCCATTTGAGCGATGTGATGACATTGGGAACAATGCAAGGCTTCAGAAGGTGAGCTGGTGATCACAAGTGAGATTTACTGTCCCCAGCATGATTTCTGGTGCTAGGAGGACTTCTGGTGCGATTTTCCGAATGCGGGTGCTTGTGAGCGGTCACGGTCAGAGGGCTGCTTTCCAAGTAGATTTTCTATATCACTCACACCAGCAACCTCCAAATAGCACAAGACTCAAATGCAGACACAGCCACAGACATTGATTCCCACTTTAGGATGTACATTGAGCCTGCCACCTCCTGGTGCTTTTCTCCAGAAGTCACCTCTGTCAGTGGCACCACAAAAGAAAAACTTCCAAGCTACAATTACAGGCATGTTTACCCTCGAGGGGAACTAGAAGTACAACCCCCCAACGGCATGGCATCCTGCTGCAGCACACCTAGAAAATGGAAAAAGCCTTTAAGGATTGTTTGTGTTGCAGGGAGGTGTCCCTTCCTGGACAAAAACAATCCAGGGTGTAACATAAGCACCCTTGAACCATGTTGCAATTCGCGCTAGGCAGCACTCAGTTTGCCAATGCAGGGAAAGAGCAGGAATGCAACATATCTTGGAAATATACATTCCTGCCCCCTCACTTTCACTCAGCTTGGAGCAACACGTGGCCTTTTGATGAATTGGGTCCTGATGCCCTCCTCAAAGTGAATAGATGAAGCCTAGCATATTACATGTCCACTCATATTGAAACAAAGACAGTGGACGCAAGCACTCTTTGAGGCAAAAATAACATTTATTTTTGGGAGTGGCACAAACTAACATTAAAAAACCTCTTGTCTGAACATTGTACCATGCTCATAAATAAAATGTCCTTTTTGCACCAGAGGGAACATGTGAACACAATTATTGTTGCAGAGATATCTATCTATCTATCTATCTATCTATCTATCTATCTATCTATCTATCTATCTATCTATCTATCTATCTATCTATCTATCTATCTATCTATCTATCTATCTATCTATCTATCTATCTATCTATCTATCTATCTATCTATCTATCTATCTATCTGTCTGTCTGTCTGTCTGTCTGTCTGTCTGTCTGTCTGTCTGTCTGTCTGTCTGTCTGTCTGTCTGTCTGTCTGTCTGTCTATCTATCCATTTATAGCTATTAACAAATCTGTAAATAACAGATCAGAGAACCTAACCAAAGGGAAGGGCTTCCGCCAAATGTGCAAAGCAATGCCCCGAATCTAAGAAGAGAAAATTCTCTTCTTGAGTCCCCTCACTCACCAAGTGTTGCCCCTAGGTGACATGCTTCATCATTGGGGCCATCCCAGGTAGCTACTCTCTGGGGTGTGCTGCATCTTGCAAAACTACGTAGGAGCACTTTTTGTGAATAAATGTGTAATGCAGTGTTTGGGGGAGTGGTGATGGTGATGCTAAACTTACCTATCTAGTGAGTGATTAATTTATTCCTGCTCCTAGTTGGTATGGATAAAAAGGGGTTAATAGTAGGGAGGAAGTGTAACTGTTATGTGTATACTATCCATAGTATTTGGTCGACATGTTTCGAGGTGTCCCCTAAACCTCTTGTTCAGGACCACACGGAGACCGGCCCCATGCTTACCACTCCATGAGAAAAACAATCCTATACTAAATAAATAATATAATATTGAATGAAAATGCGGTCAGCCCGGGTACGAGTTGGTATCATTGACGGAGAAGTGCTGACCCAAGGTTACTACAAGCCCCTCCAGCCTGGCAGTCCATGAGGCACAGCGTTGCCAAAACAGAAATACTACGAGTCTGATTTCAACCAAATGTATTTAATTTTGGTGCTCACTCGTTAGGTGTGCATCTGTTCTTTATTATATTATTTCTTTACTATAGGATTGTTTATCTCATGGAGTGGTATACATGGGGCCGTAGAGGGGACTGGGATGGCAATCAGGGGAGGACAGGTCAGTAGAGTAGGAAAAACAGAAAGTACAAATATGTAACTAAAAACATACACAAAAAAATAAAATAACACAAAAGGAAAGTCAGAAAGTGATATAATAAAGTAGAGGTGGGATTTGGATTGGGATCAGAATGGGATGGATTGGGTTAGGTAGGGCCTAAGAACAGAAAAAACATGTGGGAAAGCTAGGCAGGAGCACTGTGAATAAAACAAAATGGCAGCATGCTTGTGCCAAGAATGAAAAATAAGCACAGAACGCTCTACCGGCACTAAAATCATAGCACGAGCAGTGTGACGTGCATGTTACCCCTCTGGCAGAACAACACAAAATCTCACGAGTTCTGCCCAGGCCTAAACATTACTTGACATCACTAAAAGATGACCTATCTTCATTCCTTATCTGTCTCTCTTTTCTGTTGCGGTTCATTTTCATTATATTTAATGTTTATGTTGGCTGGCTTACCAACCAGTAGTTGTGAGGCATAGCAGGGCCTCTGGTAAAACCTATTTTCCATTTTTCCTATTAGCTCTCAATGATAAACCTCTGTGGGCAAATGCATTAATAATTTGGTCTGACACTATTTAATAATATTCATTGTTGCATATTGGAGAGGCATATATATTGTAAAATATTTTCCATATACATGATGGTCAACATAGTCTCAATATTCGAAAGAAAGACAATGTGTATAGCTGGTTTCCTGGAGGCATTTGAACCAGTCATATATTCTAGGAAACCCACACCCCACATCTTTCTGATTGCTGCTTGGAAAGTAGATGACAATCTGCTTCACCCTGAGAATGATTAACAGAGAATAACAGAGAATAAGCAAGTAGAGATGTGATAGCCCTGATATTCTTAGCATGGTATTTCCTCCAAACCATTTTGTTTGCCATTACCCTGCCTCCTTTGCTGAATTATTTGTGTTGGCTTTAGAACTCTGTGCACTCTACAACTGCCAAGTAGTGCTAAAGTGTTTTTGCTCTCTCCCTAAAGCAGGATACATTGTCCTACCCTTGATTGTCTCATGTAATTTATTTATAAGTGCCTACTATAGGGTACTACATGTTCCCAGGGCCTGCACATTCAATGCCACTAGTGGGCCTGCAGCACTTATAATGCCACCCACTAAAAAGTAGCACTTTAAACCATGTCTCTGGCCTGAAATTGCAGCCTGTAGGGCATTTTTAAACTTCTATATCGACCTAGGAAAATAAAATGTCGCCAGGTCCAAACCTTTATTTATAATACTTATAGGTTACCTCAAGGTAGGCATTAAAGACTTCTAGGGCAGGGTGCATTGTATTTAAAAAGTAAGATATGTGTATTCAAGTTTTACATGCTCTGGCAGTGAAAACTCTTATGTTATTTTCACTGTGGTAAGGCGATCTCTCCAATTGAATAACACAGGAGTAACTTATTACCTTACAAGTCAATAGGCTGTGCCTGTCTTCACGCAAAGGACTCACTCATCGATCTGTCCAAGGTGCATAACTGGTTGGCCTAATTTCATGGCGTCTTTCTTATCTACAGCAGCAAATCCTATTCAGGGATATTCGACCTTGTGGAGCCCTCATTAGCTACAGCTTGCAGCTTTGTCATGAGACCTCCTGCAGCCTTGGCATGCTGACACTTTATCTTCTCAGATATTTTTTCACAGCATTTATAAGTCGAAGATAAGCTCTGACTGAGCCCAATGCACTTCTTGTATTGGACCCGAGCTCCATAATGGTTAGCGTTGTTTCTTGACTTCTAGATGTCTCAGGGTGTCGCTTTGATCGTTTTACCTTAAACTTAAAAAATTATAACTCTGGTTCTTCTGATTGGATTTTTGTCATTTTGGACTCAAACACTGTATTATATTTATTCTATTTTTCTAAACTGGTGTTGTGTTGTTTGGAGTTTCACTTTATTACTGTTGTGTGCTGCATAAATACTTTGCAGATTGTCTCTAGGCTAACCCTGATGACTTTGTGGCTGGGTTTACAACCCCCTCTACCAACAAGTCAATTTGTCACAATCCCCAAATCCAGTCTCCTGTACACTCCTGGACATGTGAAGGATTCAGAAGAAGGACTGCTCTGCTACCCTACTTCCAATATGACTGCCCTACTGCCCCTCAGCTGAAAGAACTGTCTTGCTTCCTACTGTCTGAAGAAGAAGAACTGGGCCTGCTCCTTGAACCCAAGGGTTACTTGGGTGGCCTACTCTTTGAGCTACAAGGACATAACAAGCTCCTGAGGCCTTGAACCATGCCTCTGGACTCTGCTGGAATGAGTACTAACTCTCCAAGTGGTGTGCCCCCAGGTCCTGGACTCTTGACGTGGTGCAAGAGGGGCCCACTCCTACTAGAGTCCACAATCTCGAATTACAAAACTTTTTCCCCAAAATTGATCTAAGAACTAAAAGGAGCCCGGGACCTACCTGCAAGCCGATTCACCACAGTTGCATTGTCGGTGGACTTGACTTTGTCACAGCTCTCACTACATTATTCTCTGGAGCAACTAATCCTCTTCATCGGCTCAATGGCAACTAGCACCTCATCGTCAATGACAACCTTCTAGGCCTGAACATCCATCTTTTTCTGCCATCGTCAACTAACTCACCAAGACCTCATCCAGTGACTCCCCGTCGTTGACACCTTCCTCAGAATACAGCTAGGGTGGGGACGAAATATTCCATTCCCACCGTGGAATTGGTGGAATTTTGCCGACAAGAGTAACGCAGAGTTTCAGCCACATTCTGCCAATCAGTCTGTGGTGGATTTTGTCTCACACAAGCCTCCAGAACGGTAAGTTGGCAAGTGAAATGTGCCATCCCCTTGCATGATTTCTGTTCCCTAGGAAGATATCTGGCACCATTTGCGCTGATTTGTCTAAATCACAGCGCAAGCAGAGGGATGTGTCTATGTTTGCTCATTGGCAGGACTCCACAGAATCTCGTAAAATGTTTATGTACCTCCACGAAATTCTGCTGAGTCCAAAACTTTTTCTTTCAATTTCTTCTAAGTCCAAAGGTAAGTTGAGATCAGGCCCAAACCACCCTTGTATCTGACTTGCACTCTAATGTTGACGGTCATAACTTTTGACTTTTCCCCAGTCTTGCACGACCAGATAACCGGGGTTTCTGCTTTGATTTTTAAGGTGCTAGATTTCACTAAAAACTTAAAAAATACATAACTCTAGTTCTACTGATTGGATTTAATTTGTTTTAGTGTCATGCTAATTATTACAATGTTTTGTATTTCTCGAAATTAGTTTAAGATATCATAGGATAATTTAACTTACTTTAATATTTCACCTTGACAGGAACTGTCATTGTTGCCTGAGTGGGGCTTCCACCTCTCTTAACTTATAACCCAGAAAAGATTGTGAACCATTTCCTATTACACAGGCACCGCTATTGAGTATGTTCACAACCCAGGACTCTGAGGCTCCAGCCCTCTAGTGTTACCTGTCAGATTAGACTAGACTAGATTAGCAGTTTCGATTTTTCAGCTAAAAAGCACCACCAGTACTTACAAAAAATCTGTTTTAAATGTTTTTGCTGAATAAGTGTCCATATGTATGCAAATCACAAACATCTATTGATAGATTCTGCATATGGCTTAAATGATTATGAAGATGTGGAAAACTTTGTATTTTATGGGTAGTCTGAAAAGAACAAACCAGTTATTGCAGTTCCAAATCAAATAAAGATATGCATATAACTCATTTAGTGGATTCTGATTTGTCTGAAACAAACCAGTCATTCAGTTCATGTGAGAATTACCAGAACAATGGCTCCATAGAAACTGTATTTTACTTATTCGGATTGGCCCAAGACTAATCCACTAGAGATCTGAAATTTAAAACATACATGAAATTTGAGAACCCAACTGATGTTGGTCATTCTGTTACATGTAATCATTACATTTTAATTACCACTTTGTCCCTTTTACATTTCACAGTCCTTAATGCAGGGTGATCCACCACTGGGCATGCATTTTGACACCTCTCACCCTTAGTTTAGGCCACAGAAAATCCAAATTACAGGTAGAATAATTTGTATGCCTCCGTGCTGGGGCACAGTTCTCATTATTCCTGCCTTTGTTCTGGATGTCCTCTCAGAGACCATTACAGCACTAATATTGTCACTTTACTTTCTTGGCAGGGGGAATAGCACTGTGCAGAACTCACAGTTCAGCCCTGCAGATTGCAGAAAATGGACACTGCTGTGCTGTTTTTTGTTTAGTTGTAAGAGTAATGATTTTAAAGTATGACTAGCCAGTGGAGTTTGTGCAGTGGCGCAGCATTAAACACCTTGGTGCCGATCACGATCCGGTAAAAACCGGGTACGAACCGTCGGACGGAGCATATTCTCCGTCCGACGCGTACCCGGTCGTCAAAATTTACAAACAAGGAATTACGATTCGCACGGAACACCATTTCCGTACGATTCGTAAAAAAGCCCGACCGAACAAAATAAACCTACCAATGCGATCCGGGAAAGGGCCGACCTGACGTCGGGACGCTCGCAGCCTGCCATTCACGAACCAGGAATGACGATTCGCACCGACGTCATCCCGCACGGTGAATATTTTCCGGCTGCCAAAAACTGCCGGGAAATCAGGACGACGCGAACAAGGACCACCAGTACGCGACGGACACACAGGACGACGCGAACAAGGAGGACCCGTATGCGACGGACAGACATGGACCCGAACCTACGGGTCATCCCGGCCCTCATAGCAGTCCACCTCCTCTACAGGTTACGACGCAGACGCCGCAGAAGGTCAGAACAACTAAGGGAGGGGGGAAAGGGGGGGGTGGGGGTGGCAGGACCAGGGCAGGCCACAAAACCCCCACCAAAGTCACACACCACACATGCCCAGGACATACCTGACACCCATGCCCTGGTCACTACGAGGGGGTGGGGGCGTGTCCAGCTAAGCCAGCGTCCGCCACAACGGAAGTCCGTCACCACGCGAACCGGCAACACAACCAGACCGGTACATCCCGTACCCACGCCTCAAGAGCGTGGGTACGAGACGTACCACGCCCACACCCATGTCACCCCAACAATGGCGGGACGGATCGTACCCACGTGGCAAAGGCCTGGGTATGGCCCGCACAAGCATCACATAGCGTGGGGATAGAGATGTACGGACCCTACCCCCACCCCCCCTATGCATGGAACGTACCCCCACCCCAACAGTGTAAGTACGACCCGTACCCTCACCCGCGTATGCATGGAGCGTACCCCCACCCCAACCGCGTATGTACGTACCGTACCCCCACCCCAACAGTGTAAGTACGACCCGTACCCTCACCCGCGTATGCATGGAGCGTACCCCCACCCCAACCGCGTATGTACATACCGTACCCCCACCCCAACAGTGTAAGTACGACCCGTACCCTCACCCTCGTATGCATGGAGCGTACCCCCACCCCAACAGTGTAAGTACGACCCGTACCCTCACCCGCGTATGCATGGAGCGTACCCCCACCCCAACAGTGTAAGTACGACCCGTACCCTCACCCGCGTATGCATGGAGCGTACCCCCACCCCAACCGTGTATGTACGTACCATACCCTCACCCGCGTATGCATGGAGCGTACCCCCACCCCAACAGTGTAAGTACGACCCGTACCCTCACCCGCGTATGCATGGAGCGTACCCCCACCCCAACCGCGTATGTACATACCGTACCCTCACCCGCGTATGCATGGAGCGTACCCCCACCCCAACAGTGTAAGTATGACCCGTACCCTCACCCGCGTATGCATGGAGCGTACCCCCAACCGCGTATGTACGTACCGTACCCCCACCCCAACAGTGTAAGTACGACCCGTACCCTCACCCGCGTATGCATGGAGCGTACCCCCACCCCAACCGCGTATGTACGTACCGTACCCCTACCCCAACAGTGTAAGTACGACCCGTACCCTCACCCTCGTATGCATGGAGCGTACCCCCACCCCAACAGTGTAAGTACGACCCGTACCCTCACCCTCATATGCATGGAGCGTACCCCCACCCCAACAGTGTAAGTACGACCCGTACCCTCACCCGCGTATGCATGGAGCGTACCCCCACCCCAACAGTGTAAGTACGACCCGTACCCTCACCTGCGTATGCATGGAGCGTACCCCCACCCCAACCGTGTATGTACGTACCGTACCCTCACCCGCGTATGCATGGAGCATACCCCCACCCCAACAGTGTAAGTACGACCCGTACCCTCACCCGCGTATGCATGGAGCATACCCCCAACCGCGTATGTACGTACCGTACACCCACCCCAACAGTGTAAGTACGACCCGTACCATCACCCTCGTATGCATGGAGCGTACCCCCACCGTGTATGTTCCAAGCGTACATATCCAGAAATAGGAGGTGTGTGTGCAGAGTCCTCCCAGCAGTGCCCTGAGACAGGAGTGGTGGGTGTGGAGTCCTCCCAGCAGTGCCCTGAGACAGGAGGGGTGGGTGCCTAACACTCCCAGCAGTGCCCTGAGACAGGAGGGGTGGGTGCCTAACACTCCCAGCAGTGCCCTGAGACAGGAGGGGTGGGTGCAGAGTCCTCCTAGCAGTGCCCTGAGACAGGAGGGGTGGGTGCCTAACACTCCCAGCAGTGCCCTGAGACAGGAGGGGTGGGTGCAGAGTCCTCCCAGCAGTGCCCTGAGACAGGAGGGGTGGGTGCCCAACACTCCCAGCAGTGCCCTGAGACAGGAGGGGTGGGTGCAGAGTCCTCCCAGCAGTGCCCAGAGACAGGAGGGGTGGGTGCCTATCACTCCCAGCAGTGCCCAGAGACAGGAGGTGTGCAACACATGTGTGTGAGGCTGGAAGTACCCACATGCATACTGCCTACAAGGGAACATGTCCCCATGAACTCATGTCAACAGACTCCACACACAAGTACAGTGATCACCAAGGATGCCACGAATGTTGCAGGTGGAGACATGGCTCTGCATGCATGGCCAAAGTAGAAGGGCTCCGTCACACACACAGCTCATGTAGACACAGCTCTGCGCTAAAGATTGGGAACACCCTGCAGGGAAGATATCAGGGTACACAGAGGGAGGAATACACCCTGGGACAATTGCACCATGCAGTAACTGCTTACATGAACAAAGAAAGTTAGCTAACACCTTGTGATGGCACACAGATCCCAGGGGTCCCCCCAATGAGCAGCCCACTACTACATTTCCCACACACCCAACACATAAACACCACCCAAAACCATGTAGCAGCGCAACCAACACCAATACCAGCATAGCAGTAGTGTCAGAATGAAAAAAAAAATAAAGCTTTATTCAGCATGATCACAGTGTCCGTGGATTGCAGGCAGTTAAATATTCACAAAGCCCATAGGGCAGTCAATAAGTCTCAGCTGGATGGGGGACACAGTGGGATGCGTGTCCCCTAGCTTGCCTGCACAGTTACATGCCGTCGTCTTCCACAGGGGTGAGGCCATCAGGGGGGGGAAGCACCAGGCACCGCAGGGACATCAGGGCAAAGGGGAGGCGTTGTGGGTGCAGGGATGGAGGACTCCACCACAGGGGGTGGGGCAGGGCCAAAGGCGGAGGCCAGGATGGCACTACACACCTTTGCAAGGTCCTCCAGGGAGTCCCCTGCACCCGAAGGATCCACAGGCCCCAAGGAGGGGGGGGTCAGAGGGATGGGTCGCAGCGCCACCGGGGGAGGGCGTAGACAGGGGGGGAGAATCAACCACCGTGACCGAGGACTTCCTTGACTGCTTGCGGGGTGGTGTCACTGTAGGGCTCAGGGACAGAGCGGCCATGAAGGAGTCCTTGGGGGAGATGTGGCCAGGAGAGCTGAGGGGAGGGGATTTGGAGGGAGTGGACTGGGTGGAATGCGGACTCCCACTATGGCTGCGTGTCACACGTTTGCCCCCCGACCCAGTGGGTGTGCCTACCTCACCCTGTGTGTGCGTGTCAGGAGGAGTGCGGTGGACCTTCCCTGCTGGTGTGGTGCCTGTGTCTGTTGATGTGGGTGCATGCCGACGTGTGGGTGTACGTGGGACAGGCATGGGAGTGGGAAGTGTGGATGGGGCAGGGGTAGGTGGGGGGAGGTCGCGCTGCAGGAGACCCACTGCTGCAGTCAGTGTCGAGTCTATGGACCTCAGCAAGTTGCGTTGGTCAGCCTGCGATGAATGAATGCCCTCCAAGTATGCCTCGATGTTGTTGAGTGTTTGCCCGTGGGCATGGAGGACATTAAGGATCGCAGCCTGACCAACCTGCAGTTGCCGCTGGATGTCCACAGACTCAGCATTGGCGGCAGCAGTGGAGACAGGGGCAGGGGGTGCGGTGCCTGGCATGAAGGAGACATGCGGTGACCGGGCACGCTGGGAAGGGACACGAGCAAGTGGGAGGCGGCTGATGGGAACTGAGGGGGCGGTGCGAGGTGTTGTTCCGCTGTCAGCTGCTGGTGCAGCCTCCGCCCACTCGGAGACATCCTCCTCGGACCTGTCAGCTTCGTATTCTGATGTGCCAGTCGACAGGTCCTCGGCCACACTCTCCTCCGCCTCTGTCCCACTCGATGTGCCAGCCCCGATTTCACGGCTGGCACTGGTGCTCGGTCCCTCCGCCTGGTCTGTGTCCATGTCTCCCTCTGTGTCCCCCGACGATGCTGTGGGCAGGGTGGAGAGACAGAAATTAATCAGACACCTGTACACATCTGTCACATGAGTCCAATCTACATAGGTAACATTGCATAGCCTGAAAAGGAAGATCCCTAACATCTACTAAACAAGGTACCGATATAGGGCATGAAACACACAGTTGGTTGAGCCACCATGCCACTGAAATACCATGAAGAGCATGAGACAATAGCTAAAGACAGGAAACGGAGTCTGACATAGCACCCAGGCCCTGGGGACAATCCAGCACTGCATCTGCACCACACAGCGTTGGCGAAAATACCGATGACCAGGGACCATATCCATGAACTTGAGACACATGCTGCATAGGTAATGCAGAAAACATGCACAACATGACTCGGTAACTGCACCTTGCGTGTGTGTCCAGACAAACATCACACACTGCCCAGACCCAGCAAGTAGAAATCTGGATTTGACATATAGGCTTTGCCCGCCCCAACCACCCCCTACACGAGGCAAATAGTTGAGACACAGGTGGCACCAACATCTCATAGTCTGGGTGATAAACACAGGGGCAGGCAAAATGCAAGATTGGACGCCAAACAGCCAAGGTGCGCCTGTACAAATAATGAGGTACCAGTGCCCATCCTCAGATGAGTATAACAAGACACACAGGCACTAGCAACTGTGAGTATGAAGAAGGACATTCAGGTCAGGCTGCACAGTGGACACCTGTACAAAATAGCACGTCTATATACATGGTGCCAGAGGACAATGGCACAGAGCACAACCTACGCTGTAGACACTGAGAGTGCCCACGTTTATGATGACACATACAACACCGATGAAAAGGTGCCCCAGGGGACAGTAGTGGCCACGCAACTCCATGCTCCTGAATGGTAATGACTGCAACCCACGCCACCATCCCTGCAGTATGCGTATCGCACACTCATGCACATCATGTCACAGGCCACTACATAGGACATGCGCACTGTAAGGCATGACACATGAGAGACCTACTCCCATGTCTGGAGTCAGCATCAGTGCCAACTGACATGGAACCCACATGCAGTGAACTTGACAGGGCACAGCCAAGGTCCCAAAACCTGTTACCCACCACCCCCACACATGATGCTACAGGCATAGTTCTCGTGGACAAAGCGCCAGCCTACATTACCTTGTGAAGGAGTGGCTACACACAGACCAGGGAACACATTGCAAGGAGGGGAAGGGTGGCAGTGGCGCAGCGCTATACTGGGGCAAAATGGATCTGCACAGCACCTTTAAACCCTGGCAGTGAATTCATGCTACTGTGCCCTTACAAATGCCGGTGACACACAACACACACATGTACCTACCCCCTTCCGGCTGCTGCTTCGCCTGTAAGCGCCGATCCAAGTCTGGAAAGACCACCGGCAGCACACGCCTGTGGAGGTGGCTCAGACGGCGGCGCCCGCGGTTCTTGTGGCTCTCAGGTGAGTCCTCCAGCAGGACCCGTGCAATCCTCCGCGTCCAGCACCGGATATCCTGCCAGCGTTTCCTCACCTGGGACAGGCTCCGCCTCCGACCATCCACACCCCTCACGGCACTGACGTCGGTCAGCCAGATCTGCTCCTTGGCAGTGGCGCCTACCTGTGAGGAAGAACAAGTGACACCACATCAATACACCAGCCACATGTCACAGAGAGACATTTGATAACAAATTAGCTGGTAACAACAAGGCATGTCATGCAGCCAACGCATTGCACCTTTGTCATAGGGACATGATCCTCTGGTGAGGGAAAAAGCAGTACGTGCCATAGTGGGTACACAGGTGGAATGATGGCAATGTCACAATCAATGATCAAGGCTCACACTGTGCATCACACCCACCCCTCCTGTCTCAGGGCACTGCTGTTAGTGATAGGCACACACCCCTCCTGTCTCAGGGCACTGCTGTTAGTGATAGGCACACACCCCTCCTGTCTCAGGGCACTGCTGTTAGTGATAGGCACACACCCCTCCTGTCTCAGGGCACTGCTGTTAGTGATAGGCACACACCCCTCCTGTCTCAGGGCACTGCTGGGAGCACTCTGTACCCACCCCTCCTGTCTCAGGGCACTGCTGGGAGCACTCTGTACCCACCCCTCCTGTCTCAGGGCACTGCTGGGAGCACTCTGTACCCACCCCTCCTGTCTCAGGGCACTGCTGGGAGCACTCTGTACCCACCCCTCCTGTCTCAGGGCACTGCTGTTAGTGATAGGCACACACCCCTCCTGTCTCAGGGCACTGCTGTTCGTGATAGGCACACACCCCTCCTGTCTCAGGGCACTGCTGTTAGTGATAGGCACACACCCCTCCTGTCTCAGGGCACTGCTGGGAGACATCAGGCATCCCCCCCCCTGGGACCCCCCCAACAGTACATGGCATGTGTGTCACACCAGGACACAATGGCAGAAGTCACAGTCACAACATAGGGACAGTCTGTGTCAGAGGCCTATGCACTCACCTGATACCCTGGTCGCCCATACAGCATGGGGTAGTGTGGGAGGATCACATCCAGCAATGCCATGTTCTCCTCCAGGGTGAATGGCTGTGACCTCTCCACAGCCCTTGACATGGTTCCAGGGAATCAGTAGCAGCAGCTGGGTCGACGAATTCAAAGATGTGCAGGCAAGTACTCCCTCATGGGACCTGGCTGCCTTATATGTGCCTTTCTGCCCTGTCTCATGCACAGGAGTACAGAGTGATTGGTCACTCACATTTGCATCCTATGTTTCCACCAATCCCTTCAAGCCTAGCAGTCTGTGTGTACTCTATCGGTTTCATTCTCCTGCATGATGTCAGCTCCACAAACACATTGCAACAAAGTATTTTTATTCCAACTGACTTCTGCTGTTCACCTTCCAGAAGAAATTCGAATTTTGAACTTGGTCTCCATGACAACCAGCATGCATGTAGGCCTTAATACTTGTCCCTCATGTGTCCCCTATGTAATTCTGAGCTCCACACACAGGTACGGTGCGTTCCGGGGCCCTAGGGCACCCCAAATGCATTGCAACGGCCCGTACACGCGTGACTACGTTCACTATCAGTATGTGTGGCCTCGCGTATGCGTACTCGTAGTGGTACGGGCCGTACACACGCCTGTACGCTCCCTATCACTACGAGTACGCATACGCGAGCCCACCCATACTGATAGGGAGCGTACAGGCGTGTGTACGGCCCGTACCACTACGAGTACGCATACGCGAGGCCACACATACTGATAGGGAGCGTACACACGCCTGTATGCTCCCTATCACTACGAGTACGCATACGCGAACCACACATACTGATAGGGAGCGTACACACGCCTGTACGCGCCCTATCAGTATGTGTGGCCTCGCGTATGCGTACTCGTAGTGGTACGGGCCGTACACACGCCTGTACGCTCCCTATCACTACGAGTACGCATACGCGAGCCCACCCATACTGATAGGGAGCGTACAGGCGTGTGTACGGCCCGTACCACTACGAGTACGCATACGCGAGGCCACACATACTGATAGGGCGCGTACAGGCGTGTGTACGCTCCCTATCAGTATGTGTGGCCTCGCGTATGCGTACTCGTAGTGGTACGGGCCGTACACATGCCTGTACGCTCGCCATCACGATGGGTACACATACGGCAGCACTCCCATAGTGATATGGGAACGTACACAGGCCCTCTTTGCAGCAGTACAGCGGTATTCACACATCACAGTGGTGACAGGCGGCACACAGGTAGGGATAGGGCGGACATACTTGTCCATGGATGGACATACTTGTCCATTAATTGACATTGAGGCATCGTCTGTGCATCACTACATGTGTGGGGCACAGGTGTGAAAGGCCTGTGATGTGGAACATTACTCCTGAGTCGAGAAGGCACCAGATGTATGATGAGATGTGTACAGATGTACTGTGTGATGGTGCGATGTGTGCCAGGCATGCCCTTGACTCCTTTGACATGTGTGCATGTCGTACTGCGCACTTGGGGTGAGCGTCACTGGCATGGCACGGACACCAACACACGGAAGTGTCCCCTGATGCCCGGTACAGGGGTTATGACACCTGACTTGTCACTACCCACGGTGCACAATGTGACTATGTCATGTATGTGTGGGGGCTTCACATCAGGTTGATGTTGGAGCACCCTCAAAAGCTGCAGCCGTTGCAGCAACAAACATGTGTCTGTGTGTAGATTGTCATTGCACACTGTTCCGCACACCATGCCACATGTGGTATCGGATGTGAGGTGCACATGTATGCATGGGACACGGAGTCGCGTGACAAGGACATGTCAGCATCCTCACAAGGTATGTGTGGTGAGTCATGACATGTGCACCTTCATGGCAAGGTGTGTGGGCTGGCCTAGTGTAATGTCATGTGACCTGTGGCTCCAGTGTTCCGCTACCAATCTCTGCAATCGGCATCCTACTGCTGCTGATGTGTGGGCGTATGTCACTCCTGTGTTGCGTCTGGCTGTTCACTTGCACTGGGACACAGCTATTCCCATGGCGTGGCATGGGGAGGTTCTCAATCTCCGTGTGTAGCTGGGTCTTTGAAGGAGTGTCACCTTGCATCCATACGTGTCCTGGCCATGTAGCACATACCTGACTCCCTATGTAGCATGTGTGTATTGCCAGATTAACATGTGCTCAGTACACATGAGTTGTTGTCGTAGTGCACTCACTCTTCCTTGTCACTTCAAAATTACTGCAGAGCGCCGCCTCTTGCCCGAAGAATTCCAGACTTGGCTGCCATGCAGGATAATGACAGCATCCGGCTCTACCGCTTCACACAACCGTTGATTCTGGAGTTGACGGCGAGACTGGCACCACACCTGCAACCGCAGCACAGGAATCCCACGGCACTGACACCCCAGCTGAAGGTAATGGCTGCCCTACATTTTCTTGCCACGGGTACCTTTCAAAATACCATAGCTCATGTTGGTGGCATGTCCCAGAGCACGTTCAGTGGTGTGCTGCATGATTTCTTAGAGGCCATGTTGATTCACCTGGATGACTTCATCAAGTTCCCAACCCCTGAACAGATGACTGAGGTCAAGCGTGGATTCTATGCCCTGGGAGGGATGCCCCATGTCATTGGGTCCATAGATGGGACACATGTAGCTTTGGTACCACCACACGCACAGGAGGTGGCGTACCGCAATCGGAAGCACTACCACTCCATCAATGCCCTTGTGGTGTGTCTGTCCAACATGGTGATTTCACATGTCTGTGCTCGTTTTCCAGGATCAGCACACGATGCCTACATCATGAGGCGTAGCAGGATGCCTGATATGATGATGCAGCTGTGCAACGAACGGGCATGTGTTGTTGGTGGGTACAGTCTGTCTGTCCTGTATTCAGTATAGCCTACCAGCACGACCGCTTCACCACTTCTAACGATGACCATGTGCTTTCCATGTAGGGGACGCTGGCTATCCCAACATGCCTTGGCTGCTCACACCTCTCCGCAACCCCATCACGCCGGCCCAGCTCCGCTACAACACCGCCCATGGCCGGACAAGGCGAGTGATAGAGAGGACGTTTGGCATGCTGAAGAGCCGATTCAGGTGCCTCCACAAGACCGGCGGCGCACTCCCATATGCCCCGGCGAAGGTCTGCAAGATCTTCATGGTCTGCTGCATGCTGCACAACATGGCAGTTGAAAGAGCAGTGCCACTCATCCTGAATCAACATGACGAGGACCATCCACCCGTGGAGGACGAAGGGCTTGGCAATGGGGCTAGTGATGTGGAGGATGTGGAGCCGCAAGAGGACATCCGGACTCGGCTCATTCGCGACTTCTTTGCATAGTGGTGAGTACCAGTGTCTGAGTGTGCACGCATTGGTCCCCGTGTGGCATGCGTTGTGATGTGTGTCTCCACCTGCATGTATGGCACGTGAGTCAGAGGTGTGTGTGGGTGTGTCACTGGAGTGATGGTGCCAGTGATGGTTGTACTTCCGCAGTCATAATTGTGACCTAGCATGTTGTTATCCATACATGTGTCGAGTAAATGCACATGCAAGTGGCTGTGCTTTTTGTGGCTGACTTCTTGTGTGTTTCTCTTCCCCAGGTACCTGCGCATGCCGTCTGCTGGTTGCATTGTTGTGGCACTGCTATTCCTCATGGACATGACATCGTGGGCTGACTCAGCGTTACAGGCACGGACACGTTTGGAAGTCTCCATGGGGTAAGGGATGCATCTGGGGTGTATTGGGTGTGGCAGTTGTTCACGATGTGTGCACACTGCCCCTGTCGGTGTTTGGTTCCTCTGCAGCCATGTCGCATCCCCATGGGACACGACATGCAGCTGTGTACACCTGAATAGATGGTCTGCCTGGTTGACAGTCATCAGTGATGGGATAGGGGATTGTGATGATGGCATCAATGTGTGTGACACTGCCCTCGGACACATTCGGTTAGCATTGGCTTGACATGGTGTGGGACTTCGACATCCGCGGATCTATGGTGTATGGCAGGCTCTCCGTGTGCAGCTGTGGGTATTTAGCTGTTAGCCGACGCTTGTGTGCCAGTTCCATGGCGAACACGCATGTGTGCTGCTGAAGGGGGGTGCCAGTGTTGGACCCACATGTTACTCCACATGATGTGTTCATGTGTACTTCGAGTTGCCTCTGCAATCCCGAATACATGACTAATAAAGGTGTCCCTATGCCTCCAAGGTGCCTCTTCTCAGTCAATGCTGGTGTGTTGCCATGGTGCATCCTGCTTGTCTGGCATGGTATTCCCTGATTGTGGCTATGTGTCAATGTGTCGAGTGGCAAGATGCAAGCTGTGTGTGTGGGCTGAGACTGTGTATTGGGCATGATGTCCATGACTGTGTGGGTATTGTGACATGTGCCATCCCCATGCATCCAACGTTGGCCAGGCCCCCATTCTCTGCATCCACCGGACTCAAGCTTGCAGGACATGTTTCTGCCACCTGTCTACACATACCTGGGTGCCCCCCAGGACACTGGACTGGATCCCTGACCTCTGCGCATGACTGTTGCTGTACTCAATGTGTCTGTCAGCACGGTTGTTCGGTAACCCCCTCAGCTGGTTGGGCCCATCACGGGTGTGTATGGTGCTCCATGTCTGTCTTGCCTAATACACTGTGACCCATGTGTCCTGTGCCAGACTCAGGCCCCAGGGTGTGGGTGGTTGAAGACAAAAGATGACTCAGGCATGTTTTGACTTTACAAGACACATGTTAGGTAATAATGCTACCAGCAGGCATCTACTCTTCATAGTGTGATTTATTATTGAGGGGGGGGGGGGGGGGGAATCAAAGTGAGTGTCTTTCCGGGAAGTTTGAATCCAAAGTTCAGTAGGGGAGTTGGTGTCCTTGCCATTGGATGTCCTCAGAGTCCATGCCACAGTCTTTGTCAACATTGGTCAGCCAGTGACCAGCAGGGCCATGTGGCAGAGAATGTCTCTTGATGCTGTGATGCTGTTGCTCCAGTGGGCCAGGTGCCAGGCCAGGTGTCCTGGGAGATGGTGATGTAGCGCCGACCCTCACGGTCCTTTCCGTGGACGACCCGGCCTCCTGCGGGGAACCTCACCAGCAGGCCGTGACGACATCTGGGATGCTCCGTCGGATGTTTCCTCCTCCTCCTCCTGATCCCTCCCTGTGGGTGGTGATGTTCTCCGCCTTCTGGCACAGGGAGGGTCGGCCATGTTGTCGGCCATCCGACGGAGTGTAGCGTGAATCCCCTGGAATGCCGTCACTTGCTCAGCCTGTCTGTCCTCCATCCTCCGTTGGTGTACCAGTAGACAGGCATGTAGCTCCGCATGTTGCTGGGCCTGCTGGATCTTTATCTCATCGAGGCTCCCCTTGATCTCATTGAGGGTGGACACAACCTGGGCCATGCCTGTGGTGTCCTGCCGGTATGAGTCCAGGATGTTACGGACATGGGAAAATACCGGATCCCCAGCCAACTGGTCAGGCTCGTGCCTCCGCCGTCCTCCACTCCCACCACCCCTGCCCACTTGCGCCTGGCCTGCCCTTGCGGGCACATCGGGTCTCCGGGACCCCTGAGGGGTGGCATTGGCGTTGTCGCCTGCCTCCTCCTGGGTGCCCGGGACACCGTGTCCCTCCTGGCCAGCCTGGCTGCATTGTGGTGTTGGGGCAGGGATCCTGGGTGTCTCCTGGGATGTGGCAGGAGTGGGGGTGGTGGTTGGCACAGTTGTACCTGACGCAGGTGCTGCAGGCGGTTGGACACCAGAGGGGCCAGGTCGGTCGGGGTCGTCCACAGAGTGGTGAGAGTGGTCGCTGCCGGTGGGATCGGGCTCCTGCAGATCCGGGTCCTGTGAGTGTTCCCCCCCAGTGTTGGGGGGTGCACCACGACGTTGACCTGTGTGTGAGAGAGACAATGTTAATTTTGGTCCATGCAACATCCATGTTTCATCATTTCCTAAGTTGGCACATTTCCTCTTGGAATTAGGATCTGTCTTGCATTCCACTCACAGTGCACTTGTGCATAGGTGTGTCCCTTGGGCACCACTTTGGCACCTTTAACTATGTGTGGCACAGTCTTACTTGCTGCGTCAAGTGTGACTGCAGTCAGCAGTGGAGTGGGCAGGTGTTGCGAGCCATGCATTGGAGCCTTCCGTGTAGCACTGTACATGTGCACATGGATTTGTTCCACACACTTATGTGATGCAGGTAGCTGTCATTGTGCTCGTGCACAGGTTGTGACATGGCCCTGTGTTTTGCCATGGAGAAGAGGGGGGGTTCTGGCACGGGCCACCCTTGGCTACATGCACGCAGTCTACCTGCTGACGAGCAGACATTCCCACACACCACACGGCTGATTTGCTCTCCCTGTGTCTCCCTCCCTCTCTGTCCCCCCCTCTCCCTCCCTCTCTGTCACCCTCTCCCTCCCTCTGTGTGTCAGCCTCCTCCCTCTGTCCGTCTCCCTGTGTCTCCCTCCCTCTCTGTCCCCCTCTCCCTCCCTCTCTGTCCCCCTCTCCCTCCCTCTCTGTCCCCCTCTCCCTCCCTCTGTGTGTCACCCTCTGTCACCTCAGCCCAGCTTCCTGGGCACACACTGTTAGCAGATCTTTGAGTGGCCCTTGGCTTGTTGATGTGAGTTTGTTTCTGATCTCCAGGCACCCATTGGGTGTGATGTGTGTCTGTGCGCTGCTGCTGTGGTGGTGTGTGCTGCCACTCTTTCACAATGTTGGCTGTTCATTAGCTGCTGTCATGTGCAAAACAGTGCCTTCACCCCCATGTGTTGATGCAAGGCGTCTGCCATTTGCTGGCAAGTCATTCCTGTGTTGGGACACACTGTTTGTCTGGCTGTGACCTAGGCCATATGGGCAGAGTGCATTGTTGTCTGCTTCGGAGTCGCACTATGTGATTTTTGGGGCCCAGCCTCCCGCCATCCAGGTTACCGTGTCATGTGTTGTTGTCTTCTGTGACTTGCCATTGTCCAGCTGGGTGCATGGGGCATGGTGGCAGCAGTGGCATGTGCGTGCTCATGGAGTGTGGTTGAGTAATGCGATGGCTTGTGGTGGTTGCGTGCCTGTTAGTGATTTTGGTTGTGGATGCCGTTCCCCCCATGTGAGGTGCGTTGTTTGTGTACTCACCCGGGTCTCGGAGTCCTTCTAATCCTTCGACTGCCTCCACCGGCAGTATGGCCATCACCCTCTCCTCCCAGGGATGGTACTGTACGGGTCTGCGGGAGGGCCCTCCTCCGGTGGCGTTGGCCTGGTCGTGTTCCTCCTGCCTCTTGGCTCTGACCCTCCTCCGCAGATCGTACCACCTGTTCTGGCATTCCTGCCTGGTCCTCCTGGTGTCCGCAACAGCATTCACAGCATCGACGATGGTCTGCCACATGGCTGTTTTTGCTGCCAGGCTGGTGTTTCTGACCAATGTTCCAAAGATCTGTGGCTCGACTCTGAGGATTTGATCAACAAGGACCTCCAACTCTCGGTTACTGAACTTTGGATTCTTGGTAGTGGGCATGGTGAGGGGTGTGGGTGGGGATGGTGGGGGGGGTGTGTGGATGTTGGGGGGGGGTGGATGGTTGTGTGTGTGTGTGTGTGTGTGAATGTGATGAGGGGGTGTTTGTGAGGGTGGTTGTGTGAAGGTGTGCAAGTGTAAGGTGTGGTGTAGCTTGTTGTATGGTTCTGTGGTGTCTGGCAGCAGTGAGTCTGTTGCAAAGGCTCATGGTTTGTGTGTGTGGGCCCTTTTTATTGGTCCATGGGTGGGTGTGGCAGTGTTTGAATTTTGGGTGGGTGTGTTATAAGTAGTGGTGGTGTTTTGGCCCTCTGTTTGTCTTTGGCAGTTGCAGGTCAGTGAAGGTGTATTTGTAGTGTTTGTTGGCCATGTTTAGTGGCTTTGTGCCATTCGAATAGTGTCTTCTTGTGTTGTTTTGTTTTGTCCTGGTTGTGTACGTGCGTTTTGAGCGTGTGTACGGTGTGTAGATGGGCCATTTGGTTGTACGGTGCTGTCCTTGTGTGTGGGTTGGTACGACTCGTACATGCGGTTGTGATGTTGGGGCCTGGGGTGCGCTCCGTACTTAGGAGGTTGTGTTGGGGGTAGGACCGGAACGTACTGGGGTGTACATAGACGGTGGTATGACACGTACTGGGGTGGGGGTACGACTGGAACGTACTGGGGTGTAGGTACACGGGGGGTATGACACGTACTGGGGTGGGGGTGGGGCTCGAACGTACTGGGGTGTACATAGAGGGTGGTACGACACGTACTGGGGTGGGGGTACGACTGGAACGTACTGGGGTGTACATAGACGGGGGTATGACACGTACTGGGGTGGGGGTACGACTGGAACGTACTGGGGTGTAGGTACACGGGGGTATGACACGTACTGGGGTGGGGCTCGAACGTACTGGGGTGTACATAGAGGGTGGTACGACACGTACTGGGGTGGGGGTATGACTGGAACGTACTGGGGTGTACATAGACGGGGGTATGACATGTACTGGGGTGGGGGTACGACTGGAACGTACTGGGGTGTAGGTACACGGGGGGTATGACACGCACTGGGGTGGGGGTGGGGCTCGAACGTACTGGGGTGTACATAGAGGGTGGTACGACACGTACTGGGGTGGGGGTACGACTGGAACGTACTGGGGTGTAGGTGCACAGGGGTATGACACGTACTGGGGTGGGGGTACGACTGGAACATACTGGGGTGTACATAGAGGGTGGTACGACACGTACTGGGGTGGGGGTACGACTGGAACGTACTGGGGTGTACATAGACGGGGGTATGACACGTACTGGGGTGGGGGTACGACTGGAACGTACTGGGGTGTAGGTACACGGGGGGTTTGACACGTACTGGGGTGGGGGTGGGGCTCGAACGTACTGGGGTGTACATAGAGGGTGGTACGACACGTACTGGGGTGGGGGTATGACTGGAATGTACTGGGGTGTAGGTACACGGGGGTATGACACGTACTGGGGTGGGGGTACGACTGGAACGTACTGGGGTGTACATAGACGGTGGTACGACACGTACTGGGGTGGGGGTACGACTGGAACGTACTGGGGTGTAGGTACACGGGGGTATGACACGTACTGGGGTGGGGGTACGACTGGAACGTACTGGGGTGTAGGTACACGGGGGGTATGACACGTACTGGGGTGGGAGTGGGGCTCGAACGTACTGGGGTGTAGATAGACGGTGGTACGACACGTTCTGGGGTGGGGGTACGACTGGAACGTACTGGGGTGTAGGTACACGGGGGTATGACACGTACTGTGGTGGGGGTACGACTGGAACGTACTGGGGTGTACATAGACGGTGGTACGACACGTACTGGGGTGGGGGTACGACTGGAACGTACTGGGGTGTAGGTACACGGGGGGTATGACATGTACTGGGGTGGGGGTGGGGCTCGAACGTACTGGGGTGTACATAGACGGTGGTACGACACGTACTGGGGTGGGGGGTACGACTGGAACGTACTGGGGTGTAGGTACACGGGGGTATGACACGTACTGGGGTGGGGGTACGACTGGAACGTACTGGGGTGTACATAGACGGTGGTACGACACGTACTGGGGTGGGGGTACGACTGGAACGTACTGGGGTGTAGGTACACGGGGGTATGACACGTACTGGGGTGGGGGTACGACTGGAACGTACTGGGGTGTACATAGACGGGGGTATGACACGTACTGGGGTGGGGGTACGACTGGAACGTACTGGGGTGTAGGTACACGGGGGGTATGACACGTACTGGGGTGGGGGTGGGGCTCGAACGTACTGGGGTGTACATAGAGGGTGGTACGACACGTACTGGGGTGGGGGTACGACTGGAACGTACTGGGGTGTAGGTGCACGGGGGTATGACACGTACTGGGGTGGGGGTACGACTGGAACGTACTGGGGTGTACATAGAGGGTGGTACGACACGTACTGGGGTGGGGGTACGACTGGAACGTACTGGGGTGTACATAGACGGGGGTATGACACGTACTGGGGTGGGGGTACGACTGGAACGTACTGGGGTGTAGGTACACGGGGGGTATGACACGTACTGGGGTGGGGGTGGGGCTCGAACGTACTGGGGTGTACATAGAGGGTGGTACGACACGTACTGGGGTGGGGGTATGACTGGAATGTACTGGGGTGTAGGTACACGGGGGTATGACACGTACTGGGGTGGGGGTACGACTGGAACGTACTGGGGTGTACATAGACGGTGGTACGACACGTACTGGGGTGGGGGTACGACTGGAACGTACTGGGGTGTAGGTACACGGGGGTATGACACGTACTGGGGTGGGGGTACGACTGGAACGTACTGGGGTGTACATAGACGGTGGTACGACACGTACTGGGGTGGGGGTACGACTGGAACGTACTGGGGTGTAGGTACACGGGGGTATGACACGTACTGGGGTGGGGGTGGGGCTCGAACGTACTGGGGTGTACATAGACGGTGGTACGACACGTACTGGGGTGGGGGTACGACTGGAACGTACTGGGGTGTAGGTACACGGGGGTATGACACGTACTGGGGTGGGGGTACGACTGGAACGTACTGGGGTGTACATAGACGGTGGTACGACACGTACTGGGGTGGGGGTACGACTGGAACGTACTGGGGTGTAGGTACACGGGGGGTATGACACGTACTGGGGTGGGGGTGGGGCTCGAACGTACTGGGGTGTACATAGACGGTGGTACGACACGTACTGGGGTGGGGGGTACGACTGGAACGTACTGGGGTGTAGGTACACGGGGGTATGACACGTACTGGGGTGGGGGTACGACTGGAACGTACTGGGGTGTACATAGACGGTGGTACGACACGTACTGGGGTGGGGGTACGACTGGAACGTACTGGGGTGTAGGTACACGGGGGTATGACACGTACTGGGGTGGGGGTACGACTGGAACGTACTGGGGTGTACATAGACGGTGGTACGACACGTACTGGTGTGGGGGTACGACTGGAACGTACTGGGGTGTAGGTACACGGGGGGTATGACACGTACTGGGGTGGGGGTGGGGCTCGAACGTACTGGGATGTACATAGACGGTGGTACGACACGTACTGGGGTGGGGGTACGACTGGAACGTACTGGGGTGTAGGTACACGGGGGTATAACACGTACTGGGGTGGGGGTACGACTGGAACGTACTGGGGTGTACATAGACGGTGGTACGACACGTACTGGGGTGGGGGTACGACTGGAACGTACTGGGGTGTAGGTACACGGGGGGTATGACACGTACTGGGGTGGGGGTGGGGCTCGAACGTACTGGGGTGTACATAGACGGTGGTACGACACGTACTGGGGTGGGGGTACAACTTGAACGTACTGGGGTGTACCTAGACGGGTGGGGGTATACATACACGGGGGGTATGTGTCGGACGTACGGGGGCTGGGGGGAGTGTTGGGCGCGTATGCGGGCACATGTCTCCATGGTTGCTATAGGAGTTCGGTGCGGACGGTGTTTTTTCCATACGGTTGTAAGCTCGGACGCACGGGATGGATCGTGATTCCTCGGTCGGACTTGGCTTTTCACGTTTGTAAGGTAAATCGTCCGAGGACGTGTCGGACACATTTTCCGACCCGAGGACGTGTGGGGAATGATTCCCAGTGCGGTTCGTATGGACTTTTTACCATGCGAATCGTGATTGCCAGTTCGTGCGGCACTTGTACGATTCGTACGGTAAAAAGACCCGATACGAGTCGTACGGGGACATTTTTTACCGGATCGTGATCGGCACCCTTATGTTTCAGGCAAAGAATGTATTTTTATTTTGGAACAGCTCCACTTCCACAGGCCTTCTCAGTTGTACCTAATAGACATGAAAGTGCAACCACAATAAGCTGTGAAAGTGCACAAATTGATGCCAAGCAGAATGGTCATGTGCCAGCGGAGAAATGCTGCCGCATGCATCAGGGAGTCCTGCCTACAGATGTCTTAGCCCCCCTCCCTTCACTTTCCTTGCCTAGCTAGAACAAAAACAGGAATGCAGACAGGTGAATATGTGAATCTGGAAAATGATAATGAAGGAAGAGAGCACAAGAGTGCTTAATTTGTGAAATAAGAAGTACCAGGGCCCTTGTTGGGAGGCCACTGCAACTGGCTCCTCACATTGTCCCTATTAGCACAACACAACTACTAACCATCACACTTTTACAAGTGTGAGAATTCAGACTATTCCAGGCCCCCAAAGCTATAAAAATGGCTTGAGCTTACAGGTATTGTAATTTTTAATGTGCTTTGAATAATAAACAGCTGTTGTTGTGCTCATCTCTAAACTAGACAAACAGCGCCGCCATCGGCTGGTGTTGTCAATTAGGTGCCGTTGCCGAGCACCAGAAACCACCATCTCAAATTAAGCACATGAGCACAGGTGCACTTTCTAAATGGAAAGAGGTAAATATGCAGCAGTCTTGCAATATTTGATATGCATTTGGAT
Organism: Triturus cristatus; assembly: GCF_964204655.1. Taxonomy (NCBI): domain Eukaryota; kingdom Metazoa; phylum Chordata; class Amphibia; order Caudata; family Salamandridae; genus Triturus; species Triturus cristatus. Next base: position 469,603,042 of record NC_140593.1, on the reverse strand, counting down.
AGAATATCGATCTTTGTGTTGTATTCATTGTTTTATATTTGACAGTGTTCTTTATTGGCTTATCGATGGAGTGATGCATGCAGGGAGCATGTCAATAACACCAAACCTCTCTTTGAAGGATTTACTTGTCCCCATCCCCTCTTATCTGATAATTGAAGAGAATGGAATAGACTTAAAAAACTTTTAAGCGAGTAGCTTTCCAGTTACATGCTTCTACCACTGTGTCTACTGCAATATCTATGGGTTTTTTGCTGTTGGTCTCTAATCCAGTTGATCACACTCTCCATATGTCACTATGTATATCCTAATAGTCGATCTACCAGTGATCCAGACACTAGGTATGGCAATTACTATTATATACTGTTCCCTCTGTTACTTTGTTTTTTGGCAGAACAACTCCAACAACTTCTTGAAGCAACCTAATTTGAATAATGATTCTCTGAAAAAAATGCACATGCACTGTAGTTTAGACAAGGACACTTCTCTACAACTAGTCAGTGATAAGTTTTATATGAGGGAGTCATAGAATATATGTTAGGAGGCAAAGTATTGATGAAGTGATGGCACACTTTTTAGAACTTACAATTCCAGGTTTATAAACACTCTTGACTTATGCTACCAAGGAAATGTTCATCAGACAGTTCAGTTTTCAGCATTTTCAGGCACTGCCATTAAAATATAATAGCCATGATGATGGAGGACATGAATGTAAGAATACCATCTACAGAAATATTGCCTGGCATAAACCTTATGTCTCAAATGTTGTCTACAAAAAATATCACCCCAATGGGTGTAGATTTTCTATTACTAAGTCCAACAGGGTGATATTTTTGTAAACAATATTTAGAACAGTATTTATGGCAGACAATATTCTGGCAATAGTATTCTGGTACCATGCCTTTGGCAAAATCTGTATCCACCCCATCGTTTTAAATTTGAATTCCCTGATATCTTTAAATAATAATATTAAATACTGGTCATATGGGCAGACTATATGATTGTGGGTTCAAGGGATGCACCCGCTATGTAACATGTGAACACGAAGTACGAACATTCTGTTAAGAGGGCACGCTCAGCTAAATTAGAAACATAGGAATAAACCAGATGTAACACAACATCACTTGTGCTTGAGGAGAGCATGGAATGTGTCTCCCTTCTGCAGAGGTTAGCAAAAGTAATTTGATTTGTTTTGGACAAGGTGTTTGATGTCATTGCAGCAATAGTCCTCACATTGGTTTCAGCTATGCCTATTAGTTGATAATACTGGATCAAAACCTGAATGCAGCATCAAGCAGAGAAGAAATGTCTTCTTATTGGTCAGGAACTTTGTGGTATTAGAGTAGCGGATATCTACAAACATATTGTTTAACATAGCAATATCTTGTTTTCTGTTCAGGCCCAGGAACAGCTTAGTTGATGTCTGTCTGTTGATGTTTCTCATTCAGGTGCTCATTATGATGTCGGGCGGAATCACTAACACCCGACACCAACTCAGTCATGGGACCGACTGACACGCGGTCGGCGGTCCCACCGACTGATTTCAATGCGACCTAACACAGTTCGGTCGCATGGTCCCTTTCCTAAATGGGAGCTCGTGTTACGGCTGCAAACCAGCTGTAACACAAGCTCCTATTGAGGAAAGGGAGGTGCAGCTCATCCCTGCACCCCATGGCAGGCACCTCAAGTTGACTGCCACAAGGTGCAGAGATCAACAGGGGGGCACAATAGGTACCCCCTCGGCTTTAAATTCGATTTTGAGTTGCTTATCACTCTGGGGATGTTTGACCTCAGGTAAGGTTAAAGGTTGGCCCAAATTATTTTGGATTTACTAATAACTTTGTCACTGTTTTATGAATCTGCTCAAAATCTGATAGACACAACAATGTCTCTATGGGTGTAAGTTAATGATCAATTTTCTGTAGCATAATTAATTGCTAGGAGCACAAGGGAAAAGCAGGGAGACAAAAGATTCAATGCAACAATGTAAATTTGTTAAATAGATAACTACATATATTTGTTATATAGAAAACTTCATATATTTAAACATGTATGAAAATAGCACTGCGTTACATTAAATGGCATGTAACGTGTGGGATACTGTGAACAAGTGCTCATGAAATGGTGAACAACGCAAGTGACACGTGAGGAAGTATGTACAGCGACACGAAGGGGCACAACAAACAGTTGTTAATAGAATGTACATTGTAGACATACCCAAACAATAAATGTTAATATATACAGGGGGATTTAAGATGGGTATCCTCTAAGAAGAAGAAGAAGAATACTTTTATTTGATTTTGTAAAAAACCCTAAAAGAGTGGAAAAACCACCATGAATAAAACTTACAAGAATTTACATTGTAATTATTTTTGTAAAAAAGATAAAAAGTTAACATGTAAGCAGAACTTTCAGAGGGTTTCAAAGCCAGATGTTCTAATACTGCATGAGTTGGTTAACAGGTTCTGCATTGGCCAGGTCTCTTGCCGCGTTTTTAAAAAAGTTTATGGCTCTGCAGGACAATGGGATAGATGAGCCCGTGAGACAGTGAATCACTGCTGCTCTACAAGTTCTTATTTGTTCCTTCCTAAAGAGCTCCCGAAGACCCTTTTTGCTCGTTTCTGCCAAAGCAGGGCAGATGCATAGTAGGTGCAGTAAGGACTCATCCCAAGCTCCACACAAGCGGCATTCCTTTGATTGCCATACGTATTTCCATTTTGGGGTCAGGTCCTTTGATGGTTATGACCCAAGCCTTAATAAAGTGAAAAAATGTTTTTTCTGGTGCGAAAAGTGTTCTAGCAGGTAGGATTGAGGTTGCAACCTCTGGTATGACTGAATCACGACCCAGGCGTGTTTGTTTTTTGCTAAGGCAGTTTTGTCTAATAGTATGGAATGCTGTTTTATGGCTTTGTTGACCAGTAATTTAAAACCGGAGTAGGTGGGAACTGTAAGCCATGCCTCCTCTAACTTCAGTGCTGAGAGGGAGGCCTTCAGAGCTTTGAAGATTGAATTTTTGAAGCTGGCTTGCTTTTCGATTTCTGCCCACCAATAAAGTGCGAGTGTGTTTTCCTCTGCATCCCGCATCCTCCAATAATACTTGACTAGTGTACCTTGTTTGCCAGGGATCTGGTTTTTTAGACCATACTCAAGTCGAATTTGGGCTTGCGGAATGTGGCGGGGGATTGCAAACAGCTTCTTAAAAAGTATTTATTGTTCCAGGTTCAAGCCTATAGCGTCCTTACCATTCAGGATTTCTGTACCATATGAGATAGAAGGGAGGAATTTTGCTGCTATAACCTTTAATAGGTGCCCAATAGATCCACCTGCAAGTTTATTTTTTAAAATTTTGAAGGCAAACTGCAGCTGTTTGGATTTCGTATGACCTTGGGACAGCTGAACCTTGAAGATGAGTTTATGAATCCACCTCGGTCAAAGGTCGCTTGTCCAAAGTCCAAGTAAATTTGCGGTCGGCTTTATGATGTTTGTTAAAGCACATCACCTTTGTTTTTTTGTAGTTGATGGTCAATTAGACCGAGGTGGTATAGGCTCAGAGTTCAGTAATTAATTGTTGCAAACCAATTGGCGTTTGCGCCAGTAAGACAATGTCATCCGAGTATTGAAGGCTGGGTATGGGTGTTGTGCCAAGTTTCGGAGGGTCACATTGGATTGACCTAAGGTGCTCATCCAGGTCAGCGGTGTAAATATTAAAAAGACACGGTGCCAGCACACACCCTTGTTTTAGCCCGTTGAGTGTGTGGATCTTCTTAGGTATCCTCTAAGGAATGGAGCCGTAATTTGTGCTGTAAAAGTCGAATACGTTTTGGCCTGTAGCAATGCTTAGGCCCTCATCAGGACCAAGTTACAGTTATTTATATGACAGAGCTGTGGGTAAGAATAAAAACACTCAGTGGTGGACCAAGCGGGGGGGAGAGAAGGGGGGGTAAAATAGAAAAGGGATTTAGGATGAGCCCAAGAGGGAGGGTGAAGACAGTCAGAACGCGGCGAACAAGAGGTAAGGGTAGAAGGATTAATGCATGACTAGGCTCAAAGAAAAATTAGCAGCGCACCAAGCATGTGGTCCCTGCTGGTGGTCTGGGATGCACAGGGGCAAGGGGGAAGCATCAGGGGTAGCCAGGGGGAGTCACGACGACTTACTTGATAAGCGAGACGTATTTTTCTATGAGCCTAGTCTTCTAGTCTGCTAATCTGCAGTGTCCTGATCTCCCCAAATTGAGCCACTCCAATTATCCCTATACTTCAGCAATTAGTTCTGTTACATTCTCAGCCCAAATCTTTTTTGAACTCTGGAAAGCAAGCTGTTGTAGCTAACCAATGCCTTCTACCCTCTGAGACTAGCCATCATTCAAGCACTTGGAGCCTAGAAGCGATCTCTGCCCCTCCCCCTCAAAGGAGCTCCTGCAACATCAGGAATGGTATGAGTTCTCACAGAATCCTTTCTCTCTTGCTCGGAAGATCTCATCCACTGACTAAAGGAAATGGGCAGAATCATGGTGGCTCACCCGAATGTCTGACAGAATATCGACAGACAGAAAATCGACCTACAAAAATATCGACACAAAAATATCGATGACAAGAAAATCGAGATCCTCTCTACAACATGGTAAGTACAAAAATATCGAAAATAAAATATAGAATGTCAAAAATATCGTTATTAAAAATATAAAGTATTTTTTAGTTAAAACAAAATATGTAAAATAAACCAAATAATACTTATAAATAAAATAAACATAATTAAATATATGTTATAATGTTTAAAATTAATAATTAATATATATAATGTAATAAAACATTAATTAAACATATACATATAATATATAATATATATACTTACTTAATAATACATTTTAATAATTGTTTTAATAACTTATAACTTGTTAACAATTATTATAAATTACAAATACATCATACACATAAAACAATAACATGAATAAAAATTAAATAATTATATATAACACATTTAAAAAATTACATTTAATTTGAATATTGTTAAAATTAATTATATATTACATTAGCTAAAATAATACAAAAAATATTAAATATCAGAGAGAATAAAACTACTACTCCAGCTCCAAAAAAAAATAGTAAAGAAAATGTTGGATAGCGTAGAGCTAAAAATTACTATTTCCACTCCAGGGAGTGTAACAATAGGGAAAGTGTAGGATAGCGTAGAGCTAAAAATTACTATTCCCACTCCAGAGAGTGCAACAGTAGGGAAAGTGTTGAATAGCAGAGGGGTAAAAATTACTATTCCAACTCCAGAGAGTGCAACAGTAGGGAAAGTGTTGGATAGCGTAGGGGTAAAAATTACTATTCCCACTCCAGAGAGTGCAACAGTAGGGAAAGTGTTGGATAGCGTAGGGGTAAAAATTACTATTCCCACTCAAGAGAGTGCAACAGTAGGGAAAGTGTTGGATAGCGTAGGGGTAAAAATTACTATTCCAACTCCACAGAGTGCAACAGTAGGGAAAGTGTTGGATAGTGTAGGGGTAAAAATGACTATTCCAACTCCACAGAGTGCAACAGTAGGGAAAGTGTTGGATAGCGTAGGGGTAAAAATTACTATTCCCACTCCAGAGAGTGCAACAGTAGGGAAAGTGTTGGATAGTGTAGGGGTAAAAATTACTATTCCAACTCCAGAGAGTGCAACAGTAGGGAAAATGTTGGATAGCGAAGGGGAAAAAATTACTATTCCCACTCCAGAGAGTGCAACAGTAGGGAAAGTGTTGGATAGCGTAGGGGTACAAATTACTATTCCAACTCCAGAGAGTGCAACAGTAGGGAAAGTGTTGGATAGCGTAGGGGTACAAATTACTATTCCAACTCCAGAGAGTGCAACAGTAGGGAAAGTGTTGGATAGTGTAGGGGTAAAAATTACTATTCCAACTCCACAGAGTGCAACAGTAGGGAAAGTGTTGGATAGCGAAGGGGTAAAAATTACTATTCCAACTCCAAAGAGTGCAACAGAAGGGAAAGTGTTGGATACCATAGGGGTAAAAATTACTATTCCCACTCCAGAGAGTGCAACAGTAGGGAAAGTGTTGGATAGCGTAGGGGTAAAAATTACTATTCCAACTCCAGAGAATGCAACAGTACGGAAAGTGTTGGATAGCGTATGGATAACATTTACTATTCCAACTCCAGAGGGTGCAACAGTAGGGAAAGTGTTGGATAGCGTAGAAGTTAAAAATAACATAGTTATAAATAAAATAATTATTTAAAATAATTAGTGATTTAAATATTAAATAACTCAAAATTATTTACAAATACCAATAAATAATTATTACAAACATAACTACCAAAGAATAATTAATTAACAATACATTAATAATAAATACCAATAAATAATAATTAATACATATTAATTACCAAATAATAAATATTAAACGATCAAATATTTTTCATAACCAAAAACATATGAATTATTAAAAAGTAAATACCAATTAAAATATATTTAACCATTTTAAAAAATATATACCGCAAAATAATAATTATGAAACATTAATTACCAATTAAAAAATATTGAACTATTAAATATTTTTCAAACGCCACACATTACTTACCAATTAATAATTACTTATTAATATATTAATTAGAAATATCAATGCATAATATTTAATTATATTTAATTCACAATTAATGATTAATCAACAATTAATTATTTTTCATAACCAAAATATTATAATTTAAAATATTTACCAATTAATAATTACTGTCCAATTAATTAATTATCAATACCCAACAACTAATTTAATAATTACTTAATTCGATTTCAATTACTTCCAACACTATTCCCCTATAAACGCACGACACACTCCACTAATAAAATAATACACTTAACATAATTATCAATTAATCAACTAATTAAAACTAATTGCCAATTAATAAAAATTAATCACCAATTAATACTTAATTAACAATAATATAATTATCAATACCAATAAATGAAAATAAATTATTAATTAATTACAATTAAATTACTTCCCACCCTATTCCCCTATAAACCCACAACCCGCTACGGAACTTAAACGCAAAAATGTATTAAAATCAATTTATAATTCCTACAAATGTATAATTAATTCCATATAATTAAATTACTTCCCACCCTATTCCCCTATAAACCCACAACCCGCTACAGAACTACAGAACTTAAACGCAAAAAATAATTAAAATTAATTTATAATTCCTAAAAATGTATAATTAATTCCATACAATTAAATTACTTCCCACCCTATTCCCCTATAAACCCACAACCCGCTACGGTACTAAAACACAAAATTGACTTAAAAAACCATTGTTAACATATAAAAATTGTATACATATATGTTAAAACCAGTAGAACACTTAACTAAAAACATATAACACATACATATTAAATACATATTAAAATACATAACAATAATATAAATATCGATATTAGTAACATCAATATTAGTAAAATCGATATATTTGATGTCGATATTACTAACTTCGATATTACTAACATCGATATTAAAATACTTACCTTAGGATCGATATTCTGTCCATAGATATTATTGACATCGATATTCTGTCCCTTCGATATTTAAAACTCGATATTTGTGTAGGTAGATATTTTAGTTTCGATATTTTGGCTGCTCACCGGCTCACCCATTATGGTGACTCAGCCAATTACAATTAACAAGTTTACTCCTAAGCAATGCACCTTGTTTTCATTTAACAGAGTTACTCCGTTAACACTGTGGACATGCGGGATCAATTTGGGAGGGGTGATATATATGCATAATGTTCCCCATCTGCTGCAAGAAGGCAGGGAATCACTGATCATCAAAGTGACCCATTTGATCCAGTATGTTCGCAAATGCTCTTCACTGATTCACCCAAACATAGTGAGAGTGATACATTGTGAAACTTTGGGCGATGATTATGTTAACATTTTGCTGTCATCACAGGGCATGGCAGATGAACTGCAATGGATGTTTGGTTTCCTTACCCAGTGACAACCAACATCTGCCTAAAATACATTCCTCCTCTGGCTAGAGCCAATAACCATCAAGCTGCTTCAAATACCGACCTAAACCTCCCAAAGGACTTTCACTAGGAGGCAGGAAGACAGAAGTGACCCTAGACGCATGTCCCCAATCCACAAAATCTCATCCTCACTACAGCTCCCCAAGACCAGTGAACCGTTCTTCCTGAAAATGTTGCCAGTCTTAAATCCAAATGATCAGATCCGACAAGGAAAATTTTGTTGACTCTTTTGATATCTGTTTATTCCAAGAATCTTTGTCTGTGGATCCGGTGTACAGATCGAGCTTCACAAACTTTAGATGTGACGCAACCTCACAGGGGAGAGGGCGGATATCTAGGTCAAAACCACAGTTAAGTACAGAATTGGTAGGTTACTTCTAAACTGTGCTGAGACACTTGGTTTGCTAATCACTTTACCAGATGATAAGCATCTTTACATATTTAACATGTACATGTACAACAGGATATATGGAAAGAACAGGAAACAGATTATTCTTACTACCCTTGAGCACTTAGTTGATCATCTTTCTCCGATGATTGTGGGTGACTTCACTGTCACCTTGGAGCAATTTGACAATTCGGAGTCAGGTTTAACAGAGGAGGAATACGCTGCATGAGGAGTCCCACAAATAGATCCAACCCCAGTGAAAAGCTGTTCCATACTATCCACCCGTCTGTTGGGCCTAACAATGAAACTTGGCCTTGGAGCCTACAATGGTAGGTCTCCTTTGTACTTAGCAGGTGCCCATATTTTCAAGAGACTCAATCAATAAATATATTAGAATTGACTATTATCCTACTAGTTCTACAATTGTGGTCGCACATGGTGGACAGTGAAAAGTTTAGATCGAACTGATGGTGACCACAACACATTAAAATAATGAATGGGCATCTCACCTTAAATTGTAGTCTTTATAACTCTAGGCTCCCGGTGGAACTTAACCTCTCAAATAACAAGAAGGCCCTAAAGTGGTCATATGTTTCTGGCAAAGCTTGCCTAATGGCTCAAATGTATAATCGACTGGCTGAAACCATAGAGAGTATGAGCAGTATTGGTCCCTCTGGTGAAGGCGAAAACCTTCTTCTCAAATATGATGATGAACTCTTTAATCACCCTTGTGAATTACTAACTAGGAAATGTAATAGTTTATTCAAAAGGAGACTCAAGCATCCATTTTACACTAGGCAGTGTAGACTTGCAAAGGCCTCTTTAATGATATCTATCAAAGCCAATAATTGTCAGCAATCCCTTCCGGCCAGGAGTTATTACAAAGAAGTGTTGTCCAAAGCTAAATCAGAGTTGGAAGATGAAGTATGAAGGGATCTGGCTAATGCTGCTCAATTAGGGGATAATAAGGTATTTTGGAGAATACTTTCTCATGGAAGCAGACATGCTACTTCTCAGGTCGACTACCATCTCCAGCCCCAGATATGGGTAGAACATTTTGAGAGCCTATTCTCCAAAACTGGAAGGAACTCAGGTGCTGCATTAAATCAGGGACCAACCATGTCAAATGGAACAACATGTCCCCTTGTAATATCCCTCAAAGAGTTTCTGGCTAGTTTGATGGCCATTGTCCCTGGGAAGGCCTCCGGTCTTGATTGCATCCCAGGTGATTTGTTTGCCACAGAACCACTTGTATGGAGCCCAGATCTCAATCTGCTGTCAAAATGTATCTTGCAGGGTGGCCACTCCCAAAGTCCAGGCAACATGCAGTGATAGTTCTTATCAATAAGAAGTGCGGCCAAGATGATCCCCACAGTTATAGGCCCATTAGCCTAATACATGGATTGCAGAAGCTCTTCTGCTAACAACGCTTGGGGAAATTTACAGTCTGGGTCTCTGAGAGGAACAGTCTAACAGATCTTAAAGCAGGTTTCTGCATGGATTAGTGCAATAGATCAACACTTTTGTTCTTGTGTAATACATTGGAAAATGATGGTACTGGAGATGGTCCAATTGTATGTGGTCTTTGTCAATTTAATATCAGCTTTTGATTCAATCCCCCGCCATGAGCTCTGGAGATCATCACAGGCCACATGGGAGTCCCAGATAACACTTTATAGGTTCTAATAAGACTGCTTGAAACAACTATGCCCATGTCAGATGTTCAATGAAAACTACTTGTGGTGTCTGACCCTATTTCATATCTGTTTTTGTTAACAGTATTTTAAAATGTCTGTTGTGGTGCATTTCTCATTAGTAGGGCTCAAGTCTTTGGAAATGCTTCTCAGATAATCATTTGTTTCTCTCTATCCACAGCAGCACCAGTACTGTTGGCAGTTTTTTTAAATATTTTCTCCTTTGCACAAATGCATTTGTAGTGTTTAAATCGTACATGTGTAATATCAAATCTCTGCCTGCAACAAGGGCTGCAGAGTCTACTGTTACTGCCGCAAATACACAATGTTTTGCCGTCAGTGTTTATATCTGTTCCTTCACACAAATGCACTCATAGCATTTTGATTACCCATATGTTTTTTCTAAGGCAAATTAGTCGAATTTCTGCTTGCAAGAATTGATGTTACGCTTAATGTTGCCGTCAAAGTATGTGATGTTTTTATGAAATCTTATTTATATTTGCTTCATAGATTTTGAATCTTAAATAAACAAATTGAAATGAATTGATATATTTTGGTAAAATTTAAATTAAAAAATAATTATGGCTGTTATACATATATTGTATTACTTTTAATATAGGATTTCATTTCATTTAAAAAAAATAAAAAAATAAGTAGAAATATATATATATATTTAAAATTTACAAATAAAGTTCCCCTTGCGGTCGAGGCACACTCAGGATCGCCGCTTAGGTCTTCTGAACATAGCCCCTTTTCAAGCATTATGCTCTTCCTCATGGGCAGTCTATAAAGCAAAAGAATGGCGGTCAACAACCAGCAATTTCCCTCGTTGGTTTTTATTGTTCCTTGATTCAATAATTATGGTGCATTCTGGGGCTGGTAGTTGTAATGGGATACCACCAACTCATTTCAAGCTTTTAAAAAACAATCAATAATCTTTGAAACAAAAATGTCACATGAGAAATGCAATTGCAATACCAGGCATCTCCCGAGTCGCCTCGCCGCTTGAGCTCCGGCGGCAGCAAACCCACAGAGTTCATGTGGTGGTGCCATCCGTGACCCGGGGGGTCACTCAAATATGCAAACAAAGTTCCCCTTGCGGTGGAGGCACACTCAGGATCTTCGCTGAGGTCTCATATAAATATCCCCTTAGAATTTGCTGCCAACGAGTTACGCCTTTCCTCATGAGCAGCATATAAAGTAAAAGAATGGCGGTCAACAACCAGCGTTTTCTCTCGTTGGTTTTTATTAGTCCTTGATTCAATAATTATGGTGCATTCTGGGGCTGGTAGTTGTAATGGAATACCGCCAATCCATTTCGAGCTTTTAAAAAAAAAAATCAATAACCGGGGAACCAAAAATGTCACATGAGAAATGCAAATGCAATACCAGGCATCTCCCGCTTCGACTCGCCGCTCGAGCTCCAGCGGCAGCGAACCCACAGAGTTCATGTGGCGGTGCCATCCGTGACCCTGGGCGGTCACTCAAATATACAAACAAAGTTCTCCTTGCGGTGGAGGCACACTCCGGATCGTCGCTCAGGTCTCATGTATATAGCCCCTTAGAATTTGCTGCCGACGCGCTTCAAGCATTACGCCCATCCTCATGGGCAGCCTATAAAGCAAAAGAATGGCGGTCAACAACCACCTTTTTCCCTCGTTGGTTTTTAATATTCCTTGATTCAATAATTATAGTGCATTCTGGGGCTGGCAGTTGTAATGGGATACCGCCAAACCATTTCAAGCTTTTAAAAAACAATCAATGATCGGGGAAACAAAAATGTCACATAAGAAATGCAATTGCAATATCAGGCATCTCCCGCTTTACCTCGCCGCTTGAGCTCCAGTGGCAGCAAACCCACAGAGTTCATGTGGTGGTGCCATCCATGACCCGGGGCGGTCACTCAAATATACAAACAAAGTTCCCCTTGCGGTAGAGGCACACTCAGGATCGCCCCTCAGGTCTCATGTACATAGCCCATTAGAATTTGCTGCAGACGAGTTTCAAGCATTACGCCCTTCCTCATGGGCAGCCTATAAAGCAAAAGAATGGCGGTCAACAACCAGCGTTTTCCCTCGTTGGTTTTTATTATTACTTGATTCAATAATTATGGTGCATTCTGGGGCTGGTAGTTGTAATGGGATACCGCCAAACCATTTCAAGCTTTTAGAAACACAATCAATAATCGGGGAAACAAAAATGTCACATGAGAAATGCAAATGCAATACCAGGCATCTCCCGCTTCGACTCGCCGCTCGAGCTCCAGTGGCAGCGAACCCACAGAGTTCATGTGACGGTGCCATCCGTGACCCGGGGCGGTCACTCAAATATACAAACAAAGTTCCCCTTGCGGTGGAGGCACACTCCGGATCGTCGCTCAGGTCTCATGTATATAGCCCCTTAGAATTTGCTGCCGACGCGCTTCAAGCATTACGCCCATCCTCATGGGCAGCCTATAAAGCAAAAGAATGGCGGTCAACAACCACCTTTTTCCCTCGTTGGTTTTTATTATTCCTTGATTCAATAATTATAGTGCATTCTGGGGCTGGTGGTTGTAATGGGATACCGCCAAACCATTTCAAGCTTTTAAAAAACAATCAATGATCGGGGAAACAAAAATGTCACGTAAGAAATGCAATTGCAATATTAGGCATCTCCCGCTTAACCTCTCCGCTTGAGCTCCAGTGGCAGCAAACCCACTGAGTATATGTGGTGGTGCCATCCATGACCCAGGGCGGTCACTCAAATATACAAACAAAGTTCCCCTTGCGGTAGAGGCACACTCAGGATCGCCCCTCAGGTCTCATGTACATGGCCCATTAGAATTTGCTGCAGACGAGTTTCAAGCATTACGCCCTTCCTCATGGGCAGCCTATAAAGCAAAAGAATGGCGGTCAACAACCAGCGTTTTCCCTCGTTGGTTTTTATTATTCCTTGATTCAATAATTATGGTGCATTCTGGGGCTGGTAGTTGTAATGGGATACCGCCAAACCATTTCAAGCTTTTAGAAACACAATCAATAATCGGAGAAACAAAAATGTCACATGAGAAATGCAAATGCAATACCAGGCATCTCCCGCTTCGACTCGCCGCTCGAGCTCCAGTGGCAGCGAACCCACAGAGTTCATGTGGCGGTGCCATCCGTGACCCGGGGCGGTCACTCAAATATACAAACAAAGTTCCCCTTGCGGTGGAGGCTCAATCAGGATCGTCGCTCAGGTCTCATGTATATAGCCCCTTAGAATTTGCTGCTGACGCGCTTCAAGCATTACGCCCATCCCCATGGGCAGCCTATAAAGCAAAAGAATGTCAGTCAACAACCACCTTTTTCCCTCGTTGGTTTTTATTATTCCTTGATTCAATAATTATAGTGCATTCTGGGGCTGGTAGTTGTAATGGGATACCGCCAAACCATTTCAAGCTTTTAAAAAACAATCCATTATCGGGGAAACAAAAATGTCACATGAGAAATGCAATTGCAATATCAGGCATCTCCCGCTTCACCTCGCCGCTTGAGCTCCAGTGGCAGCAAACCCACAGAGTTCATGTGGTGGTGCCATCCATGACCCGGGGCGGTCACTCAAATATACAAACAATGTTCCCCTTGCGGTGGAGGCACACTCAGGATCGTCCCTCAGGTCTCATGTACATAGCCCCTTAGAATTTGCTGCAGACGAGTTTCAAGCATTACGCCCTTCCTCATGGGCAGCCTTAAAAGCAAAAGAATGGCGGTCAACAACCAGCGTTTTCCCTCGTTGGTTTTTATTATTCCTTGATTCAATAATTATGGTGCATTCTGGGGCTGGTAGTTGTAATGGGATACCGCCAAACCATTTCAAGCTTTTAGAAACACAATCAATAATCGGGGAAACAAAAATGTCACATGAGAAATGCAATTGCAACACCAGGCATCTCCCGCCTCGCCTCGCCGCTCCAGCGGCAGTGAACCCACAGAGCTCATGTGGTGGAGCCATCCGTGACCCGAGGCGGTCACTCAACTATACAAACAAAGTTCCCCTTGCGGTGGAGGCACACTCAGGATCGTCGCTCAGGTCTCATGTACATAGCCCCTTAGAATTTGCTGCCGACGTGTTGCAAGCACTATGCCGTTCCTCATGGGCAGCCTATAAAGCAAAAGAATGGGGGTCAACAACCTGCATTTTCCCTCGTTGGTTTTTATTATTCCTTGATTCAATAATCATGGTGCATTTTGGGGCTGGTAGTTGTAATGGGATACCGCCAAACCATTTCAGGCTTTTAAAAAACAATCAATAATCTGGGAAACAAAAATGTCACATGAGAAATGCAATTACAATACCAGGCATCTCCTGCTTCGCCTCGCCGCTCGAGCTCCAGCGGCAGCGAACCCACAGAGTTCAGGTGGTGGTGCCATCCGTGACCCGGGGCGGTCACTCAAATATACAAACAAAGTTCCCCTTGCGGTGGAGGCACACTCAGGATTGTAGCCCAGGTCTCAAGCTTTTAAAAACCATCGAGGGAAAATGCTGGTTGTTGACCACCATTATTTTGCTTTATATGCTGCCCATGAGGAAGGGCGTAATGCTTAAAACGCGTCGGCAGCAAATTCTAAGGGGCTATGTACATGAGACCTGAGCGACGATCCTGAGTGTGCCTCCACCGCAAGGGGAACTATGTTTGTATATATATTTAACATTATTTAATAATTTAGAGAAATTTTTAAATTGTGTCAAAATGTGTATGAAATAAATATTTATTTATTTATGTATTATTTAATTCAAAAGTTAATTTCCTTTTATATGTATGATACATGTGTTTTTATATGTTGATTTGTTAATTTGCGCTTATTAATAATAAGTAACAAAAGAATGTTATATTTAAAAACTTATATTAATATAAAATGTTATGTAAACATTAAGATACATAATAACACATTTTTAAGTTTTTAGTTTGATCATTTTTGGGGCACATCTTTTATTAATTAAACTAATTTCATAGTTTAATTTTGTATTTAATTAATGCATCTATATTTGATATTGCAAGATTTCTAGTGTATGGAATTTTAGATATTCAGTAAGCAATATTTATATTTAGTACATTTTTATTTATTTAACTTATATATTATTTTTTTATGAGTATAACAATTTAAGATAATTTGTGACACCTTCTACAATGGTATAGATTAGAGTGAGAATAGTAATTGTAAACCCTTCAATATTCAACACCTTCCAAAAAATAGTATTGATTGGAATGGGAATAGTAAATTTAACACCTTTAGTATCCAGCACCTTCAGGGCATTTTCCCAGTGGACCTGAAGGGTGGGAGCCAGTTTTGAACCCATGGGGGCAAGTTTTGTAACTGGGGTCGGCTTTTTCGGCCCCCCTTTAACAAATGCGCAAGTGGTACAGCATGAGCAGTGCTTCTCACCAACAACCACCCCCTACTGGAGCTGGTCGAGCAGATTTCCAGGGCTGGTTGCAGTTCCCAGTCCGACCATGAGCACCTTCTCCAAAAAAAGGTGTAGATTGGAGGAGGAATAGTAAATGTGCACTTTTAGTATCCAATCCATTGCCCAAAATGGTATAGATTGAAGTGAGAAATTCAAATGTAACCCCTTTAGTTTCAAAGATCTTAAGGAGAATTGTGTACATTGGAGTTAGCATTAACTTGTTGTATATTCATGGTATATCTTATACTTTTCATAATAATAAAGTGACATAACAAAATGTATTAAGCAAACACAAGGAGATGATGGACGGAGCACTGAAACTTTTCAGACACTCACCCCCAGTCACAGATCTGGGTTGAATCTATCATCGTTCTTTAGCTCACTTCGCCAGGGCGCAGGGTCAAGACTGATTTGCATATGGCAGGGTCCAAACTGGAATGGCATGGTGAGCAAAAAAACGATGGATTTAGGCCCAGATCTCTGTACTGGGGTGAATGTATGACATTGTTCTGCATTCTGTCCATCAATTGTTCTTTTTGCATTTGTCACCCCGAGTGGGACGGGTATGCCCAGACGTGGGTCCCGTGCTCTCCATGCCACTGGAGTCAAGCTATCCTGGCTGATGAGGGCTGAAAGCCCGAAACCGGTCTGAGGATGCTTGCTTCCAGTCCAGGGAGGACCTGGCCTGGCAGTTCGGGCTGGACTATTCCCAATGGGCGCAGGGTCAAGACTGATTGGCAAATGGCTGTGTCCAAACTGGAATGGCATGGATAGCAAACAAACAATAGATTTAGGACCAGATCTCTGTAGTGGGGTGAATGTATGACATTGTTCTGCATTCTGTCCATCAACTGTTCTTTTTGCATATAACAAAATGTATTCTCTGTGTATGTATAAAATGTATATTGCATACATATTTTTACACATATGAAAAGCTTTCATATTTGTACTTTTAAATAATATATTCATCAGTTTTCAATAGTAAATAAACCATAGTAAATGACAATTGGGCTTAATTTGAGTCTCCCAACACCATTGCAGATTGGGAACCACCCGACCATAGGTCGGCGGTTCCAACTGCCGTATTCGGATGCGTTTTCAATGGAAGCTTGCGCGGTGGGTAGAAAAGGCCCGCAGCATAAGCATCCATTGAAAAATGTATGTTTTAAAACCCGGTGCCTGCCACACAGTGCAGGGATGTGTGCCCCCTAGGCCCCAGAGCGGAGGGCCAGGAGGGAAGGGGGTCTCAGGGCTCCCAATGTTGCTTTTCCGACAGCCTTTCCATGTCAGAAAGGCCGACATGGAATGGCTGTCAGAAACCAACATCAAAATCCCGCCATCATTAAGGGATTATGAAGGGTTTCTGACACACCGACGGGCTCCTCGGAAAGCGTTGCACAGTCCCTCCACCTGCTGCCTCCGATCGCACGCATTGTAATGCATCGGTCGGAGCGCAGCAGTAGATGGCGGTTGGACCACCATCGTAATCAGCCCCAATTTTGTAGAGTTGTACATTTTTTTAATTGTTTTTTCATTTTTGTTACTTTGTTAATGTGTACATCAACATAGTTGTTTCACATACATTTTTACAAAGAAAGTTTTACAATTTAGTAAGTTCTTTTAAAATAATATTGCTGTTTAATAGCATTATTCATTTTACAGTTTATATACCTGATTAATATGACTGTAACATTTTACAACATGTTTTACATTTTAACACATTTGAATTTTTTTTAACACTTTATAAATATTTTTATAATTAATCCCCATTGTTTTCTATACGGAAATAGCCTTTTCCTATGTTCATTCAGCAGTGATTTTTTTCCCTCTAACTTATCTTTTGTAGCCTATTTGTCTCATTTTTGTTTTATTTTTGAGAAAGAAAGTTGCAGAAAGGTGTGCCAGTCATCGGAGCAGGTAAGTCCTTTTTTAAGATTTTTTAAATATAGTTTTGGGTAGGGGGATCTAAGGAATTCTATTAAATAGTAGTTAGAGTGCTGTTTAGTGCTTTTTGATAAGTTTGAGATTTGTTTTCAAATTTTTGTTGATTAGTCATTTCTGTTATATATAAGTTGTATTTGTTGGTGGGCTATAATTGTTGTATATTATATAATGTTATTGTAAGTGCATTTTATAAGTGAATTGCTATGTTACTATTTTCCTTGAATTTACTGTGTTTTTTAAAGAAATAATTTTGGATTCTAGTAAAGCAATATTTTTATTTTCCCCGAGTGTTTTCTCTTTTAAGAATGTTTTGGGTTTTTTAAGGTTACTTGAAAATGTGGATTGCATTGATGGATTTCTACTGGACATGTGCTATTTTTACATTTTTGGGGGTTCCTCTACATGTATTTCTTCTCTTTTTAGCGGATGATATTTTTGAGTGTATCACTATGGAAGAAGATCTGCAGCTACTAAACTGTAAGTTTTGTTTAAGTTATTTATTTTTGGATGTGGAATTATATATTTATTTATGAATTTGTATTTTATGTGATTGTTGTGAATTATATTCAATTTTATGTGTTTTATTTATTTGTTTTACATTAATTTATTTACATTATGCACTGTAGTAGGTTGGTAACTTTTTTATTAATAAACATATTAATTTTACTCAGCTTTTTAATTTCGCATTTATGTTTTATAGCTTTATAAACTGATAAATATTTTGTTGATCAATTAGTTAAAACATATTTTTGGGTGCAGGTTTAGGCTTTTACTTTGCGCTATGGGGTGTTGGGTAGGGAATAAGAATTTGTAAAAATACGTTTTAGCTATTGATTCTAAGTAGTCTACTCCTTCGTTAACAAAGAGTTTTACATAACATTGTAGCATGTTGTACATTCTATTGATATGTTTGGTTACTTCAGGTTTATTTTGGGGTACTAATTGTTCCATTCATAGTTATTGATAGTTTTGTTCTTTGAGTAGGATTTCAATGAAGGTTGGGTTCTGCTAAGTGAGGATTGGAATTTATTATGCAATTTTTCCACTGTGTCATTAGTTTTGGCTTCCTTTTCCATGGTGCTGTCAAAGATATTCTGCCATGGAATATGGATTTTGATTTGGTGTCTTTGTTCTGATTGGTACAGTATGCCATTGCCAAGCTAGATGTCTGAAAAATAGTCCATCAGGGGACTTAGTTTGTGCTCAGTATGCTGGTAGAAAGGACTTTCAATCAGTAAGTTGTAGACGGTAGCTACCTCTATGACAAGAACATAGGTTAGTGCTATCATTTTTTTAATGTTAAAGGCAAATTGGCCATTTGTTGCGTATTCTACACTTAGGGCATTATTACAAGTTTGGCGGTTCCGCAGTGTGAGCATGGAGAGCTCAGCGGTCCAACTGCCATATCACAAGTTGGGTGGATTGCCTTTGCAAAGACCACTGCTGGACCACTGAGACCACTAGCAGACTGACGACTGCCAGATTCGCAATAGGGGAAAGGCAGCCTCCATAGGGTGGTAAAGGGGAGCTGCACCACCATCCATATTACAAGTTGTCTGGTACACGAGCGGACCCCGGCAATCCGACCACCTGCTTCAAGAAGGCAGTGACGAAGGATTTGAGGTGTGCACTCACCACTTTCTTGTTCTTCCAGGCAGAATCCAACGTGGATCCCTTTCTCCGGGTCCCCCCTTCGCAGCAGGATCTTCACACCAAGGATTATGACTCTGTTGCGATCTACAGGTAAGTCTTTTTCATACCATAAACCCATTGCAGGACTGCCCACATATTAGCTGAACCCCAGAAATGGATACATCATATTTTCCCACATACATCATGCATATGTGTTGTATCTGACACATCTGCAGTCGAAATGCACACACAGGTATCAATATATTTGGGAAAGTACTCACCACCGCTGCATTATTGATGTATTTTGTTTTTTCTGTCATTTGTCTGGATTTTTATCTGTTACATGTGATACACAGCTAAAGTACATGTTTCCAGCTTTCTTTTGACTTTAAGGTAGTGGACATAATTTGGAGTGCAAAGGGTCATCAGTGTGTAATGAGCATTTGCATGTGACACGCTGTTTGCCACAACAGTAATTGATGGTACATTGGTGTTCAACTTGACCTTCAAGACATCATGATGTGCTATGAGTAATAGTTAGATTCCGTTTTTTTGGGCCTTGTGTGAGCATTGTGTAAATCTCACACTTGGATACATCCTGTTTGGTTGCATCTCTTTACAATGGTGTATCACAAGTGCCCAAGTATGCAAGGTGACCAACTATCCTGATATGGACATGAGGATGGAGTGTAGACAATTCCATCAATGCATTTGGGTCTGTCCGGTGTTTATAACATGAGTGGACCTAATGGACCTAACTGTTTGCAGGTTATGTGGCATGCATGCATGTGCTCATGCTACATTTGAAGCCTATGTAGTGAACCATGAAGGTGGTGTGATATGTGGACTTCTTCAATCGTTCCTGGTAATTTGTAATGGTCAGGTATGGGAATGTTGTTGCAATAAACCCATATTGCATGTCATTTCAGATACATCAAGGGCAAGCAGAGGAGAAGGGGCCAACATCGGGGGGAACAGATGGTCATGTCAGTTCTGGGTGAGACACATCAAACAGGAGGGACCCAGTGACCAGGAGAGTGCACAGAGTGCCCCTGAGGACATGAGCTCAAACTCATCATCATCCAGTGGACACTCCCGAATGGTGGCAGACTCAATAAGATCAGTTCCACCTTCATTCTTGTCTGCCACCCCCACTCCTATCACCACCCTCCCTGCTGTTCCCCCACAAGTTGGCCGTTCTCGCTCCCGTAAGAAGGAAGTGGCTCCTTTGCTCCAGGTACCTCAGCCCCTGCCGCTGTTAGCCCTACTGCCCTGAGTGAGGAGACTATTGACCTCCTGAGGAGCATCTCCGTGGGTCAGACTGCAGTCCTGAATGCACTCCAGGGGCAAAGCACCCAGTTAAACAGATGGTTGCCTACCTTGAAGGCATTAACACTGCCATGTCTGGCCTACAGAGTTATTTAAGGCGCTGACCTCCTCCCTCACGGTAGCCCTCCACCCATCCTAAACTTCTACTCCCCTCCTACTGTTTCCCATCCGCATTCCCTTTTCGCAATCCCACACACACTTCATAAAAAACCAGCACCACACAGAAACACAAGACATTCTAGAAACTCAAACATACATGCACACAGCAGACACTCACCTCCCTCACCACCCCAGTCACTCCCAACATACCCCCAGGCACCACAGCAATACATACATAGCCCTCCATAGACACACCCATACCCACAGATATCACAGCAACATACACTGACCCCCTCCACAGACACAACTTTTCCCGCAGACATCACAGCAACGTACACTTATCCCTCTTCAGTCACAACCACACCCGCAGACATAACAGCAACACACACAGACCCCTCTACAGACACAACCATTTTCGCAGACATCACAGCAAAACATACTGACCCCTGCACAGAGACAAACATACCTGCAGACACCACACAAACCCACACTGACCCTTCCACAGGCACAACCATGCCTACAGACAACACAGCAAGACACACTGACCCTGCACAGACACAACCATACCCGCAGACATCACAGCAACACACACTGATGCCTACATAATGCCCAGCACTTCCACATCACTCCCACTAAAAAAAATGAAAACGCTCACATTCAACCACACAAAAGATGCCACAAAACACACAGGGCCTAATTTATGGAAAACTAATGCAGCGTGGTGCCGCAAGTTATTTTGCTGAGCCACGCTGTGTTAGTTTTGAGGCACAGGAATGTGACATATTTACAGTAACATGTCGCATCCTCTGTGACTTTCCCTGCACTGGCATACAAATTGCTGCCATGTGCCGGCGCAGGCACCCGTGCACCATGGTGCAAGGATGTCTGCATCGTGGGGAGATTGTTTCTGTGCAGGAAAGGGCACCTTCCTGCACACAACAATCACTTGAGGTGATTTCCTCTTTCAATGCATGCTGTAGAATGCAGCATTCATTGAAAGAGGAAAGAATGAGGAGAAATGGAATGTTCTCCTTGTTGCGCCTCACTATGCCAACCCTGGGGGTAGTGTAGCATCCTGACGCACTTACAGGATTATGATTGCTCTTAAATCTGGAAATGCTTCAGTGGACATGTGTGTTGTGTGGGAACACAGACAGCAACACCCATGTCATGCCCCTAACATGCACAGTGTTGCGTGACATGGGGCAAAATATATGAGCACACATAAAGCCACGCAGGGTGGCTTTACGTGTGTTTGTAAAATTCACACAGCAGGTTGTGATGTTGGTGCATTATACAACGTGATGCACTAACGGTGCAAGGGGCTCATAAATAAGCCCCACGTGTAGACAGCAGACCTAGCTCACGCTTCCACTCCCTCATACTTTTGTGGAGTTCTGCATGGACATGTGTCCACTTTGCAGTGTGTCCCTTACAGCTACTTCATCTTGATGTGAGCCATTTGCTGTTAGTGCTGTGTTTGCTTTCATAGGTTGCACTTACCCATTGACTACACTTGCATGGCACTTCATTATGCTATTAGTTGTCTCTGATATACTTTGGTTCCCAGTTCGAGTGCACATGGAGTTTGTCAGGCATGTGCAAAATGTACTGTGCCTCAGGGCCCCGGCTTTTCAGGGTTCCCCCTGATAGAGGCATAGCTATCCTGCAGAGAGTTTTTCCATTGTGGCTTTAGATTGTTTCTCACACTGAATCTATGTAATCCCATTGACTGACATTGCCTTTTCATGTGGGTGACACATGAGAGTCCAGTACAGAGTTGTAGCAAAGAAGGTGTGTTTCACTTTAATGACACTCTCATACAGGTGTTTCCTTGACATCAAAACATGACCTGGGATGTGTGCAATGTGAGTGTATCACATTCACTATAACATTTTGGTTAGAGTTGGAGTGAGAGGGCCTCATGGTAGTTGCAGTTAGTTCAATCTCACTCTAGCAACACTTTGAGAAAGGATAACCTGAATGACAAGTGAAGATCAGTAGTGACATGGCAGACAAGTGAGGAAGGGCAAAAGGAGTCTAGCATCTTGGTTACAGTTGGAGTGACTAGGCCTCATGGGGAGACAAGTGAGAAAGGGCAAAAGATGTGTGACAATTAATAGGTGTGATATCGATGAGGAGGTGCTACTCATCACTATCACTATCACTGTATATCATTTGCAAAAACATGTCCATTTGTGTCCAGTGTGCCTGTGCAGTACCAATGCTTTGGCCTAGGAGGACATCCTACAGATGTAATTTTGATGATTGATATGACACTATCCCAGGCAGGGTCCCTGTACATGTGCAAATTACTTAGGGACCCCAACTCCCTTGCCTGGTCTATGCCGGGGCATCGTTTTGAAGAGGAGTTTATGGAAACAGGTAGTGGTATGACTTACTGCCGATTTTGTCTGTGACGGATTGGGTTTTGAATGTGATCGAGCAGTGGCAGGATGTGTCCGATGGGCTCTATGATGTTAGAGGACAAATAGAGGTGAGTTTCGTCCTTATATACATCCCTTTCCACTGTCTCAGATGCAGTGGTTGGACCGCCATGGTCTCGCCGGCTGCTAAGCAACTTGTAATTGGGCGTGGGGTTTCACTGGTGGTCCGCGCCTCACACAGCTTCAAGAGGCCCATTCCGCAGACACCCTGGTCAGAGGTTGCTGCTGGTGTCAGCGATTTGGGCACGGTCTTCGCAGAGCCAATCCACCCAACTCATAATATGGCGGTCTGACGGCCGAGCTGACGGTGGTCGGACCGCCCCCACCGGTACAACAGTCCATGGACCGCCAAACACTTAATAAGGCCCATAGCCTGGAATAAACCTCCTGAGTCCTCTGCTTTCTCTGCATGAAAAGCAAACTGTTTTAGTCAATGTTTATTAAACTGAATGAATTATTTAAAAAAATAACACTTTACTTCTGTTTTTTTCTTCTTGCTTTGTTCTGTCTATGAATCCTGAACACTGTTCTTACAGTTATACGAATAGATGCTTTTTGAGGGATGTGAAGGTGTAAACGTTGTCAATAATTAGGGATATGAGGACACTGTTGCAATCTCTTGATACATTTTCAAAAAATATAAAGCACTAGAGTGATCTTGTCTGTATACAGGAATTTATTTTCCATCAGTGCAAATGTGCGCTATCAAGTACATATTGTGGACCGTCACAGTAGGGGCTGGTGCATTTTTATCACAACCAAGATTACTTTGCTTTGCCAATGTCAAGATACTACCTCAGCAAAAGATGTGGGATGAACATTTTACATTGACTAGAGGCAAGAAATAAAGATCTATAGCACTTTACCTACATTGGCTTCTCATTAGGCCTTCCAGTTGATTAAGTTCTCCAAGTACCATTGCAAATGTTTATATAAAATGTGCATTTTCAAAAAGAAAATGTGGTACACTCAGATCTTTATTTCATTTCAAGGACTGATATCTTTCATTCATGACAGTGCCACTCCTGCCTGGGGGGCTGTGACCATGCCTGCTTGTGCTTGTTAGTACCTGCTTGAGCTATAAGAAGTGAGCCTTGAACAGGTGAGGTGTAGGCCATTTCTCAGTCTAGGCGAGTCTTCATTCAGAAATTAAATAAAGATGTGAGCTCAGTAAGGTTTTGTTTTGATTCATTAATAATAAAGGTGGTTTGGCTTTCTGGAAGTCTAAGTTAAAGATTTTATAATGCTATCATGTAGGAAGCCTAAGTGGTATGGAAGCCTTTGATCTCAAGTGCTAGGTCTGCGCTAGTGGTGTACTTGTAGCATACTTGTGGGATCCTGGTGACATTTTCTGTTGACAGTCTTCCTGGCTACTCAAGGACTTACTTCTAGCCTTTTGAAGGTCCCAAAAAGCTTTCACTGCCAACAAGGCCAATACAAGTCTGTGGTTGTGGCGAGGGGTACATGTGAAGAGACACACAAGGCTGCAGTGGAACAGTGGGACTGAGTGATATACCCACTGCACGCAAATTACTGCTCCCTAGGAGGACAAGTGGCAGAATTCATAAAAGGACTATATAAATGTAGCCATTTGCAATGTTGGTTGAATATAATGCACCTGGATGTTTTCTTTAAAATTCCTATTCAAGGCTAAATGGTATTGATATGGAGATTATCTCACTAAATACATATGGAAAATAGAACTATTGCTATTTGGTACGAATGGAAATGCTCTATTACTTACCGGTAATCTTCATTACTCTGGGTCCCGTTGTTCTCATCCCATTCAATACAAAGTGGAAATAACCATCTCCCAACAGAAAAAAAAGACCAGAGGAATGCTGGGAACCCTAACCCCGCCCCGTTCCCTACATAATCAGTACTTACCCAGCCTTCCGCCTGAACTATCAAGCCCTCAACAGGAAGGCTGGCCATCTGGGAGGGAGGGCGGGGCGCATAAATGGAACAAAGACAATGGGACCTGGAGTAATGAAGATTACCAGGAAGTAATAGAGTATGACCCCCAGGTCCCTCCTGTCCTTGTCCCATTCAATACAAAGTGGAGAATACCAAACCAGAAACCCGGCCTTCTAAAGCCTGCAAGCACATCCAGGAAATCACATCAAGGGCAGCAACCCAAGGGAAGCAAAAGGGAGGACCGCCGGAAACACCAGGCAGAGCAAACAGACAGGAGGGCGCCCCACCAAAGCAGGGACGCACCCAGCAAAACAACGTGTAAGACGAAGAGGCGGACAACCCACAGTGGGCACCCCCCAAGCAGACAAGGAAGGGGGAGAACAAGCTCAACAAAAAAACAGCAATCAAGGCTGACAACAACAAAGGGCAGCGAGAAGGCCACCCAAAGAAGAGGACCCCCCCAGCGGCACAAGGGGCCAACAAGCCAGACCAGCCAACAGGGACACAACCAAGGACTGGAACCAGAACCAAAGAAAACAGAAGGCGAGAGCGCCAGCAAGGAGGCTGTCAAACAGAAACGAGAAACAGAGAATTCAGGCAAACGAAAAGGAAAAACCCACACTGCCAGGCGAAGGGGAGCAAGCCCAAATACGCGACCAGACCAAACAAGGAAGACGAAAGGAGAAACCGCAAAGAGACCCCGAGGGCAAAACCCCAGAAGGGAAAGGCACCAAAGCAACCAACACCCCGGACCGCAGTGGTCCAGAGAAAGGAAGCCCCAACAGGACATGGCCAAGGACGCGCACTGGACAAAAGGCCAAGAAGCCCAGAACCACCAGGCAGGCACACAGGCCTAATCCAAAAAGGAAAGAGGACACACAAACTCAAAAAACAAGAAAAGGGCAGGACCACCCAGACCAAACCAGAAAGAGGGGAAGCAGTGACAAGACACAAGCCCCCCCATACAGAACAACCTGGACCCAGAGAGCCCAGAGGACAAAGCCACCAGGACCCCACAGAGGAACACCAGGCCCAGGAAAGAAGAGAGCCGACAGATGACCACCCCCAAGCACCCTGCCCAGGAGGCGACACAGAGCCCAGGGACAGGCCAAAAGGGAAAGCCAAGGCACCCAACAAACAAAACCGGGGAAACATGAACATAACCCCAAAATGCCGCCTCACAAGGCCCAAGAGCCAGAAGGGAGCAGGCCCGGCAGAGACCACACACCAGCATGCCCAAACACGGCCAATGGAGAAAGGCCCAAAAACAGAACCAGGGCCAGCCAGGAAAGGCCGAGCAGCAAGAGCCAATGAGGCCAACCCCCAAGGACAACAGGACCAGGGGAAACCAAGGAAGAAAGGGGAACAAGAGGGAGACCCAGCCCCAAACAACACAGCCCCAGAGCACCCCAAACGCAAACACGGGTAGACAGGCTCAGGAAGCCACAACCCTGGAGAAGGCACACACCGACCACTGGAGAAGAGGCGCAACGGGCCCCCAATGGGACAGCCAGCGGACCAAGCAGCTCAGAGTACCCAAGACCAGCGAAAGGGAACGCCAGGGGAGCCCCAACACTAGCAGCAGACAAGTCAAGACCAGAAATGGACGAAGGAACAGGCCATCAAGAGACGCCCCCCCCAAAAAAACAGGCAGACCACCGACCAACAACAGACAGGCCAGCAAGACAGGGGGCCAACAACACGGTACCGACAGAGGCCCAGAAGGGGTGGGACAGGGCCAACAGTCACAGCCCCGAAACCCTAATCTGAGGGGAAAAGAACCCCCAAAACCAGGCAAGCCAGAGAGGCAACAGAAGCCAGGGCGGAAGCCAAGCAAACCGCCCAGCCCCACAAACTCCACGGCCCCGCACGCACTAACGGAGGACAGAAGCAGGGGATAAACCCCCAGGGCAGAACCAAGACAAACAGAGCTTCAAGCAAACGGAAATCCAGGACGGAAGCCAAGCACCCACACAAACAGAAGGACCCGCAGCCCAACCCACACACGGGGAAGGCCCAAAATGGGGAAGGCCCCAGCAGGGTACAGGCAAAAGTGAATGCCAGGGAGGGCAAGAGTAGCCAGAGGCACAAGCCCCAGCAGCCAGGCAAGCAGGCACCCAAAGGGGCAAGACTAATACCTGGCAACGGTACCCTCGACAGAGAAAAAAAGGGGGCACAGAATGACAGGCACCGCCAATGAGAGCAGCTCAAAAAGAGGGGGGAGTGGGGTTCGCAGCCAGAAGGGGGGCGGAGGCCACAAGGAGCAAGACCACCCCACCCCTACAGGAACCAGGACACTACCGTTGAGGGAACAGCCACCCCCAGACAGAGACCACACCAGCCAGAGACTACAGCGGGCCCAGAAGCCCCAAAACAGCAAAGAGAACGGCAACGTAAATTGACTGTTTATCCATGGAGGGAATATCTTTGTTTTTGCCCTGAAGAAAGGCTTGGACCCTCTGTGGCCATAACAAAGAGGCTGAAACATGTTGGCAATGCAATTAGGGTCATAGGACCATTAGATTCTTGAGAACCCCCTTTTTCTGTTTTTAATATCCCCTGTCACTCGAATATTAAAGGGATACCTGGAGTCTCGGGAGGATTTTTAGATCTTTAACCCCCTGGCCTATTCTTCTAAGTGCTCCCTGGAATATGGCCGAGCCCACCCTGACATTTAGGAGTCAGGGTGAACCCGATGATGTAGCATGACACTACTAGAGTGTGTGAGGGTTACTAAACAAAAAGGAATTGTTCCCATTCATGCTAGAATAATCTTATTAGACTCCTTTAAAAGAGAATAGTGCCTAGCTGATAGTCCTATCAGGTGGGATAACTTTTGTGATGATTAGTGTTTAGTTGCTAGGACGTATCCCCTCTTTGTTCTCTTCTAGCATTGTGGAAGACTCTCTCTACCCTTCCGGGCCTCTGGTCATTATACTGTACTCATTACAAGATGCCTGAAAATTGGAGGGATGGATACTAAGGTGGAATTAATGATTCTTTAGATCCTGCTTTCCTCCACCCTCCAATATCGGGGGATTGAGAGCTGTTGGGCCCAGAGTGGGGTTGGATACGTTAACCATACATTACAAGTCAATTTGTGCATGAGGTCCCTATTCTGGATCCTATAATGGCCCCTTTTGCAATAAGGGCCTGTTTATGAGTTGACGGGCCCACCGCCATGTCCTTTAGAGGACTGCAGTATTATGAGGTGACCGCGGTGTCCGCAGTGTGGCTGCGGAAGTCTTGTGGCGGTGGTGAATGGTTTTCCATACATATCCATGCCTGTGTGAGCATTTGTACTGCATATGTGTCGAATGCACAAATATGCATGATACATGTGGAAAAATACCACCTACCCATTGCAGGAGCCTGGCCCATACGTGGGCTGTCCAGGCAATGTGTATATAGTACAAAAAGGACTAACCTGTATATCGCCGCAAACAGGGTCGTAATCCTCTGGGTGAAGATGCTGCTGTGAAGATGGGACCTAGAGAAAGGGATCCACGCCTAACTCTGATGGGAAGAACAGGAAAGGGGTGAGTATACACCCCAAATCCTTAGTTTCCGCTGACTTGAAGATGGCCGTCGCCCGCTGCAGTTGACTTGTCAGAAAACCAACTACAGACGGCGGTGAAACTCACCAGCACCGCCCTATGGCAGCTGCTTTTCTCAGACCACAGCAGCGGCGGTGCTGGATGGTTGGGGGTGTCAGCGGTCTTTGCAAAGGCAATCCGACAATCACGTAATATGGCCGTCGGACCGCCAAGCTCGCATTGTCAGACCGCAACGCAGAAATTTACCACCAGTTTTGAGCAGGTCAAAGCAGTTGCGGAGTGGAGGTGGGCAAGCTCTATCCTGGCAGGTGGGGAGCATTTTGTGGTCACCTCACCGGTATTGAGGGTGTCAGATGAGAACTACACATGTCCAGCAGCCCCAGTCTCGGAATCACAGGTGGTTTTACCTGTTATGGAAGCATACCCTGTAAAACCAGGCCTAGTTTCTGAATTATCAGGTTGCAGGAAACATAGGTCATTTTAGAAATACATGGAACTGTATTCTCCCAGGGGTACCGCTTTGTGCGACTAAAAATGAGGTCCTTGCTGCTGTAATTTATGATATGCAATATGCTTTTTAGGCACTGATATAGCTAAATTTCAGCTCCATTGATAATAAAGCACGCCAATTTACATTTTTCCATAGCAATTGTTTCTAGAGCACGCGTTTTCTAGAAAAGCGCTCTTCTTTAGAGCATTCATTACACCCAAAACTCAAGCACTATTTTTCTGTTAGAAAAAATGTGCAATTATACAAGTGGATGGTTCGGGCTGGTGTACACCACTTCAAAATGAAACCGATGCAAGAGGGGAAAATGAATCACATCAAGCAATTCCTCATTTAAAGACTCGAAGTTCCATCATTATTTTTATAAACTGCGTTATTTTCAGGGGCACATAGCCAAAAAAGTAATTTTTATTTCAGGAAGGGCAAAAGAAGAAAAAACAAAATATAACATGTTAGGAACGATTCTGAGTTAGCTTGAATTCGTCCAGCTGTCAAGGGTTTTTGAATATATTTAAAATTAGCCTGCCTGCTCTTTCGAAAGCGGCATATGGGTTACCTATTGAGCACGCGGCCTTTATTTGCACGTCGCGGCAACATCTATGTAAGCACAGCTATATATAGCGTCGCTTTCGACCTCCCACTGAATGCAGAGAGGGTGCTTGGCACTGATGAATATAAATGCAGGCCAGCAATTTATTTTGGCACAGGGATCCAACAAGCCGAGCGTAGCAGACCGAACTTGTGGCGCAGAGCCTCAGAAATTATTATTGTAAAGCACTCAAAACATGGCCGGTCTCTTTTATTTTTTACGTGTTAACAGCGCCCCCCGAGGCCCGACATCACACGATCCTCTGCATAATTATGGAAGCGCTTAATACATGAGTCATGAAAAATGAGCACCAGTGTCACGTGGTGCCAGTAACACCAGTAGGGAATCATTCGAAAATGTGTATTTATTTATGGCCTGTGCTCGGTAGGACGAGGCCAATTCAGGCGGCAGAATACTTTGCAATGAGAGAGTGTAATTGCATGCAATAATGTGCAATTATAGGCATGCAGACCTGTGGCATGAGTGGACTAATCATTGTTACATACATCAAGCAATGTTAATATTAGCTCACTGCAACACAACAGGGTGAGACACACAGGCTCTGGGTGTTTAGCACACACCGCCACCTTGTATTTGCATCAGATTTTATCGACTGGAGAGAAGGCAAAACACATACAAATGAACCTCAGTATTTTCAAAAATGTTCACCATAATAATCCTAATTGGATCGCTCCGGAGTCGAGATTTGACTACCAAGGGGCGGTATTTAACTTGATGACACATGATGTAATGTGCATGGGGGTAACATGTAATGCTCTAAAGCTCTGGGGATTGGTATTCTGGGTACATCCGAGTCTATGAAGGAGTGTCGATTTGTGTTGTACTTTCTACATGTCAGACTATTTGTTGTATGTATTTCTGTGGATTTGTATAACGGAGTAACATTTGCTTGCCTACAAACATTTGTGTATTAATTGGATAGGTATTTGTGGAATCTGTGTGTGGCTATTTGTGGAGATACCCAATGTGTTCTTAGAGATAGATATGCAGCTCCGCCCCATTGAACAAGACATACACAAACAAGTGTGGGATCAATGTGTGTGTGTGTGTGTGTACGTGTGTCTGACGGCGTGTGTGTGTGTGTGTACAGCAGCTCAATATAGGATTTCTGTTTGACCCACATACAAATTCGTATTAGCTTTATACACCACATGGGCATGCACATCATCTGTGTTTGTCTAAGTATGTGTGTGTGTCTTGTCTACAGTCTTCTTTACTTCATATCAAAAAGATTTTCTTTTGTTATTTAGTGGAATGTGTGCAAACTTTCATTTGTATGTGTATGGCTACTTTTCCTCATCCTATTTTCCATGGCAATATTCAGTACAGGCGGCACAGGCTTTAGTAAGATCATTCCCATCATTAGTCCTGGCCCCTTGAACTACCTCCATAAAAATATTGTTATCCAGAAATGTTCATTTTTGATTCGTGTTTTTGGATCATTAGAGAAGTAATTTAGCTTGAGTAGACATTGCTAATCCGGGCTGAATTGTTCTGGATGACATTTTTAACAAGCATTTGCAATACAATCGGTCTCGCCTTTTGGACTTAATGAGTATTAACAAAGCTGACATTTTTTGTGCAACGTGATATACAGCTTCCACGGACATACAGTGTGAGAAAAGCTGTGGGGCCCTTTCCTTTCAGAAATACATTCCTATGCTGCATAGAATGTTATGCCTCTTATGAGGTGGTGCCGGTAATAGGGTGAAGGGGGAGGCGGCAGTTATGTGCTGTGGGTTTGCAGCAGCACAAGCAGAGCCTGGGGGTGGTGGGTCACTACCTGACAACTTGGGACATGCAGAAAAAAAACATAGCGTAATCTCAACCGTGGGACCTAATTGGACGAGGGCTTACTCAAGGCTGTACATTACAGGGGAAACCACATATGTTCACAATACAGTGAATACAGTGAAGAATCCCAAGTGATATGTGAATGATTATTCCAATGTTCATATGTGCCATGGTGGGCAGAATTTGCGTAGTCACGCTACGCAAAACTTCGCGAAACGGTAAAAAATCTCCGCGAGCACGCAGAGTTCAGCGAACACACGGAATTGCTTGTTCTGCCCGTTGGCAATGCTTTTATCCTGTTCGTGAAAGCTTTTTGCCTGCTCGGGGGTAAATATCTCGTGAACAGGCATTTTGAAAGCGCAAACAAGCAAAAAATTCCACGAAGCGGCGGATCGCAAATTTTTGGCAATTCCGCGTTCTCTGCAGAACGTAAAATTACACAAATTCCGCAAATTCCGCGAGCGGAACGCAATTTCCCGCCCAGGCCTAATATGCATTTAAAGCGGTGCAGCATACAGGAGAGGGGGAGGGATAGGGTTTGAGACAAAACCAAATGTGATGAAGTTGGATGTGTGTGAGAGAAACACAAGAAGGGGGAGCAGAAAGGAAAAGAAAAGGAAAGAACAGAAGAGAAAAGAAAAGCAAGAAAAAAGCAGCGCACAAAGTGTTGAAAGGAGGGTGAGGGGTTAAGTGGTGTAAACATGCCAGTTATGCTGAGGCTGGATATGTGTGCAAGTAAAAAGGAGAGGTAGAGAAGAGAAAGAGAGTAGCATAGTTAATGTGGTTAATGTTGTTATTCATCAGAGCAACACTTCTCAAGTAATTTGGTGGCTATGGATATAATTTGCATTTCTTCAAATTACACATTACAGGCCATCCTCTAATTCAAAAACGTATTAACTACATTATGTGGGGAAGTTAAGAGGTTGCATCTAGGTAATCAATGTAGACGGCATTCAGATGTTGGCGGAAGTCAGGCAGGAGACAGGAAGTCAGGCAGATCGTGGATTGCGGATCGGGGCAGCCACGAGGCACGAATTGTGGTGGGCCTACAGGGGCTATTATGCCAATTCTGAGACCCGAGCCCTGAGCCCCGTGCCCGAGTTTTGAGTCAATGGGGGTTGTGACTCCAGTTGTGTCATGCCATGGCGGTGTGGTGGAGACGGCACAAGGCGCAGGGTGCTCCAATCCCGATGCCGGCCAACAGCAGTAGGAGGAGCAGTGGTCTAGAAAGCCTGAAGCCGAGCCCTGAGCCCCGTGCCCGAGTCTTGAGACAACGGGGGTTGTGACTCTAGTTGTGCCATGCCGTGGCACTGGGGTGAAGCAGGCACAAGGCGCAAGGTGCTCTAATCCTGACACCGGCCAATAGCAGCAGCAGGGGAGCAGTGGTCCAAAAGCCTGAAGTCAGAAGCCTGAGGTGCAATATCCGGACCCCATACCCACCTTACCCGACTACGTGCAGTGAGTCGCGAGTGGTGAGTGGCGAGTAGCGAGCGCGGCCACCACTAGGTGTGGCCGCGGAGTGTGAGCCCGGGAAGCCCACGGAGGCAGCCAGACTAGGTTGTGTAGTGTAGTTCCTATAGTACCCCTGCAGCACCCGTGCTTTTGGATAACATACACTGTGGGTCTGGTGGTAGACTGATTCAGTGCACCCCCACCGAGTATGTTAGCCTTGTTTGCATTAGCTAGCTCACAGTGCCACTAGAATCTCCTTTTATCAGAGAGATTAGTTTTTGGCAACCTCAGAACATAACAACCCTGATTCCTCAGACTCGTGTAAACAATATGCTGCTTTTCACCCAGTCACTCGTGCTTGCTCATTTGGTCTCAGAGAATTACACAGAAGAAACAGTTGAGCGTGTTTACAATAAGAATTTATTGTACCGTTGTTTTTCTAGTGTAAAATATAGGTGCTGCTAGAACTGTTACACAGTGGCAGAGATATAGGATCAGCAGTGCAGTGAATAAAAAGGAATAGTACAGTTCTACCATTTTGCAATAGTCATGAACATATACATGAATATAATGCATTTATAAAATAAAGCACATACTCCTATGATGCCTGTCTAGATGTACCTAAGTGTACCTAGCATGTGAGTAGGTGTGAAAGAGCTAATAAGCCTAGGGGCCAAGAATCCCGCTAGGATTTAGTCGAACCCCATTACCTGAATAATGAGAGTGTGGGACCTCGTCCTGGTCCCGAGTTGGACAATCTGCAAGGGATGTTTAGACCACTGTCAGTTGGAGCGACTGCATGCAGGAGCCTCAGCGTCTCTGGTCAGTGTGTCAGCCTTGATATCTCGGTTCCCTCCAACTACTGAGAGCAAGAGGTGCTGTATTTATACAGAGTCCCTTTGTCCCTTGTGCGTGTGTTAGCCATTGTTTAGTATGAGGATGACGTATGGGAAAAACCTTGTGCGTAGATAGGAGGAAGGTGAAGTAATCCCCCTGGGTAGTATCCTCATAAATTATTCAAGTGTGCGAAGGATGACGTCCTAGCAGTATTGATTGGGAAAAACCCTCCCTCTGCATGGAACTAGGTGAAAGGTTTAGTCCATAAAAGGCGTTCAATCCCTATAAGACGTTTTGTTCATTTAAAAACAGTTTTTAAAAAACGAGGAGAGAAAAAATGTTCTCTTGAAATATGACTTTTGTTTTAAAGTTCCGCAAATCACAGTCCTAAATGAGTTTGATCATACACGTTGAACTACTACAAGCGTAATCAGAAGGCCATGCTTTGTTTTTGAAAGTGTCAATTTAAGGAATTTTGTGGAATAAAAGGGGAAAATCCGAAGTATTTGTGCAGGAAATGATGACCATAATGTTGGTTACAGTACAATGTGTCACAATCTCTGAAGAAACCTCTAACATTTCATTATTAGAAAATGCAGCAGTTTTCTCTAAATCAGATATCATGTTATTGATTGTTTCAGTGTCCCAATCATCAGAAAATGTACTTGAGGTAATGATATCACTTAATGAAATTTTAAATACATGATTAATTTTTAATAGTTCGATCAGTCCGAATATGTTAAAATCAACCTTGTCCCATACTATATCATCCGGTATAGGAACTGCTGTAATGGTCACTGATGACAAGTCTTTTTGTTCACGATGTGGTGATGGATGTGGCTTCAGTAGGATGTTGACTTTTTGGGCTGCGGAACTTTGTTGAAGATAGTGTCCATTAATAAGCATACTAAAAGTTAGTACTAAGCCTAGCCAGAAAAGGAAAAACAATATCCCACAAATTCCCCCGAGTTCAAACCAAGGTGATACCAGGCATGTCTTTTGAAGAAAGAGAAGAAAGTTCTTTAATTGTTGCTTGAATGGTGTTTTGCCTGGCGTCGTTTCCGGCTTGCTTGGATCCGAGAAAACATTTCAAAGTTCATGAAATAGCCAGAAGCAGATCGATTAATTGTAGGAATAGCATCGAGATTAAGTGAAATATTATTTTCCTCTCGACGAGGCATGTTGATGTAGACTTCTGTATTAGGTCTAATTTCAATTTGTGAATTATTCTGATGTTCAGTTTGAATTTGAATGTCTGGTTCAAGTGGAACAAGTTCCATAGCATTGTTGCTTAGTCCTTCATTACTTACAGGTGGCTCTTCAAACGTGATAAGTCTTTCTGTTTGAACTTTTTGGATTTTAGCGTGTGGAGTGCGTCTGCTACAGCGGAGTCCACGAGGCCTACTATTCAGTATCGGCCACATAGTGTGGTTTGATTACTTCGATTTAGACAAATCTTTTCTCCTTTTTCCCGGCAAGAGGCGGCAAAAGTACACTTCTTGTTCCTTGTCCTGCAAGGATTGGTACAGGTGTTCTGTATGGAGGTCCAAATTCCTTTTTGTCCACAATTTTCTCCCTGACCAGATCCCCGACTTTTGGGATCCAGACAGGTCTTGCAGTGACTGCCTTGACTTCCCCAGTGGCGGTCTGCTTTAGATGGACATTGCTTTGTTTTGTCCTGGATTCATTTAGATCCTGTAAAACAGCCAAACGATCATGGATTTCAAATTGTTTTTCATCCGCCACAGCGCCTTCACAATCAAGATCAGGTACCCACATTCTTGTCCCAAAGAGGACTTCATATGGAGTGACACCCCTGTTAGAAATGGGATTTCTGGTTGGCTAGGGCTTGCGCCAAAGTCAGGCAGAAACCACCACTCTAGTCAGGGCAAGGAAGTTACACGCCAAAGATAACCCCTGCTCACCCCCTTGGTAGCTTGGCACGAGCAGTCAGGCTTATCTCTGAGGCAATGTGTAAAGCGTTTGCGCGCGCACCCAGCAACAACACCCAAGGCCCACCACAAAGGAAACTCCACACAAGGTATTCTATAAAAATAGCCTTTGTATTATACCAAACACATTAGATAAAAACACACACTTTACAATGTGCCAACAGGCACGGGCAGAATTTACAAGGGATTATATATACAGGGGACAGGGCCACATGGACCACTGTCAGGAATTAGCACTTAGAACATAGCACAAATCACCAATAGTAAATGTAGAACATAACACAAAGTAACTGTAGAGCACAACCAGTCTCTTCTGGCGCAATAATGACCTCAGCGTCATCACACTAGCAACAGGTATAAAACCTATCCTGCATCTATCACAGGGGCATAAATCACATTATGCAATTCTCATTGGTCTAACGCATTAGACCTAACCACCTAAGTATAACTATACTAGGGGCGCACATCGCACAGGGAAGTACATTCTCCCTACCATCAACCTAAGCAGGTAAGACAACCTTCTAGGCAGAAATAACCACATTTAGAGGTATCAGACACAGGGTGCGCAAAACATGCTATATACAATACATTTCCTAGCACCCAAAAGCACATTAGCATGAATCGCAATAACACCTCAATCACATTAGAGTCCAGGACGCACCAGAACCTAAACGTAGCAGCTGCCCACTACTTGCTGGGCAGCTGGGGCCAAAGCAGGGCCTAAACGCTGCAGCTGGCACTAAGTGCTGCGCAGCTGTGGTAGGCACATAGGAGGCAGGGGCTCTCACTAGCCCCTGAAACAATATCCAGAACGTTGGAGCCACCTAGGCTCGAAAATGACATGTCCCCATGGAACACACGGGCTCCTAAAATAATGGTGGTCAAATATAGCAAAGGGGCTTGCCCCAAAGTACTGTGGGGCGCACTGGCGCTCTCTGTGCAACTAATGCTGGGCTAGAGCCTCCCTGGCTCTCAAGGAAATGAGGGGGGGGCCAAACGTTGGAGCCTTCTAGGCTCTTCAAACAAACTTGCCCACGTGTTGGAGCCACCCGGCTCTGAAGTAATAATCTGAGCTGGCGGTGGAGTCCCCTCTGGACTCGAAATACGGGATGTCCGCCTCGTGGGAGCCTCACTGGGCTCTAAACAAATCTATGCCCCCATGGGAGCGGCCCGCTAGCAGACGGGGCCGCCCCAGAACTTTGCACTCGGTGCCTTTACAGGCATTTTAGTATGGTATCGGCTCCCTCCTCGGCGGGAGCGAAAGGCGGCCCGGACCCCCTTAGAGCCCTCACTCACCGGCTCTCTCGGACGCGCCTCTCACGGCGGGGTAGGCTCCCGCCTCGACTCCTGCGGGGCTGACGATGGAGCATACAACGCTCCGCTTCCTCTGCACGCGGGGCTCTCTCACCACATGAGAGCTCCGTCCCTGGAGGCGCCGGTCTTCGCCCAGTCCCCCATCTCGGGACCGGGACTTCTCTGGTGGAGCCTGCGAGGCTCCGGGGACAATGGCGGCACTTCCGATTCCGTCCCGCAGCCCCGCCCACAACCAGGCGGGCCTACGGGCTCAGCGGCATCTTTTGAATGCGGCTCGGGCCGCGGCAGTGAAACGCGGGGTGGGCACCCGCATTGGGACCACAAGCATTCGGCATACCACAGCGGGGTGGGCACCCGCAAGCCACGAAATCAATTAAAAGAGGCACAAGCGCGGGGTGGGCTCCCGCTACAGCACGCATCATGGGGGAATCCCTACGTCGGGATTCCCTCAGTGGAGATCGCAGCCCAGCGCTGCAAAGATCACACGCATTCCCTCTTCCTTGGGGGAAACCAGATTAAAGCGCTCTCCAGGCGCTATGTTGAGGACCAGAAAAGCACCTTGCTGCAAGGAAAATAAAGCGCTCCCAGGGCGCTAGGCCAGCATAGAGCCTTGGCAAGGTAAAAGGAAAAAGTTCTCATCAGTCCTGGGCATTTAGAAGATGGAGCAAAGCAGCTCCCAGCAAGGGAAAATCCTCCAGGTATCCAGGGGCTGGGCAGGGCCCAGGGAGGCAAGCCTTCCCCTGGGCCCCAGCAGCAGCACGCCCCTGGTAGATTCGAGTTGGAACAAGAACATTTTGTAAGGGGACACAGCCCCTTTTTATACACTACATCCCTTTGTTCTGGGTTCAGGGTGAGGGGGAAAACCAGTCGCAGCTGGTTGGGGAGCACCCTTGATGTGCTCAGCCCCTCACTCTATTCATTGGCAGGGCTAGGGTCGTCAGTCGCACCGCAGGGGGCGGGGCCAGCATTGTGTGTGGAAAACCCTGTCCTATTCAGGACCCAGGTGTACTCCTCCCACCCATCTAGCTGTTGATCTCCCCATTCACCACTGGGTGACTCATCCTGACTCTGGGGAATCCCTAGCCCGTCACATGACACGACCAGCCAATCACGCCACAGACACACTGCACACAGAAGTGCCCACTTCTAGAAGTGGCACTTCCACACTAGGTACATGCACGCCGCACACATCATCGCGCAGCATTCACTCCCACGAGTCCGCACATACCAAACTCGGGCCTGCACACCCCACACATCAGGAACTACTAGGGACACATACATTCCCCATGCATTCCTATGGGAGGGCAGGCCTATCTCACCACATGCACTCAGAGCACGCACGCACTTTACCCTGGGACACAGGGAAAGTGCGCAGAGACCAAACAATTACCACACCAAGTCATCAGTAAAAAGCAAAAAAGTTCAGGGGTGAACCTGCCAGAAGGGCCAAGTCCAACACAACCCCCTTCCAGCCAAAACGCAGGGCAGACCAATCACCACCGTGATGGTCTTCCCTGCTTGGGGCGATAGAACACGGACGCAGGCCCGCACTGCAGGGACACTCTCCGGTTCTACGCCATTCTCAATCAACATGGTTCCATCTGAAAAAAACACAACCGAAAAGAACTCAGGCCCAACTAGGCTACCCCACTGGTACTACCTAGTTGTCCACGGCCAGGACCAGGCCCTAGGCCACCCAGATACCACTGGTCCTTGCCAAACCCAGAGTGGGGGGTAGTAACCCCTGGCATACAAGCCATTCTCCACTCTCCCTCTCAGTGTAGTTCCCAACTACCACTGATCCTTCAACCTAGGGTCCGCACCCTCAGGCTGACCAGAGGTCACGGGCAAGAATGCCCCACCCTACCTCTACTTCTGGGGTTCCGCACCCTCCCAGGGAAGCACCCACCAGAACACAACTCTCCCACCAGTTCAGGACCTCTCTCCACCAACTGGTCTACCACCTGGGATCCAAGTTCACCGGCTGCACCGGGGTCAGAGGCGAGGCCGCCCTCCCTCTGCACCCCCTTCCAGAGTTCCGCACCCTCCCAACTGGAGTGGTACCCCTAGAAGGCAAACCGGCCAGGACACTGACTACAGTCGTCCTTACGTCCAGATCCGGAAACACCGGCTACTGGCTCCCCAACCGAGGGACGTACCCTTTGGTCAGATGCCTGGCGGACCAGGACTTCCTAAGGGTGACACATACCTAGCGTGTCATGTGACAGTCTGCCTGGCGCAGAGCTCACGACCTCCTGTCCCTCTGACAGTGCGTGAAGATGCCCCAGCAACCTGGCGCAGAGCTCACGACCTCCTGTCCCTCTGACAGTGCGTGAAGATGCCCCAGCAACCTGGCGCAGAGCTCACGACCTCCTGTCCCTCCGACAGTGCGTGAAGATGCCCCAGGACAGAAGTGGCATCACCATGGTCACTCATTGGTGGCTCAGCCCATCCGGCTGGCCCCCTGACCCACTGGTTCCCACTGGGGACCTCTCCCCCTCTCACCCCTCACAACTGTACCCCACCTGCTATCAGGGGGGTATCACCTCACAATTGCCCGGAGAACCAGGACTTCCTGGGAGTACATATACGCTCCCGAGGGTGACACATACCTAGCGTGTCGTGTGACAGTCTGCCTGGCGCAGAGCTCACGACCTCCTGTCCCTCTGACAGTGCGTGAAGATGCCCCAGGACAGAAGTGGCGTCACCATGGTCACTCATTGGTGGCCCAGCCCTTCTGGCTGGCCCCTGACCCACTGGCTCCCACTGGGGACTCTTCCCCCTCTCACCCCTCAAAACTGACCCTCTGCACCCTCCACCTAGGAGTGGCACTGCTCGACACCAAAACTGATGGAGGCCTGACTACAGACACTCCCAGCTTACCTCAAACAGGAAGAACCACCTCGAAGAACAGTACAACAGGACAGACTAGGCTCCCTACCTGGTGTTCCCTCTTGGAACCAACCAGTCCTGGAGACTGAGGTTGGGGTTGGGAATACAACCCAGGGTCACGCCCTCAACCAGTTCAGGCGTGAGACCACTCAACCTCCTCACAAATAAGGGTACCTAGCTGGGCTACTCTAAACCATCTCCGCCGCAAGGGTTTGTGGAGATACCTGCACCATTCTTCTAGGGTTACTCCCAAAAACAAGCTCAAAATAATTTACACACACCATTTAACACTCAATCTTCCAGTGCAACACAACATTCATCCACACTCACACCCCCCAGACTAGTAAGGCAGTTTCTACCGCCCCTGATTTCTCAACCTGACCACCACATGACACAGGTACTATCACTCTGGGAACTGGGAATGGGACATTCACATTCATCCAGCGCATTACACATTCATCTCCAAACCCCTCCCAAGACTGGTAAGACAGTTTCTACCGCCCCTGATTTCTCAACCTGACCACCACGTGACACAGGTACCACTACCCCGGGAACTGGGAATGGGAATACATGCACTGGACACACATCTGCTGCCACCACTGGATCCCACCCTCTGGTGAATCCAGAAAACACAATGCACTAAGGGGGATGATCTACCCTCCCGAGCTAGGGACACCTAACTCACAGTGCACAAGAAACACATTTCCAAAGAAATGACATTTAAAAGCAAATTTTAAAACAATAATCCCTATACCATGTGATTTATCTAAATGCAGCGTTTTGTAGTGCGGCCAGTTGCTGCTGCGGTACAGCGCAAACGCAAGTCCAAATCCCACCGCTGATCACCAATGTTAGAAATGGGATTTCTGGTTGGCTAGGGCTTGCGCCAAAGTCAGGCAGAAACCACCACTCTAGTCAGGGCAAGGAAGTTACACGCCAAAGATAACCCCTGCTCACCCCCTTGGTAGCTTGGCACGAGCAGTCAGGCTTATCTCTGAGGCAATGTGTAAAGCGTTTGCGCGCGCACCCAGCAACAACACCCAAGGCCCACCACAAAGGAAACTCCACACAAGGTATTCTATAAAAATAGCCTTTGTATTATACCAAACACATTAGATAAAAACACACACTTTACAATGTGCCAACAGGCACGGGCAGAATTTACAAGGGATTATATATACAGGGGACAGGGCCACATGGACCACTGTCAGGAATTAGCACTTAGAACATAGCACAAATCACCAATAGTAAATGTAGAACATAACACAAAGTAACTGTAGAGCACAACCAGTCTCTTCTGGCGCAATAATGACCTCAGCGTCATCACACTAGCAACAGGTATAAAACCTATCCTGCATCTATCACAGGGGCATAAATCACATTATGCAATTCTCATTGGTCTAACGCATTAGACCTAACCACCTAAGTATAACTATACTAGGGGCGCACATCGCACAGGGAAGTACATTCTCCCTACCATCAACCTAAGCAGGTAAGACAACCTTCTAGGCAGAAATAACCACATTTAGAGGTATCAGGCACAGGGTGCGCAAAACATGCTATATACAATACATTTCCTAGCACCCAAAAGCACATTAGCATGAATCGCAATAACACCTCAATCACATTAGAGTCCAGGACGCACCAGAACCTAAACGTAGCAGCTGCCCACTACTTGCTGGGCAGCTGGGGCCAAAGCAGGGCCTAAACGCTGCAGCTGGCACTAAGTGCTGCGCAGCTGTGGTAGGCACATAGGAGGCAGGGGCTCTCACTAGCCCCTGAAACAATATCCAGAACGTTGGAGCCACCTAGGCTCGAAAATGACATGTCCCCATGGAACACACGGGCTCCTAAAATAATGGTGGTCAAATATAGCAAAGGGGCTTGCCCCAAAGTACTGTGGGGCGCACTGGCGCTCTCTGTGCAACTAATGCTGGGCTAGAGCCTCCCTGGCTCTCAAGGAAATGAGGGGGGGGCCAAACGTTGGAGCCTTCTAGGCTCTTCAAACAAACTTGCCCACGTGTTGGAGCCACCCGGCTCTGAAGTAATAATCTGAGCTGGCGGTGGAGTCCCCTCTGGACTCGAAATACGGGATGTCCGCCTCGTGGGAGCCTCACTGGGCTCTAAACAAATCTATGCCCCCATGGGAGCGGCCCGCTAGCAGACGGGGCCGCCCCAGAACTTTGCACTCGGTGCCTTTACAGGCATTTTAGTATGGTATCGGCTCCCTCCTCGGCGGGAGCGAAAGGCGGCCCGGACCCCCTTAGAGCCCTCACTCACCGGCTCTCTCGGACGCGCCTCTCACGGCGGGGTAGGCTCCCGCCTCGACTCCTGCGGGGCTGACGATGGAGCATACAACGCTCCGCTTCCTCTGCACGCGGGGCTCTCTCACCACATGAGAGCTCCGTCCCTGGAGGCGCCGGTCTTCGCCCAGTCCCCCATCTCGGGACCGGGACTTCTCTGGTGGAGCCTGCGAGGCTCCGGGGACAATGGCGGCACTTCCGATTCCGTCCCGCGGCCCCGCCCACAACCAGGCGGGCCTACGGGCTCAGCGGCATCTTTTGAATGCGGCTCGGGCCGCGGCAGTGAAACGCGGGGTGGGCACCCGCATTGGGACCACAAGCATTCGGCATACCACAGCGGGGTGGGCACCCGCAAGCCACGAAATCAATTAAAAGAGGCACAAGCGCGGGGTGGGCTCCCGCTACAGCACGCATCATGGGGGAATCCCTACGTCGGGATTCCCTCAGTGGAGATCGCAGCCCAGCGCTGCAAAGATCACACGCATTCCCTCTTCCTTGGGGGAAACCAGATTAAAGCGCTCTCCAGGCGCTATGTTGAGGACCAGAAAAGCACCTTGCTGCAAGGAAAATAAAGCGCTCCCAGGGCGCTAGGCCAGCATAGAGCCTTGGCAAGGTAAAAGGAAAAAGTTCTCATCAGTCCTGGGCATTTAGAAGATGGAGCAAAGCAGCTCCCAGCAAGGGAAAATCCTCCAGGTATCCAGGGGCTGGGCAGGGCCCAGGGAGGCAAGCCTTCCCCTGGGCCCCAGCAGCAG
Organism: Triturus cristatus; assembly: GCF_964204655.1. Lineage (NCBI taxonomy): Eukaryota > Metazoa > Chordata > Amphibia > Caudata > Salamandridae > Triturus > Triturus cristatus. The sequence goes on along the minus strand of NC_140593.1, from coordinate 469,560,163 downwards.
CACGCCCCTGGTAGATTCGAGTTGGAACAAGAACATTTTGTAAGGGGACACAGCCCCTTTTTATACACCACATCCCTTTGTTCTGGGTTCAGGGTGAGGGGGAAAACCAGTCGCAGCTGGTTGGGGAGCACCCTTGATGTGCTCAGCCCCTCACTCTATTCATTGGCAGGGCTAGGGTCGTCAGTCGCACCGCAGGGGGCGGGGCCAGCATTGTGTGTGGAAAACCCTGTCCTATTCAGGACCCAGGTGTACTCCTCCCACCCATCTAGCTGTTGATCTCCCCATTCACCACTGGGTGACTCATCCTGACTCTGGGGAATCCCTAGCCCGTCACATGACACGACCAGCCAATCACGCCACAGACACACTGCACACAGAAGTGCCCACTTCTAGAAGTGGCACTTCCACACTAGGTACATGCACGCCGCACACATCATCGCGCAGCATTCACTCCCACGAGTCCGCACATACCAAACTCGGGCCTGCACACCCCACACATCAGGAACTACTAGGGACACATACATTCCCCATGCATTCCTATGGGAGGGCAGGCCTATCTCACCACATGCACTCAGAGCACGCACGCACTTTACCCTGGGACACAGGGAAAGTGCGCAGAGACCAAACAATTACCACACCAAGTCATCAGTAAAAAGCAAAAAAGTTCAGGGGTGAACCTGCCAGAAGGGCCAAGTCCAACAACCCCCTAGAGAGTTTCTTGGCTGGTTGTTTAACACCCGCTGTCCTCCATAAAGGTGTGTGACCCTCCTACCGCCCTTGCCTAATACCCTAGCTATTAAAGATTGCTTTAAGTCCTGGCTTTTCCTCTCCACAACCAAATTTACCTCAGGATGGTACAGAGAGGAGTACCGCAATGCTACGCCCATTTCTTCCATGGCCTCTTTGTAAGCCTGAATGCTAAACGCAGGGCCTCGGTCAGAATGTAACGTGCTAACTGTGTATGTGCCGATAAAGACTCGCAAATCTTTGATAACAGTTCAAGCGTCATCTGGGTGCTGAGGCCATACCCATAGAATCCTGAGCATGAATCCACTGCAACCATGATATATTTGAAAGCCCCGTCCGTTTGTAAGGGGCCTCAGTGGTCCAAGTACACACATGCGAGAGGTGCGTCTGTGCTGGTCTTGCTACCGCAGAGCCTTTCATCTGCTGGCAGATGTCGCAATTCAAGACATAGTCTTTAGTTTGCTTAGTTAACCCTGGCCACCAATAGCGCTGTTTCAGTAAAGAAATAGTTGCTGTAACGCCAGTGTGCGCAGAGCCCAAACCTTCATGTGCAGCTAGTATTAAACCTTGCCTACGATCCATATTTGGTATTGGTCTATCCTTCACTCCAGGAGTTTGATCATATGGAATATTTTGTGCATCTAACTTGTAGGAGTACTTGAGCAGAAACATTTTAGGTACTGCTGTGCTGCCTTTGCTAGAAGCGATGACAGCTATCATAATATCTCTATCTATTCTCGTTTTTGAACGAGTGATTGCAGCTATGGAAGCCATGCGAACAGCCCCCTTTGCGGCTTCATCAGCCAATGAATTCCCCGCAACGTGAACGCCATCACCTTCATGACTCAGTGTACGGATCACATGAGTCCTTGGTAGCTCGTTTTTCAAAAATTCTACCTGTTCCCATAACATTTTATGCTTAATTGTGCCACCTTTCACGTCCTTAAACCCGTTTTGTTCCCAATGATGTAAATACTCATTGAACGACTGTACACAGTAAAAGGAATCACACACGATGTGTAGGGAATTTGTGATCCGTATTTACAAGTGCCAGCATTAGTTCTCTTAACTCTGCCAACTGAGCCGTGCAGTCTCCTAGAGATTGTGTGTTTGTGCCACTAGGATGGAACTTGCTATCAGGCATGCGACCTTTAACGATAGCACACACTGAGCTATATTGCTGCTTACTTTCTATGGCCGGTTGCGCAGATCCGTCACTATAAATAATATATTCATACTGATTGAGAGGCAAGATTTAATTTGGTAGAGGATATTCTTGTTCGTATTGCAGGAATGCTTGTGTTTTTAAGCTTGGATCAAATCTGTATTCAACGTCTGTTGCAGTAAGAGAATTAGCCCATTGTATCCATCTTGGATGTAACGCTTTCGCATTTGGAATTCTGGCCTTTGTAATGGCTTCTAAAGCCGGTACCAGGGTTATGACAATAATGCGTTTCCCCTGAGCCAGTGCTCTTTCTCTTGCTACAGCCGTCTGAACAGCTGTCAGGATTTTTTCAGTTGAAGTGAAACGCCTTTCTGCATTTGTGTACAGGTGTGATTTGTATGCGAATGGTACTGTTTCTCCTTCATTGAACGTTAAGTAAGTGGACCCGCAATTATACGAATCACGAAGTGCCGTACATTTACGCGTGTTTGTAAGTGTTTGGAAGCTATCATGTCTTCCTGGAGTGAACAAAGAATATTAGTATGTTCTTGTGTCCCATTTCTTGCTGAAAAGTCAAGTTTTATAAAGTCGTAGAAAAGTTTTACCCTTTGTGCGTAATCTAAAATGTATGTTCTTCCGGAATTTAGGAATCCCAATATTGATTGTACATTTTTTAATGATTTTGGAGGCTGGAGCAACACACACTTTTCTAAAAAAATTGCTGCCAGACTTTTCCTTTCACTTGACAGCTCATATGCCAAAAATAGGACATTGAGGTGGGCTATTTTTGATTATTTAAAGTTAACTTTGTAGCCCTCAGTAGCAAGACCCATAATAATGCTGCTTACCCTGGTCAAGTGCCTCTCTAAGTCGTCGTCCGTCAGATAAATATCATCCACATAGGACAACGCTTCTTCATCAAAGTTTTGAAGTAACTCTGTTACCCTTGCTGAAATTACCCCGGGTCTATTCTTATACCCTTGGGGAAGTCAACAAAACTGTCGCTGTGACCCTAATGCACTGAATGAGGTCAGATACCTGCTTTCAGGCGCTATATTTTGGCTGAAAAATCCATTTGAGGTATCAAGTGTTGTTTTGTATTTTTTGCGCACAATGTTATTCATCAATGCGGCACTATGTGCATTTTGGACAGCAAATGTCTTTGTGGATGAGTTTAAATGTCTGTAATCTAAAACTAGATGATATGTATTATCGGGTTTAGAGATGGGAAACAAAGGATTGTTCATTGGAGAGGTACATTTTTCAATGACCCCCTGGTATTCAAGGTTGATCTATGATCTCCATGACCTGTTTTTTAGCTTCTTGCTTTATTTGGTATTTTCTCAGAGCATTAGGTGAAATTATTAACGGGATCACGTGGTAGGTTGAATCCTCATCCCACCCAGCGTGATTTTTGTACACTGCTGGAGCTTGGGCTACTGCCCACTCCCGTGCATATGCATGTTTAAGGTGAATGGGAACATGATCGGAAAATGCAGGAAAAATTATACTTTCTCCCCTGGGGCACTCCATTACAAATTCTGGCGGCCATTCTTGTTCTGCTAACAGGATGTCATAACCAGATGATAAGTTCTTCCAAAAAAGACCTTTTACTTTCCTGGGCTTGTCCCCCTCCATCCGGAGTGTTATTTCGTGTAACTTATGTGGGAATTTCACTCTGGTGTCTGGTGTTTCCACAGTGATGTAAGAAGTCCGCTGTCACCAGAAATTCCTTCAGGTTCCGGCAAGCTATTTTTACTTCTGCCACACTGTCTAGCATTGTCAGAGCCCATTCTCCATTCACAAGTGTGTCCTCAGAATTCTGGGCATGTCTGATTTGCAGACCAGCAACTTTCTTTTTCTTAAATTGAGGTTTTGATTTTGCCTTATCTTCTTTTTTAGAAGTAAAATCTTGAGCGTGCTGCTTGTCTTTAGACTGTGTGTGCTCCTCTCTATGTTCTGACCATCCTTCTCTTTCAGAGATTTTCTTTGAGCCCTGAAAGGAACGAGAGGAACGTGTATCAGTATCCTGATACCTGTCAGGTTTTCTAATATTGTTCCTATTCCTAAGGTTGTACCTCTTTTCAGAAGGCTCCTGTGAAGGAGACCTACCTAGGGACTGAGATCTCTTGTCTTTAAAATTTTGTTTTTTATTATCCCACTTCTTTCTAGAAGAAGTAGGTGTCTGCTTAGAAGTGTCCTTTTCGGGACTTCCCAGAAGTTGAGATTTTAAAGCTTTTCCCCTCAAACTATCCCTGCCTAATTCTGCATCCGCAGTTTCAATTATTTTGGGTAGTTTATTCTCCTGTTCTAATGGTGAGAACTCCCGTAGGCGTTGGCAGATTGCCACTGATGCTGCTTCCCCTTTAATGTTAGCTAGTATTATGGCTGATACCTGGTCATAGGTATTTAATAACTTCAACCCTAAGTTTAGAGCATGCTCTGCTCCGTACTCATTTTGTATTTGTCTTAATACATCTGGTATCACTGCTAATGAAGGAGTACCATGAGTTCTGGTATATATGGCAGCAAAGACGGTACCCCAAGATGTACAACCCTCTAATTGTGGTGTAATCCCCATGGGCAAGCAGATTGTTAACATTCTGTTTTTTTCAAATGGTGTTGTATTTGGGAATACTGCTTCTAACTGGGTTATTTTCTGAGCAACCCAGAAAGGAATTTGTTCATGTTTTGTGGGCAATTTCCCCATTACCGTATGTAATGTTTGTGGAGTAATTTTTTTAGCTGTGCTCAGTGTAGTAGCTGCATTTGGTGTAATTACTGTTGGTTGGACCGCAAGTGTCCTCATGACGAATTGTGTCATGTTTCTGTAAAGTTTTATCAACTCTTTGTGTTGAACAAGCAATTTATCATTTGGCATTGTGTCAATGTCAGGATGTGGTGCATAGGTCGCTAATATCGGCCATGTTGCTCCTGGTCTTCCTAAAGGACCCAGTCTTGTTCTTTTTCTTGAGTGGGGTAGGGCGCCATTAAACCAGAAAATATGTTCCTGGTAGGTAAGCTGAATTTCAATCTCCTCAAACGGAGTGTAGACCGTTGGGACTTCTTCATGTGTGTAATAATGAAAAGTTTTTGTTACAGCATTTGCTGCTGGGAATGTAACCCATGAATAGAACACCTCTGTTTGGAAATCTTCGCGTGCCTCTATCAATATTATTACTACATCTTCTCTGGGAAGTAACCCATGTTTGACGAGTTTAACTGTCAATGTGTGTCTTACATTGGCTGCAATATGTATTGCATCAACATCTTCTTCGTCTTCTGACTGAGTACGTGCTTGTGTCAATGGGTCTGACTCTCCGTTTAAGGTAGTCACTGTGTTTAAGACACTGAATAACTGTCCAAGAAAATTAAGATAAGGTGTTTTGCACAATTTTGGGAAAAATGTCAAGCTTGATTAACCAACAGCCAATAAATAGGATATTTTGCATACTCAGCCGTGGCGGAGTTTTGTGCTCACCCACTCCAGATGTCTCTGGTTTTTGTGAGTAGGGGTCTCTGAGAATAATCACGACTGAGCTACTCAGATTCTACTGTTAAATAAGTACCAAACCAAAGGTTAGTGGCGCCATGTAGAGAAGTTCCTATAGTATCCCTGCAGGACCTGCGCTGTTGGATAACATACACTGTGGGTCTTGTGGTAGACTGATTCTGTGCACCTCCACCTAGTATGTTAGCCTTGTTTGCATTAGCTAGCACACAATGCCACTAAAATCTCCTTTTATCAGAGAGATTCGTTTTTGCCACCCTCAGAACATAACAACCCTGATTCCTCAGACTCGTGGCAAAAATATACTACTTTTCACCCAGTCACTCGTGCTTGCTCATTTGGTCTCAGAGAATTACACAGAAGAAACAGTCGAGCATGTTTACAATAAGAATTTATTGTACCATTGTTCTTCTAGTGTAAAATATATGTGCTGCTACAACTGTTACACAGTAGCAGAGATATAGCATCAGCAGTACAGTGAATAAAAAGGAATAGTACAGTTCTACCATTTTGCAATAGTCATGAACATATAGATGAATATAAAATGCATTTATAAAATAAAGTGCATACCCTTACAATGCCTGTCTAGAAGTATCTAAGTGTACCTAGCATGTGAATAGGTGCGAAAGAGCTAATAAGCCTAGGAGCCAAGAATCCCGCTTGGGTTTAGTCGAACCCCATTAACTGAAAATGAGAGTGTGGGACCTCATCCTGGTCTCGAGTTGGACACCCCCCAAAGGATGTTTAGACCACTGTCAGCTGGAGCGACTGCATGCATGAGCCTTAGCGTCTCTGGTCAGTGTGTCGGCCTTGAAGTCTCGGTTCCCTTCAACTACTGATAGCAAGAGGTGCTGTATTTATACAGAGTCTATTTGTCACTTTTGCGTGTGTTAGCCATTGTTTAGTATGAGGATGACGTATGAGCTAAACCTTGTGCGTAAATAGGAGGAAGGTGAAGTATACCCCCTGGGTAGTATCCTCATAAATTATTCATATGTGCTAAGGATGACGTCCTAGCAGTATTTATTGGGAAAACCCTCCCTCTGCATGGAACTAGGTGAATGGTTTAGTCCATAAAAGGCGTTCAATCCTTATAAGGCGTTCTGTCCCTATAAGGTGTTCTGTCCTTTTTAGGTGTTCTTGTCCTTATAAGGCGTTATGTTCCTAAATGGCTTGTTCATGTGAAATGTAGTGGAGATGATGTAGGTGAAAGGGTACGATGTTCCCTGGACCTTTATTAGAGTACCTATATGAAACATAACAGACGGGTGCGGCTTGTGGACCACCTCTGTGCCCTGCTCGCTCTGAAGAGGAGGGCAAATAGGAGGGCAGTGTACGGTTGGTGAAGCGAGGAAGTCTGGGTCTGCCTTTACTTGTTTGCTGCCATTGCTGCTGTGCTTTGACCCCTGACCCCTGAATCAGTGCATCAATACCAGGATCAAGGCGGTCCCCCTGGTGCTCCTGGTCGGGAGCTAAGGACTATATCGGCTTGGGGACAAGCCTCATATTGACTAAAGTTACTAAAGTTACTAACTTACTCAATTTAACCCCGAGTCTGGGCGCTTCCAATCAGGTGAGCCCTAAACCTGGCGAAAGACTAACAATCGTCCTACCACGCCACAATACCATAGACAAGCATGAGGTCTGGGAAAGAAAGGTGGACCATCTCAAACGTTATCAACAACCGGAAAAGGACCTTAGTGAATCCATTAACGGCCAGGGAAAAATGGCTACAACGGCTATAATGGAAATAGCGGATATAACGACCAACACAAACCATGTTATGCTGGTGGAAATAGATAGCGCAATAGATAGAGGAGCATCACCACTTGCGAAACCAATAAAAATCTGCTACCAACCTAAAATATACTCGAAATTTTCATTTGTAAAGGACACAGGGCCTGTGCTCAATTTTGCCAATAACACGCAAAAGGGGCTCCCCTCCCGATTACACCCAGAAATAACCGCTCCAATAGGAATAGGTATATCAGCCAAACCCACACTGGGAAATGGCAGTGGTAGAGAGCACTACTCAGAAAAAAAAATTGATAGAAGTGGAGAAGAAAAATTAGATCAAGATCGTAAGCTAGCCAAGGATTGTAAAGACAAGTTTACCGTTAAGCACACTGAAAAATGGATGAAGGAAGCTAAGCATACCTCAGGAAATTTGCCTATTACTTGTATTACTTGTTCCTTGGAGGCCCCTAGAATACCAATGGAACCAAACATTAACATCCGGACTCGCCAACATGTAATGATTGATGCGGCGGCGACACATCTGGAAGCAAAAGCCCTCTTATCCATCTTCGACACGCACTCAGAAAGCAAAACTGACGTTGCCACCTTAGTTGAGTCACCAACAATAACTGAAGAAGCATGGGGCCCACACGTGAGCTCTGATGCACTAGCTCCAGATTATAATAGCTCCAACAAGAGAACACAGAATAGCCAGGACCAGGGAGAGGATTTAATAAACGTCGAGTTCATAGACCCAGCTTCAGTTGGACAACAGTTAGAAATGATGCACCAGTCTCTTGAAAGTAGAACAGAGAAGACTGGCGCTGAACGACTAGATAACCCTAGTCTCGTAGCCAGCATCATGTCCTTTCTCACGACAGAAGAGTGGGAAAAACTGGTCACTACATACTCCTCAGAAGAAAAAGTTGACACAATACATCAAGATATAGGAAATGCAACAAAGGATGTGACCGAGGACTCATCAACTGAACGGAATACATTACGGGCCTCCCTTTTAAACACCATGAAACTCTCAACAAAGGCCATGGAATATCACTCAGATAAGATGGACATCCAACGAACTCTCCTTAACTGTTTAGCCACGCATGTTACAAGCATTGACAACCAGTTGTCGGAATTGAACAATTTGATTAAGAGAGTTCAATCCGAAGCACAATAAGCCCTCCGAGCTGCGCTTGCTATTCAATTATTGATAGACTTGCTACTCTACTAGCAGTGATGGTAGATCTCCTAGTGGACATAAAAAACACAAACAACACCCGGGAATAGATCAGAAAACATACCAGAAAGAGAATCCTGTAGTAACCCAATAGAAGTGGCACTGCACCACTCTGAACCCAATAAGAATTGAAACACTTTGGATGACCCCTCCTCTGAGGATGGAAAGGATCTGTGGAAAGGAGAAAGAGTTATCCTTGGGTCAGTATAACAAGAAGAACCTTGGGATAAAGGCAGTATCAAGGTGAGTACGTTTTTGGGCCCTGTTCAAATAGGGTTCCCAGATAACTCTCAACAAGAAGAGCCGCATCTTAGTGACCTCACCAAGCAGATAAGCAAGCCAGAAGTAGAGGATATACCGATTAATAAAAGGTAATCGACGAAATAACGCCGGAAACAGAGGAGAAAAGGGAGGAACAAAAACTCACCTATAAAGTCTTTCTTTCAATTAGCAAGTAAGTCTCCGACAGGAATTCAAATAGATCAAAGAGAAACTGATGATCCACCAATCCCGCAGGTAAAGCAGATAGTCATCAATGAATCTTGTCTAATGGGTTCATAAGATGGAAGAAAGACACCCCTGAATGAATGTAAGACCACAGAAGCCAACAGACCAACAGAACAGGCCGCAAACGACATGGAAATGGCAAAAGCAGGGAAAATTGGCTTCCAGGAAGCCACAGCCATAAAAGTGCCCACCAAGCCAACAGAAGTAGCCAATATTAAATTAAAAGTGGAAATAGCCAGCAAGACAGGTACCGAAACCCCGCCACGCCGAAAATTGTGGAGGAAGGAAACAAAGTCAAGAATTGAAATACCTCAAAACAGCTTCCGACGGGAGGATTCCAAGATAATTCTGTTCATTCCAGAGTTTAAATCAAAAGGTCGGGGAGATATCCTAAATAGAAGCCATATTCGATTGCTAACGTCCATCAGTAATCTGGCCGGCACATACTCTCAAGACCTGGAATCCGTAGAATTCAAAATGTTTAAACACCTGTCGGAACAAGAGGTAACAAAAACAACTTGGGCCACATGGGAAATAGTGGCGAAAATTCTAAAGGAGGAACATCAATTAGAAGCCTGGGGGATACGACTAAAGCTCCATCAGAATGTCGGTTACCCAGAGCCACTACTTAGACACCATCAAGAGCATACTGATAAAATGTCAAGAAACACGAGGTCCCTGGGCCTACCAAATCTGTACTTAAAGGGGCCCGAAGTATCTCCGTGGAGGTCATGGACAGTAAAACTCGAAGCTTTTGGGACAAAGGCTAAAACGTTACAACAAAAGATTGGACCTGGATAGCAAAAGCAATAAACACCAGGCCCGAAGGCCCATGACAGATCACGGAACTTTGTTCTTGGAATATAAATGGTCTAGGATCCAAAATCACGGACAAAGATCTATTGTTGTACTTCCAACAATTTAATTTAATCTTACTCCAAGAAGCCTGGTTTGAGGAGCCATTCCACTTGCAAGGCTGCAAGTCATACCATCTTCCAGCCAGCAGAAGTTCGAAATGTGGTCACTTGAAAGGAGGTCTCACTACGTATACCTCAATAAAGACCATAAATACAGCCAAAGAATTGACAAGCAAGAACACATCAACTAAAGGAATAAAAACAATACAGATGGAGATAGCAGGTCCCAAAAATAAACAACAGCTAATGCTTGTAAATATTTATCTACATCCGAGCGAGAAAAAAACTGGCGCAAAACTACTGGTAGCAGAATTGATGGGGCAAATTACTGAAGAGGCAACATCGAACTATATTGTCTCAGGAGACTTCAATATTTTCCTTTCAGGGAGGGCTGACAATGACCAGCAGGCAGAAGACCTATTGTCGGCACGGGGGTCCCACCCCAGGAAGAAAGTAAATGGGGCAAACAAACTAGAGTATCCAAAGACCTGCTGAAGGACTTAGAAAGTTTGAGCTTCGTAGCATTGGATGGTTGATTTGCGGGCGATCGTGCTCAAGCAGCAACCTTTCACAATACCGTGGAATGTACTGCAATAGACTTTACTTTCTTATCTTTATTACTTTTTAAATCAACTAAAGATTTTAGGATTGGGACGTCTGATTGCAGTGACCATATGCCACAGGAGCTTACACTTGTCGTACATGGAACAGCACTTACTTTTCCAACTGAAGATCCAAATTCAATGCTCACATCGAACTGCAAGAGAATTAAATGCAAAACGAGTGATCCAGAAAAGCTTTTGGCAGAGGCGAAAATTTGGTGGGAAGAAAATAAATTGCTGAATGACAATAGTCTGAAAATCTGGGTGAATTTTACGAAAAGCTTCAGTCTAGTCAATTCTAAACCAAAACCAACTAAAGCAATTGTAGGGATGAGGGATCAGCAGGAAATACATTTCGGGCACACAAGTAACCAAAGAATCCATCTTTCAACAATCCAAACTGCTAAACTAAGGCAAATAAAGAGGGACATTAACAGAGCAATTCGCAGTCTCCATCAAAAGGGCCCTGTTAACAACATACAGATTGAATAGAGGAGGCTAAAGTCTCATAAGAATAAAATCAATTTGGCAAGCGAAACAGGACAACTCAGATAAGATATGGGCTAAATTGTTATATGATGCAAAAACCAAGAACAGTGCCAGGTTTTGGCATACAGTGAACAAAATAGAGAACCCAAGGGCTCCAGGAATCAACTCCCAAATAACTGAGGAAGACTGGTTAAAGTATCTACTGCATCACTTTAATAGGGAAGTGGATGAAATCGAACAAGACGCCGTGGTCTGCCAAAGAGAACAGCTGACCCTAAAATGCCAAGCCTCGGAGATCCACTATTCGTTCACAATAATACAAACTGAGAACAGAATAGCGAAAGGTAGAAAGGAGGGGGCGCCCGGGCCCAACGGCATTCCATCAATCTTATATAAGCAGGATTCTAATTACTGGGCTGAAGCACTATTGCCTCTCTTCAGTAACATTATGGAAGTTGAAAGAATTCCAAACTCTGGAAGGGATCAATCATCTCGCCAATCTATAAAAAAGGCAGTAGGAATGAAGCTAAGAACAATAGGCTCATTGCATTAATTGATGTTGATGCCAAATACTTTGTGAGCCTCCTTCTGGATGAACTAACAGAGTGGGCATTGGGGAAATCCTGAATTCCCATTCACCAAACAGGTTTTTAAAAATGCATGGGGACAACAACAAATATCCTAGCTCTTTCACTCCTAATAGATGCTACCAAAAACATCGACAAGCCATTATTTGTTTGCTTTATAGACTATAGAGCCGCCTTCGATAGTAATGACAGGGGGACGCTCTGGGCAAATGTATCTGGTTGGGAAATAGCCCCGAAACTCCTGAATCAGTTAATTTTACTCCATTCCAAGACATGGGTCCAAATAAAGCTGGGGGCAGGAGACTGCTTATCAAGGAAAATACCGATAACTAAGGTGTGCAAAGGTTGGTCGCACACTGCTCGTCACACCAGCAAGTTGCCCCAAAGGACTGTGGTAAATGTAGTGGCGACGGCGGGTACGCCTATGCCACGATGTATAAAGAACAGTATGTGTTGCGTTAGCCATCCCTGGACACGTGTTTCGAGGTAGTTGCCTCTCGTCAGCAGGGAGCAGGTCAGTGTAAAGGGGTGCCGTGTGGACTGCCAAAATGTAATTAAAACAGGTCAAGTACCTCTCATGGCGCGCAGGTGCAGATCCAAGGCTCGTCAGCCCGTTGGCTCAAGGGAGCCATAATAAATTGTGCAAAGGTTGGTCGCACACTGCTCGTCACACCAGCAAGTTGCCCCAAAGGACTGTGGTAAATGTAGTGGCGACGGCGGGTACGCCTATGCCACGATGTATAAAGAACAGTATGTGTTGCGTTAGCCATCCCTGGACACGTGTTTCGAGGTAGTTGCCTCTCGTCAGCAGGGAGCAGGTCAGTGTAAAGGGGTGCCGTGTGGACTGCCAAAATGTAATTAAAACAGGTCAAGTACCTCTCATGGCGCGCAGGTGCAGATCCAAGGCTCGTCAGCCCGTTGGCTCAAGGGAGCCATAATAAATTGTGCAAAGGTTGGTCGCACACTGCTCGTCACACCAGCAAGTTGCCCCAAAGGACTGTGGTAAATGTAGTGGCGACGGCGGGTACGCCTATGCCACGATGTATAAAGAACAGTATGTGTTGCGTTAGCCATCCCTGGACACGTGTTTCGAGGTAGTTGCCTCTCGTCAGCAGGGAGCAGGTCAGTGTAAAGGGGTGCCGTGTGGACTGCCAAAATGTAATTAAAACAGGTCAAGTACCTCTCATGGCGCGCAGGTGCAGATCCAAGGCTCGTCAGCCCATTGGCTCAAGGGAGCCATAATAAATTGTGCAAAGGTTGGTCGCACACTGCTCGTCACACCAGCAAGTTGCCCCAAAGGACTGTGGTAAATGTAGTGGCGACGGCGGGTACGCCTATGCCACGATGTATAAAGAACAGTATGTGTTGCGTTAGCCATCCCTGGACACGTGTTTCGAGGTAGTTGCCTCTCGTCAGCAGGGAGCCGGTCAGTGTAAAGGGGTGCCGTGTGGACTGCCAAAATGTAATTAAAACAGGTCAAGTACCTCTCATGGCGCGCAGGTGCAGATCCAAGGCTCGTCAGCCCGTTGGCTCAAGGGAGCCATAATAAATTGTGCAAAGGTTGGTCGCAAGGCAACTACCTCGAAACACGTGTCCAGGGATGGCTAATGCGACACTTACATTTTCGTATACATTGTGGCATAGGCGTACTCGCCGTCGCCACTACATTGACCACAGTTCCTTGGGGCAACTTGCTGGTGTGACGAGCAGTGTGCGGCCAATTGAATTGATTTATTACGGCTCCCTTGAGCCAACGGGCTGACGAGCCAGTGACCAGCACCTGCGCGCCATGAGAGGTACTTCACCTGTTTTAATTACATTTTGGCAGTCCACGCGGCACCCCTTTACACTGACCTGCTCCCTGCTGACGAGAGGCAACTACCTCGAAACACGTGTCCAGGGATGGCTAATGCGACACTTACATTTTCGTATACATTGTGGCATAGGCGTACTCGCCGTCGCCACTACATTGACCACAGTTCCTTGGGGCAACTTGCTGGTGTGACGAGCAGTGTGCGGCCAATTGAATTGATTTATTACGGCTCCCTTGAGCCAACGGGCTGACGAGCCAGTGACCAGCACCTGCGCGCCATGAGAGGTACTTCACCTGTTTTAATTACACTTTGGCAGTCCACGCGGCACCCCTTTACACTGACCTGCTCCCTGCTGACGAGAGGCAACTACCTCGAAACACGTGTCCAGGGATGGCTAATGCGACACTTACATTTTCGTATACATTGTGGCATAGGCGTACTCGCCGTCGCCACTACATTGACCACAGTTCCTTGGGGCAACTTGCTGGTGTGACGAGCAGTGTGCGGCCAATTGAATTGATTTATTACGGCTCCCTTGAGCCAACGGGCAGACGAGCCAGTGACCAGCACCTGCGCGCCATGAGAGGTACTTCACCTGTTTTAATTACATTTTGGCAGTCCACGCGGCACCCCTTTACACTGACCTGCTCCCTGCTGACGAGAGGCAACTACCTCGAAACACGTGTCCAGGGATGGCTAATGCGACACTTACATTTTCGTATACATTGTGGCATAGGCGTACTCGCCGTCGCCACTACATTGACCACAGTTCCTTGGGGCAACTTGCTGGTGTGACGAGCAGTGTGCGGCCAATTGAATTGATTTATTACGGCTCCCTTGAGCCAACGGGCTGACGAGCCAGTGACCAGCACCTGCGCGCCATGAGAGGTACTTCACCTGTTTTAATTACATTTTGGCAGTCCACGCGGCACCCCTTTACACTGACCTGCTCCCTGCTGACGAGAGGCAACTACCTCGAAACACGTGTCCAGGGATGGCTAATGCGACACTTACATTTTCGTATACATTGTGGCATAGGCGTACTCGCCGTCGCCACTACATTGACCACAGTTCCTTGGGGCAACTTGCTGGTGTGACGAGCAGTGTGCGGCCAATTGAATTGATTTATTACGGCTCCCTTGAGCCAACGGGCTGACGAGCCAGTGACCAGCACCTGCGCGCCATGAGAGGTACTTCACCTGTTTTAATTACATTTTGGCAGTCCACGCGGCACCCCTTTACACTGACCTGCTCCCTGCTGACGAGAGGCAACTACCTCGAAACACGTGTCCAGGGATGGCTAATGCGACACTTACATTTTCGTATACATTGTGGCATAGGCGTACTCGCCGTCGCCACTACATTGACCACAGTTCCTTGGGGCAACTTGCTGGTGTGACGAGCAGTGTGCGGCCAATTGAATTGATTTATTACGGCTCCCTTGAGCCAACGGGCTGACGAGCCAGTGACCAGCACCTGCGCGCCATGAGAGGTACTTCACCTGTTTTAATTACATTTTGGCAGTCCACGCGGCACCCCTTTACACTGACCTGCTCCCTGCTGACGAGAGGCAACTACCTCGAAACACGTGTCCAGGGATGGCTAATGCGACACTTACATTTTCGTATACATTGTGGCATAGGCGTACTCGCCGTCGCCACTACATTGACCACAGTTCCTTGGGGCAACTTGCTGGTGTGACGAGCAGTGTGTGGCCAATTGAATTGATTTATTACGGCTCCCTTGAGCCAACGGGCTGACGAGCCAGTGACCAGCACCTGCGCGCCATGAGAGGTACTTCACCTGTTTTAATTACATTTTGGCAGTCCACGCGGCACCCCTTTACACTGACCTGCTCCCTGCTGACGAGAGGCAACTACCTCGAAACACGTGTCCAGGGATGGCTAATGCGACACTTACATTTTCGTATACATTGTGGCATAGGCGTACTCGCCGTCGCCACTACATTGACCACAGTTCCTTGGGGCAACTTGCTGGTGTGACGAGCAGTGTGCGGCCAATTGAATTGACCGATAACTAAGGGGTTGAAGCAGGGTTGTGTCTTTACCCCGACCTTGTTTAATCTCTTTATGTTTCATCTTTCAACAGAGTTAGACAATTGTAACCATCATGCCCTGAATCTGGGGGGGTCTAACACTGTTGAACTTACTGTATACTGACGATCTAATATTGATTAGCCGAACGCCAGTCGGCTTGCAACACCTTATAAGCACCACAAGTAACTTTTCAGATAAGAATGGGTTATGTATAAACCTAGAAAAATCCAAAGTGATGTTACTAAATCAAAGGAGTAAAAAACATCAACCTTGGTGAGTGCTGCGGGGTCAGCAGTTGGAAATGGTCAAAGAATATAAGTACCTGGGTATAATCGTTGACAGGAAGGGCTTGTTCCTGCAACAAAAAGTGGCTATTAGAGCTAGAGGGACTACATTGGCCGTTGCACTAAAGAATATCAAGAACAAAATAACAGGCCCAAAATTAACCCCTCTATTAGAGGTGCTTCGAGCAAGGCTTTTACCAATCATCACCTAGGGCAGTGAATGCATGAGAAGGAGAGATGAGTCCACCCTGGATAAAGTGGTGTCGAAAGTCATGAGAATAATATTCAACCTCCCCCAGTACACCTCGCTGGCACAAGGTTAGAGTTTGGCCTCCAAAAGCAGCAAATAACACGAAAGGGTGCATATGCCAAATGCTGGCACAAAATAAAGGAGCTGAGTCTGGCACGCTGAACTCATACTTATGGAATGAGCTGAAAAGGAAAGAATACAGTCCAGCCATGGCCTACCTTTAATCGGCAATAAGTTCTCTTGCTTTAAACGGCCTCTGAGAAACTATTGGGCCCCATAAATGATTCAAGGAGCTTGTAAACAAATCAGTAAAGATAACAGCCACACTAACCAGGAGGGCCCATGGATGATTTGGTATCCTGAGTTATTCAAGGTGCCTGCCGCAAACTTATGCTATGAAGGAAAGTTATCTGATGTTGGGAATTCTACCGGCAAAGCAGCACCTTCCACTATGGAAACGTTTAGACATGACAACAAACTGCAGACTTTGTGGCGACACTAAAGAGGATGTTTTGCATTTTCTGTGTATTTTTAAGGGTCTAGACAAAGAACGAAGACTATTATGCAAACCCACTCTTCAATCATAGACAGATTCGAACATGTAGACAGGCATTGAAAGGTTGTTTCGAAGGAGGAGACATTCAGTTAGCCTGTAGGCTGGTCCGTTTTATGAGTATAGCAAGAACTAAGTTAAGTCCAGTAGCAGCTGACAAACTGGTCATAAATCTGTGAATATTGCTAAATCTACAACCAGCTGTATAATCTTTTATTGGCAATTTTTTTTACTGATCTTAAAAACTCCTCATCAAAAACCCTGAAGATCATGCTAGCCATTTGTATCAGATTGGTCATGGCTTTTTGGGCTCAGTACCTAGAAATTAGCATTAGTCTAATAACTATCAATTTTTTTCATTGTACTTTAATGCTTGCACTGTATGGGAGGTTTTATATTTTATTTCCCTATAGTAGCATAAACACATTGCAAATTTTAGAAGGATTTAAATCAATCTCATTGTGAGGAAATAGGTTGTTTTCTGTGTTCTGCACAGGTGTTTTATCAAGTAGTTCATTGCAAAGGTTGCTATTAATCACGCAATAAAGATTATTACTTAATTACTTACATGTGGACAAAACCAAAAGCAGTGCTCTAGTTAAAAGCGTGTTGGGACACACAAAGCAAATGCATTCTTCTCCATATTCATTTTATGGTTAACTATTCCCTCCCATGATAGAAGAATGGAGAGAGTAAGCGGGTAATTCTCAAAATGCAAACAGTAAAAATGTTAGAACTTTCACAAATAAATTACGCTGTGAAGAGTAAGCAAGTTAACAAGTTAATACTCACAGTCCTATCTAGGTAGAAGTGAAGACATGATCAATCCGATACACTTACATGTTTATAGGAGGACACAATCTCAAAGTATAGAATGTACAATCATCGTATTCGGTGAGGTGGTGCACTCACCAGTGATTCTTTTCATATGTTACATATCATAGATGGATAAGGGAAAATGGAACATAAATCAAAAAGAAATCTGGATAAGGGCCGCATTTACTGGTCTAAGAACAAACAAGAAAATACAAAATATATCTAAAACAAACACTCGTAGTGTTAATGGGAAAGGGGTCAAAAGAGCAGGAGAGGCGCTCAAAATGATGGCGGTCGAGGCAGGTGTAAGCTTGCTGAATGGAGAGATGTGTAAACAGGCTAAAATTAAATGATAATGGCAAGCATATGTTTTAAGCATTAATCGCGTTATGGTACTAGGTGATAATGACACACTCCTTCAGTTGCGAGTGCATATTTAGCTCAGGTATACATTAAAGTCTGTGTTCCGATAAAATTAAACACCGATAGTAGACTCTTTAGCAAATGAAGTTATGACCTTAAAATCGTTTGGGGATCATTGGGGGTTAAAACTAGCTCATATACCAGGTCACCCGATCTTTTTAAAAGGTAAAGGGAAAGATATGCCATGTGATCAATGACCACGTCTTACTTACATAATCGAGTTGCATCTCATGTCGTCTAGGCGGTCTCGGTGAAATGAAGCTAGAAGCGCACATCTATTTATGTGTTGAGAAGGCCTGGGGGACATCAAAGTGTCATCCCCGTGCCCATGATGTCATCGGGAACGAGAGGGAAGAGAAGAGATACTATCTCCTCAGGGAGCGGCGGAGGACGTGCGCATGTAAAATGTAAATGACCGTGCATACTTCTGCACCAACAATGTACCATAAAATTTAAGTGAATGCGCATGCTTCTGCACAGACACTCTAATATCCTGTGCCAGCTCTCTACTCCGTAGAACGAACTACTTTAAAAACAAGCATTTGCAATGCAATAGGACTCGCATTTACGCAAGACCTATTACATTGGAAATGGGACTGTGGGCGGGATAAAAGGCACGAATAGGAGTATGTGGGGCCGAGACGTGATGGACTGTGGGAGGAGGAGTCGGGGAGACATGGGAAGAAAATAGTTTTGAAAGTAAAGGAACCAGTAGCCATGGAAGGATACAAATGACGACATGCTCATCATAAGGAGGGACTAACAAGCCTAAAACGAATCTGAAGGCATCATTTAGGACCTAAGCCAATGAAAAAGATGGGCGGAGCATGAGCGGAGCTTTACGCTATACTGAATACTGCATTCCTCGCAAAGCGAGCAGCGCATGCGCTGCAATGCGAGGCTGGACCTAAAAATGGCAGATGTGTTGCAGTGATTATGTAACATTTCAGGAACCATGAGACCTGTATACTTTATTTTGTTGTCAAAATATAGGTTTTTGAGGTCAAGTAGGCTTATAGAGACATTAAATACCTCCTCAGATCAACCCTTGCACCATTTTCCCTAATGGCAGCTCTTAAATGACGTGTTTTAGCCATCATATTGTTAATGTATTTTGATATTATTTTTGTTTCAGGTTTTCAGTTGATTCAAATTTGTACACATGAGTGAAGCTGGTGGTAGCAGAGGATCTTTACCTCCTGACATAGTGTTGCTAATTACGAAATCTGAGGACTCCTTCAACAAAGAAAAATGTGTCATATGCCAAACTAATCCAAAAGAAAAAGTAACAACAACTTCTGCTCGAGAGTTCGAGATGCTTCAGAAATATGGCAAGACGAAATTCACAAAAGATTGAAACAAATATTTTATTATTGTAACAACAAGTGCTACAAGTTGTATACAATGAAAAAAGGCTGGAAAAAAATCCTCAAAAAACAGCAGAAACCAGTGAATCACATCCAGAATCCAAGTCCCCTGTAAAAGCGACGACAACCAAACCCAATGCCCATCCACTTAGAAGATAGATGGCTACCCTTGTCCACCTCCAACAACTGCTCAGAAAGTAGATGATCTTCAATGTGTTATCTGTGGTTTACGAAAAAACTGCACTTCCCAAGTCTTGGGGTGTGTCCCTCGGGCACAGTTACTGTCCTCTCGTGGAGGTTTCAAATGCTTGTCAAAAGATTAAACTTGAGAGTTCATCAGATTTCAATTTGAAAAACTTTATTTGTCATCATTTTTTTTGGCGTTGGTTTCAATCACATTACGGTGAACAGAGACATGGATGGTGAGATCCCAATGCATTTCGGCATAAGCCTTCGTCAGGGGAAATCTACGATTAGCAAGAAGATAAAATGAAATGAATACTGTGTGTAGGAGCAATAAAACATGTAGTGATTATTTACTCTCGGTGAATGATGGGATGTGAACATGAATTTAAATGTGAAACGAAAAGTGCATAGTAAAGATATATCTGTGAGCAGACTCGTGATGAAAAAATACTCGCGGCTGTGTGGTTCCGTGTTGGGAAGTTTTAACGTGACAAAACGTGCAAACCGTGCCGGGAAGACTGGTCGGGATGCTATCTAAGGTGTAGGAAGTTAGTGAATTTTAATAAACGGCTACTAAGATGTTAAATTGCATCCCGTATGAACATGCAGGTCACAACACATAAAATATTCTTACCAGGTGCTGAAAGAGCCTCTACGTGTCTTCCGTATGTGGTGTTCCGCATTTTGTGTTTGTACGCGAGTGGTTTTAAGTGTTCGGGAAGTTGAACGTGAATGACGTACACCGAGGTGGGTGGCCATAAAGGTAGACATAGGACTGTGGCGATGTGGAAACTGTGAACGGACCATACTGATGGTGTTAGTTAGTACTGTTAATGTGATAAAAACAAGTGTGGATATGGACATAAACGGTATGGATAGGAAGGTCAAAAAGGTATAGTGATAAGTCGAAATAGGAACCTTTAGGAACAGAAGCGTCAGTGATGATGAATTTTACAGGTGAGTATGGAAACGAGGTAATTGATGTGTATACAATAGTTAATAAGAAAATAAAATGAAATAAAACAAAGATTAACTTATGAGGGTATGTAAAGCTAAACATGCATCAGCAATAACTTTCCTTTAGAACAACACATATAGCACGAAATCACAGGTAACATGAAAATTCAATGCGATCATTTAAGCCATCCGGTTTCATTGAATTCAAATAGTAAATCCAGTGGTTTTCTCTTTGTAGTATGAAGTTGCGATTGTCTCTTCCTTCTTTTTTGGTGACCATTTCAAGTATACAAAATTTCAATTGGCTAACATTATGTCCAACTTCCATAAAGTGTTGAGCAACCGATGATTTAAGTTGGGTTAGTCCTAATGTTAGATTTGTGCTCGTTGAGTCTCACTTTCATCTTTCTCTCGGTTTGTCCGACATAAACCTTGCCACAAGGGCATTTGAGCATGTAGATAACATTAGATGTATCACAGGTTGCCGTTAGCCTCAGTTTGATTTTATGTCCCCTCATGGGGTGTGTGATGTAATCTCCTTTTATTATGTTATTGCAATTGTTGCAGTTCAAGCAAGGGACGGTTCCTTTGAATGAAGTTGGTGTGATCGGATGGTCTTGTTGTTTTAGAATTTCGCCGATGTTTTTGTTTCTGGTATAAGCGAAAATTGGTTCCTCGTCAAAAATATGGTTGAAGTCCTGCTCAAGTTTAAGTAGTTGCCAGTGTTTTTTGATTATTCGTTTGTAGCTTGTGCTCATAGTGGAATACTTAGAAACTACCGTGATTTGGTTGCTAGTTGGTTTGGATTGTGTAATAAGAAGCTGATCTCTGGTCTTAATGGTTGATCTTTCTTTCGCTTTTAGTAGTACCTGATCAGGGTAACCACGAGATTTGAATCTTTGTGTGAGGATGTTGAGCTGGTCCGAAGATTTGCTTGAGTTGGATACAATCCTTTTTACCCGTAACATTTGTGAATATGGTAAGTGTTGTTTAAGTGATGGCGGGTGGAAGCTTTGGTAATGGAGTGTATTATTCCTGTCGGTACTTTTCCTATACAGGTTGGTTTCAAATCCTGTAGATGTTTTGGTGATGGTGACGTCCAGGAAGGTGATGGAATCTGGATGAATGTTGAAAGTGAATTGTAATCGTTGGTCAATATGATTGAGGTCTTCTAAAAGGTTTATGAGAGTTTGGTCCGAACCTTTCCATATGATGAAAATATCATCAATGAACCTGAGGTATATCTTTAAGTGGTTTATCCATGTGGGTATAGTAAGGATATGGTCTTCTTCGAATTGCTTCATGAAAATATTGGCATACGCTGGAGCTGCGCAATTTCCCATAGATGTGCCCGTTAGTTGTTGGTACCATTCATTGTTGTGTTCAAAATAGCTGTGGAAGAGGGTGAATTGCATTAATTCCATAAGGAAGACCTGTAGGTTGTGTGGATATTCCGAGTGCAATAGTGCCTGTTCAATGGCCTCCAGACCCATCTGGTGAGGGATGGAGGTGTATAAGGAGTTGACATCCACTGTACAAAAGATGATATTTTCATCGTGTGATATGGTTACTTGATTGAGTTTGATGAGAAAATCGGTGGTGTCTTTGAGAAATGATTTCATGGAGCTAACACTGGGTTGAAGGTGACGATCTAGGTACTTGCCAACTGGTTCATGAAGACTTCCTCGTGTAGATACGATGGGTCGACAGGGAGGTTTAGTGGGGTGTTTGTGAATTTTGGGTACCATAAAGATAGTGGGACTTTTTGGATTTGGTTGAATGAGGAATTTTTGGACTTTTTCATTTATGGTGCCATTGTCAACTGCACTTTGTATGATTGTCGATAAAACGTCTCTGTATTGTGTAGTGGGGTTAATTTCCAATTTCAAATATGTTTCAGAGTCCTGGACGTGAGTTGATATTTGAGAGTTGTAATACTCGGAATTCAGTACAACGAGAGCTCCACCTTTGTCCGCTTTGGTGCAAATGATGTTAGGGTTATGTGCGATGGTTTTTAAGATACCTATCTCTTTGTTGGTTAAGTTGCTGTGTTTTGATCTGTTTCTCTTGTAGTTAAGTTTGGATAGATCATTTTTCACAACTGATTCAAAAAAATCTAAGCTTTTATGGCTGACTGGTGCCATAAAGGTGCTTTTAGGTCGTAAGCCCAATAGGGGATCCTCTTCTTGTTCTTTCGTGGTTGTCAAGACGTTGTCAAAAAAATGACGAAGTCTGAGTTTCCTCATGAGTTTATAAAAGCTGATATGTAGTTCAAGTAGGTTGCTTTCCGTTGTAGGCACGAATGATGTGCCCTTCTGTAATACGTTTATTTCGATGTTACTGAAGTGATAGTCAGAAATGTTAATGACTAAGTTGTCTATTGGTTGGTTTTCTTTGTGCGATCCCTCTTGGGTAAGGTGGTGCGAGTTTGTGGTGGATCTTTGTCCTTTTCCCTGATTTTTTCTGCGGCTCCTCCTGGGTCTTCCTGTCCTGACGGACCTACCCCTAAAAAAGGAGTCTCCTCGCTGATTAATGTAGTGGTCGACGTGGATGGTGTATCCATTGATGTTGTTGCAGGTGTCATATCCTTCATGGGGGGCCTTCTCTGTGGGTGAGTTCGATCACTGTCAGATGATGAGGTTTCAGTGTTGGCTGTATAAGGTTTGCTTTGTCTCCGTTTGGCGTAAATTTCGGCCCAGGAGTATACTTCCCCCATTTTGTAGTCGGTGGTGTCTCTCCGAAACTTTCGGATTTTACGTTGATTGACTTCTTCTGTATGTTTTGTCAATTGTTTATTGATATCTTCCAATATTTCATTGAGGTCTTCAGTGGTCAATGATTTTTCTAATTCCGTTTTGATGTCCTGGATGTCTTTAGTTAGCTCTTCCAAGATGGTTGATAATTCTTCTATAATAAGAAGGATCAAGTCTAAGGAACATTTGTTCAGGATAGCAAACCATTTATCTTTGAACTTTTGTTGGTTTTTGCATAAGGAAGGTTTGAGTGGTATTCTAAGTCCCCTTGGGATTCTTTGAGCTTTGTGGTATCTGATCAATGTACTTGCATGTAAGCGTTGGTTAATTTCCTTTTAAGAGAGGTATAAAAGCTGACGGATATTCTGTTCTTTAGTGTTCCTGGTTGAGGAGGTGGTGGTATCCTCTTGTATAAGTGCGTAGATCCTTGAAACTTCCTCTTGACTATATGCAAATGTATCCGCTCTTGTGTCGGTTAAATGTGATATTTCGTCGAATTGCATGATTCTTTCTTTGTTTTTGGTTTGCGTGCTGCGTACTGTTTTTCGGAATATGAGTATTCAAATACAAATGGGGTGAGTAGTACACGCACTGCCTGCTGATTAGTAGGTTGTTTGTCTTTTATTACGTGCTCCGAGGTCTCGCTCTCCGAAAGTTGAGTGAGTAAAGTGAAAACGAAAAAACTGCACTTCCCAAGTCTTGGGGTGTGTCCCTCGGGCACAGTTACTGTCCTCTCGTGGAGGTTTCAAATGCTTGTCAAAAGATTAAACTTGAGAGTTCATCAGATTTCAATTTGAAAAACTTTATTTGTCATCATTTTTTTTGGCGTTGGTTTCAATCACATTACGGTGAACAGACACATGGATGGTGAGATCCCAATGCATTTCGGCATAAGCCTTCGTCAGGGGAAATCTACGATTAGCAAGAAGATAAAATGAAATGAATACTGTGTGTAGGAGCAATAAAACATGTAGTGATTATTTACTCTCGGTGAATGATGGGATGTGAACATGAATTTAAATGTGAAACGAAAAGTGCATAGTAAAGATATATCTGTGAACAGACTCGTGATGAAAAAATACTCGCGGCTGTGTGGTTCCGTGTTGGGAAGTTTTAACGTGACAAAACGTGCAAACCGTGCCGGGAAGACTGGTCGGGATGTTATCTAAGGTGTAGGAAGTTAGTGAATTTTAATAAACGGCTACTAAGATGTTAAATTGCATCCCGTATGAACATGCAGGTCACAACACATAAAATATTCTTACCAGGTGCTGAAAGAGCCTCTACGTGTCTTCCGTATGTGGTGTTCCGCATTTTGTGTTTGTACGCGAGTGGTTTTAAGTGTTCGGGAAGTTGAACGTGAATGACGTACACCGAGGGGGGTGGCCATAAAGGTAGACATAGGACTGTGGCGATGTGGAAACTGTGAACGGACCATACTGATGGTGTTAGTTAGTACTGTTAATGTGATAAAAACAAGTGTGGATATGGACATAAACGGTATGGATAGGAAGGTCAAAAAGGTATAGTGATAAGTCGAAATAGGAACCTTTAGGAACAGAAGCGTCAGTGATGATGAATTTTACAGGTGAGTATGGAAACGAGGTAATTGATGTGTATACAATAGTTAATAAGAAACCTTAGATAGCATCCCGACCAGTCTTCCCGGCACGGTTTGCACGTTTTGTCACGTTAAAACTTCCCAACACGGAACCACACAGCCGCGAGTATTTTTTCATCACGAGTCTGCTCACAGATATATCTTTACTATGCACTTTTCGTTTCACATTTAAATTCATGTTCACATCCCATCATTCACCGAGAGTAAATAATCACTACATGTTTTTATTGCTCCTACACACAGTATTCATTTCATTTTATCTTCTTGCTAATCGTAGATTTCCCCTGACGAAGGCTTATGCCGAAATGCATTGGGATCTCACCATCCATGTCTCTGTTCACCGTAATGTGATTGAAACCAACGCCAAAAAAAATGATGACAAATAAAGTTTTTCAAATTGAAATCTGATGAACTCTCAAGTTTAATCTTTTGACAAGCATTTGAAACCTCCACGAGAGGACAGTAACTGTGCCCGAGGGACACACCCCAAGACTTGGGAAGTGCAGTTTTTTCGTTTTCACTTTACTCACTCAACTTTCGGAGAGCGAGACCTCGGAGCACGTAATAAAAGACAAACAACCTACTAATCAGCAGGCAGTGCGTGTACTACTCACCCCATTTGTATTTGAATACTCATATTCCGAAAAACAGTACGCAGCACGCAATCCAAAAACAAAGAAAGAATCATGCAATTCGACGAAATATCACATTTAACCGACACAAGAGCGGATACATTTGCATATAGTCAAGAGGAAGTTTCAAGGATCTACGCACTTATACAAGAGGATACCACCACCTCCTCAACCAGGAACACTAAAGAACAGAATATCCGTCAGCTTTTATACCTCTCTAAAAAGGAAATTAACCAACGCTTACATGCAAGTACATTGATCAGATACCAAAAAGCTCAAAGAATCCCAAGGGGACTTAGAATACCACTCAAACCTTCCTTATGCAAAAACCAACAAAAGTTCAAAGATAAATGGTTTGCTATCCTGAACAAATGTTCCTTAGACTTGATCCTTCTTATTATAGAAGAATTATCAACCATCTTGGAAGAGCTAACTAAAGACATCCAGGACATCAAAACGGAATTAGAAAAATCATTGACCACTGAAGACCTCAATGAAATATTGGAAGATATCAATAAACAATTGACAAAACATACAGAAGAAGTCAATCAACGTAAAATCCGAAAGTTTCGGAGAGACACCACCGACTACAAAATGGGGGAAGTATACTCCTGGGCCGAAATTTACGCCAAACGGAGACAAAGCAAACCTTATACAGCCAACACTGAAACCTCATCATCTGACAGTGATCGAACTCACCCACAGAGAAGGCCCCCCATGAAGGATATGACACCTGCAACAACATCAATGGATACACCATCCACGTCGACCACTACATTAAACAGCGAGGAGACTCCTTTTTTAGGGGTAGGTCCGTCAGGACAGGAAGACCCAGGAGGAGCCGCAGAAAAAATCAGGGAAAAGGACAAAGATCCACCACAAACTCGCACCACCTTACCCAAGAGGGATCGCACAAAGAAAACCAACCAATAGACAACTTAGTCATTAACATTTCTGACTATCACTTCAGTAACATCGAAATAAACGTATTACAGAAGGGCACATCATTCGTGCCTACAACGGAAAGCAACCTACTTGAACTACATATCAGCTTTTATAAACTCATGAGGAAACTCAGACTTCGTCATTTTTTTTGACAACGTCTTGACAACCACGAAAGAACAAGAAGAGGATCCCCTATTGGGCTTACGACCTAAAAGCACCTTTATGGAACCAGTCAGCCATAAAAGCTTAGATCTTTTTGAATCAGTTGTGAAAAATGATCTATCCAAACTTAACTACAAGAGAAACAGATCAAAACACAGCAACTTAACCAACAAAGAGATAGGTATCTTAAAAACCATCGCACATAACCCTAACATCATTTGCACCAAAGTGGATAAAGGTGGAGCTCTCGTTGTACTGAATTCCGAGTATTACAACTCTCAAATATCAACTCACGTCCAGGACTCTGAAACATATTTGAAATTGGAAATTAACCCCACTACACAATACAGAGACGTTTTATCGACAATCATACAAAGTGCAGTTGACAATGGCACCATAAATGAAAAAGTCCAAAAATTCCTCATTCAACCAAATCCAAAAAGTCCCACTATCTTTATGGTACCCAAAATTCACAAACACCCCACTAAACCTCCCTGTCGACCCATCGTATCTACACGAGGAAGTCTTCATGAACCAGTTGGCAAGTACCTAGATCGTCACCTTCAACCCAGTGTTACCTCCATGAAATCATTTCTCAAAGACACCACCGATTTTCTCATCAAACTCAATCAAGTAACCATATCACACGATGAAAATATCATCTTTTGTACAGTGGATGTCAACTCCTTATACACCTCCATCCCTCACCAGATGGGTCTGGAGGCCATTGAACAGGCACTATTGCACTCGGAATATCCACACAACCTACAGGTCTTCCTTATGGAATTAATGCAATTCACCCTCTTCCACAGCTATTTTGAACACAACAATGAATGGTACCAACAACTAACGGGCACATCTATGGGAAATTGCGCAGCTCCAGCGTATGCCAATATTTTCATGAAGCAATTCGAAGAAGACCATATCCTTACTATACCCACATGGATAAACCACTTAAAGATATACCTCAGGTTCATTGATGATATTTTCATCATATGGAAAGGTTCGGACCAAACTCTCAAAAACCTTTTAGAAGACCTCAATCATATTGACCAACGATTACAATTCACTTTCAACATTCATCCAGATTCCATCACCTTCCTGGACGTCACCATCACCAAAACATCTACAGGATTTGAAACCAACCTGTATAGGAAAAGTACCGACAGGAATAATACACTCCATTACCAAAGCTTCCACCCGCCATCACTTAAACAACACTTACCATATTCACAAATGTTACGGGTAAAAAGGATTGTATCCAACTCAAGCAAATCTTCGGACCAGCTCAACATCCTCACACAAAGATTCAAATCTCGTGGTTACCCTGATCAGGTACTACTAAAAGCGAAAGAAAGATCAACCATTAAGACCAGAGATCAGCTTCTTATTACACAATCCAAACCAACTAGCAACCAAATCACGGTAGTTTCTAAGTATTCCACTATGAGCACAAGCTACAAACGAATAATCAAAAAACACTGGCAACTACTTAAACTTGAGCAGGACTTCAACCATATTTTTGACGAGGAACCAATTTTCGCTTATACCAGAAACAAAAACATCGGCGAAATTCTAAAACAACAAGACCATCCGATCACACCAACTTCATTCAAAGGAACCGTCCCTTGCTTGAACTGCAACAATTGCAATAACATAATAAAAGGAGATTACATCACACACCCCATGAGGGGACATAAAATCAAACTGAGGCTAACGGCAACCTGTGATACATCTAATG
Source organism: Triturus cristatus (assembly GCF_964204655.1). Classification (NCBI taxonomy): domain Eukaryota; kingdom Metazoa; phylum Chordata; class Amphibia; order Caudata; family Salamandridae; genus Triturus; species Triturus cristatus. Next base: position 469,532,100 of record NC_140593.1, on the reverse strand, counting down.
TTATCTACATGCTCAAATGCCCTTGTGGCAAGGTTTATGTCGGACAAACCGAGAGAAAGATGAAAGTGAGACTCAACGAGCACAAATCTAACATTAGGACTAAACAACTTAAATCATCGGTTGCTCAACACTTTATGGAAGTTGGACATAATGTTAGCCAATTGAAATTTTGTATACTTGAAATGGTCACCAAAAAAGAAGGAAGAGACAATCGCAACTTCATACTACAAAGAGAAAACCACTGGATTTATTATTTGAATTCAATGAAACCGGATGGCTTAAATGATCGCATTGAATTTTCATGTTACCTGCGATTTCGTGCTATATGTGTTGTTCTAAAGGAAAGTTATTGCTGATGCATGTTTAGCTTTACATACCCTCATAAGTTAATCTTTGTTTTATTTCATTTTATTTTCTTATTAACTATTGTATACACATCAATTACCTCGTTTCCATACTCACCTGTAAAATTCATCATCACTGACGCTTCTGTTCCTAAAGGTTCCTATTTCGACTTATCACTATACCTTTTTGACCTTCCTATCCATACCGTTTATGTCCATATCCACACTTGTTTTTATCACATTAACAGTACTAACTAACACCATCAGTATGGTCCGTTCACAGTTTCCACATCGCCACAGTCCTATGTCTACCTTTATGGCCACCCCCCTCGGTGTACGTCATTCACGTTCAACTTCCCGAACACTTAAAACCACTCGCGTACAAACACAAAATGCGGAACACCACATACGGAAGACACGTAGAGGCTCTTTCAGCACCTGGTAAGAATATTTTATGTGTTGTGACCTGCATGTTCATACGGGATGCAATTTAACATCTTAGTAGCCGTTTATTAAAATTCACTAACTTCCTACACATTAGATAGCATCCCGACCAGTCTTCCCGGCACGGTTTGCACGTTTTGTCACGTTAAAACTTCCCAACAAAGAACCACACAGCCGCGAGTATTTTTTCATCACAAGTCTGCTCACAGATATATCTTTACTATGCACTTTTCGTTTCACATTTAAATTCATGTTCACATCCCATCATTCACCGAGAGTAAATAATCACTACATGTTTTATTGCTCCTACACACAGTATTCATTTCATTTTATCTTCTTGCTAATCGTAGATTTCCCCTGACGAAGGCTTATGCCGAAATGCATTGGGATCTCACCATCCATGTCTCTGTTCACCGTAATGTGATTGAAACGAACGCCAAAAAAAATGATGACAAATAAAGTTTTTCAAATTGAAATCTGATGAACTCTCAAGTTTAATCTTTTGACAAGCATTTGAAACCTCCACGAGAGGACAGTAACTGTGCCCGAGGGACACACCCCAAGACTTGGGAAGTGCAGTTTTTTCGTTTTCACTTTACTCACTCAACTTTCGGAGAGCGAGACCTCGGAGCACGTAATAAAAGACAAACAACCTACTAATCAGCAGGCAGTGCGTGTACTACTCACCCCATTTATTATCTGTGGTTTAGCCAGAACAAGGGCCAAAGGGTTTGATGAAAGAACAAAGTACAGAGTATTTGAGTCTCAAGATGATGTTTTCTGCTGAGTAGATAATCTGAACAAAGAGGTTAATGTATTTGCAGTAGATTTGTATGCCCATCCGAAGTGCATGCATGCATAAGTTTGAAAATAAGAATGTACAATGAGCTCCCAGCAGCAATGTAACCGCCAGCCTTCAGTTAAGTTTGCACTCTTTGAAAAAGCAAATGAAGTTTTAAAGTCACTCTTGAGTCCCGGCTACGCATTCACACTCAGTGAGATCAAACTAATAAGGGTCATGGTTGTGTGATGCAATCACGCATGAAATTACCACACATGCTGGTTCCATGCGGTCTAACCATGCAAGCCTTAACCACGCATATGCCTTTACCACAGATACCTTTACAATGAAATATGTGGTGTTAAAGCATGTATGACAAAGACATATGTGTGGTTAAGACTTATCAAGTAAGTGCAACCCCCCCACCGTGTCCCCTGCCCAGAGTCCTAAAACTACGCCCTCCCTCTTGAAAACCAACCCTTTCTTCCTGAGTGCTAAAACCGTCCCTGATCCCCCTATGCTCTAAAAAGTATCCTGACCCCTGCCCCCCACCCTGAGCCCTAAAACTGCCCCAAGCCCCTGAAACCTAAAACTACCCCATCCCTCCTGGAAACCGCCCCCTCCCAAGCCCTAAAAACTACCCAACCCTCCCCCTATGCCGTAACAAACTACCCCAACCTTCCCCCTGAGCCCTGAAAACTACCCAACCCCCGAGTTCTAAAAACTACCCCATCCCCCAAGCCAAAAACACTTCCCCAACCCCCTCAGCCCGAAAAACAACCCTGACCCACAGCCCTGAAAACTACCCCAATCCTTAAAAACCCAGCCCCACTTACCTCACCACCCTCCTCCTGATCCTTCCTCTTCCTTCTTCTTCAGCCTGCCCATTCCAACAACTAGATGGTGCACTAGCGTGGTTGCACTCGCGTTGTTGGGACATGCATGGCTGAGCCTGTGTTGTTCTAACCGTTTCCCAATGGTCAACATTGATGAAACTGCATTGATCCATAATAAATTAAACTAAGGTTTTTCTGGTGAGAATGTACAATGGTAGCATTCGGTTTTGTCAGTCTAACAAAAAGAATGAGCCACTTATGGTGTTCTGAGCTGATTTGACTCCTGAAGTTCTTGCTGCCAAAATAAGATCACAGAATGCTGTAAAATTAGCACTTTAAGAAACATCCTGAAAGATTTAGATTTTTGACTTAGTTACACATTTTATGATGTCCCAGAACTCCACAAATCATGGGAGTCAACAAGAATGCCTGATGTTATCTTAACATTTTTTACACCATTGTTTAATATCAGCAAAGCAAAACTGCTAAACCTAAAGTTTTAGAGTTCGGAACATAAGTTAACAACATTGATGATGGCTTTGAAGACATAAGCGAAGAAGTAGAAGGCAATACCATGAACTGAAAGGTTTATGCTGTGCAAATGTATTATCTTTTCCAAATCATGTTTTTTTAATTACATCACGGCAAAAAGAAAACTCCACTACACGTGATGACTGCCCACGTAATCTATGACAAGTACACAAGTACAAAAGTTGAAAGCTAATCACTTCAATGAATAGGATTGGTGATTCAACAAGTTATAATGACATAGTATGGAGCAGGAACTTGTTAGCAGATCATGCTGTAAACTCTGTGAATCCAACAGCACACCACTTCTAAGTCACTTTACCGGGAAATATTTATAAGTGCTGCTCTTGATAATTTTGATTTTGAAGACAGCTCTTCTTTGTCTGAAATGTCCAGCACATATGATACTGCCATTGTGCTTTTTAAAGACTATACCATTGAAGTAGCTGCTGGAAAACAAGCTGTGCCAGCTGTAGGCATAAAAAAATGAAGCTGCAAACTTATAACCCAATTGCCTTGCCAGCATGTGCAAAATCACTACAAGCCATCAACACGTCCCAGTCTACCAGAAAGTTTCAAAGTGGCTGAGGACATGGATCTTCTTCCACCTGATGCTGCGGTCCACAAAGATGAGTTAACTGAATTCATCATATTGCTTATTCGGTGTGTACTGAAGGATGAAAAAAGCTAGTTCCTCCATGGGCTGGAATTCATGCTCTGATCTTGCAGAATACTGTCACACTGAGAAAGGTTGTGTTTTTACCAGTAATACCATCTCCAGTCACAAACTATGCAACAGTACACACAGCTCTAAAACATTTCCAAAATGTGCCTGTCCAGCTGAATATCAGCTTATCCTGCCAAGTTTTTTTATGCTGAAGGTGTTTTCCATAGTGTAGCTGATATTTTTATGAGCAATCCAGTATAATTGGTTGATCTTTGTTCAATGATGGGCATTTTCCACATGCCAAAAGTTATGTTGCGGTGTGCAGGAATTCATCTCGATGCAGATGAAACACTTATTGAGGATAAAATCTTTGGAAGAATAACTGTCCAGTCAGTATTGAGCAGAACACATTATGTTCATTCATCACGAGTTATGCTCATCATATTTGAGGCTATAGAAACAATGCGTTGGAATGCTTTTTGGGACAAGAATTACAACTTAGGTTTTGCATATCTTATCTTAGAAGTGAACAAGACACAGAGTGCACTTCATTGAAAGGACATACTGCAAATTCAGTCAATGTTCAATACACTTAGTTCAAAATCAGAAAACCTGAAAACTAAGTTCATTCTGTTTGTCAAAGAATGTGAAGAAAAATCAGAACTTTGCAAGTACTGGGGAAATGTTTTACACATGATCGCTCTAGTGAAAAACCTGGTACATGTTGATTGGGAAGGTGATTGGGAGCTGCACATTAAGACTGTGGAATCACTGATTACTGTGCCTTGTGAATTAGATTGCATAAACATTCTGAAATATTGGACGTGGTCTTTGTAAAGAGTGAAGAAGCTAGAGGTGTAAAAAACATACTTCTACAGAAAATTCATTCAAAGACATTTTGTGGTGAAAGACAGAGAGGAAAGGTTCAATGCTATGGCTCAAGACATGAAACTGGAACAGACGACCCAGAGATCACAGAAAAGCTCCAGGGGAAATTTTGGTCAGACATGTAAAAGTTAATTTGTTGCTCAATGGCAACTAGTTTACCACAAAGTCCTTTCTATTTGCCATTTTTTCAGAGCAATGACAAAAACAAAATTAATGGACCATCGTGAAACTGTTCCTCACCACAAACTTGTGGGAAAGAGAGGGGAACATTTTAATGAACATGTTGACAGGTTTCTTCATTTCATTCACCAGCAGGAAACCCCTTTGAAATTACTGAGCCTGTGCGACTACACAACTTTGTGACCAGACAATATGTGGAAACGATATAAAGACACGTCTACTCGATGTCCTGAAACTTGGTTTGAATTTGAAACTATACGCAGAACTGAAGCAAGAGAGATTTGTATTGGAAGAGAAAAAGCTGTTTGACATAATCACTAAAGCTAAACTTCCATGCTTTCTTGCCATAGTAAGAGTTTCATATAATCAGCCACTACAAAACAGGTTACAAAAAAACAACATTTGCAAGCACATATAATGATGGATGTAGAAAAAGAAAGGGGTGAATTTATCAAGGATATTCTGTCACATGATCTTCTTCCAACAAACACATTATTTGAGGGAGATGCTGCAACCAAACCAGTGAAGCACAAACTTGTACAAGAGCTCGAAAAAAACCTTTCACCTGAAGAATTTCAATTTTAAAAGCTGTCCTTATTGAAAACTGCTATAGTTGTGGACTATATGTCACAAATGCGAATGGTCAAGATTTAATCTATATATTTAAATAACAACAAGAGCACCCATATAAGGTCGACCAGGGACCCTGGGAATTACGTAATTATAAACAACAAAAAGTCCCTAGGAAGGAATGAATGGAGAAAGCAATCAATATAGACCCAATCAGTGCTTATTTTTAAAGACTTGTCCAGCCGGACAGTGGTCATAAATTTTACTAATATAGTAATGAAGCAAAATTATCAAAGAAATTCTCAAAGTGGGACACAAGCTTGTGTACCATACAAATAATAAGGAGAGGAACAGAAACAACAAAAAGGTTCAGGCAAAAAACGTTTGTTGCAAATGGCAGGAATAGAGAGTGAACCAACAAACATTACATGGGGCACCCATATGTATCATACTTAGTATTGCTAAGAACATATAGGGTGTTTACAAGTGTCGACGGCGTTTCGATCCTACAAACGAAATATTAAGATCATCATCAGGACAACATTGATTATGCCTGTACAGTTTAACCTGAATAGTCTTTAAAAAAGGAGAGGGAAGAAGAGAGAGAAAAGCGAGATAACAGTTAGAAAATAATAATTCAATAAACATGATTAAAAAGGGGGTTAAAAAGTCTGATCAAACACAATACTGTACGTCATCTTATATCAAGGAGCAAAGAGTAATGAAGAAACGAATGAGAAAACAAAAAGAGGCAGATATACTCAAACAATAGAGAATGTGCAAGGTGTCAAGAATGATGCCAAGTATCTTACGAGGTGTATTTGGGATCAGTGTCCAAAATAACCATGCATACCAGTGAGAATGTAATATGTGTAGTATGTGCATTGACCATTGAGTGTAAAGTTTTTGTCTTTGGAAACATCAGAAATGAATTACAAATGTTCACCAATTGTAATTCTATTAATGTCATATATGCGATCTTCTGTCCCTGTAATAAGATTTACATTGGCCAGACGACGCAAAAGATCCGCCTACGAATTTCTCAACATCGTAGTAGAATTAGATGTAAAATCCTCACAGCACCATTGGTTGAACATTTCCTGGAAAAGAAACACTCCGAGGATGAAATTCTTTGGACTGTCATTTCTGTTGTTAAATTGCCTCCAAGAGGAGGTGATATCGTGAAAACACTGAACAAAGAGGAACTAAAATGGATTTTGAAGACAGATAGCTTCAACTCGGGATTGAACAGACATGAGGACTGGTCCACAACTATTTGATCTGTAACTCTGGTCTCCCCACCGACTAAGAAATCAATTGTACAATTCAATGAGTAATTACTGGTATTTCCTTTAACTCCAGTCTGTCCAATTGTTTCCATGTCTAGCTTTCTGCTGCCTCCTGGCCTTTTGCAACTACTGCAAATACTTCATTTTACCTCCTTTGGAATGATAAATAGCACCTTATTTTCACCGTGTACGCGATCACCCAACCTGTCGTCCACTCCTTCTTCTATTTTCCCTCACTGTAATACTTCCTATTTTTCTCTATTATTTTCTCTATTATCACACTGTTTTCTTTTTCTTCAGCCCTTTCCAAGATGGCAACCATCCTTCCATCTTGGCCTTTCTCCCTTTTTACGCCCCTGCCCGGGCCGACAAACCAGCGGTCTTCCCTGCCCTTAACACAGTCCTGGTTTTCCACCCATGGCAGCAGCCGTATCACCGGACCTCGCTCCCCACATTGACATAAAGTAATGAATCTTCTATCTTACCGGTGAGCCTTCCCGCCCTCCCGATTCTATTCTGATGACACTACTCCTTGCCGTTGGCCCCTAATCCCCCCTTTTTTCCTTTTAGCGCAATTCCGCGGATATCTTCCAGCCATCCTGATTATCCGGCAATCAGGCGATCCTTACAGTCTTGGCTTGCCCTTGCGGCCATTGCCGCTACTACGGATCACGCACCCCGCAATGACGGACCTGTGCATTACTCTACCACCCCGGTGAGCTCTCCCGTTCTCCCTACCCCACCTTGCTGGTGCCACTTCTTGCCATGTCTCTTAATCCCCTCTTCTCTCCACAGTGTACCCACATGTTAACTCCAAGTCCTCCTGATGATTCCTTCTATTAACGGCTCCAACCGCCTCCAATTCCCGTTACGTACTTATTCTCACGTTAACGGTGAGTTTGCGCTCCCCTGTCACTCTACCTTTCCTTGTCCCCCCTTGTTCGGACTACACCCAATCTCTATCTTCTAATTGCACACAGAGCACTCTACATCGGCACCGCTTCCTGCGGTTAGTCTTACTCGCTAGAACCTGCTCGTGATCTGTCACTACTTTCTCACCGTCCGTCCTCACAATTGGTTCATCTTATATATTCGGGATAGTCACTCCTTATCCGCCGCACGTCCTGATAATTTCTTTATTACAGCTTCGCTGTCACAAGGTTACTCTTAACCTTATTCTTCCGCACTCCCTCCCCTTGGCATGTATACTTAACGGACAGCCTTCTGTCCTTACAATTTTGTTTTGCTATATATATTGTCTGCATCGATGGTTGAATTACCTGGTTGTCACTATGCACATTATACCTCTGATTTCCCGAACATTGATTAAGGTCTTATGATGTCCTTCTTCTTCCTAACGCCACTTAATTCTGTACTTAGCTGTCAGAAATTACATTCTCACTGGTCTGCATGGTTATTTTGGACACTGATCCCAAATACACCTCGTAAGATACTTGGCATCATTCTTGACACCTTGCACATTCTCTATTGTTTGAGTATATCTGCCTCTTTTTGTTTTCTCATTCGTTTCTTCATTACTCTTTGCTCCTTGATATAAGATGACGTACAGTATTGTGTTTGATCAGACTTTTTAACCCCCTTTTTAATCATGTTTATTGAATTATGATTTTCTAACTGTTATCTCGCTTTTCTCTCTCTTCTTCTCTCTCCTTTTTTAAAGACTATTCAAGTTAAACTGTACAGGCATAATCAATGTTGTCCTGATGATGATCCTAATATTTCGTTTGTAGGATCGAAACGCCGTCGACACTTGTAAACACCCTATATGTTCTTAGCAATACTAAGTATGATACATAAGGGTGCCCCATGTAATGTTTGTTGGTTCACTCTCTATTCCTGCCATTTGCAACAAACGTTTTTTGCCTGAACGTTTTTGTTGTTTCTGTTCCTCTCTTTATTATTTGTATGGGACACAGGCTTGTGTCCCACTTTGAGAATTTCTTTGATAATTTTGCTTCATTACTATATTAGTAAAATTTATGACCACTGTCCGGCTGGACAAGTCTTTAAAAATAAGCACTGATTGGGTCCTTATTGATTGCTTTCTCCATTCATTCCTTCCTAGGGACTTTTTGTTTTTCAAGATTTAATCTATGCAAAACTTCAGAGAGTTCGTTCAGAGTGTTCTTCAGATATTAAAGTCAGTGTGTACCAACAAAAACTGCACATTGCCTTTGACAGTTATATTGAACTATCTGTCAAAGAATGTGAGAGAATCAGACAAATGTGTAAAAATGGAACAATTGACCTTGCCTGCATCAAAAATTCGACACCTATACCTGTGCAACTTGATAAATTCTGGTTATCAGCATCAAACAAGATGAACTTGGAGATGTTAACTCACCAAAACATTGCTGATGCTTCATAGAAAACTGAATTTCCAATTATTGCAAGTGGAATGATTGTCAATGAGGAGCTTGTGCTGACAGAGATATATTCAAAAGGAATGAGCCATATTGTTCAAGAACTTAACAGCAAATTGAAGGAAGATGACCTTTGTGATGTATTACTTGTTGAGTGGGCTGCTCGAAATGTTTCCCGTTTAGTCATTGTACTGCCAAATGACACAGATGTTATTATTGTGCTACTTAGATTTGTTGCAAGGTTCGTAAGATAAGGATTGTGAGAGTTATGGATATGTTATAGAACAGGAGAGAATAGACACTTAATCCCGCTTCATATTCTGTAGAAGAAACATGACCCAGAGATTCCCAGTGTTCTTATCAAGGCACATATTCTTACGGGTGATGACACTATGAGCAAAATTGGAACAAAACTTGGAGCTTTAACTGCAGAACCTATGAAGTTTCTGTAAGCATTTGCTGGGACAGAAGAAGAAAGTGACTTTAAAGACAAAGAAAAACACATTGTACATGTATGGAAAATGAGTTCTGACTGTCACATATTTGACGAACTTGGGTACAGTGAGTTTAAGAGATCAGTCCCGCTAAGTGACCTTCCACCAATGTCATATTCCGTGCGTGGTGTGAGGTCTGAGAATCCCATTCCCCCAATGCACTCGTTTCATGCTATATTAGGTTAGCAATGTGTGGCTAAATAGACGCCATTTGTATTCACGTTATGCAACCCACTGAGTTATCTCCGTAAAGTGCAGGCTTCAGTTAGCGGGTGTAACTCCATTTTGTATTTCGTAATCCCTATTAGGTTCCTTAGGCTGTGTCCGAACTAGGCCTCATCACGTCAGATTAGACTCCTCTGCGGAGTATTGCTAATAAATATTGTTTGTATTCTCTACTGTTTGGCCGACTCTTCATTCTTGGGATGGCATAGCAGGTGGTTGTAAGTAACCCAGGTGGCCCCTAAGGGCCAGTTCATTCAGTGGACACATTGAAAGAGCATTCTACTTGATCATAAGATGTGTAAATCTTTGTGATCATGCATATGTAGAAAAAGATCCATGTGAATTTGGTTGGGAAGATTTCAATGGAGTACTAAAACCTGCAAAATTTCTAAAGCCTTTACCCACAGAACTTTCACATACATGTACTTGCAAAACCTGTGCTACAAAAAGAAGTCCCTGTCGATATGCTCTTCTCAAATGATCAACATTTAGCAAATGTACCACGAGCGATTGCTGCAACAAAGAAATAAAGTAAACTATGAAAATGTATCTAATACAGGAATGATAAACATTTTTTTTTCATATTCAGATCATAAACGTTGCTTGGTGTATACATAAAAGGATTAAAAACTAGGGGTGAGCGGAATTTGCAAAAGTGACTTTCGCAAATTATTGCGAAAATGTTAAAAAATCGCGGAAATATCGCGAAGATGCGGAAGCTTTTTTCCCGCCCGTTCACTGTATTTTCTGCGTGGTCGCGGCTCGCCAACTTACCCATGCGGTTGCTCGCGGGCTCGGCCATCTTGTCTTCACTCTTCTCGCGGTGCATGATCGTGAGAAGAAAGATGGGATCGCGCGACCAATGACATTACTGCGGGCGCGAACTGTCGCGAGACAGCGGAAATGGCTACCAACAATCCAACATCTCGTGGAGAACGCGACCGGATCGGGAAAACTTGTCGGTGAACGTGGGGATTCAGGTAAGGCGATCACGCAAGAATGTATTATTGTACAGCGCGAGCAAGAAACAAATTATCGCTAAGCTGCGGAATGCGGACATTTTTACATTTTCGCGCTCTCCACGGAACGCGGAAATGTCAAATTATCGCAATTTCCACGAGAGGAACGGAAATTTAGCCCATGCCTATTAAAAACATTATTATTTGTTTCATTTCTTCCTCTATTATAGCCACCATTTTGGATAAAGGCAGAATGGTTGCTCTGAGAAGTTATATTCTGTCTCTATAAGACTACTTGACCCCCAAAACCTATGTTTTGACACCAAAATAAAGTATATGGGTCTCATGGTTCCTGAAATATTACATGTTTACTGCAACACATCCGCCAATTTTAAAAATGCTGTCCAAAAAAATTCTGCCCAAATCAGCAATGTCTACCCAAGCTAAATTACTTCTCTAATGATACAGAAACACAAATCAAAAATGAAAATCTCTGGTCAACAATTTTTTTATGGAGGCATATCAGAGGGCTGGGATTATATCCATAAGTACTGATGAACTCATTTGTGTTTCTGCGGATACTGCTTTTATTGTTCTCTCCGCATTGAGGAGAGTCACATAGAAGGGCAAGTTAATAATCAACTATGGTTCTTTAACACAGAAACATGTGGATGTCCAGTATTCACTGATCCATTATTCAATGACTAAGCAAGGACACTTGATTCCTATTCTTGGTCGGAAATAGGGTGAATCTAAAATGTAACTCATGATGAGGAAAAGAGTTATTCTAGTTTGCAACGTAATATCTTAACAGACATAGGGCCTGATTTAGCGTGAGGCGGATGGATTTAGTCCGTCACAAACAAGAATGATGGATATCCCGTCCACCGTATTACAAGTGCATTATAATGTATGCCACTTGTAATACAGTGGATGGGATATCTAAAACTTGTGTGATGGAGAATCTCATTTGCCAATGTATAAATCAGACCCATAGTTGTAAGTGTTTTATAATGTTTGTGTTTGTGAGGTAGTTTGTACTTTGGTGGCTGTGTGTGTGTTTGTTGGGCTAGTCAGTATGCTTTTGCACATTTTCCTCTACTTTTCTGGAAGTTAATTTTGTAGTGGAGATATGTGAAAATGTATGTTTGTATGTGAAGGTGTGTTTTTCCATTAACTCGTGATATGGTTGGCGGCCCTTGTATGGGTTTGGCGCAGTGGAGCCGGCATTGACCCAAACTTGTAATCAGGCCCTAAGGCTCTATTAAACATGGTTAACACTCTTGATCTTCTAAATCCCTGTGATGAGGTTGACAATGCTTATGTCTAGAATGCTACCTATGTGTGGGGGGAATATGAGTCAATTATTGATTACATTTCTGTGTCCCGGGCCCTAATGGAGAGGGTTTGGACAGGCGTCATCATTGTAATGGCATTGAGTGACCATGATCATTTATGGCAGGGCCTTAGCATCCACGGGGTGGTAAATAAGACCAGGGACAGCCCAGGGTCATCCCTAGCAGTGAAGTCCCAGATGCTTCATTTAGCTTGGAGGCATGCTGACCTGGGTGCTGTGTTAAACAACGCATGGGCCAACCATCTTGACTCACTCTTTGATTGTCTAAACCCCCTGGTTGACCTGCAGTACGATAACAACCATTTTGCTCGCTTAGGGCTAGCCATTAGGAATCTTCTTATGAAGCCCATTAGATCTGTCATCAAAGGGGCTAGGTGAATTTATTCCTCTCGTAGGAGCGCCTCCTCCAACCTGCACAGGGCTTTTAAGGAGAATCCTTGAGACAGTCAGAAGATTCCAGTGCCTAGAGCTGAGCATAAACAGACTGTGTATGGGAGGCAAAAGGAGACCAATATGGAGTATTGGGGAGGCTGGTACAGTCTTGCAGATTGAAGTATGTCATGACTTCCTGGAAGGTGGTTAAGGACATTGGTTCCTTGGGGTCCATTGGTGACTCTGTTATCACTACTATTAGCCCAGAGGTATAGTTGGCCCATTCTAGTGTCCTATACTGCTCTGAATTGTCTAAAATAGGCCGAGAGGCAGCAGTGGAGTTGCCAATTACCCTCAGCTTTTCCTTGGAAGACATCTGGGATGCCATCATGAAGTTTCCATCCAACAAGGCCTCAGGACTAGATGGGGGTCCTCATGGACATATATAAATCAGTCCCAGAACTGTGGGCCCCATTATTATAAAATTGTTTCAATACATATGCTAGCGCTGGCCTCCCCGACTCATGGCACACTCCAAGTTGTTATCGCCGGATCTCCCTGGTAAATTCTGCTGTAAAAATTGCAGAAAGGGTGGTGTTGGAGTGCTTGTTGTCCTGGGCCAGGCAGACCAACCTGCTGTTAGAGATGCAACATGTGTTCCGGGAGGAGCTGGGTATGGTGGAACAATGCTTAAATCTGCACTTGCTTATTAGCAAATATAACATCACAAATCAAGGCTCTATCTTCCTAGCCTTCATGTGTCTGTTGAGCGCCTTCAACAGCGTGGTAAGATCCAAACTGAGGGGCTTGCAGAAGGGTGTAGGGAGTGGACCGAGGGCTTATCCAGTTCTTGCAGGCTCTTCATTTCGGCCTGTCAGTGTCTGTAAGATATGGCCCTGCTGGTGAGCCCACCAGTAGCTTTTTTGCTGAACCCTATTTGTGCTGGCTTAAAATTCTGCTCTTTACCCCTTTTGCTAACCACTAGTAAAGTGCATGTGCTTACCCTTTAAACATGGTAAAATTGACACATTCCTTATTGGTGTATTTATATTGATTATAATGCCATATTATGTGGTACAAAGTATATTCAGGGACTGGAAGTTAAATGTCACTACTCAACTGCAGCACATATTATGCCATCCACCACAGTGGCAGTGCAAACATAGCTTCAGGCCTACTACTGAAGCAGTGTAAAAACTGTAATTCAACCTGTCAAAATAAACCTTTTTGATAAGTCAAAACCTTCCTTTTGAATACTAATAAATCACCCGTCTGTTGACCTTGTACCTCACAAGGCAGGATGCATGGTATCTGAAAGTTGGACATTTAGAAATTGATTGTTACTATGTCCTTACAGTGACTAGCACCTGAAAGCTATTTTCACTGTGGGAATGCTTGCTGGCTCATGTAGAAACACTAGGAAGCAAAATTAAATAATAATGCTGCTATCTCAACATAAGGACAAGCTAGAAAAAATGACTCAACAATATTTTAAATTCACTAAAATCCCACCTCAATGATTTTTTAAAAACATATTTTATTAGTTTTCTTAATAGAACAACTTTTCTTAATAGAACAACTTCCTTAATCACTGGTGTACATAATATCAACTCTACATTAACATTCCATCCTGTGGAACAAAATAAAGATAAGCAATGATATTAATAACTGTAGATTACCAGCAGTACTATCCAACGACATTAGCCTTTGGACTGTCAATGTGTTGCAATGTCCATCGGAACGTCGTTTTTAACATACATATAATGCGTCGTAGGTATTATTATAATAAATTAAACAACCCATCTCCCCTACCTAAACACAAGCAAACTATATCCCATCCCCCTCCATAGACTCAGTTCTTCATTTCTATATGCTTTTGTCTGTCAGCATAACACTATTCACATTTGTAAATATTAACACAAGTCCAGCAACGTATTCCTGTAGCATACTATTGTATTATAACATCCGGATCCCTCTCTTCAATACGTTTTATTAGCAGCATTGAGGAGCTCACATTACCCATTCTGGGATGTCTGTACTTCCGTTGCTATAAATTCCTCTAACATCACATTCCATTCCATCGAGATAGGTTTCTTCCGCAATCCCCTGTGTTCGTCCCGCTGTAACTCTGTGCTCTCTGCTTTACCTCACCTGACCACTTCTTTGTACCAGTCTAACACTGATGGTACCTTTACAGCCTTCCATCTCATGGTGAGTGTTCGTTTGGCTAGTAACAATGCCAAATTTGTAAATGTACATGTAGGGCTTCCCTTTTTACCTCTAGGGTTTAGTCCCAAAATGCAGTATTCTAATGGACCCCCCCTCCTTTGGGCCAATTCCACCCAATATTGTTTGCACTGTCGACCAATAGTGTGCCAGTCACGGACAGGCACATAACATGTGTAGTAAATATGCATTTGAGGCGTGAAGGCATACGTCCGCCGTATCTGGAAACATCAGACTGAGCTTGTGAGGGGTTAAGTAGGCATGGTGTGCTATCATAAGCTTAATAAATTTAAACTTTGGGCTATGTGATGCCTCCCTCGGATATTCCAATATAATTACCCATTCTTTATCAGTTAGTTCACGACCTATGTCAACACTCCATTTATCACGGAGTGTCTGTAATGATACTGCAGCATGCGCTCGAATCCCTCTTTACAACCATCTGGTCAAATGACTGCCATTACCCATTAGATACTGCATGTGTACTAACTCGTGTGTCAGGGGTTCCGTCCCGTTCCACTGTGCTTGCGCCTGCGTCAACTCAGGCGGATATACGCTTAAGTGTTACTGTCCCTAGCGGCAGAGGAAGTGCTTGCAGGGGAATATTGGGCGCAAATGGAATCAGTGCCTTTGTATAGTGCAATGCCTTCTTCCAGTATATTAATGCGATTTTTAATAGTGGAGGCTCTATCAATGGGATTCTGCTGTTTGGCAACAGAAGCGTGTTCAGTACCCCCTTTCCCATTTGCACTGAGTCATAGCAATCTCCTGCAGATTGCGTCCAGCAATCCAGTACGCCAGCCACTGTAATTGGCCTGCGTAACAGTAGGCCTTTAAATCTGGAACTCCCAACCCTCCATGCTTTGTATCTAATTGGAGTTTTGATAATCCTATTCGTCTACGTCCCACCCCCCAAATTAGTTCCACTAGTAGGGTATCTAACGTTTTAAACACATGTGCTGGGACCATGGTTGGTAGATTTGTAAAATAGTATAGCAGCCTGAGGAGCATTACCATTTTGGCAATAGCTACCTTTCCTACCACAGACAGCGGTAAGGCTGTCCAAAATTGTATTTGCGCTTTAAGTGCTGCAATAGCCCGGATCAAGTTACCATCCAACCTGTCCCCTGCCTCTCTGTACACGTGGATGCCAAGGTATCTAAAGGTGACTGCCGCTGTTTGGAGCGTCCAGTGGCCAAAGCGTATTGGGTCAGCCTGCGCAATATCGGTGAAAAAGTATGCATACGACTTGGTCTTGTTAATAGAGAGCCCTCACAGCGATTGGAATTCATGGAATATTGTGGGTATTAGCTCGTGATCACCGTTAACATTATGAAAATACAATATTAAATCATCCGCATATGCTGAAATGATGTGTGTTTCATTTCCCAGTCATATTCCCTTGTGCTCTGCCATAGTGCGGATTTTGATTGCAAGTGGTTCAAGGGACAGAATAAATAGCAAAGGTGATAGCGGGCACCCTTGCCGAGTACCCCGTGCTACTGTGTACTGTTGAGAAACGTGAGCACCTGTCCGTGCACTTGCCAAGGGATTCGTATACAATAGGTGAACCCATTTCACATACTCGCCCGGGATTCCAAATTTCGAGAGTGCAAAACATATAGCTCCAGTGTAGGGAATCAAATGCTTGACGTGAGTCTAGGGATACACATCCCTAAGTGTTGGTATCCGCGGTTGTAATCCCACCTCACTGATAAAGTCAGATTTATACTAAATATTTAAGAAAAGTAATTTTCAGAAGGTTACCTTTTCCCTACAGAAAGGCTCTGGAGGCTAAATTTCAATAGTGACTAGCTGTAGTCCTCTGAGTGTTAGGCTTGGAATGAGGTATGAAAACAACTCACAGTGGTGTGATAAAGGTCTAGGTGTGTTGAGGTGTTTTTCCTCTAACAGGATGATAATTTGGGCCATGCCCAGGAGCTTAGTTTACTTAAAAGGGGCCTCCCCTGTAACAAGCAGATGTCAAATGACACCTGGACAGGCCTCTTCTTTTGTTCCCCCCAATCAGACAGACACTAATCTCAGTGGGAATGAAATTGCCCCAGAACTGATTTAGAGTGCCCACAGTGGAGGGGATGCTCATTATCCTGGCCACACCTCTCAGTGGACACACAGGCTCTGTACAAAGTGAAGAGGGTTTCACCATTTTGGAGTTGAAGAGTGGACTAGGAGGCACTGTGGGATTGTTTATAGGAGAGCAGAAAGAACCTGCTGCAAAATTGTGTGAAGTTGCCTCTGGGAACTTTTACTCCATTGATTAGGGAGGGGCCATGAGTCACCCCCCCACAAGCTAGTGCCAGACATAAATGTGGCATCGCCTGTCGCCCTATTCAGAACATTACTGAACCCGAGGAAGATTAGAAGAGGACTCAACCTGCTGTCTGTGGCCTGAGAAGAGCCCTGAAGGACTGGACCTGCTCCCTTTAGAACCCAGCACAATAAGGTGGACTCCAAGTGCCAGCTGGCTGATCTCCTGTTCAAGCCACAAGGACACAAGAAGCTACATAATGCCTTTGTGTACATCTGCCAAGCTGACCTGTTCCAACTGGACCTTCCCTGGACTCTGCTCTTGAACTCTGCTGAAATGACTCCTGACCCATAAGTGCTGTTACTGAGATCCTGGAACTCTTGACTGTGTCTGGCTGGAGTGCTTCTACTGCCCTAAAAAACCTGGGTCAGCTTCAAGACCTCCAGAGAACTGAGACCACCCTGCTACGTTCATCTGCCTAAGGTGTATCGCAGCTGGGGTGAAGATTCAGGTTTCTGCAGCTCAGAGTTTCTCCACAGTGGCAAATCTGATTCAATGGAACGTCATGGAGAAGGTGTCTGGCCTCATGGAGAAATCTTCGTTTACAGAAAGCAGCCTTACCACACTGAAGGATTCTGAGCTGCGAAAAAGGGACTAAGTGGATACATAGAAATCTTTACCCAGTTAGGGCACCTAAAGTATTCAGCCGGTGAGAGAATTTCCATTGCCCAGATATTTGAATTTCTCCCACTCTGAGCTTTTTACACCAAAACCAACGGCAATAGCTATCCAGCCTTGAGGAGTCCTCTTCAGCTACAGCCTGCTGCTTGGCCCTCTGAAGATTTTTTACTTCCATTTTTGAGACTAAGGGCCTGATTATGACTTTTACGGTCGGACAACCGCCAGCCTCTTGGTGGCGGTCCAACTGCTGACAGTCCATCAGGCCGACCGCCTTATCAGGAGTATGGCGGATGAACCGACATTAGCCGGATGACACGCCACCACCAGGATCATGGATCCCGATGGTGCAGTGGTGGTGATGGTTGAGGGAATGGCAGTGGTGCAGAGGAAGGCACAGCCGTGTAGAATGTAATCTGCATTTATGACATCCTTTACATGGCGGTGACCCCACCATGTAAAGGATGTCGGAAATGTGAAGAGGGGGCCCCAGGTGATTTCACCTCAGAGGCAGTTCATTGGGGCACATGTTGTGCCCCCCTCTGCATGCACTGTTATGCATGCAGTGTGTGCCATGCATGACACGGTGCATGGTAACAGTGCACACATGACAGTGCAGGCACTTAACCACTGCGGCATCACGCTCAAGCATGCCTCAACTGACAGACCACCACAGTTGTGGTGGTCATGTAATAACACGGCGGTCAGTATGCCGTCGGCTTGACCGTCGACACAACAGCTTCGCGGTCTGACCGACAGGTTTGTAATTACGCCATAAGTCCCAAATCCCAAGGTAAAATATCCGACTGGATCAAACCTGCTTTCTGTATCCGACCCACACTCCTTTGTGGGCATCCTCAAATCGCACCTAGGTCCTTGTCTGCCATGAACTGTTGACAGCAATTGGCACTTATTGCTTGTTGGTGTTATTTGTATTAGAAATTCACATCTCAAGTCCCCCTTATTGAATTTTTAAATATTGTAGTGTCATTTTATGTATTTCAATTTATTCTATTTTTTGAATTCAGTTTGGGAATTTTTTCTTTTGTGTTGTGTTTTGCCACCCTTCTCTCTTCATCCTGAGGAATACCCGTTGATGCTCTTAATTAGCACTTATACTAGGGTCGAAACGTCGACGCATAACTAGAAGCATTACAATCCAATATGACCAAAACAAAAAGAATGCAATTCTAGGTCACTTTGAGATTTAATATATGTTCTCGCTCTATCCTTGAATGTAATGTTGTATATATTGTTTTGTACCTATTTGTAATTTGTTGTGATATATGTATCTCACACCCCACTTCCCTATTATCAGTTTGACCTTGTGTATAAGTCCTGTACTCTAAACATACATGATTTCTTCATATAAATTGTGGATATATTTAAATTAACACAATTTGTTTGTGTTTTTTAAGCAAGACATGTGTTTAGACAATGGTGTGTTTTTTACATTAATGTTTTTTTACATTAATTGTATAGAAATTTGAAGACATTTTGATTTAGATAAGTGTGTTGTGGCAGAACCATTGCATCCAACAAAAGGGCATTGTGGGGAAAGAAGGTGGCCCATGATTTTCTTTGAGATATTATTCAACCTCCAATCTGTGCTTTGTATCCAAGCTGCAGTTAGGTAACATACATTACAAGGACGAGTTGACAGTTTTATATTGTGTGACTAAATATTCAATGGGTAACTGAATAAAGTTATATTTACCCTTTTTAGACAATTTGATAGTGTTATGTGGTCTCTATAGAGAATAATGTTATGATATGTGATTTTAAATCATGAATTAAGAGCCAAGGGTTCAAGTTAGAGGAAGGAGGGAGATTGGTGAAAGAGGTAGAGAGGAAGATTTTGGGAGGTGGTTAGAAAGACAATACAGTGGGAGAAAGAGCGGAGCTAAGGTAGGAAGCTGAGTTCGAACCCTATAGGATCATATTGAGAATTGTCACGTCACAGTATTAACAATATGAAAATATGAGTAGGAGAAGTGTAAGGAGCTTAACAGGGTGGGAAGGTGCTAGGGGGTCACACTGGTTGTTGTTAGGTCCCATCCAGGCCTGGGCGCAGTTCCCGGAGTTACACTATGCGGAACTCCGTGAAGTGACAAAAACCTCCGCCAAGCTACGCAGAGTTCCTCGAGCAGTGGTGTGCTGATTTTTAGCACCAGGGGTTTGTCCCGCACTGTGAAATCAGTGCAAGTGGCATCAGGTAATGCACAAAAGGGCACTGCTTCTTTCTGCCACTTGTGTAGAAGCTCTACTCGAGTGGCAACATCCTCAACACAAACAGAAGGTTTCTCAATGTAAGCCGTAGCGACCATCAACGACTGCCCGTGTTGAGAAATCTCGCTGATAAGCTGTTGACAAGCGCGAGAAAGGAAAAACCTCCACTACGTGGAGCAGAGTTTTTCGGACCTGCGTGAATTCCGTGGAGTACGAAGTGCTAAAAAACGCAAAGAAAATGCGAAACGCAAAGATGCCATAGGAGGAATGAGTTCAGAGTACTTGCTCAACATCTAGGAATGTTCAGGAATAGCACAAATGGATGTGAAGACACTACAACCTCTCTCAGTAGAGGATGGAGGGGCATCCCAGACCATAGTGTCAATAGAATATGTGAGTGTTGAAGAGTTCTGAGTTGGGTAGATGATCAAGGGAAGGGAGATTTCAGGATTAGGAGGCCTGTAGGTAAGGGTTTGCAGAGAAATTGCATTAGGTGATGGGTTATTAAAGGCATGGAGGAAAGAGTAAAAATAAGACTTCTCACCTGTCTATTGAGCCATGATCCAGCTATTACTAAAATAGAGATTTAAATATAACCACAAAAGCTGGGGAAGACTAAGTGATCATTTCCAATGAGGAATAAAAAAAATTAGTTCAGTACAGACTATTTTGATATACTGTTCATTACTGTGCTTGTAAAAGAGTAGGCTAATTTTGATGCTGTGCTTCTGAAATCAATACCATTGATTGGTAACAAGTACAAGTTGATCAACTGAATTCTCTTAAAATCTTGAGTTTATAGATTAAGTCAACATATTTACTAGATAAGTTTTATCTGTAGGGAGCGATCTGAGCAATAGAATAAGAAGTGATAAAAGATGACAGTGGGAGTGGTGGTAACCACAGTAGACAAGGTTGATTTTCAGGCGTTGATCAGAATAATCCACCAGTAATTCCAGAACTTCAGCATAAGATATCATTGAAAGAGATTACATAGCAATATGTTGCTCACTCATCCATTCAGGAGAATCTGCAATAGCCAAGTTATGGTTAAATAGAAGTACATATTGAGCATCAAATTACTGTAAACATCTGCATATTGATTGGTAATCAAGCTTGGAGCATCTGGTAGCAAGTACAGAATTATTAGCAGCTTCACTAGATAAATAAAGTGACAGTCCCAATACACAAAAGAGTGATGGAAAGAATAGAACTAACAATGTATTTGAGAGGCAGGGTGGTAGGGCTTATGGCAATTAATGGACAAATGGGGTCAGATTGAAGGACATAAATTCATATATTAAGTTGCTCAATGTAGAGACAACCTAGAATGAGAACAGTCTGCCTTTTCAACCATTGAGGCCAAGCAGAACAATAAGTCTTCCAATCAAGGTCAGCAGTTTGTAGAAGACCACAGCAGGAAATCCTCCTCCCAAATATGGCACACTAATAGGGTTATGAGAGGAAGGTGGAGCCGAGGATCACATCAACATTGATTATTGGTCCCGACATTAGAAGTAGAAAAAGCAAGCACAATGACAGAATGACAAACATCCATCCATGGGCTTCCCATGAACTGGTCTGTCTAAATCACAATCTCTATTCAGCTCTGGCCACACCTTATAAAAACCCAGCACTTCTAATTTGTCCCTGGTGAGCGCAAAAGAATATGGTTCAAGAACAGCACAAGGAATGAGTCAAACTACATTCAATGTTCCTCATGTGTTGCTCCCATCTGGGCTCCACCTCAGCTAGTCTCTAAATCTCAATACACCAAAGACTTTGCTAGCAGCTCTCACTGGTGGAATCTGACATGACTCTTGTGTTGGTGTCCAAGAACATGGAGGTCCTGGATTAGTCCATGTCAGTTTGGCCTTTATGGGAATCTCTGTGTCTGCAGTGGCAGCGAGCACAGGAAAGAGCGATGGGACAGTGGGACGGGTAGGGGTGGGGTCAGGTAAGTCAACATACAACAGGATAAGTTAACTTAAATAAAAATAAAATAAAACCACTTACCTTGTGCTCGTACTCTGTGCTGCGGCAAGCCCAAGGTAAGTGGTTTTAGTTATTACTCTAATAGATGGGGGTGTACCATATTTACAAAAATACAATGCACCCCTGTGCTTTCCCTAGCGCTGGCACTAAAAATAGCTGCCTCGCTCCAATGCAGACACCTTTGCGCCATAGTGCAATGGTGCCTGCATTGCAGGGAATGATTGTTTATGTGCAGGAAGGTGCCCCATCCTGCACATAAACAGTCAATAATGGCGAATGCAGAACACATAGAGGGAGCATTATTTAATGATTGTTTATGTGCAGGAAGGGACATTTGATCTTTCTATGCATGCTGCAGAATGTAGCACATATAGAATAAGCATTTGCAATGCAATAGTTCTCGCATTTATGTGAGTTTAAGCTATTGGCATTGTAAAAGACAATGCCTTTTATTTATGTTTTATATACCAAACATAAATAAAATGCATTGTCTTTTACAATGCTAATAGCTAAAATTCGTGTAAATGCAAGACCTGATGCATTGGAAATGCTTGTTTTCACTCGCTAAGATTGCCCTTATACCTTGCCCCCTCATGCGAGGGAGGGACAGTGCCAATAGAGGAGGCAAGTGAAGACTGTGTGAGGGAGTGGGCAGCGAAGAAGCCTAAGCGCATTGATAGCAGCAGCTGCTCCTGGTTCAGCGCAGTGTCCGTGAAGCAGGCGCCACGCTTATTATGAACGTTTTTTTTTTTTAAGTGACAGAGTGCGGTGTCCCTGAAGCGGGTGCCATGCTCAGTATTAAAAAAATTTAAAATATGAATAAACAGAGCGCGGTGTCCCTCAAGCTGGCACTGCGCTCAGCATGCAAATACAAAGAAAAGCAGCCGCCATTGTCCCCATTAGTGTCAATAAACAAAAAAGTGCTCACCCACTTAAAATGCAGACCGTGTAACAAGCCAAGTAAAAGGTCAAGTCGTTATGAGCGGTAACAAATGCAAACAAGGAGGTACCAAGGAGGGACTAACAAGCCTATTTATGAATCAGAAGCTAGCATTCAAGAAGTACAATGACACAAGCCAATTACAAATATGGACGGAGAATGGACGGGGCTTCCACTGCATACTCTATTACAGCATGCCTCGCAGAGTGAGCTGCCGCTAGGCTCGACCTAGAAAGCAAAAACGAGGAGAAATAAAAGTATTTCTCCTCTGTGACCCACTCTAATGCCTGCTATTGCATGGTGTAATTTTTTGGCACTGGTTCACATATACATCTTCTTCTAAATCTGGGGCAGCGTCAAAAAGTAATGGGTGTTGCGGTGTAATGCCCACAGCAAAACTCATTGCCAGCGTCTTTCGTGCAGATACCTGCATTAAAGAGTACCCTATTTACAAAGCAGAATTAAGCCACAAAAAGTGGCTTTGTAAATATGGTGCATGGCGTTGTGCCACCAGAACGTCAACAAAAGTGATGTTCCTGTGGAGCAATCCCCTTGTTAATATGCCCCTCAAGAGTTTCAGGGCTTCGCAGAATCAGACTAGTCTCTACGTTATGATGCAATTGTTGCAATCCTTCCAATGTCTGGAGAGTGGGTTGGATGGGTCAAGAAGGGTGACCAAGTGTCACTTTAACTTGTAAGGCAATAATTCTTGCATGTCCCTGAATGGAAGATGACCTAATTCACATACATAAACTACTAACTTACATAACCGCCTCTAAGTATCTTGTTATTGGAACCGGGAATATCGTGAACTTTTCAAAATCTCTAATTTCCGACCTATGTGATCATACTTTTATCGAACATTGCCAATCATTTGCTGCACATGTGCCAATATATTTTAAAATAGGGTAGATCATTTTTCTTTCCTTCTAAAATGTCAGGATTGAGCTGTTTGCAATTTGATATCAATAACGGTAACATTTGTGATGAATAAAACTACCTTTTCTTGTTGACAACTCTTACACACACAAAACCTTGCACTCTGACAGCAACTACTGCCTTATTGCCAAGGTCTGCTGTGAAGTCGGAATAGGTAACAATTTCTATAATAAAAATATCATTCATGTATTGTAACAATTGCTTTTCACTCTCAATGTTAGATACAAAAATCTGCGTAATAGTCCTAAATTAGACTTTAGGAAGCAGTTGTCGGGGAAAAACGCCAGATCTCAGTTTATCTAAGTGCTTCTGAGTGTAAGCACATGTAAGCATGCTAGATTATAGGGTTAATCAATTTCCTGTACTTTTGCTAATGTCTTCTCAAGAGACTAGCCCTGAAGGATTAACAGCAAACACACTGTGAACTTACACATGAAAACACAAATGGCTAACAGAATCGGAAACTCGTGAGAACTTTTGGGGCATATACTGTGGAAAGCTTTATACAGACTGAGTTACTCATTCCAATACGAGGGCCCATACAATTACCACAAAATTACACTTCTGCTACGGGCTGTGGGAGATTTAGCTACTGGATGTTCGGGGTACTATACAACACATATTATATAACAAAGCCAGAGAACGAACTGTTTTTCAAATGTTAAACCATTTTTCTTATTAAACAAATTTGTGTAGAGTATAAATTTAAATTGCATTTTAGTTATATACATTTGGGTGCTATTCTCAAATGTTATGTTATGTTATGTTATTTATTTGTTAAAGCGCAAACAGCTGCCCCAGCAACGGAGCGTCCCGGCGCTGACCTAACCAGTACCTGAGGGGAGGGGGGACCAGCAGAGGAATTAGATGACAGAGAAGAGATGGGTTTTGAGTTCCTTTCGGAAAGCGATCAGAATGGTTTGGGTACGGATGTGCAGAGGTAGGGAGTTCCATAGCTTAGCCCCTAGGACTTTGAAGGAACGTCCACCCTGTCTGCAGAGCTTAGTTCGGGGGACCGTCACGAGGTGTTGTCCCAGTGAGCGCAAGTTGCGCTGGGGCGTGTATGGTACCAGAAGAGGGCGCAGGAGTTCAGGACAATCAGAGTTGAGAATTTTAAATGCCATGGTCAGGGTTTTAAAGTGGATCCGAGATTCAATTGGCAGCCAGTGCAAATTACGAATGGTGGCTCTGGCAGAGCACCTACGTGGGAGACCAACCACTGCTCTGGCGGCCGAGTTCTGGATACGTTGCAGTCTTGCTAGTTCAGCTTTGTTTGCCCCCAAGAGTAAGACATTGGCATAATCCAGCCGGGCAAGAATCATAGATTGTATAATGAGTTGGCGGGTTTTGGAGTCAAAGAATCCAAGTATGGGGTTGAGGCTCCTCATGAGACCCACACACGTAGCTGCCACTTTCTTCGTGTGGGACTGAAAGCTAAGTGAGGGGTCGAGCCAGACACCTAGGTTTTTGACGACATCTTTTGGCACGGGGGTGGGGCCAAGTGCAGAGGGCCACCAATGATGGTTCCAAAGGGTGGGGTTTTTTCCCAGGAGGAGGACCTCCGTTTTCCCGGCATTTAGCTGCAAGCAGTTGAGTGTCATCCACCTAGCGACTGCTGCGAGGCCATCTCTGAATTTGGTTGCCGAAGGTGATGGGCCTTCTGAGAGTGTGATGGCCAGCTGTGTGTCGTCAGCGTACGACACCAGCGTAAGGTCCCACTCTTTTGCCACCACTGCGAGAGGCTGAACATATAGGTTAAATAGGGATGGGCTAAGCGCCGACCCCTGGGGGACCCCTTGCCCGATGGAGTGGGGTTGAGAGATGTAGGGTGGGGCTGAAACTTGAAAGGACCTGTCTTTTAAGAAGGACTGGAACCATTCAAGGGCTAATTCGCCAATCCCAATGGCCTCAAGTCGTTTCAGCAAGATGTTGTGTGAGACCGTGTCAAAGGCCGCGCTGAGATCCAACAGGATCAGCGCGGCACTTTGACCGGCGTCTAGGATACCTCAAAGGTGCTCCGTAGTGGTCAGCAGAGCCGACTCAGTGCTGTGACCTGGCCTGAAGCCGTTTTGGGAGGGGTCCAGGACATGGTTTTGCTGCATGTGATGGGATAGTATTTTGTTGACATGAGCTTCAGCCAGTTTTGACGTCCAGGGGAGCAGTGAAATAGGCCGGAAATTTTCTGGTTTATTGGGGTCCAATGTGGGTTTTTTGATGATGGGTGAAACCCAAGCAGATTTCCAACAGGTGGGGACCACCGCTGAGGAAAAGGAGAGATTGAGTAGTTTGGCAAGCGGGGGGAGGAAGAAGTCGAGTGATTCCAAGAATTTGGATGGTCGCATGGGGTCTGCTGGGGAACCAGACTTGACCTGTCTACATAGTTTAGAAAGGTCGTCGAGGGATATGTCGGGTATTCTTAGCAGTTTTGATGTCTCTGCCGTCGGATAGGGGGTGTTAGTGGGCGTAGCATCGTCTTGTGGAAAGGACGCGTAGATCTTCCTCACCTTTTCGGTAAAAAAGGTGGCAAGGTCCTCACATTGTTTCAGGGAGGTGATGCAAGAGCCTGGATTGGGGATTTTCTGGAGATTTTGGACTAAGTTGAAGATGGTTTTGGTGGGATTGGAGCTGCGTTCGATTTCCTTTGCGTAGAAGGAGGCTCGAGTAGTGCGAATCGCCTTGTGGTAGGTGCGAAGTTTAGATAGGTAAAGGGTTTTGTTAGAGTCTAAGTAGTCTTTCCTCCACTCGCGTTCGGCTTTTTTGCACTCTTTCCGTAATATTTTGAGTGAGTCATTGTACCATGGGTTAGTGGGGGAACTGCGGGTTTTAGTCCATTTGGGCGGAATTAAGGCGTCAAGCCCTGTGACTATCCATTCGTGGAAGGCGGCGTATACTGTGTTAATATCCCTATTCTCATCGGGGAGGTGGAATTCTCCTAGGTGGTTGATGAGGTCTCCGGAGACGAGTTTGTGCCATGGTCGTTTGTGGCTGGAGTTCACCGCAACTTTGGGGGGCGGTTTTTTTGCCATAATGGCTAATTTAACAAGAAAGTGATCAGTCCAGCCCATGGGTTCAGGGGGATCAGCCGCGACTTCCGATAAATTAGAGAAAACGGGATCCAGTATGTGCCCAGCAATGTGGGTGGGGGAATGAACCAGGGAGTTTAACTGCAAGGCCATGATGTCGGCTAGCAGGTTTTTGATAATGGGGTCAGTGGTGGAGTCGAAGTGGAGATTGAGATCACCCAAGATGGTGAAGTTGGGGGAAGAGACTGCCAAGGTGCGAGCAAGTTCCAAGAGTTCCTCAATGAATCTGGCGGAGGGGCCAGGAGGCCGATAGATGTAAAGGCCAGAGAGAGTGAATTGCGGGCAAGTGGCAATCTTGAAGCGTGCGCATTCGCAGCCCCAGATTTCTTCTTTGATGAAGGAGCAGTTGTATGTGCTTCGGTATACAACGGCTATTCCACCGCCCCTAGAGTCTCTGTTAACCAGTTTCATGGAGAAACCGTTAGGCAGCGTGAGATTTAAAATGCTGGTTTGGTCGTTATGGAGCCAGGTTTCACATATGAACAGAATATCTGGGTTTTCGTCCGAAATGAGAGTGTTGACTTCTGCATGGTGCTTTACGAGAGATCTGACATTCAATTGCAGAACCCGGAGGGAAGGCAGCTTAGGTATTGCTGCTGTACCACTTACCAGGCTGGGCAGGGGCGTAGTAAAATTGCAGGACTCACAATGAAGTGCAGTTTGTCCGAGGCGACCTTCGAGCTTGTTGCATCTAGTTTTGTCCTTTAATGAAAGGAGATGGTCTCTGTCATAGCTGAAACGAAGTGGGGGATTTTGTGCAGGGGGACTGGCGAGAGGCGATGTCTTGGCGATGACGGGCGCAGACGGGCTTGCCTTTAGCGCGCCTTCGGCACGCTGGCGGCGCGCCCGCTGCGCGCGTCCGCTGTGCGTCCGGGGAAGGCACATTGTTTTTAAGAGGAAGGGAGGGGGGCGTGGCCTAACGGCCGTGGGCGTGGCCTGTGGGCTTCGTGTGGAATGGCGGCAAGTGAGCTCTAACCCGCGGCAGCGCTGTGCTCAGCTGCGCGGAGATACCAGGTGCGGTATAGGAGGGGAAGTGCCCAGGGAGGAGTGCACAACAAGGTAAAACAATCACCTTCAATTTTAAAAACAATCGTACTCCCGGCTTTCCGCCTCAGGAGTTGGTCACATCTAATGCGGGCGAGGAGTTCAGCGCGACTTATATAATGAGCCAGGAGGGGGCGTGGCCTCACGGCCGTGGGCGTGGCCTGTGGGCTTCGTGTGGAATGGCGGCAATTGAGCTCTAACCCGCGGCAGCGCTGTGCTCAGCTGCGCGGAGATACCAGGTGCGGTATAGGAGGGGAAGTGCCCAGGGAGGAGTGCACAACAAGGTAAAACAATCACTTTCAATTTTAAAAACAATCGTACTCCCGGCTTTCCGCCTCAGGAGTTGGTCACATCTAATGCGGGCGAGGAGTTCAGCGCGACTTATATAATGAGCCAGGAGGGGGCGTGGCCTCACGGCCGTGGGCGTGGCCTGTGGGCTTTGTGTGGAATGGCGGCAAGTGAGCTCTAACCCGCGGCAGCGCTGTGCTCAGCTGCGCGGAGATACCAGGTGCGGTATAGGAGGGGAAGTGCCCAGGGAGGAGTGCACAACAAGGTAAAACAATCACTTTCAATTTTAAAAACAATCGTACTCCCGGCTTTCCGCCTCAGGAGTTGGTCACATCTAGTGCGGGCGAGGAGTTCAGCGCGACTTATATAGTGAGCCAGGAGGGGGCGTGGCCTCACGGCCGTGGGCGTGGCCTGTGGGCTTCGTGTGGAATGGCGGCAAGTGAGCTCTAACCCGCGGCAGCGCTGTGCTCAGCTGCGCGGAGATACCAGGTGCGGTATAGGAGGGGAAGTGCCCAGGGAGGAGTGCACAACAAGGTAAAACAATCACCTTCAATTTTAAAAACAATCGTACTCCCGGCTTTCCGCCTCAGGAGTTGGTCACATCTAATGCGGGCGAGGAGTTCAGCGCGACTTATATAATGAGCCAGGAGGGGGCGTGGCCTCACGGCCGTGGGCGTGGCCTGTGGGCTTCGTGTGGAATGGCGGCAATTGAGCTCTAACCCGCGGCAGCGCTGTGCTCAGCTGCGCGGAGATACCAGGTGCGGTATAGGAGGGGAAGTGCCCAGGGAGGAGTGCACAACAAGGTAAAACAATCACTTTCAATTTTAAAAACAATCGTACTCCCGGCTTTCCGCCTCAGGAGTTGGTCACATCTAATGCGGGCGAGGAGTTCAGCGCGACTTATATAATGAGCCAGGAGGGGGCGTGGCCTCACGGCCGTGGGCGTGGCCTGTGGGCTTCGTGTGGAATGGCGGCAAGTGAGCTCTAACCCGCGGCAGCGCTGTGCTCAGCTGCGCGGAGATACCAGGTGCGGTATAGGAGGGGAAGTGCCCAGGGAGCAGTGCACAACAAGGTAAAACAATCACCTTCAATTTTAAAAACAATCGTACTCCCGGCTTTCCGCCTCAGGAGTTGGTCACATCTAATGCGGGCGAGGAGTTCAGCGCGACTTATATAATGAGCCAGGAGGGGGCGTGGCCTCACGGCCGTGGGCGTGGCCTGTGGGCTTCGTGTGGAATGGCGGCAATTGAGCTCTAACCCGCGGCAGCGCTGTGCTCAGCTGCGCGGAGATACCAGGTGCGGTATAGGAGGGGAAGTGCCCAGGGAGGAGTGCACAACAAGGTAAAACAATCACTTTCAATTTTAAAAACAATCGTACTCCCGGCTTTCCGCCTCAGGAGTTGGTCACATCTAATGCGGGCGAGGAGTTCAGCGCGACTTATATAATGAGCCAGGAGGGGGCGTGGCCTCACGGCCGTGGGCGTGGCCTGTGGGCTTCGTGTGGAATGGCGGCAAGTGAGCTCTAACCTGCGGCAGCGCTGTGTTCAGCTGCGCGGAGATACCAGGTGCGGTATAGGAGGGGAAGTGCCCAGGGAGGAGTGCACAACAAGGTAAAACAATCACTTTCAATTTTAAAAACAATCGTACTCCCGGCTTTCCGCCTCAGGAGTTGGTCACATCTAATGCGGGCGAGGAGTTCAGCGCGACTTATATAGTGAGCCAGGAGGGGGCGTGGCCTCACGGCCGTGGGCGTGGCCTGTGGGCTTCGTGTGGAATGGCGGCAAGTGAGCTCTAACCCGCGGCAGCGCTGTGCTCAGCTGCGCGGAGATACCAGGTGCGGTATAGGAGGGGAAGTGCCCAGGGAGGAGTGCACAACAAGGTAAAACAATCACCTTCAATTTTGAAAACAATCGTACTCCCGGCTTTCCGCCTCAGGAGTTGGTCACATCTAATGCGGGCGAGGAGTTCAGCGCGACTTATATAATGAGCCAGGAGGGGGCGTGGCCTCACGGCCGTGGGCGTGGCCTGTGGGCTTCGTGTGGAATGGCGGCAATTGAGCTCTAACCCGCGGCAGCGCTGTGCTCAGCTGCGCGGAGATACCAGGTGCGGTATAGGAGGGGAAGTGCCCAGGGAGGAGTGCACAACAAGGTAAAACAATCACTTTCAATTTTAAAAACAATCGTACTCCCGGCTTTCCGCCTCAGGAGTTGGTCACATCTAATGCGGGCGAGGAGTTCAGCGCGACTTATATAATGAGCCAGGAGGGGGCGTGGCCTCACGGCCGTGGGCGTGGCCTGTGGGCTTCGTGTGGAATGGCGGCAAGTGAGCTCTAACCCGCGGCAGCGCTGTGCTCAGCTGCGCGGAGATGCCAGGTGCGGTATAGGAGGGGAAGTGCCCAGGGAGGAGTGCACAACAAGGTAAAACAATCACTTTCAATTTTAAAAACAATCGTACTCCCGGCTTTCCGCCTCAGGAGTTGGTCACATCTAAATAGCAGTTGTAGAACGCTTTGTAGTACTACAAAATGTACCACAGTATGCTATTCACAAACCTCTACTAAATGTTGGATGGGTACAAATGAGTAGCTGGAAAATGGGGATTTCTTACGAATAAAAGTGATTGGAGTAGGGAGGAGCACGGAGAGGCTCAGAGAGGGTAAAGCAGGGTCAGGAAGGGATGTAAACCCACCCACAAAAGAGTGAGGGGCGGATTTATCAAGCAGTTGTGTCACCCTTGTGTTACGCAGTGAGCTGCAAGGGCGAAGCAACTACTAAGTAAGATTTATCAAGCCAAGCAGGGCCACCTTGTGTGGCTCTGCGTGACTTGATCAATCAATTGTAATGCAAAGCAGCGCAAATCACTGCTTTGCATTACTGGTCCACAGGAAGGCGTTCCATGGGTTGAGCATGGGTGTTCTCATGCATCCTCACATAGATTTTGGTGCATTCATACATTAACCATTATTGGTAGACCGGGGAATGCATCAAAATGCTACGCCTCCTCAGGTGAGGCATAATGAGGAGAAATATCTTAATTTCTCCTCAGTTTCTCCTCTTTCTATGATGCCACTCTGGATTGATTTTGTGCAGTAAGGTGCCCCTTCCTGCGCGAAAACAATCCTGCTTACAACACAGGCACCCTTGAACCATGGTTCTAGGCTACCTGTGTTGGCACTAGGCAGCACATTGTGCACCTGAGCTGGGAAGAGACAGGAATGTGCTGTGTAATGTTAAACACGGTGCATTCCTGCCCTTTTCCTATCATGCAGCCTACCAACATGGCTTGCTGCACTGCATGATTTTTTTATAAATGTGCTCCATAATCTATAGCCATTCACAAACTGCACTTCTATAGTTACTATAATCAAAAAGGGACACAGAAACAAAGCAATAGTTCTAGCACTGCACATGGCCCGCCATTGGTATTGTAACCCTCTCCGCTCAATCAAAATAATGGAGGTAAAGACTTAAAAATAAATGCCCATAGGAAATATAGTTAAATTAAATTACATTATTGAAACTAGAAAAACATATAAATATCACTTAATGTATAAAAAAGGTATTTATAAAATTAGTGCATATATTTATTTATTTACAACATTTTTAATACCCTAACATTTACAAGTTAATGTAAATATAATTTTTCATTAATATTATTAAAATATAATTACATTTCTTTATTAACTTCTCTACATCTCTTTTAAAAATCATTAATGCATGATATTTTGGTTAATTTGGGGGGATTTATTTTCCATTCAACCTTGAAAAAAATAATTGTAATGTAGTTTGATTTTTTTTAAATCATGTAATTTTTTTATTCAAAATGTAGTTAATAGTGCTGAGCTTTTATGTATGGAATATTCTTTGCCATAGGCACCCATTACCATTACCCGTTGGCAGAGATCTCTGCATGGTAAAGTATAGGGAAATGTTCCCTAAATTTTGCTGTGGGAATATCTCCACCCCGGTGGTGGTGATCTCTACATGGTAAAATATACTGAAAAGTTTAAGGGCCTGATTAGGATGGCGGGCACTGCCATCCCAAGCAAGTTTCCCGCCCGCCACATTAGGATGGTGGGCGGTTTGTTGGTGGTAGGAAAGACAGTGCAGGGATAAGTACAGTGTCCCTTTTTTGCACTGCGGCGAGCGATGCAGCCAGCAGCACCCGCCGCAATGCAAAATATAAGCATTGCGACCCCCATGGTGGCGGTCGCATCGTAATGCCTACTACGGGGCTGCCAAAAGCCTGCCCGGCGGTCCGTCTACGAAAGTCTGCCCGCCATGCCTATCAGGCCTTAAATGCTTTTTTAATTTGGAAAAAGTGTGTAAAAATACTTTTCTTTTAAATATTTGGTTCCTATACATAAAGCAGTGTCTCCAATTTCATCATTCTGTGTAGAAGGTAACAAGATTTTTAATCATTAAGACTTTGCTAAGGAAGCAGTAGATACAATAGATACCCAAAAAGAATATTCTTTGCTCCATCCCTTTTATAAGGAAGCTGTCCATAAATATGGCAGGTGTGATACTATGCTTTGCTCCAATGTCAATGAGTAATTATAACTCAGTTTTTCTTGATAAACCTCCTGTATTCTACTTTCTCTTATATGAACTAGATTGTCATAATTTCAAATATGTGCACCTTCCTGAGAAGATATTTTAAATAGAGGTAAAAAATGTTGGCTGCTCTCAAACCTATCAATGGTATCAATGCCATAATTGATGGGGCATACTTGCCACTGTTTAATAAATGTGCAAGCAAAGGAGGTGGAAAGTATCCCATAGTGCTAGCGGGACAGTCTCACAATTTATCTCCAACACTAGGTCTGACCACTACATTAATGGGCACTCATGGAATTTCGGAGCCGCATTTGGTAAACAAACAATGGATAGCCATAAAAGCAGGAGAAACTAATCAGAGACATCACAGTTAACACCAAATAATCTATCTAATTGTGATATTGAATGGTCCTGACTCCCTTTTATGTTATGGGGAAGCTCAAAAATGCACATATAACAATCTAAATAAATCTTCCCTATGATTTTTCCAATTTATCTTTTCACTAAAGTCCTGGGATGTTTCTGGATTAAAGAAATTACTAAAACACCAGCTGAATGTCATTCTTATCTGAGGGAGACATTCTATGTTTACAAAAACCCTGAAGCATACAAATCCTAGCT
Source organism: Triturus cristatus (assembly GCF_964204655.1). NCBI lineage: Eukaryota > Metazoa > Chordata > Amphibia > Caudata > Salamandridae > Triturus > Triturus cristatus. The sequence continues at coordinate 469,498,911 of NC_140593.1, read as the reverse complement.
ATCAAATGTTAGCAGGAAATATTTCCTTCAGCTTCGAAAGAGAGTAAATAAGGTTTTCCTTCTGGTGGACTTTCTATCTATATATCAGTAGCTATTTAGACATGTTGTATCTTAATTAAGCCATATGTACAGTTTCAAGCTGATTAAATCTGCACTCTACTGGTCAAAAACATACTTAAAGGGTTTTATAATGAGAAAATATATTATATTTACATTGAGGACTTGAGGTACTCATTACAGGTGATTTTTACCAGAACTAACTTTATAACAATCCTACAGCTTTCCCTTGCACTACTGTGTGTGCTCAGTTAGTGGGATGTAAATGAATAAGGTATGCTAACACGATCTAATTTTCATAACAACTATATCCTTTCTTCTTTCAATATCTTTAATATCACTACACTAAAATATATATCTCATAAGGTGATGTTACCCATTGTTCACTTGGTAGATAGGATGTTTTAAACTATATATTTGTTTCACATTCACTATTATCAGTTTGTACATATTTTAAAGTGATCCCCAAAAATATAGGTGCTCATTTTCCCATTGTATTCTCCTGTGATTTACATATACTGAAATATGATAAGTTTGTTCATACTGGAGTTTTTTTAGGGTGTGTGCCAACTGAAAAGTATTATATAAAGCAACACTCTCTGTGAGGATGCCAGAAAAACTAATTGTAAGCTCACATGACACAAATTTCCCTTTAGAGACAACTGGCTCAGCACACAACTATGGTCAAATACAGTTTAGAGATATGTGGCAATATCTAACAGTCAATAATTGAAAATGAATGCAATGTCTTCCAAATGAGTCAAATAAGCCTTGGGTTTGCTAGAAACATATCCTTTCTTTATTCTTTTTTGGGATTTCTTTAGTTAAAAGCACAACACAAACTTCATAGCCGATGCGGCGCATTTCGTCCCAATGGGTCTTCTTCAAGGCTGTTATGTTTGTAAGTGGTGTTGAAGAAAAATACACAACAATTTCTTATCAGAAGGAAGTACTTTACCGAGGAATTTTCTTGGTAAGAGTACTGTATGTCGTAGATATTGATGTATAGAAGGGTGTTTAGTGACCCGAAATATATGCGATGTCGTGCAACGGCGTGGTCTGGAGTCAGAAAGAGTCTTAATGAATGATTTCGTTTTTTGATGCCTATGTTCCTGGGACAGAGTTAAGCCAGGCGAAGGAACATGAGTTACCAACAACAAAAAAACACCAAAACAGTTTAAACAAGGGTCGCTCTGGGGCCCCTACTGCTTAGTGTGTAATTTACCGATCTTGGTTTTGCTTTAACAAGGCTAGGTTATTTCCTCTGAAACTTTGTGAACAAAAAATACACATTTTGCAGTATGCTGATGACCCAGAAATCCTCAATCAAACCCCAAAAAGACTTTCAAAGAACTTTAAATGAATTACATGTACATAAATTATGTATAATTAGTTGCTAATTGTGAGAAATTGGTTTGTTGGTTGAGGTAGAGGGGTGAAACTGTACTCAGGCAACTATCACATTCCTTGTCAGGGTGAATGATAACAACATCACTAAATCTACCTGTGCGTAACCCTCTGGCAGATAGGCACACAACCAGAGAGGCTTAGCTTAGAATCAATGTGGAAAGTATTTATGCTGCACACAAACAGTAACAAAGTGAAGACACAACAAAAGTAAAACCTCACACCAATCTAGAACAATAGAGTAATATGTAATACAAAAAAATTCCACTAAAATGAATGACAAAAATCCAGACAGTGGAACCGAAGTTCTGCAGTTTCAAAGATTTTAGGAAAAATAGTGCTTAGAAACAAATACTGCCAATAAAGGTCATCTGGTTTTGCTGGAGTAGGATCAAGTCACAAGTTCAGGCTGACTGCGAAGTAGCAAAGCCGGGCACAAGGCCAGGTTTGGCCTACAGAGATAGTCCCTTGTATCCTTGGAATCACGATGCAATGTCCACACTGGCCTGCATTACGTTCCATTGAGAAATGGCTGAGCGGGAGCTGCAGTGTGTGGACCTTGGTCAAGATGCATTAAGCTTGGCCAGTGCTGTTGAAGCCGTGGATCAGTAGCTTCAATGCTGGCATCGAGATGCGTTGTGCTGTGTTAGGTCAATGAAGCCACCAGTCTGGGGCTGCGTTAACGAGACTTGCATTGAGATGCATCATGCTGGATTTGTGGTGGTGAAGTCCCCCATCAGGAGCTGCAGTGCAAGATCCGGCATCGAGTGTAGTGCACTGTGCCGGTTCCAATGAAGCCACCTGTCTGGAGCTGGCAATATGAGGACTTGCACTGAGATGTATCGCACAGCATCGGTTCTGATGAAGCCAACAGTCAGGAGCCTATTGTGTGCCTTTAGCTCAGAACAGGAGGCCAGTCGACTGACCCATGGAAACACTCTGGTAGCCCTGGGTTCAAGCATCAAGGCAGGCCTCAGGTACAATGGCAGTCCTCAAACAGCTGGGCTGTCCTCAAGCAGCTGGGTAGGCCGGCTTCTTAAAGAGTACGCAGGTCTAGGAGTGTTCTGAAGAGTGCGTTCGAGGGTTTTATTTTTATACCTGGTGCCAGCTTCGAAGTGGATGAAACGTCTATAGGTTTCCCCCTACAGATACTTCTGAAGTTTCCTTCCTCCCTGCCCTGGTCCCAGGATGTTTGGAGTGACAAAAGTCTATTGTGAAGTATTTTGTGAGTCCAGGCGGTAGCCCTTACCGAAAATGTGGTGACCAATTCTGACAGGAGGCACATCTTGCCAACACCGGGTACCCCTTTGTGACACTGTCTGATAGGAATACCTAAAGGCCAACTGCCACCGACACCTAGTCAGGTGCCCCAGGACACTGGCTGCAGGCACCAAATGGTTACAACAAAAACATGCCAACTTTCTAAAAAAGGAATTTTCGAAATCATGACTTAAAACCCATTTTTAACATAAAATAGGATTTTAAATTACAATTCTTAGGAGACCAAACTTGACATGTCTACCTCTCCCCAAGCAAAAGCAATCATTTATTTAATATAATAAGGTAACCTAAAGTCATTCTATGGGCGAGGTTGGTGTTGCAGTAGTGAAAAACTAATTTAAGAGTTTTTCAATACCATGGCATGTCCAATTTTTAAGTACTTTGCACCCTGTCCTGTGGGCTGTTTAGGGCTTTCCCTAGGGGTGACTTCTATGTATTGAAAAGGAAGGTTTAGGCCTGGCAATTATCTTTATTTTGACTGTTCGAAATGGCAGTTTAAAACTGCACAAAGGCTGCAAAGTTAGGCCAGAGATATGTTTTAAAGGGCTACTTAAGTGGGTGGCACAATCAGTGCTGCAGGCCCACAAATCCCCCTCTTCCTTCCTGTAATGTCTTGTACTTGCATTTATATTTTTCTTCCTTAATGATACCAGTTGTGACATTGTTGTTTGTTTTCACAGGCCCACTAGTAGCATTTAATTTAAAGTCCCTGGGTACAGGTAGTGCAACTTTATTAGGGACTTATAAGTAAATAAATGTGCCAATTGGGTGTAAGTCAATTTTGCCATGTTCAATTAAGTGAGCACAAGTTCTTTAGCATGATTAGCAGTGGTAAAGTACACGGAGTGCTAAAGCCAACAAAAACACATTTCAGCTAAACAGGAGAGGAGAAGGTAAAAATGTTTGGGAAGACCAATTTAAAGCTGTCAGATATAACACAAATCAATTCAAAACTAAAGCATTGGCCTTTGGTAAATCTAAGAAGGCCATCAAAACACGTATGTAGGTCCTCTTTCCTTAAAACCTGCCACAGCTTAAAATTGTTTGGGAATGTGGCTCTCTGACAAGTTTTCCCCGGGGCACCATTTGTCCACAGTTAAGAATAAAAGTGCTGTCTTAATCTTTGTAATATGAAGACCTAATGCAACATTGTAAAGTGCACCAGCAGAAACAATTTCGAAGATAATTAAGGGCAAATCATTACAAGTTCATACAATGGTCAGTGTGCCTTACAAGGCACAATGACTTTCCCACTGCATAGTTTCCATTGGAAAAACTATAGGGAGGCATTTCCTCTGCCACTAAGGGCACATAGATCACAGATTCTCTTTGAATTTGGGCTTTTGAATCAAGATTTCACATACAATGCAGACTGTATTCAATACCTTATCAGCTCACTAAAAGCAGGGTCAATGTAAGCAGTGCTAAAATAATTATTTAGGAGACTAATTTACACTCTAATTCTTGGACACGCTCTTTATATCTAGCCATTAGGGATTTGGAAATGGACTGCATTTGGGCAGATAACACACCTAAAGCAGTTCTGAAGGCCAGGCTACAATTTCACGTACTGTTTATTTCAAAAGTTGCTGACCTTACTGAATATAAAGAATTAAGGCATGCTGATGTATAATTGTGTGAAATGACACACTAATCAAGTCTTATTACATTCAGGGAATTGTTAATAGTATCATTTAGAGAGCCCATAATCCTTGTGAGCTTTTTTATTTTTCCATCAAGGGAATTTAGACAATCTTGTGAAATTCATTTGAATGACTGTGTAAATTGCAGACTCCCTAATTACAAGAGTGATACCATTTTGCACTTGTTCTTTTGCTGCCCAGGAATAAGCACAGAAAGACAAAAGCTGGTAAAACAAGTCATCTTAAACAACGGAATTATAAGATGTATGAATGTCCCCAAGTATTGCCATAATTCGGAGATTATTCCTGAGCTTTTCCGGGGTGCCAAATTCTTACAAGGTGTCTTCAGAAAATGATCTCTTAAGTGACTTAGTTATACTTCATCTTTGATTTTCCAAAATTATTATCATTGTTTTTTGAGGAGTGTCGATTCGCTACCTATGAGATAGAGACGACTGGATACAATTTACAATTAAAACATATGGTGATACAATAGTCTTCACAACTGGCAGTGTTGTAGTTGCACCAGAATGCAGTAATCTTTTGTATGTAATCATAATGCATTTTAGATCTTTTTTCATGTTTATGTACATTTTAAATTGAGTAATGATTTTTATCTCATGCACTAAAGATAATATACTTTAGAAATGTGGGCCTTGAATGCATATGTAAGCTACCACTTCAAATAAGTAATCAAACTAAATTGTTGAACATTGAAACCATTTTTCTGGACCTTTACAATCACTAAAGCTCTCTAAGAGTACAGTGTGACCCTATGATGTTTCTAAAATATCATGTTAGAGACATCTAAACAACATGAGATTTAGGTATCAAATTCAAATTCCCTATTAGAAAGGTGATATCATATTTATGCACATAGTACATTACTCCATTCTGGGCCAGCCGCGGTCTGTAGTAGGAGTAACTGCAGGGCGGTGACGTGGGGAGGGGGAGGGGCAGGGTGGGGGGTAGTAAACTATGGATTACAGAGGTTTACAGGTAAATTAACATATAAATTAATAAAAAAGAATTTTGTTGCGTGCACTGCATCGCATTTGGGGATGCAGTGCACGCAACAAAATTTGTTTAATTAATTTATATGTTAACTTACCTGTAAACCTCCGTAATCCATAGTTTACTACCCCCCACCCTGCCCCTCCCCACGTGACGCCCTGCAGTTACTCCTACTACCGACTGCGGCTGTTCGGGGCCCTCTCCCAGACTGCAAAGAAGATCAAACATAGGTATGAAAATGTGATTCCAATATATAGGGGGGGGAATCAATACATTCCAGGCTAATTAGCTGAAAGCTAGCTCATGAATTGCTGAAGAGTAGAGTCCAAGTATTCTGAAACTGCTAAGTGAACCACAAATCCTGGTACAGCATGAAAGGATGACACTAGTTGCGCTTCCAAAGTCCATGATTCATTACATTTGAATGGAGCACAGGAGACTTCTTCAGGGCTAGGGGACACACCTCCTGTACATCGAAGTTTTATTGAGCAAAATTATTGTGAAGTTACAGAAAAAAAGAAGAATATCAGACTCGGTCTATTCTGCTTTACCCCATAAGGAGTCTACAAACGTAAACTCAATTGTCCATTCCCATTTGCAAGGGTCTTGAAATGGTAAGACGATGAAATGTTCTTGCTATATTGGTTCACAGTTCACTTGTCACACGAAAATCAGAAGTATTATGTTTGTTTTGTAGTCATTAAATACATACTATATAGCACGTCTCGTTTAAAAGGGACAGGCTGGTAGAACCAGGGAAGACTAGTATTTCACACATGCCAGACATACTTCGTCTTTGTATGATTTTTCCCATGTTTTTGGAAAGAACTAGCAGTAGGAACTCTCCGTACTTCTTTATGTGTAGTTCAGTTTAAATTGAGTCCATTCTGTAAGTTTTCTTATTACACTGACATCTAAAAAAGATATCCACGCACCACGACTGGTGAGCGAGAAGCGCATCTTAGTCTAAATACTTCAGTGAAATTCAGAATTGTCTTTGAAACACACCCTGTTCTTATTGGCGCTTGTGACCAAAAGTACCATAAAAATTAAGCATTGGGCACCTAAATATAGTTCATATCGTATTTCGACCAATGTTACTGGCCCCGTGTGCTTCCTTAATTAATTGCCCAACCTTTTCCCAAAATGTCCGTAGGGTCCTTTATTATGCTTTTGCATTGGACTTGCAAAAGCTCATGACTCAACTTTCATTAGAACATTGGAATGTTGGAAGCTCCATTGAAAACAATTGAGTGCTCCGGGCTTACAATGGCTGGTATAAGCCCGGAGCGCCAACATTCCAATGTTTCTTTGTTCACAGATCTGGCTGTGAACAAAGGCTTCAGGGAGCCTGACGGGATTTGAATCCCCTTGCGCTCCCTGAAGGCTTTGTTTTATTTGTTAGAACACTCTGCCCTCTAGTGGCAGAATGTTCTAATAGCCTTATATCCCTTCGTAGCAGGGCTATAACGGCTATTAAAGTCCCGCTGCTTTGTTAAAGTTCCTCGCCTTTGGCTCGGGCCTTTAACGGTGCAGCGGGCCTTTAATCGCCGGTATAGCCGCAACGGCGGGCTATAAGGCTATATTAGTGTCCTTTCTTGATACTTAGGTAAACACAGGAATGTTGCCTTCAAGTTTCACAAGCCTAATACCATTTAAAAAATGTTGTAGTTTCCGAATGGAGTGTGCCAGTAATCATGATACCGTGATAGACATGTTCTGCTTCATAGGCTGCCTGTGTTTCATAATACTACAACTAATGAAAGAAGCCTCAAAAGTCATAAAGTAGAAAGACGTCTGAGAAAAAGAATCTCTAAGTAGTTTGGTGACCTTAAAGTAACTTGAAAAGGGTGCAACAGTCCTTAATGTTATGTTATAAGGTTTTGTTGAGCGCACATATCACCCGGAGGGGTCTCAAAGCGCTATAGCAAATACAAATGAAGGTGTAGATTGACGGCAAACAGGAGGAGAAAAAGCAATCAAAATAGCCAGGTTTTAAGTCTCTTTCGGAACTATTTGTGATCGGTGATCATACGAAGCTACGTTGGAACGTCATTCCAGAGGGGAGGAGCTAAAAGAAAAAAGGATTTGCCACCATTCCTGGTGGTGCGGACCCTAAGAGCGATGAGTAGATGTTTAGTTCCTGACCTAAGATTCCTGTTAGGTGAATATACCAGTGAGGTTTCTTGGCCAAGTAGCTTGGCCCGTTTCCATGCATGGTCTTATGTACCAGGAATATAATCTTGAAACAAACTTGTTTCCTAATAGGGAGTTAGTGTAGAGCTTTTAAACTGGGTGCAGGCGGAGACCGCGATGGTAGATTTAACAAACACCAATCTGGTGGCGGTGTTCTGCAACACGTGGAGTCTGGTAAGTAGCTCTTCATTGATGGAGGCCATCAGAGTGTTTCCATAGTCCAGACGACTGACTGTTAGACCCTGAACGAGTGGTTTCTTTGATTCCACTGGAGTCCATTGGAAGATTTTACATAGGCTTCGAATTATGCCATTACAGGTGTTCAAGATATGATTTACATGGCCTTTCATGGACAACTTGTCGTTGATTTTTACTCCAAGGTTACGTATCATGGGGTTAAGAGATGGACAAGAGCCAAAGCTCTGAGCCCACCAGTCATTGGACCAGAGTTCATGTGCTTTTCCGAATAATGAATGTAGGAAATCCCACTAGCCATGTGGTGTAACCATTCTGCTAAAATCAAATACACAAAACACAGAGGGCATAAATGAATACTGATACATACAAGAGCAGCATGACTTGCAAAACATGGCCAAAAATGGCAAGAAATGTTAGTCTACTGACTCACGTGGGTGTGATATCAGCTCACTGCACTTCATGTACACCAGCCATTCGATGGTCAAAAGGCTTTCTTTCCACACTCTTGTTGGCAGGCCCATTCATAAAAGCATTTGTGTCTGCAGCTAAAAATAGAGCTATGTTATGGGTTCAACAAGTCAGGAATTTCTGGACATTGAAGTCCTTTGTTGGGAGTGAACCCTTTGGCTCGTATGTAGAGCATCCTGTAAAACATGGCAGAAATGGCAGATCAGGTAGTAACAGTACTAGCCGCCATGTTAGCCATTTTTAAGACAAGTGCAGTGATTGGGTGGAATAACTGTAAGAAACATTGCTTCAATGGGTCATTAATTGTAAATGTCCCCATGTACACATTGCTGCAGGAGATGCCTGGGACACTTCATCGATGGAACTTTGACGATGCCCCCTGAGCAGATACCATAACTGTTTTGTACTTACCGCGGAGCCCGAGTAACCTTGGCCGATGCCGGGTGGAGCTGTCCTATGCAGCTATAGAGGAGTTTGGCTCTGGTTCACCCCCTCGGCCGTCACCTACCCAGCCGGACATCTGACATTGTTTTCCTCGTCGCCCCGTTGTGTTTCCTTCCCTCCCCTGCATCTCATGTTTCTGTTTTATCCTATGTCTTTACTTGAAGTCTGTAATTGATGTAATTTATGCAACCTGTAATGCTCTGATCCTCATGTAAAGCGCTCTGATACCTCCGGGTCTAGCCAGCGCTATTTAAAACTTTGCAAATAAATGAAATCAAAGGAAGGTGTTTAGTATTATTCTCACATCTCCTTGTAATTTTCAGAAATGTTTGATATGTTCCGGAGAGGAAAACATGCCTGGTAATTCAGTTACCAGACATTTTCTCTCTTCATGGCAGTAGCAGGGGGTTTGAAATGCCCCCTTAATTGGAGGACATCAAGGAATGGTGAATGGCTAGCCTAATAGTCTGTCCAAGCCTTTGCGCGTTACATTTTAGTATTGGTAGTGTGATCTTGGACACATTATTTTATGCCCCCTTCCTCTTGTCACTTCCCTTCTGCTGGCAATAAGGGTACGTATTAGAAACAAGAAAAACAAAATGCCAGATTTATGCGCAAAATAAGAAAATATGACATCGGATTTACAATTCACTTGTTATTTAGACAGTAGGAGCTGTCCACTAACAGTTTAAAGTGTTTAATAAATTGTTGGTTTTGCATTTTATAACTAGAATCCAGCACAAACAAGCGCGCACTTTGTTATTGCACACCGTTTAACGACTATTTCTTGTGAATTCATACCTCGTCACACTCTCCTCACGCTGAAGAATACGTTTTTTTTTCTTGCCAACTGACCTGCTCCTCTGTCATCAGACTTAATTTGGAATTGAATACATTTGACCGGATTCATTGCTGTTTCTTCTCTACTCGTAAGACTTTCCCTCTCCAAATATATCTTCCAATATTCTCCATTGAGAATAGAGCTACCAAATGTAAATGCATTATATATCAACGGTACTTACACGTTTTCAAAGCAAAAGCGGCTAATGGAACAGCTGTTACATTAATATATTATAGAAACATTGCACTGCGATTTACAGTTACGCGGCAAAAACGGCAGAACGCATAACCCGGGCAGGAGCCGTGCGAAGCCCATTTTCCTTTAATGTTTCCATCGGGAATGAATGACTGAATTCCTGTCTGGCAGGGTCTGAGGCAATCACTCTCCTAAATGGTTGAAGACCATAAAGGGCAGCATTACACCTCTGAAGTGGTTTTTGTGGATACATTTGCTCTCAGTCTGCAGGGTGGGGAAAATGAGTCCTCATCTCAGACGAGTCATACTTATTCCGATGTAAGCTTTATTTATACTAGATTTGTCATTGAAAAAGACTTTCCTCTATTTCATGTTCCATTACACTGAGCAGTTTCTGCTTTCAGTTTGATTTATGGCTCTACGGCCTACCAATTGAAAAGTGGATTTATGGACTTTGGGAACACGGAAAGTGTAATGTCGGTGTTACACGCAAATTAGAACTTAAAACGGCACCACACGCTGGTTTCATTGGGGCTGCTAAGTACTTGTCAGACTACAGTAAATAAATAGTCCCTAGGTAATGTGGCTAATTAAATTCATCTTACTCTTATTACACTGTCATTTTCTAATTTAAAATAAGAAGAATTTCCCAGCAGGATGGTCGAACTATATTAGGTAAGATGATTGTGTCAAATTGTGCTACTAAAATAATTATTGCCGTGAGTTAAGTAGTAAAATATGCCGGCTTTTCTTTCAGTTTCTGATTTATATTCGATTCTGTCTTAACTGTCTAGAAGCATAGATGACATTTTTACTCCGGTGACTACATCTTGGGAAATTAGAATCTGAAAGCAACATTTCCCACACTAACGATTCAAAAATGACTAAATAATTTCAAAGACATTATGGGGCAGATTTACAGTAACTGTTGCATCTCTGCATATCAGCAGGGATGCGGCAGTTATTTTGCGTGACCTTAGAAACCTCTTGCGCCACCATGAATCTGCCGCATTTACAATGGGGCGCACCGTGGCGCAAGAATAGACAGATGCGTGACGCATCTGCAGCGTATAGGTGACGCAGTGCTGGAGGCGACACAACTCCAGCAATGCTCAGGGGCGCCCTAAACTTGCTGTGCTTCGTCACTCCTTATGCCTGCTACAAGCTGGCATAAGGTTGTGACGCAGCGGGGATGTAAAAGTGACTCAGTGAAATCTTGTAGATTTCACTGCGTTACTTTTATGGGGCTTCCTTGCAAAGGAACGCCCACCCTGCATATCTTATACCTGACGCAGGTATAATGTAGCGCAGGGCTTTACAACGTGACGCATCTCACTAGACGCGTCACGTTGTAAATATGTCGCATAGTGGTGCATTGTTTACGCCGCCACTGCATCACAAAAGTGATGCAACTGCAGCGTATAAGTGTCGCAAGGGGCTTGTAAATCTGCCCCTATATTTTTACCGACACCAAAAGCAATTAGGTGCGTCCCACACATTATCTCGGGCTATTCCATACAGTTACTTGTTGTCCAGATAGCATCTGGGTCTCCTACAGACTATCCTGATGTTTGAGATGCTGTACCTGATCCCTAGAGGTTGTGTGTGTTACTCACAGGGTCAATATTAAATCAATGTGTTTATTAGTATACTGGAAAAACAAAACAAATAGTCCAAGCTGAGCCTGACTACACCTTACACTTTTATAGCTCCTAACATTAAAAAATGAAACATGAGAGGAGGGTTTTATGAATTTCCTTATTAATCCAAGAAAGAAATTATTATTTATTTCACATTTCTATACAATTGTGCGCTGCAACATTACTTCATTGCGCATTTATCTTTTGTACAAAGCAATATCATACATTACATTTCATAACACAACATAATAATCATGATCCCCTAAATGAATAATACAAACCCACATACACTCTTCAGACATTCATGGCCAATATACTCTTACATACACAAAACTACACATGCACTGAAAACGAGGTACTAATAACACCCTTTCTTTTCTGGTGGATTGACTCCAAAGCAATTTGTACAACAAAAGTGTTCTGTCTTTTTGTTGAAACAATAAAGTTCCAGAGTTAATTAATTAAAAAAATCACAGGACGGTGCAAAAAAGGACCATATTGGTCGACGCGTTTCGAACCCCTATCTTTTGGGTTCTCTTCAGGACCAACCAATTTCTGCAATAAAAAAGATAACAGATCCGTTTTAGGTATTTTACTACAACTCAGAATTCCAAAAGAACCGCCAAAAACTGACCTCACCCACCTTCGAAAAGTGCCTCCACAATGGAGTCTTAGCTGCCTGAAATAGGTCCGAGGATACCGGTCTTTTATGTTTTGCCCAAACTGCATAAAAGTGAACTTGATCCCCCAGGACGGCCCATAGTGTCCGGGTGTGAGTCACTAATCGAGCCAGTGGCCCAATATATTGATTTTTTCCTCAAACCATTCATCAAGGAAATCCCGGCCCATTTGAAAGACACTACTGCCTTCCTCAATAGAATAGCATCCGTGGAGTTTGATAAAACTAAGCAACTGATGGTTTCATTGGATGTGGTATCACTCTATACCCAGATTCCTCAGGATCAAGCATTGGAGACTTTAGAGTGGTTCTTAGGTCAAAGAGAGCGACCAGTCCAAGTACCTACGGAATTTCTTTTGACACTAGCGAAGTTTGTATTATCTAAAAACTACTTTTCATTTGATTCACAGTTCTTTTTTCAAACAAGAGGCGTGGCCATGGGATTTCCCTTTGTCCCAGAATTAGCGGTATTATATATGGGGTTATAGGAAAACAATTTTATATACAACAACAACCCTTTTTTTGCAAACATCTCCAGCTATATGCGATACATCGACGATATTTTCCTAATCTGGACAGGCACACAGGGAACACTGGATGAGTTTGTTGGCTGGCTCAACGAAAGATCAAATGATATTAAATTCAGTTGTGTATCATCAAACGAATCGATCACATTTTTGGATGTTAAAGTGGTGGCATTTGATGGACATCTAGAAACCACACTTTTTAGGAAACAGACGGACAGGAATAAGGCATTACATTATACCAGCAACCATCCTCGCAGTCTGAGACAAAATTTACCATATGGTCAGTTCCTGCGGATTCGTAGGAACTGCACAAAAAAAGAGGAATACTTCGTGCATGCAAATAAACTAAGGGATCGCCTTCTGGAGAGGGGATACCCCAAGAGATTACTCAAACACTCTCTCAAGAGAGCTTGGTGGACACCAAGAGAAACATTGTTGGAGCAAAGAATTAGGAAAAAGGGCAGTAGACCAGTCTGTGTAACAACATTTTGCCCTAATACCCACCAACTCCGAAAACTTATCCTCACCAACTGGCATTTGATTAAGGACCTCCATGAGGAATTCTCCACCCCTCCCCTGTTTGCATATAAAAAAGAGAAAAGTGTAGCCAACTACATAGTCTGGGCGGCTTTACCAAAACAAGAACATCTGACTTTGAGAAGCATGTTTGATTTGCCACCAATTGTGGGACATCACAAATGTGGAACGTGCACATGCTGTGAGCAAACCATAGAGGGTGATGTCTTCACATTTAACACTATCCACTGGAAACACAACACGTTTACTAATTGTAAAACGAAGAATGTTGTCTATGCAGTCACCTGCCCTTGCCCAAAGCTGTACATTGGGAAGACAACCCAGGAGGCGCGGCAACGCATTACCCAGCACAAGTCAAGGATCAGACGACGAGTGGAAAATGCCCCATTAGTCAGCCACTGGGCTACAATGACACACAGTGAGGAAGACTTTAAATGGACAGTGTTGTCCAAAATTGAGAGAGACCCTCGCGGGGGGGATTTGGAAGGCCAGTTAAGCCAACGCGAAGCACTACTCATCATGAAATTTAATACGGCGATTAATGGTCTGAATGAAATAGCGGAGATATTCAGACCATTGGTCTAGAATGCTAAGACCATAATATAAAGTGTCGTGCTGCTATTCCTGTCTGATCTGTTTTTACCAAATGAAATTGGCTCCGTACGGGATGCGTTTCTTTTGTCAATAAAAGTTTGCCGTAAAATTGCGCGGACACAAGCTTCTTGACATTGCCAGCGGTTGCCCTGTATTCCATACTTATTCACCATCTGTCAAGTGGCTGACATGTAAAACTACATCCCCCAGCAGCCATCTGTCTCCCGGACCACATGGGATGCCTTCCTTTTGTTAAACAGTTTGCTGTAATACCGTGCGGAGAAATCTTCGTAACATCGCTAGCTGTTGCACAAGCATCCTTCTTAAACACACTAAATTTCTCACCCTTCATGAAGCAGTTGCCACGAAAGCTTCGTTACATCGCTAGCGGGTGCACTAGCATCCTTCTTAAACACACTAAATTTCTCACCCTTCACGAAGCAGTTGCCACGAAAAACTACATCCCCCAGCAGCCATCTGACTTCCGGGACTCGGGATCGTTTAACCGTCACCGACTACCATACTGTCAAACGAGTTTCACCAATGGATTGATGCGGATAACGAGATACCAGAGGAGAAACCCGGTAAGCGTTCTGCCTGTCAAGGAAGGGACATGAAGGGTCGTGATAACTTTGAGAACTTTCGTGTAGCAGGCGGAGGAGTTTTTAATGACGACTTCTACCACCTTTTTGTTTTTAGAATCCGGCGCGGGTCTCCCACGTGAGATGAACAGGCGAACTCACCTAGGTAAGCCCCCTCCTTTTTCCCGAGGATGCATCGTGATTCAGCCTAGCCCTGGGAGAGTATTTTTAAGTCACAGACGAATGTTTCCTTCTGTTTTTAGCAAAGAAACATTAGACACGCTGGTCAGCCGGTAAAGAAGGCAGCCTTCCCCTAATCCGGTAAGTTTAGATTTGGATTCAGTTTGGGTTCTGAGCAAGCCGGTAGCACCCCATCTGTGCAACAGTCTTGTGTCTGTCCAGTTTGTGTGTCTAGCATGTTTTGACGAGGAAGAAACGATAATGGAAATGGTTTTTTGTTTAGGTTCCACAGCGCTTGGGGCAAGTCGGACCTATTTCAGGCAGCTAAGACTCCATTGTGGAGGCACTTTTCGAAGGTGGGTGAGGTCAGTTTTTGGCGGTTCTTTTGGAATTCTGAGTTGTAGTAAAATACCTAAAACGGATCTGTTATCTTTTTTATTGCAGAAATTGGTTGGTCCTGAAGAGAACCCAAAAGATAGGGGTTCGAAACGCGTCGACCAATATGGTCCTTTTTTGCACCGTCCTGTGATTTTTTTAATTAATTAACTCTGGAACTTTATTGTTTCAACAAAAAGACAGAACACTTTTCTTGTACAAATTGCTTTGGAGTCAATCCACCAGAAAAGAAAGGGTGTTATTAGTACCTCGTTTTCAGTGCATGTGTAGTTTTGTGTATGTAAGAGTATATTGGCCATGAATGTCTGAAGAGTGTATGTGGGTTTGTATTATTCATTTAGGGGATCATGATTATTATGTTGTGTTATGAAATGTAATGTATGATATTGCTTTGTACAAAAGATAAATGCGCAATGAAGTAATGTTGCAGCGCACAATTGTATAGAAATGTGAAATAAATAATAATTTCTTTCTTGGATTAATAAGGAAATTCATAAAACCCTCCTCTCATGTTTCATTTTTTCATGTTAGGAGCTATAAAAGTGTAAGGTGTAGTCAGGCTCAGCTTGGACTATTTGTTCTGTTTTTCCAGTTAATTGGGCTCAGTCCAACTGAGTGTTTTTTGAGCCAAGACCCGGTGTTGATTTTTTTATTAGTATACTGGCACAATTAAAACCAGAATTTTTAAAATGAGTACATCACATATATTAATTTAAAATAACAATACAATACATTATTTAAGATAGCATTAGTAATTGCTTGACTTACATGTCTTCCAGCGCATGACTAAAATTCAAAATAAGAAATTAAACTGTAACCACCGACAAGCAGAAGCACAGGGACCTCTTCTACAGAATCTAAAATTCATGCAAGTCACCAGTTTGTTTGAGAGCCTACCCCATCTTGTTTTCCTCTAAATGTTTAGCAGATTCAGTGATAAATGTTATCTCTCAGTAAATGATTTGGCTAGTGGACCCCCTGAAGCAACTTGTTTGACTGGTGCCATGTACACATGTACTGCTGATTAAAAATCATTTCCAATTATAACATTCTCAATTCCAAAAGACCAGTGTTAATTGTGAAAATATATGAACTGGAGCCTCATTGTCAAGGTGGCGTAATCTACACAGATGGGTAGTCTTAGAACTGTCAGCCTTAGGGTGATCTTCCCCCCCGAAATGTTGCCTTCCTCCTCCACTTTATCTGACATCATTTATGCTGGTATTAGAACTCTGAGCACTTTACCACTGCTAACCAGTGTTAAAGTGCATGTGTTCTCCCCTCTAGACATGATAATATTGTCTTATCCCCAATTGGTGTATTTCATTTACTTATAAGTCCCTAGTAAAGTGCACTACCTTGGCCCAGGGCCTGTAAATTGAATGCTAGTAGTCGGCCTGCAGCACTGTCTGCCTGCACCACCCACTTAAGCAGACTTTCAAACATGTCTCAGGTGTGCAGTGCAGCACCTGTGTGTGCAGTTTAAACTGCCATTTCAACTTGGCAAAATAAACCTTCTGACAGGCCTAAACCAGTGCTTAATTTGAGCCAGTGGTTTCCGGTGCCTGGCACCAGCACCTAATTGTCAACACTGGGGCTTGTGACAGTCTGCCACAAGGTGGCGCTGTCTGAACAATGTAGAGATTACCACAACAACAGTTAATTATTCATTCAACATACATTAAAATGACTATTACCTGCTGCCCAAGATATTCTTATAGATTTGGGGGCCTGAAATAGTCAGAATTGTCACACGTATAGGGTGTGATTGTTAGTTGTTGTTTTGCTACTATTATTGGCAGCTTTGGTAGGGGCAATGTGCGGTGCAAGCTGCAGTGGCTTCCTAACAAGGGCCTTCACACTTATTTTTTTGCAAATTAAATCCTGGGCCAAACCTTCCTTTTTAATATATATGTCACAATGTATTTAAAAAGCAGGACATGTGCTTTTAAGCTTTACATGTCCTGTTAGTGCAAAATTCTTACATTTGTTTTTTACTACTGCTCAGCCTATATCTCCCATAGGATCACATTGGGATTAACCTATCACATTTTGTAAGTGTAACTTCCAAAAGGGAAGATATAGAGGATTCCTGTTTGGTGTCTCTGGAATACTAATTTAAAACCCTTACTTACAGTGTAGTCGAATTTTGAATAGCAATTCTGGAAATGCCACTAATAGAGGGCCTCACTTACACCTGAAGAGGTTGTGTCTTGTCTCCACACAAAGGGCTGTATACCCACTGTAGTTAGTCGGAAGCCAAGGCAGGAATGGCAAGGCATCTGTTCACTTCAAAGTCATGCCTCTAGAAGCTTCTCCCCACTTCAAAGGCACAACTGCATATAAAAGAGAGACCTCAGTTACCACCCTTTCAGTATACTTATGGACCTGGGGATTCTCTACCAGGTAGAAGGGCTGCTGTGCTGCTGAAGGGCTGCCATTCTGCTGGACGGCACTATGCTGGAAACCTGCTTTGTTTTGCTGATCTGCTACACTCTTGCCTGGGTGAGAAGGACTAGACCTGGGGGCGTGGCTTGAACGCCGAAGAAAATGGCCGCTACCTGCCGGAGCTCCGTGACGGGGTAGCGCGTTGGGCCTCCCCCAGGGCTTCTTTTCTTCACGGCGGGATCTTCCAGTGGTGGGACCATGTTCCGGATGCTTGCCTGCATCGTTTGGGTTGTCAGTGAAACCTGTTTGACAGCGGAATTGGCTGTTATTTGCTTCTGGTGTTCTCTCGCGGCTCCGTGAAAACCGCGGCCGCCATTTTGAATGCTCCGGTTTCCCGCGTTTTCATCGCTGAAGGTTTTCCTCACACCCATTTCATTATGTGGCCAACGGTGAGCGTTTCATGGCCTCAAATGTTACATTTTTAACTTCTATTTCTTCCTGACGTCGTGGTGTGGCTTTTTAGTCAGACTCTGGATTTGGGCATATTACTTCATAGCGTTTTTTGCTTCAGCCTCATTGGATAACTTTATCAACACAATTTATTTGCCCTCATTTCTTGGTATTATTTTTCATTTTTCTTCAGTTGAATGGCAATGCCTCGCACTAGCCGTGGTAGCGCCCAGCAGCCCAAAAACTCATCCATGGAGGACTCTAATCCTTTCAGTGTGCTGCAGGAATGTATGGAAGAGCCCGGCTCTGAGGTTGTTACTTCTAAACCTTCGGCTTCGGTTACTTCTTGCTCCAGTACTAAGTTACTCTCTAAGATTCCCTCTGCCTCCTCTTCATCTTCTGGTAAAAGAACAAAAATTAATCCCCCTTCTCCTCCTAATACTTCACCTATTCTTTCAATGGAGCTTTTGTTGGAAGAAATACGCTCTCTTAAGCCTTACATGACAGAGACTAATGTTCGCCTCCAACACCTTGAGGATAATTGGTCAAATACAGAGAAGAGGGTGGATGATCTTGAGATTCATGTTGAGTCTCTTCAAGCCGCTACAGATCACATTCCTGATATGCGAAGGAAGATCATGCATCTGGCGCAGCAGGTGGAGAATTTGGAAAACAGAAATAGGCGTAATAACCTACGCATTTATGGCCTTTCGGAAGGACTTGAAGGTTCTGACCCCTTGCTGTTTTTTCGCTCTTTTCTACCAAAAATTCTCGGTTTTCCTGCAACACCTCCTCTCAACATCCAGCGAGCTCACCGCTTGGGTCATAGCCCGGGTTCTTCGGCTACGTCCTCTCATGTGAAACCTAGAGGGGTTATTTTATATTTTTTGGAGTACACTGATCTGCTCAAAGTCCTACAAGCTGCCAAACAAAAAGGAAAGATTCTTTGGAATGGCTCTAATTTGTTCTTTGCCCAAGATTACTCTAAAGCCACGGCGGATCGCCGGAAGAAATTTTTGGATATGAGGCCTGCCCTCCGCAATTTGAATGCTCGTTATGGTCTATTCCATCCATGTTTGTTCAAAGTGACATATCAAAACAAAACAACTAATTATGAGGATCCTGCACTTCTCCAGCATTTTTTGAATACTTGTAGAGATGAATCTATGGACATGTCTCGAGCGTAATTTCTTTGCTTGTATTGGCACTTGTCGTCCTTTTCTGTTTTACGTCAATTTTTACATTTTCTTTTCTGTGTTCAGTACATGACTTTGTTGGTTAACGTTTTTTCTTCTTTGTTTCCTCTGTAGATTCATTGTGCAATCCTTTCCTCCTTATTTACTCATTATCCCTGGAGGTGGTTGTTCCTCGTGCCCTCGTCAGTCCTGGAGTTGTCCGTCTTGATATGCTGCCTTTTCCTATGTGGCTTCACCTACCCCATCCTCAATGTTTATTTGTGGTATGTTCTTATGATATATTTTATTGGGTTTCTCTACTATGTCTCTTTGTTTTTTGTTTTTCTTCTCAAGTATTGGTGATATTTCATATCTTTTATGTGCTTTTTGACACCTTTTCATCTATTTCTGTTTCTTTTTACTCTTTCTCTGTTTTTCTGCCTATTGTCCTCGTCCTCTCTGTCACTCACTTCTCTTCTTTTAGTTTGTTAATTTTCTTCATTTCCCGAGTGTTAATTGATCTTTGGTATCCTTTTCTTTATTTATCTTTACTCTTCACTTTTTTCACTTTGTATCTTTCTGCTTACAATTTCTTCTTTTTCAGATTATGTGTGATTTCATATTTCATTCTCATATCCCTCCATTTTTCCTCTAGCGCTATTGCTCCTTTCTCAGATTTTTATATGATGTTATTTATTTCTTTGATTAGCCATATCTTTAAGTATCTCTCATATAATGTTTCTGTTATGAGTTATATATTTAGATGTCGTTGAATATATTTACTTGGAATGTTAAAGGTTTGGGTTCCCCTATTAAACGGCAACGAGTTTTATCTCACTTAGCAAATTTAAAAGGGGATATTGTGTTGTTACAAGAAATTCATGTAAAAGAAACAGAAGTTATGAAGTTACGCCGTAATTGGGTGGGTCATGTTTTTGCGTCTCCTGGTTCAGGGAAACGTAATGGGGTTGCCATTCTTTGTCATAAGCGGTTAAATACCAAAGTTATAAATCAAGCCAATGACTTTGATGGTAGGTGGGTTACTGTATCTTTGTTGGTTGATAAAATCCCTCTAACCATTTTGAATCTGTATGCTCCGTCTATACAAGACAAATTATTTTGGCCCCAGATTCTCAATTTGCTGATGCAATTCTCCGATGAATATCTTATCCTAGGAGGTGATTGTAACACAATTATGGATCCTATCTTAGACCGGAGGTCCCAGTCTTGTTTTTCTCCTTCTTTCATGCATAACCAATTCACATCCACTATATCCCAACGCTCTCTTGTTGATTCCTGGAGACTCTGCCATCCCACGCTTCAGGAATTTACATATTACTCACCGGCCCATTCTTCCCAATCCCGAATTGACTACATTTTTATTTCTAAAGCCCTGATCCAGCACATTACTCAGTCTGATATAGGTTCTATTTTAATTTCTGATCACGCTCCAGTCTCCTTGCGCTTAGATTTACTTCCCCCCTTAAAAGGTACTAGAAGATGGAGGTTTAATAACTCTCTTTTATTGGATCCCAAATTTACCCCTGCTTACCTTGAGTTTTCATCCCTATTTTTTTCAGAAAATGAGTCTCCTATGATATCTCCTCAGATGTTATGGGACACTTTTAAAGCTGCTTCTAGAGATTTCATTATTTCGTTTGTTTCTTATAAAAGACGTATTGCCTCCCAATCCTTACAATCAATTAACACACAAATTAAACAATTAGAACATACTTATTATTTAACTAAATCTCAATCTGATTTAGACAAACTTATTAAAGCCAAACTTTCCTTTAATAAATTCTCCACAGAGTCTGCAAATTTAATTTTACTGAAATCCAGTGCCAAGTACTACAGCGCGCAGAATAAGGCAGGTAACCTTCTTGCAAAGTATCTTAAGGTTAAGAAAGAGCGCACAAAAATCGAGTCTATTGTCTCCGCATCTAATATCACTCTTCATAAAGATGAAGATATTCTGGCCGAATTTACAAATTTTTATCAGAATCTTTATACCCCGGAATCCCCTCCTCTGTTATCGGATATTGATCTTTATTTATCCTCTATCCCTTCTCCTTCCTTTCCAGACACTGATTTTGCTCCATTAGAAGCAGATATAGGCCCTAAAGATATCTTGGAGTCTATTCAGGTGCTTAAAAAAGGCAAGGCTCCTGGACCAGATGGGTTTACAATAGAATTTTATATTCATTTTTCTAAGTTGCTTGTTCCCAGACTTCTTCAGCTATTTTCATTCTTTATCTCTTCCAAAAGATCTGAGGGTTCCTTTCAGGAAGCTTTACTTTGTCTCCTCCCTAAAGATAATAAGGACCATACTTTATGTAAAAATTATAGACCTATTTCTCTGATCAACTTAGACTATAAAATATTTGCAAAAATTCTTGCACTTCGTCTCGATAAAATTTTACCCAATATAATTGGCAAAGAACAATGTGGATTCATTAAGGGTCGTCATCTTTCTGACAATACCCGCCTCTTTTTCAACGTCCTTAGCAAGTCCCATTCCTATCAACACTCTTTAGCTGCTATTGCGTTAGACGCCGAAAAAGCCTTTGACAGGGATAATTGGCAATTTATGTTCGCAGTTCTTGTTTGGTTTGGTTTTGGCCAGAAATTTCTTGCTTATATTTCTTTATTATATTCTTTTCCTAGATCGTTTATCTTAGCTAATGGCCTTATTTCATCTTCGTTTCCTCTTTTCAGGGGTGTACGACAAGGATGTCCTCTTTCTCCTCTTCTTTTTATTTTGACTTTAGAACCTTTCTTGACAAAAATTAGAATGAATAAGGATATTACCGGCTTCCCATATGGGGGTAAGCATTTGAAGCTTTCTGCTTATGCGGATGACATTCTTTTATTCATTTCTAACCCCCAATCCTCTATCCCATCCTTTCTATCGGAAGTCTCTGCCTTTGCGGACGTATCAGGTTATAAACTTAATGTTGATAAATGCGAAATCCTCCCTTTGAATAAATTTTGTTTTCACGTAGACTTCTTGGCCTCTTCTTTTCACTGGAGTCCGATTAAGATTAAATATTTAGGTTTATGGTTCAAACCCTCTATTAAGGACACTGTCACATTAAATATTACAAATTTACAATCAACACTAAAAGATTCTACGACTCGGTGGCATCCCTTGTTTTTATCCTGGTGAGGTAGATTAGACTCGATTAAAATGATGTTAGTACCAATAATTTTGTTTTATCTTTCTAATCTTCCAGTTAATATCCCTAAATCCTGCTATAAGGATATCTACTCTACTCTGTCAAAATTCTTATGGAGTCATAAGAGAGCGAGGATGTCGTTTGCGAAACTCAAATGCCCTAAACAACTGGGTGGCGTTAACTTTCCAGATTTTGCGTCCTATCATACTTCCTTTTTTCTCAGAAACTCTGTCTCCCTGTTATCTGAGCAGAGATCTGTTATCTCTTCAACACCTTTGTGGGTTGAGATTGAATCTTCTTTCTTTCACCTTTTTACTTTTGAAGAATTTGTGTCACTGTCCTATATTCCTAATAAATTCTCTCTTCCTATTCTTAAAAATTCTCGGAAGATCTTTTCCCCTCTTTTCTTGGAGGGTTTAGATGATCGCTCTCGTTTTTTGCAGTCTTCGTTGTGGTACAATCCTCTTATTAAAATTAGGAACAAGATGATATTTTGGAAAGACTGGAAGGATTTTGGTGTTAATTGGACTCATCAATTGTTTGATGAAGGTATTTGTATTTCCTTTTCTATCTTTCAATCCCACTTTTCTCTGCCTATATCTTTCGAGCCCAAATATAATTTATTACGCACAGCTGTTCAGGATAGTTATGATGCCCTCTCTGATTCAGTCGTTCACACCAACTCTTCTCCTCTCTCCCTCCCTTATATGCTTGCTTCTTCCTCCGCTTCCCATATCTATAAGAAATTGAGAGATGTTTCTAGCAACCGAGATAAATCTAAAGTAGAAAATGATTGGTAGTTAGATTTGGGAGAAACGTTTTCTGTCTCAGTGTGGCAAAAGATCTGGATCAAGATGAGGAAATCATCTAGAGCAGCTAATACAACTCAAACGTTATTTTTTATATATAATAGACTTTTCATCACTCCCGCCAAATTACATGTAATTGATCCCTCCATTCCCTCTTCTTGTTGGTCTTGTTCAGCCTCACTAGCAGATTTGAAACATATGTTATTTACATGCCCGGTGATTTATAAATGTTGCTCTGATGTATGGAGTCAGATTAATAAGATTTTTCCACCCATTTCCCTCTCACTTTTTCACATATTTTTCTAGGTAGTCTCTCAGATATATGGTCCTCTTCTAATGCTAACACATCCATTATTGACCTACTTATAGCTGTAGCGTTTCAACAAATCACTAAATCTTGGAATGATTCTTCAAATGTTTCTTTTCAGGCGTGGTGGTATGGAGTTTGCTACCATCACAGATTAGATAGAGCTTATGTTTACCCCATTACACTAGCAATTAAGCGTGATTTATTATGGCTCCCCATTACAGATTTCTTAAACCTGTCTGCCCGATCCCTGCCTTTACATAATCCTTGTGCGGAAGAAGTTCCCAAACCTCCATGAACATATTCCTGATGGTTTCATATCTCGGTTTTTAAGGATTGTATTATGGTTATCTTTCTATATTTTTATTAGAGGAGTTTCTATATATTTTGTATTCTATTCATATTTACTGCAAATTTTTTCCATATTAATAGATACATTGTTATTTGCATATGTCTTGTTGCATTAAGTGACATTGTCTTCTTTCTTTTCTTTTTTCTTTTTCTCTCTTTTCTATTTCCTTCCCTTCTCCCTTTATTTCTATATCGTACCTATGATATTTCTTTTTACATCTTCGATGTATTTTAGACACTGTATTTTATTGTTACTCTGTTGTAATTGACCTCAATAAATCTCCTTTTTAAAACTAGAAGGACTAGACCTGCATCTCTTGAACCCAGGACTCGGAGTGACTCCAAGGGATAGTTTGCTGGCCTCTTTATCTGAAGCCTCAGGGGCATAACAAGCTTTCAACCCCAGCATCTAGACTCTGTCATCTGTGGGTCTATCTTGACAGATGGTGCCAGCACAGTCCTGGACCCTTGGAAGTTGGCTTAAGGTGCTTGCTAGCGCAACCAATGCATCCTCTCTTCTGAACGATGCATCACCAAGCAGAACCACCACACTTCCGATGCTGCGTGGATTGGAACTGTCGCAACAGGCTCACTTCAGCACTGCAACCCGCATCTTGAGACAGACGTAAAACCACGACTGCACGACGCTTTCCCATGTGCAGGTCCTCACATCTCTTGTCAGCGGCAACTTCGATGATGATGACAAAGCTCTGCATTGCAACCTCACCGCTTGTCGGAATCGATGCATCATCTCAACTGCTCATTACATCCCATTACATTACATGCATTGCAAGCCCTATGAAAGCCCTTTGAAAGGATCCTCGATGGTGAAGCAACAGGAATTTCAACACATCTTGGAACCAATGCATTGCTCCGGCTCTTCGACGCATCATTGATGCGATCAACGCTCTGCAAACAGGATTTAAGTTACTCTGTTCAGCAGGTGTAACTGGGTTCCTGTAGCTGGCCCACACTCTATCGTGCTCAGCCTGAACTTGTGGCATTGTCCTGGTCTGGCATGACCAGATATCCCCAATAGCGCTTTGTGCTTTTTGGCACTATTCCTCAGTATAAACTTTAACATTTGGTACTCCAGTTCTACTCTTTGGATTGCTGTTTTTTTGGTCTTGTTTTATTTATTAAAGAAAGTTCTATTTTCTAACCTGTGTGAGATCATTTTTGTTTGGTGTTTCTACTGTTTTACTGTCTGAATTGTTGTACAAGTACCTTGGACCCTGCCTCTAAGTTAAGCCTGATTGCTCTGTTCCAAGCTACTAGATAGTGAGTACAGGTCAATGTAGGGTTTGCCTGCACCTTACTCTGACTAGGTTTGTGGTTGCTGCTGGACCAGGGCTCGCACTCCATGCAACCCGTAACCCAATTTCTAACAGTAAGCTATCCTGCCCGCCCATGAAAATTTATGGCCAGTATGTTAATCTAATGAAATTGAATCTTGATGTATAATCTAAAGATGCTTGATTTACTCCTGATCACAGACAAGCTTGTGGTCAAGTATGTCTTCTTTGAAAATACATTTTTACACATCATGTTATACTATCATTTGAACTTAAGTAGTTCTTCAAAGTCTGAGCAATAGTCATCTGACATATCATAAAGTTTTACGCAATCACCAAAAATGTGTTTTAAATCTATGTTAGAACTTTATATTTGTTTCAGATGAGGCCATCTACAGGGTTAAAGTCACTTAGCACCAATTTATTGCCATACACGATTAAAGCTTTATCAGCTCTTTTCAAGACTGTCACATTTCTCAAGTCTAGAATTATCAGGTATTGAAGTGCTGTGGGATTCATACCCAATTATATTTTAGCACTATCACACTCAATTTCATCTAAGTACTTGTCAGAGAATTTAGCCATTTCAAAGTAACAGTACAATAAAATAGATATGATCTTTTTTGTCATTCACTTTCAGAAATGGAAGTAGGGATGACCTCCATAGAGGTTGTGGAAATAGGAGATTCACACACAACTTCTTTAAACTTATTCATAGAGCTTCAAAATTTGGTTTGCAGCTCAGCTGTCTATCAAAAATAATAACTATATTTGTATCTTGAGACAGCTCCAAGCTTTGTCACATTCACATACCAGAATTTACAACTTCTATCATTGCTGAAAGACATAGGCTTTGTCTTTGAATTGTTCCTAAGTCGCTGTTTTGTCATTGTATAAAGTTAATGAGTTTTTGTAAAGCAACTGGTGTTTGATAAATTAAAATTAGAGCATTGGCATAAGCAAGTAAAGAAATGTGCTCCTGTGCCTGATGTGGTGGAATAAATCTTAAAACTGATAGATAATCTACTAGTTTCTGCTATTTAAAGATGAAATCAGAAGGGTTCATCTGCTGTCAGTATTTTGTTGGTAAGGTCCCTCTATGCTCTATTTGTACTTGTCCAATGTTTAAGAGTGCAATACTAGAGTAAGTTGCATTAAAGATGGTCAGTGTTCAAGTTAAACAGCTTCTTCAACAAAGCAGGTCTGTTGACCTATTAGAAAGCTGCACGGTAGTGCACAAAATTAGAGCTCAACTTTTGACTGGCAGAGAGACCATTTGATGCCATTGAAGTTAGAGATATAATGTTTGTGACGTGTATGCTCCCTTGCAAAATCCAAATTGAAAATTAGTGATCAGTCCTTTCATTTCAATTCAATAGTCCCAAATTTACAATAGAGCCTTTGAAAAATGTTTACTTTTTGCATAGAGTAATGTAATTGATCTATATAGTTCATGGGCAGAAACCTTTCTCCCTTTTTAAACATTGAGACCAAAATGATGTCCCTACTTTGGAAGCTTTAGTAATTCAGTAGCAGGTTTGAATATCTTCATAAAGGTCACAGGAATGCCATTTGGGACAAGCTTACTTGAATTGTTTGTATCTTTAATTAGTTCCTCAAGATGATCTAATGAACCACTTGTCAACAATACACTAAAGTCTATAAAGGCATACCACATAATTTCAGATTTACTTCTATACAATTAACTAAACCTAAACTGTGACTATCCTCTCTAGAGACTCCCTCATACCAATCCACTGTTGCTCTGTATGCTGATATTTAGCTTGAATAGTAGTCATATGATATCTCTTTCTACACACCTGTGAGTGAAATTGGCAGCATCTTACCTTTCGAACTAGAGGTGAGGGCTTTCCTAACTTCAGTTTTGTTCTACAATATAATTTATAGCATGCTGTGTCTTGCTTTTTCCCATGAGCAGTCCTTACACTATACTGTACTGGTAGACTTCCAAATCACTCCAATGCTAAAGCGCATAATCGTTTCCAAACCTCAAATTTGTAATGTTTTTGTAATTTTCACCTTGATTTCCATGACTCAAAATTCCACCTGTCCTGGCATTTCATCGGCCCTATCTAATTTTTCTCTGACAGTCTTTCAATACACAGTTTCTAATAATCTGTTGAAACAGATAAACTATACTGTAAGTCATATGATTAGTTCAAAACCAGTTCAGGACTTCAAAATCATTAATCAAGTGGAACAATGGGCCTTTTAATAATATGCCATCTAAACATTGCCATTTCCAATGGGAGATATACATGTTAGACATGCAGAGCTGTCCTTCTCCAAATGACCATTTAATTTTCTTAAATGTAGTGAATAGCTTTCTTTCTGTATTACAGACCTTTTATTGAAATTTGTCTCATCTATCCCCAGAGCGAGTCCTAGATTCTAGAACATACATCTTCTTTTTCACAGCCAAACAAGTTGCTGTTCAAATCCCCCTAACTACAATCAGAAGTCTTTAAAAAATATTTCTGACTCCTATTTGATTTGAATATAGTTAGCAATATTGCTCCATGACAAGATATTATTATTGCCAGATCTTCTTATTTATCCAGTTTCTCTACACGCCATCCTCCATCACACTTTTGTATATGATCAGTCTCACAAGAATGCTAAGTTCATGACAGCACATTGATGATTCAGACAGTGACCAACCCTGCCCATGTCATGTCATTATGTACATGCGCAGGTGTCTATGTCACCTTCACACTGTATTTCTGTTTATTTCTGCTTTTTATTTTCAAAATTTCTTAATACATGTCTAATTTCTGACATGAAAAAAAAACAATTTCTCTTAGGAACAAGTACACATTACACAAAAACATTCAAACTACTTACCTATCTATTTATGAGATATCATTGGGGGAGGCGGCTAAGGGCATATTAATGCGGGTACTGGAACCAAGTTACTTTAAAAAAGTTAGGTTCAAAGTCATTGGGACTATATTTACGGTTTGGCAGAAAATCCACCGGAAATATATTATCCCACAAGTTAATATTTATTCACCCTACAATGCTGTGGTTGTTCTACCTCTTATCTTTCAGGATCAAGTTACTTTCAAATGGCAGAGTTTGGGTGTGAAAGTTATAGGTGACCTTTGCTCTGGTGGGCACATATCGTCTTTTTATTTTTTAAAGGAAAAATGTAATATACCAACGCAAGATTTTTAAAATATCTCCAAATCAGGAGTTTTATCGGTAAATATTACCACAATAACCTAGCAATATTTGATAAGTTAATCTTAATTGAATTGACTCAAAGGAGGGCTAAAATAGGTACTTTTTATCAATATCTCCTTTTAGGCCTTCCGGATGATTTTGATTTACAAAATGTCAAGTGGGCGGGGAAATCATGTAAGTTAGGTGTGGATCTAAGGCCTGCGTTAGAATTAGCTAATTATGTTCTCGTTTCAGGTAGTTTACGAACCCAAAGCTACATGGCAATGTTTGATCTATATTATACACCAGCGAAAATTGCAAAATGGGGGGGCAGACAGGAGATTGTTGCCCCAGGTGTGGTCTCCAAGTGTCCGACTCAATCCACATGTTCTATTCATGTCCAAATCTGAGGGATTTTCTCTCTGACATTGAAGTTTTAATAAAGAAGGTGTTGGATATGCCGGTTGCGATTTCCCAAGAGCTGTTTATAATGGGATGTGAGTCTGTTGATATTATTGTAAGACCCAGACATATGGTAGCCTTACTATTTATAGCGATGGCAGTGATTCGGTTATGCATTACATCCCAGTGGCTAAGTGTGGAAGCTCCTACATTTTTGAACTGGAGAGCTAGGATTTTAGCTTTGTATAACTTGGAATCCTCAGAGTATCTACTAAGGGGCAGAAGAAGGAGGGAGGTGGTCTCTAAGATATAGGCCCCTTTTGAGGAATGGTTTAAGAAATGAGAAATCTTTATATGTTATTAATGAGTCCTATTATTTTTTTTTCCCTTTTCTTCTGTTATTTTTTTTCTTTACGTATTTATTTATTTACGGTTTTGGTTCCTTTTTATTTCTTTTGTTTTGGCAACGTCATCTCTGCACTCAAACTGTATATGTATGCATTCAAGTATGTTTATTCTGATGCCACGACGTGTCTTGTATTTTTATGATAAATATAGTAAATAAAGTTTTAAAAAAACAAAAAACTACTTGCCTAAAGCTATTTCTCCTCTTACCTATACAACAAGAGCTGATGCTAGATGGAAGACAAATAAGAAACTCTCTCTAATCAACTTTTGTTTTAAATCAAAGTGAGTAAGCCATCCTACAGTTGCCTTTTTGAGTACTTTAAAAAAATCCTTTTGTTTTGTAATCTTTTAAATCCAGCAGTATTCTGCCTCAACAATGATACTATGTACTTTAATATCCTTCCCACCGTTTCACTAAGAAGCTATAGAAGGCCATCCATTAATGTAATCTGATGATTCTCCTTATGCTATGAGTTTTTACTGACACGGAAGCTAGATGTGTCTAGTAGGGCCTCTTTTATCTAGCCAAAGCTTGTTAGGGTCCCTGATCTCATGATCCTCTCTTGATATAAATATAATAGGATTCATTCCTATTAAAAAGAGATCATCTGATATAGAGACTGTGATTTGAACGTTGGTATCACTAACTTTATTGTAACTTAATTTGTGATAATTATACTCTGCATTTTCTATGCAAATCCTTTTACTCATTGCAGATTGTTACTACCAATCTTTAGCTTACCTTCTGTTCCTTGCTTGCTTGGTCTAATTATTTCTGGATATCCCACAAGCCCTGGTTGATCAACATTTATGCCCATCAGTAATAACATAAATATATCCAGAAAATCAGCTGTGAAGGCACTCCACAACACCGGACCAGCCTACCTCAAGAGCAGACTCAGCTTCTACACCCCCACCCGTCAGCTCTGCTCCGCCAACCTCGCCCTCACCACTGTCCCCCGCATCCAACGAACGACCTCCTGCGGCAGAGCCTTCTCCTTCCTCGCCGCCAAGACCTGGAACACACTCCCTACCCACCTACGGCAGACCCAAGACCTGCTCCCCTTCAGAAGACTCCTCAAAACCTGGCTCTTCGAACAGTAGCGGCACCCCCTCCCCTCAGCGCCTTGAGACTCTCACAGGTATGTAGTGCGCTTTACAAGTACATTGATTGATTGATTGATTGATTGATTGATTGATTGAAAGCTATGACACATGTTGGATTCTGTTGAGGACCTTTCTCAGAGGACACAAAGTTCACTGAATGTGTACCCTTAAATGGAATATCTGGCAAGTCTTCAAATGAGGCAAGCATTTTTTGTAAACTTCCTCTATTTGGTATATCATGCCTTTCCTCTGAGTAGTGAAATGGCAGTCAATGTTATGGTACAGTATGCCATATGTTTAAAGAGTTTGGATTCTGCTCAATTTCAATTTAAGTCTCAAAGAGTTATGTGTCCAAATAAATTCTGAATGTATTCAAAAGACCCACTGTAGAATTCCCTTTGTTTCTCTGTATTTACTGTGCTGTTATGATTCTCACTCTGAGCCACTATAGTGCAGAGCAGGCTCAGAACACAGATGGTCATTGCTGTTATGTCAGACCTCTAAAACACTGAGCTCTAAAGCCAATGCTTGGCATTACATTGGTCTGTTGGCTATCTCAGATCACACAAGACCCAAAGGAGGTAGTATAATGGCCAGTTTATCTGCTTTTTTTCAACTCCATCAGCCGTCTATAGACCCAGAAGGGACTGGGAAAAGTGGATGTTATTGACAACTTTGCCATCTGTTGTGGGACTATACAGGCTCACTCATAAATCTGTTGTGGGTGTGTTCATATGTACTGCAAACAGAGGATTACTATTCAACCTGTAAGTAGCTCTGTCCTAGCTGATTTCAGCACAATTCTCTCTGCACTGACAGTGGGTCTAAGATATTGAGGGCCATATTCATGACCTGGTTCGCATCACGTTTGCATCACAAAACGTGCTACAAGTGCGACACAAATATTTAGAAAGCCAGGCAAAGCCACTATGCATGGCCCTGAGTGGCTCCATAAATCTGGAGTAAAGCAACACAGCGTAAATTGCTGCATTGCTTTACTCTACCCTGGGAAGGCATTCCATGGGTGTTGCGTGGGTGTTCCCACGCAACTCCGCTGGAATTTGGCTTATTCCCAGATCTACCGCAATTGATGAATCGGAGAATGTGGCAAAAAGATATGCCTTCCTAGGGGAGGCGTAACGAGGAGAATTTTTTTTTTCTCCTTGTTACTTTCTCTTTCAATGTGTCCTGCATTCTGCATACATATTATATGCCTCTCAGGATTATTAAACATTCCTCCATGCAACGAAGGCACCCTTGATCCATGGTGCAAGGGTGCCTGTGTTCGTGAGCGACTGCCAAAAGGGCGCCAGCACAGGGGAAAAGTTAGAAATTCACCATACTGACTTAAATGCAGCACCCTCCTGCCCTTTCCCTGTCATGCAGTGCAGTGCAGCAAAGTGACTTGCTGCGCTGCGTGACAAGTTCGGAAATCTACGCCTAACTGTCATTGGGTTTAATTGCATTGCAAATGGGTGCTACTGAAATTTTTACTGTTTTACCAGCTAATACCCACTTACACAATTACTCCTGTATGAATACAACTCATTACTACGCGAGTCATTACATCGCATGACATTACAATGCGGTTGTTACAATGTCCGCATTGTTACCACGCAATGCCATTACTACGCAAGTCATTACATGGACTTGCAGTAGATGGCGCGCTAACATTAAGAATTTATAATTTACTATTCCAACTCCAGCCTATGCAACAGTAGGGAAGGTGTTGGAATAGTGAATTATACTATACATTAATTTATAAATGTATTACATCTGATTATATGCTCCTTTTCATCTTTCTCATTATCTATTAATATTAGGTTAGTGTATATTCACATCCTAATTGCTGGGTTGGGACTGCCGACAGGAGGTCAGTTGGTCCCAGTACCGAATCGATGTCTCCGTCTGACATCAAAATTGTGCCCTTAGAGTGGATTGAATGATGTTGTTTTTCCGTCTATCAAAAACAGAGAAAAATAATGACCAGCCCCCTTTTGAGGGTATGTTTCAGAAACATTAAATAATTTGGAGCTTAGCATTCAAAAACTTGGTGGGCGTGCACCAAACATTTTGTGTCGTCTTCGGAGGCACCAGACCTGGCAATGATCTCTCAATATTTTAGACAGGATAGAGACCATTCCTCCATAACTTAAATCAGGCCCAAAGATATTTAGCGGCAGACATATAAGGTTGTAATGATATATTGGTGATTGTGTATCTCAGGGTTTTAATGAAGGTGGTATTTGTAGTGGTAGTGTATTCATAGATATAGTTAGTTTTTTTCAGGGATATTCCAGGGGTGGAATATATTTACTGTTTTAAAGTTGCATGTAAGGAAGACCTTTAGTTTTGGAGTTGCATAACTTCTGATTTTGGTATTTATTTCCAGAGTGCACAGTCATTTTTAAATTTACAAATATTGATACATTTTATTCTTCTATTTTTTTTATTTAACTGTGTTTGTTTTTTAAAATGTTTATCAGGATTAAAAGTGTCCATTTGGATTTTGTAGGAGACTTATGAATATTCAAGGGGATTATGTTTCTTTAGGTTTATATATGTGTTAGTTGTGTGCTGGCAAGGGAGTTGAGACCTTTAAATAGTGGTCCTTGTGAGAGCCGAAGAGTAAAGAGCTTTGATCACATTGTCAGGGGGTTCATGGTCATGGCGAGAGCAGCAGGATCACAACAAGTAGCGCTTGGTGAAAGATGTTTTTTGGGAAATGGCCCTTTCTGCAGGGTCATCCCCACACTTTTTGCCTTCTTCCTTCTATTTTTGCTGAGTTTGTTTTTGTTGACTTTAGGACTCTGTAGACTTTACCCATCCTAAACAGTGCTAAAGTGCTAATGTGCTTGTGCTCTCTACTCTAAGCATAGTGGAATTGTCTCATACCCAATTGGCATAATTAATTTGCTTATAAGTCCCTAATAAAGTGAACTACATGTGTCCAGGGCCTGTAAAATATCTGCTACTTTTTATTGCCCTAGCCATTTGGTGCTTGCAGCCTGTCTCTGGTCACATGACTGGGTGTAGTTGGATGTTGGGCTTTGTGTATTCTTCCTAGACAGCCACACAGAATGAAAGCTTAGGTGTGACTGAATGGTGAATCAATGACAGGATTGGAGGGAGGAGCTGGGCCCTGCCTCAATTCCTGAAGAGGTTGTTTCCTGTCTCCACACAAAGGGCTGCAGACCCCCTGAAGTTAGTCTGGAGCCTGGACATGAAGGCAAAGCCTCTGTGCACTTTAAAGGCAGTGTGAGGCTCACCTGGGGTTTCCGCAATGGCGAAGTGGAAGGAACAGATGCTGAATCCCAACTTCCCTCACCAACCTCCTTTGCCCTACAACGTCAAAGCAAAAGAGGAGAAGGTGGGGAAGAGGGGGAAACAAAACAAGGAAAGGGAGAAGGATTAGAGTCCACTGGTCTGTCTGGTGATTTTGCCTGTGTGTTTCTAATGGGCAAAAATAAAAAGGTAAGTATAATTCTAGGACCACAAGAAAACTATAGAGAACTTCTGGCTAAATGTACCTGTGGAATATTCTGATTGTAGGGTAAGGAAGAAATGAATAACTACAACTTGAAACCAATACAGGGGTACCTAAAGGTATAAATATGCAAATTACTTATTAGGACTGCAGAATTTAAGCGTTAAACAATGAGAAGTGTGAAACATACCAACCTTAATGGAGACCACCATCTGAATTCATTAGACCCATGAAAAATTAATACTATCCTGAAACACCAGGAAAAAACCCTAAAAGCTATTTTGCCAGCCAGAATTAAAAAAGAAGATAATGGTGCACAAAAAAGGTACTGGGTCGGGATAGAATTAACCAAACTATAAAAAATTAAGTAACTAATGTCTTTCTCTTATTTTACAGCATAAGAGAAGAAGCAGCAATTAGATAGAGCAGAGACTGACTCCACACTGCTGAAGAAAGGCAAAATCAGATAGGTAGGTCTTTAGACTCTAAACTATATACACTATATCCTACCATAGGATGAAAACATTGATTCTTTAAACAACTTCTGTGTGTGTGTCTTTCCTTTTCAGGTGCAGAAAGAACAGTGTTAGGGAAGGCTGTTCGTGAGGAGACATTTCCAGGCTAACCAGCGAGGGAGCGCAGACACTGTAGCAAGCCCCGGAAGAGGAGCATTGACCCGGAAGGCAAGGAATGCAGAAGACATCTTAGAGGACCACCTGGGAAGTTTACACTCTTGAATGCTGTCATGAGAAATCCAGGTAAGTGCGGAACTGAGGGAGGCTATGTGAGGGGTCGGAGATGGAGCACAAAGCGCGTTCCTCTCAGAGTCCTTCCCTTTTTGTAAGGCTCATGCGCTGCCTTCTCGAGCTGAATCATCTAAGCCAGCGGGGCGTGCGCTTGTGGGCGGGGCGGCCAGCACGGCTGTGAGCAGAGCGGCCCAACAGGCATGCCTCTAGAAACTGCTCCACACTTCAAAGGCACAAAAGAAGGACTTCAGACACAACCACTTCAGTACACTCCTGGACCTGTGGATCCTCTGCCAGGAATAATGACTTCTATGTTGCTGAATAACCGCCACTCTACTCAACTGCACTCTGTTGGACTCCAGTATTGCTGTACCGATCTGCTGCCTGCTGCCCTTTAGCCTGAGTAAGCAGGACTGTACCCGCATCCCTTGTCCCCAGAACCCAGAGTGACTTCCATGGATATAACAGCATTCCAAACCCCTACACCTGGCCTCTGTCATCTGTGAGTCTACCCTGCTAGGTGGTGCTACCCAATCCTGGACCATTGGAAGTGGGCCTTAAGGTGTTTGCCAGTGGAACTGATGCGTCTTCTCTGCTGAGCCATGCATCCCTTATCAGAACCAACCTATCTCTTTAGCTGAGCGGTGCATCCCCACACAGAACCGACGCATCGCCAGTGCTAAGTGGATTGGACTTGCCACAACAGCTCACATTGCCGCCCCCTCCAACATCTTGGTACTGATGAGTCGCCTTCGGAACTGCTGCTGTGCCATGCTTTTCTCAGAGCAAGGTCCTTGCATCCCTTGTCGACTGTAGCCACAATGACGTCAATGATACTCCACATCTCAACTTCACCGCTCATCAGAACTGAAGCATCGCCTCAGCTCTTCCTTGCATCCTCGAAACCGGACTTCACATTGTAAGCCCCGTCGACAGGCTCCTCTACGTGGATACATCAGGACCTCACATCACAGCCTGTCCACATCTCGAAACCAGCACATAGCATCGGCTGCGTGCTGTATATTCAACAAAGATCCCCGCAAAACTCCGCAACCAGAATTTAAGCTACTTTGTTCAGTGGGCCTAACTGAGTCTTTGAAGCCAGCCCACACTCAATCGCGGTCAGCCTGAACTTGTGATTTTTTCCCAGTCCGGCACAACCGAAAAATCCCCAATAGTGCTTTGTGATGCAATTTTTCACTATAAATTTTAGAAATCAATATCTCCGGTTCTAATAATTGGATTTTTTTTACTTTGGTCTTGTTTTATTTATTAAAGTAAGATCTATTTTTCTAACTTAGTGTGGGATCTTTTTGTGTGGGGCTTTCAGTGTTTTATTCTTCAAAGTGTTGCACAACTACTTTACACACTGCCTTTTAAGTCTAAGTTAAGCCTGACTGCTCTGTGCCAAGCTACCAGTGGGTTAGCACAGGTAAACTTAGGGGTTAGCTGCCTCTTACCCTGGTTATAATTGTGGTTGTTGCTTGACCAGAGCACATATCCCATAGAACAAGTAACGCAATGTTTACCAATGTCTAACTGGAACTAGGAACTCAACAGACTGTACAAGTTTCCAGCACTTGACAAATTAACATGCTTCATAAGTTTGGTTATGTAATAGATTCTTCTTAGCACCCAACACCAGAATTATAATAATTGTACCTTGAGAATTCTGTGCTAAAGCATACTTCATTGCTACACTATTGCAGTAGTCCCTTCAAATAGCTAGCATTCTTTCAAAGTCCAATGAGGGTAAAGATTTTTTGGATTCTGTTATGGTGCATTTTATAGTCCAGTCATGATTAAGTCAAAGTGGGTTTCCTAATTGGATGTCTTACCTGATTGCCTGGGAAACTCTTTTGGCAATCATTTCCTATGATACCATCTCACTTGCTTTTAAGAAGATATTTGAGACACCTAATTTGTAGTGCTATGCTGAAGAAGTACTGCATGGCAATCAACTAAGTTGAATAGATATTTTTATTTTTGGGACTCATTTTCATCAACTGGCAACTGAAACTACCTTAATTGAAAGAACTTAGATGACTTTTTCTCTAAGTTGTTTGACAGAGAAAATGAAGTATGATTTGGTTCCCTTACAACATCTTACTTCATTTCCTGAACCTATTGATTTCCTGCTGTTTATTGAACATAGAATAGAGATGAGGTGGAAGGAAATAAAAAATGTTTTAAAGATGTTATTCTAATTTTCCCAAGGTTAAATTGCTGGTCAGTCTGCATGGATCCATTGTTCCAAGAATAGCCTATGCATGTAGAAGCTCTAAAGTGGTCTTTTGACTGAAAGTGAAAAGGAGCACCAGTGTAAAGGTGGGCTGTGTTTATATTGCGGTGATACTGGACATGTGATTCAAGTCTATTAGTTATGGCTTCAAAACAAGATTGAATGCTTATCATGTGTTAGTGATTGTTTTCATTGA
The DNA here is from genome assembly GCF_964204655.1 of Triturus cristatus. NCBI lineage: Eukaryota > Metazoa > Chordata > Amphibia > Caudata > Salamandridae > Triturus > Triturus cristatus. Next base: position 469,462,305 of record NC_140593.1, on the reverse strand, counting down.
TCCCAAGAAGTTCTCTGCTATTGTGGTTTAGTCCTCACTGACAAATGTAAAGGAGACCCAAAGTTTCATGAAATTTACAAAGCATTATTGACAGTTGATTAAGGATTTTGAAGAAGTAAACAGAGATAACAGAAATATCACTTTTGGTTTGAAAAAAGAGAATATCAAGAGGATATTGTTGGGATGATCAAGCTGAAAACGTTTTAAATATGCTCACACAGATGATTACCAAGCAACAATTACACTTCATACTGATACTTCGCAGAAGTTCATTATGGACAATGGTGACTCTTAAAGAGCAGCCGGTGCAGTTCTGTTATAAAGGTAAGAAGAGAATAGACAAGAACATCCTCTGTTTTATAGGTCTCTAGTTTAGTCTGAATCTGAATGGAATTATTTGGTACTTGTGAGAGAACATTTTGGCATGTAGATGGCTAGTAGTAAAAAAGGGACTGTTGGTAAAGAGCAATAAAGAGTAATTTGAAATGTAAGCAGATCATCAGAACTTTCAGTGCATTTCCTCCAGTTTAAAAACATTCATCAACATAGATAGACATTTTTCTTCAAGCAGTTTGATGTTACTATTAAGGACATTCCTTGTTAAAAAAATGTGTTGGCTGATGCTTTATTATATCACCACTCATGAGCAGCCTGTGATTTATTCTCAGTGTATGGTTGGATTCATGCAATCCTTCTTAGAGAAGGTCAAGATGACTCAAAACAGATGGAAGACAGAGAGTTTGTACTTCAGCTAAAAACCCCTTTAGTTTGCTGAAAATACCCATATTTTTGTCACAAAGCTTTTCCTGCAAAAGAATTACAAATCCATATAATGAAGATGTGTCACGTTTCAGCAATTTCAGATCACCCAGCAGTTCAGGCTACTCCAGATCTAGTTGAGCAGTTTAAGGGGCCTATGTTTCATATGAATATTCAATATGTCCTTGTGGGTTCTGTTAATGCTCAGTAGACATCTTTGCTGTCTAATATTTTGGATATTTACAACTACAACCAGTGGCTCCTGAACTTTGGCATGCAGTCACTCCAGACTTTAAAACAGTCTTTCATCTTCAAATGCATATTCCATAGTACTGGTTACAGTAGATGCTTTTTCAAAGATGGCCACATTGCCAAAACTGCTAACAACTGTAGAAAGGCTGTAATGTTTTGACTGAAATGAGCTGTTTTCTAATTTACCTGAGGGAGCTGTTTCCTGTTGCCGCCTCACCGAGTTCTGCCAGCGGGGGGGACAAGACCACAAGTCCCAGTCCTCAAAGCAGCCACTACGCCGCCAAGGTTATTGTAATGCACCTGGATGCATTTAAGTAGCCCACAGGGCTCCCGTAGCGTGTGAGCCATTTTCTAATTTACCTGAGGGAGATGTTTCCTGTTGCTGCCACACCGAGTTCTGCCAGCGGGGTGACAAGGACCACAAGTCCCAGTCCGCAAAGCAGCTGCTACGCCACCAACGTTATTGTTACTCTTCAACCCCAGCACCTTGTTACGGCAAGATTGACCATCTTTCAGCTCCAGTGGCAGAGGAGCAGGTAGGGAAGCAACTCTCCTTATATTCAGTATTATTTACATCTGCAAATTGTTTATTTGAGTCTGGCTACAGGGCTGCAGTACTAGGTAACCAATGGACATTGCGCTGTGAACATGAAGGCTCGTGTGGTTAACCCCCTGTGTATGCACTATTAGACCCTGAGTTTGGTTATTTTTGTGTTGAAGCTCGTCATACAGTTTATCGGTCTTGGGTACACATGGGAAAATGTAAAGTGACTACGGATCCCGGGAGGGCCACGACAGGCACCGCAGTTACTATGGACACTTTTTTTACAGCAGGCCACAGGAGTGCTCAATAAGGAGATAGAACTGGTGATCCTGCATCTCTCTAGGTCCCGGGTAAACGGTCCCCCCATGCCCATAGGGGTCCAAATGTCTGCGGATAGTGCTGAAGGATTATCAAACAATTCTGGGGTGCAAGAACCTGATGGACTGAGCAGTTGTACTACCCCTTATACCCACTATTGTGGTCAATAACTCTAGGGGTGACAACGTACCTTCAAGCCAGGGGCATGTGGTGGACACCCCTGTCAAGCAGCCGGTTAAGAAACCAATAGTTGCTGGATTTGCTACACAAGGGAGACTGGGCAGACGTAGAGTTGGTTAGCCAAGGCTCAGGCATTAAAAGAAAGGGTCAAATGCCTGGGGGAAAGGCCAAAAGACCAAGAGCCGAGTTGACATCCTAGAAGTCCCCAATCAATCAAGTACTGACAGAGTCAGATATGAAGTGCATACTAGAATCCTTCCAGGACTCTTTGAAAGCTATGATGGACTCCAAACTGGGTTCATTACTCCAACGTTTGTCCTTGAATGAAAAGGGACTTTCTGATCTCAAATGCTGCATACCCCCAAGGGGTGAGGCTGTCAACCTGGAACTAAGGCCCCTAATGGTTCCCCCAGCAATGGAATGCCCTACCTTGGTAGCCCACACTTAAATACTAGGGAGTATCCACCTTCCCCTTTAAAGCCAACAAGAGACCCGGGCACACTCCCAACGGTTTTTGCCCTCCTCTCTGATCCACACAGTTTCAAATCCCGACTCAAACATTGGCCCTGCAGAAAGGTTATCTACACAGGATCAACCCATCCCTGAGAGTAACAAAGCTGGAGAGCCATTCCAAGGGAGAGGGGAGGTCCTTATGTAGAATCTGCCTATCATACATCTGCCAGTGGAATCAACGCTGTATGTTGTGATCCTGGGAATGTGCCAACTCTCCTTCAGGGTGCCAAAGAAGATTACTCTCAACAGAATAACAAAGTCTTATATTGGTTACCCTGTAATACTGCTCTAGGCACAAGGGTAGAGAAAAACATTGAAATGGTGCGAAGGGTTAATTGTGTAGGCAGTTCCCATAAGTCCTGCAAGGGTGACTCTGTTATCATCAAGTTCAATAGACCTCATATTGCGAAAAGGATCTTGGTTACAACTCTGAATAATGCCCCTCTTGGCCCCAAGACGTCCATCATGGCTCTACCTATTAGATTTTTTTATAAACCTGAGACATTTAGGCGGAATCACATGACTATACCACCAGGGCTCCATTTAAGAGGCAGACACTACGATATCCATCTCCTAGGGATACAAATTCAAATCCTAATCTAAATTATATGTATTGGCCAGTACAAGGCGGGCAGCAGTCAGTTTGACCTCTTATGAAGTTAAGAACCCGTTTTGCACCCTTGGACACTATGGTTGCCTGTGATTGGCTTAGTGGGCCTGCTTTAATGGATCAAGTGACACCTAATACCCAGCAGAAAACAACATGGCAAAGCAATGGGACCTTGGGTGAAATTGATCGCAATTTTATATCATGGAATATTGCCGGCTTAGCTAACAAGTTCTTTGACCCTTTGTGGATTTTATTTATAAAACAGTTTAATGTAATTTTCCTGCAGGAAACATGTTTGTCCAAAAGTAGTTTACCATTGGAGGGCTATAAGTCCTTTTTTGTTCCGGCTACCCCCTTGCCTTCAGTAAGATCAAGAGGTTGCCTTGCGATTTATATTTCTCGGCAGTAGAATGTAAGATATAGGCTCTGTCCATAGAGAGTCCATGTTTACAGTCCCTGGTACTTTGCGAGGGGTCCCACAATTTGGGTCTTAATAATTTTTAAAACTCAATGTCCTGTGCCAAGGGCGCGTGTAGTATTACCATGTTCAGCTCCTTTTTAAGGCAAAATCTTAATGTTGCTTTCCAAAATATTGTGATTGCTGGGGATTTTAATATCCACCCATGTTTTGACCCCAGGGTCTCTAGTCTGGCTGATTTGGGTTGCCCACGTCTGAGGGGAATTCATTTTGGACACTCTTTACAAGGGGATGCATTGAATGGTTTCCTTCATGAATTAGACTTATTGTACCTTATGTGTTCAACTGACCCCTGTAGTAAGGATGTGATTCCATCTTTTAATGGGAGGGGTGGTGGCTCATTTATCGATTTTATACTGGTATCAACGCCTCTACTTGAATTATTTGCAGGATTCGTTATTCAAGCCAGTGTATATAGTGACCATAAACCTTTGTGTGTTTATTTTAGTGGGCCCCAACTTTCGCACAGAGGGGAGGCGGGCAGTGTGGGGTGATGAGACCAATAGATGGCGGAAGATGGTTAAAATAGGCCCAGATATCCCCAGATGTATTCTATGAGTCAATATCTGTCTCGTGTGCCAACGAGTTAGCCCTGTGCACCACCTCGGCCACGGCTCCGGGGGAGGTCATTAGTGCTTTAAAAACAATTTCTGCTAAAATTAGTGACTTTTTAAGTGCCCCGGCTCAGCGACCTGCTACTCAGGTCCCTTTGATTCCCATTGCTCCCGGGCATCTAGGAAACTGTGGGAAGCCTTATATAGGAGCCAAAGAGATTCCACATCAGTAAGAACCTGCTGAAGGGAGTACAAAACGGAACTGGCAAGACGCAATTCCACATTAAAGGAGGAAGCCTGGAGGATAGTTAATTGAGACTATCATGCTGAGCATAATTAATAGCCCCTTCTTCAATCACGAGGAAGGAAGTGCAGTGGGTGCCCATATTACTTTAGAAGAGTGGGTGCTTCATTTTGAAGCCATAATTTCTTGTCCCCCAGAGCTATACTGCTACTCTGGTCATGAGGCAGGTACCTCTTTTCTGGTTTTGATATAGAAGAGGTTAAGGATGGTATCGCCTGGTTGTCAAGTAATAAAGCTCCGGGCCCTGATGGCATTCTGTCGGATCTTTTTAAATCAGACGCACCTTTTTGGGCGCCGGTTCTTGCAGCAGTTATGAATGCAACAGCAAAAGCCTGCTGTCCTGAGTCATGGGCTACTTCCCCTACAGTGCCTGTTTTTAAACAAGGCAGTCGAGACAGCACTCACTGCTATAGACTGATGTCATTGCTGGACATATGTGGTTAAGGTGGTAGGTAGAGTACTTCTAGATAGGTTGACTAGCTGGGCAGAGGAACACGCTATTTGATCGGACGTTCAGTATGGGTTTCGTCCAGTGCCTTAACCTATTCTCAATAAATACACTGTTGCCCGCTCAGTACTATTTATTTAGCCTTCATGGATCTGTCCTCCGCGTTTGACCACGTGAATAGGGCTAAACTTTGGCAGACCATGTTGGCTATCGGGGTAGATGGCAACATTGTTCATTTTTTGGAAGACCTCCATCAAGCAACAAAGGCGCAGGTCACATTTTTGCAAGATTTCAGGGTTTCCTGCAACTTTGCCATAAAGAGAGGAGTACCCAAGGGTGTATTTTAGCCCCCTTCCTGTTTAATTTGTATATTAATGATTTGGACAAAGTTTTACTGACGACTAGGGTAGATTATCCGCAGGTAGGTCGATGTGGTCTGCCGGTTTTATTATATGCGGATGACACAGTCCTTATATCTAGGACCTCTAGGGGGTTACAAACACTGCTTAATTCCTTCTCCTCCTTCATGGTGGATCTGGACTTATCAATAAATGATTCTAAATCTTATATGATGTAGGTGGGTCTTCGCATTAAAAATACATTTCAATGTATGGTTGGACCTGCTCAGGTCCCCCGCACTAATGTCTTTTAATGCCAGGGGCTCCTAATGGATGAGCAAATGAAATGGGGCCCACTAAAACAGATAAAGAGGGGAGACCTAGTGCGGACAAACACAGCCATTTAAAATATTGCTTCTAAGTTAGGTAGGAGACCAATTGCAGTACTTTTAAAGATATATCAGTCTAAGTGTGTCGCGAAAGCCTCTTCTGGCAGCGAAATATGGGGGCACGTCACTATGGACAAGTTACAAGTGGCTGAGAATACATTTTTGAAGTGTTTGTTAGGTGTGCTCCATGGAATGTCTAATATGGTGGTACATGAAGAACTGGGGGTGCCCTATCTCTGTGATTTATTGGCACTCCGGTCACTAATATTTTGGCTGAAAATTTGGCTGAATTAAGGATCGTCTTTGAGTCAATTGATACTGAAGGAGTGTATGACTCTTGACCATGTCCATCACATTCCCTGGCTCAGATACATAAAGAGTAGTTTTGAAATATTAGGAAGAGTAGAATTATATACAAAACCCTGAATCTGTAACTAAGAAGGATCTGGGGTGGGCCAGGGAGTCCTTTTGCAGTCTAAGGAAATTAGAGAGGGAAGAACTGGAATTGAGGAAACCCAGTGTTTGAAAATTATTAATCCTGAAAACAACACTAATAACTGAGCCATATCTCTTTGGGCCCTTTTAGCACTTACAAATGTTTTTTATTGACCAGGTTTCACCTGGATCTTTTACACCTCCTGTTGGCCTCGCCACGGGGGAGTAGTAGAGGCCAGAGTTTAGCATCCTGTGGCTGCGACGGTGAGTCTCTACAGGATTTGCTTCATTTTTTATTATTTTGTAAGTATTATGTGACCCCCCCCCCGGAAAGCTTTATTACCCCTATTTTAAGGAGTTTGGAATTTAAGCAGGTGCGTCCAGCTCTTATCTACTTACAATTGTTGTATGGAGATTCTATTTTATTTGTTCTCAACTTCCTAAAATCTGCAGTGAAGCTTAGTGCATGCCTTGACTAAATGATAGTAGCTATTTGGGCATGCTTTTATTCCAGTTACCCTGATGATACATATAGATCAGAAGAGGCCTCTGGATTCATCCTTCTAATGGTTTTTCACTTTTACGATTGAGGGTATATGTACTTTATAATATATTTTAGGTTATGTATTATATGAGATTTTCAGGGCAGTTTGGTCCGTCATGTGACGAATGTGTAAATATTTTATTAGTTATTTTTAATACCATGTATCACTTTTATATCAGAGTACTTTTATGGTTTTATATGTGAAAATCGAATAAAGTTTGTTTGATTGATTGATTGATTTTTCAGCTTCATGGATTTCTTTGTTCGGGTCACAATATTGTGTCCAGAATATGGACGAGCAAAATATTGGCAGTACGAGTGTAAGGATGTTCTATACCTAACTCTACCCGTCGAGAGAACGCCACGACAGTGAAGGAGGAGGTGCAGGACGCAGGCAGAACTTTAATAGCACACCGCGGGGGTGAAAGATTAATTTGTCCCTCGGGTGATTTGGAAAACGGAGCCCCGATAATTGGCTTTATGTGAAATATTCCAAGGGGGAACACTTGGAGACTTTATAGAGTGTAGCCATTAATATTAAAACGGGCCCAGATACCGGAAAATTTCACGCATTACAAACAACAAGGTTGCAACTCCGTTTTCTATAAACCAATTTTATCTGAACAGAAAAGAGAACATCATATGGTTTTGAAAATAAAACACAATCAAAATTGAAATAGAAGGACTATAAAGAACCAGGAAATAATATATAGAAAAAACTCTATTATTTTGTCTTGAAAAAGATGGAAATAGTTGGAAAAATCCATCGAAACGCGTCGACACCACTTTGATTACATAATCTCTATTGGAATATGGTCTCGTCATTGCACAAATAGAAGTTGAAAATGGACCATAAATTCACTGCTATAGATGATATGTACAGATAAAGACTAACGATAGTAGTCTGCAATCGTGTTTTCTCTCTTGTTTGTATATGTTTTGATGTCTGTGTTAACATTTTATTATATATGTTAAATCGAAAAAAAAATTTTTTTTAAATAGTTTGTATGTAGGAAGAGGAATTTTTCCTTATGCAAATGTGATGATTTTTATGTAATTCTAATTATAATACATTTTTGTAATATGTTCTTAGTTTTTGTGTAGATTTTAATTGAACTCATTAGCCTGAGTTTTTTAAAAGTGTTATTTGTTTTGTGTCACGTATATGGTACATGCTACTTAGATTTGTCCCAACTTGCACTTTACACAATATTGTGTCCAGAATATGCATGAGCAAAATATTGGCAGTACAAGTGTAAGGATGTTCTATACCTAACTCTACATTTGTGTACTGTCACAAATATTAATGACCTCATCACAAGTTAGACAGAATAGGTGAGGTATATAACAAATGTGATAAATACCATTATCTGTAAGTGAGGAATTTACCACATGTGATAAATACCTCCTAATTCAACTTTTTATCTTGCACATTAGGCATGATATGGTAGAATGAGTTTTTAACACACTGAATTATGCATGGTTTGCTTTTTTATGCACTTGTTTCTCTGATAAATTTCAGCAGGCTTGATCAGTCAGCATTCATCAGGTTAAAATTGTGAGGGTGAGATAATTATTGCCAACTTGGAATTCCAATCTCTGTGCAAGCATGTGGTTGCACAGTGGTTGGAATTGAGTCCTGCACTCGTTATCGGTGTTTATGTCTTTTCTCTCCTGGGTATTCCCCTGCTTGAGTTACGTGTCAATTAATTGATACATGTGATTAATAAAAAGCTCATTTTGTTTACATTTTTATGTTCAGCATTGTGATATTTAAGTATTGTTTCAATATCTTCTAAGTATTTAATCTAACTGCTAACTGTTCTGTCGTGTACTATCTGTTATTTCTTCCTGATGAATTTCTAGAACTTTGATAACATCATGTCTCCTTTATTGTTGTTCAAAAGAACACCATCTCACAGAATGAAAATAAGTGAAAGGCCAACATGCAACTCTCTGTTAATTCTGAGACTTTCAATAACATTGACATAATGTTATAAAAGCCAAGCACAAAGAAATAAGGGTTAAAGAGGAGACCTTCACAACAATCAATAGTAGTACAGGGCATGCAGAATGATATCACCACTTGAAGGCTACTTGGGAGGCAGTTATCCTTTGCATTTTCACTGGCTGAATTTATCAGTGTACCTAGCCTCAAACAGCAATAACAGCAGGCCTTGCTATTGTATTGTATGTAAGTGCTTTTGTTCAATCATGTATGCAGGTCTGAACCATTTGAAAGTTGAAATTGGTTATATTTTCTGCTGTGCTTAGTGCTTAGAAGTAGCAGAATGAGGAAGAATCACTATAAATAATCATGTTAGAGCAGATCCTTTTATTCACACTTTTAGTAAACATTGCTGCTACCAGTTTATCTGTCTTCATTGTGGTTACAATTCACATTGTGTGCATTGGACTAGGGTTTTGATTTTAGAATAAATCTTTAAAATGTGCCCCTCGTGTTCTAGTGTTCTTGAGTGCGTTATTCCCTAATGAAAGGGTTTTGGGCTCCACTAACTATCAATGTAATATCTTTTCGGATTGATAAATACCTGAAACTCATCTCACTCAAATATTGCTCAGTGGGTTGTAGGGTGGTTGCAGAACAATTGTTTTTTCTGATTCAACTGGCACATAGACTGAGTTATTGGTGTCAAGGGGTCTACAAAACTACACTCCGTGTTTCTAGAAAATCTAGAAAAAATATCAGAACCTTGAAGATATATTTATCTTCAAGGTACATGGTTGTGGAGTTGAGACTATTAAATCTCTGCCTCTATCTGTGCACTTACCTCCATGATATTTTGCTGCTCAAAATGTTGGTCATAATGTTATGGCCACTTGATACTCTTTCTATGATATTCGGTGACAACCACATTCCTTTATGCAATAATGTCTGACAGAGGCACCTAATATCTTTCATTCTTTTTGAGCAACCTTGAGTCGGACTGTCAGTGGACAGATACAAAAAAAAATGGTGGCTCTCTTTAGTTTTTAGAATTGAGGCTCTAGCTTGCAAACCAGAATCAGAACCTAATAAATAATGAAATAAGGTAGCATGAGATAGTTGTGGTGTGGCCGCCAAGGGGTGGCAAAAGAACCAAACATGGTTACAGAGAAAAAGAGGAAAGATGAAAATCACGAGAAAAATGCAAGTGAGGCAATGGAGTGAAAGCACAAAAGATGGGAGTAAAGAGTTTCAAAAGGGAAAGAAAGATGGAAGGAAAATAGTAAGCAAGAGGTGAAGAGGGTTGACATTTGAGAAGAAAATTGGAAGAAGAAACATGGTAAATTGAAAAGAGAATGAATGAAATCCAATAGCTTCTGAAGGGTGACGGGAGATGAGTGTTTACCAGGGACCCTATGTGGACCAAAGAGAAAGGGGTATTGTTCCCATTGTCAGGCAGAACTTTCTGAGATGCCACACTCATTGTGTTGCTGAACACCCATGCTCTAGGACCACTCTGGTTTCTGTATACGTACGGGGTGGCCACTGGGAAGGATGTTCTGCAAACTGTCCTGAGTACAGGATGAGAATTCAACGAGAAAAAGGGGGGGCGGAAAGGGCTTTTGGAAAGAAGGTCCAGCTAGGTGAGCCCTGCAATATACAACCAAAAGAAGTACCAAAGCTGTTCCTTAAAGTTAATGAGACGGACCAAAGAGTGTACAAATAACCGATGTGAATAACACTAAGTCGGATATGGGAGCCCTCATACAGCCGTCTGGGTATCGTGACTCACGCACCTATCGGGATGTAAAGCGTCATCATCGGGCTGCTCCTACGTCGAGTCGGCTGGTGCAATACCCGACGGGCTCTTTTAAGGAGCGCTCTTATGGAGATCTTTTTATCCAGACAGCCGTTAGGTGAGGTGGGAGTAGAGGGCTCTATTGTAATGTAGATGAAGACGTGTAGTGTGGAAATATTAAAATAGGTAAGGGAGTGCCATCTCAATCAGTTTATTATGAAGCCTCCTTACCTAACTAAAATGATGTGAGGTGGAGTGTAGATGCCTACAATTATGTGTTAGGTTCTCAACACTGCCTCATCTGGGGTCAACATGTTTCTCGCTCTGTCTGAGAATTACTCTAGCGATTCATCAGGACCTTTTTATATTCTATCTACATGTAAGCTGTACAACAAATTTATAATCAGCATTCTCATGGATTTTACCTGCAGCTCGGTCTACCCTCTCAGATTCATAGGTTAGCGCACTGCAGTTCCTGGTAGGTAACGCAAGGAGTTCCTTGCGCTTGACGCGCCGAGTCCGCGTCTCCGGATGACCTACCCTGCTCTACCAGGACTGGGAGGTGAGATGGCAGCAGCAGGAAAGCAGTGCTGAATGAAAGGTAACAAACTTGAGCTTCATCACTTGCCCAGAGAAAACCATGATTTTTCAGAATTAGGATGTTTTCAAGAGTTATAACATGTCTTTAACTTGCTGTTCATAGAGTATGCTGCAATTAGTTTGGATGTTCGCATGAAACATCATTACAATGTAAAAATGGCCTTATGTTTGTGTTTAGGATAGGTTTTGGTTATGATAGTTATGCTTAATACATTTTATATATAGTGAAATAAGATAATTGGGCACTTACTTCATGATTTGGATGCTTCTCTCATACAGGGCAACTTTTCTTTGTGTTCTGCTTAATTTATACCCCTTACGCCATTTGTAAGTTAATTAGAGATCCAGAGAGGTCACACCTGTTGAAACTTAACAGATAAAAAACAAACAGTAAACTCAAGGGCATGCGAATTCCACATGAAAAAAACTCTATTTGGATGGGGAACCATTGTGTGGGAGGCTCTTATTGTTCCTGATAAATACCGATCTCCAAAGAGTTGGTATTTATCAGATGCAATAAATAATGTACCATTGGCTGACCCAATGAGGGCCTAAGGTAATAATTAAGGTTTTTAGAATCACAGAAGTAATTTATTTAATTTTTGTGGTGTTTTATTTGATGGAGTTTACTTTAAAATTAAAGTTTTTAAAAAATGTCTTTTTATTATGATTTTTTTGCATTGCACACAATTAAAACAAATAAAATGTATCATAAAACATCTCACCACTAACCTGACTTCCTCCACCTATAGCCATTCTCCTTCCTAGATAGTTCCAAGAGTGGAATCCTGCTACTGTGGTATCTGTGTGAGCTTTCACTCACCACTGGAGTGCCAATCTATGTCTTGAAACTCTCTAATTGTGTCCCATACATTGTCAAAATCTCCATGGGCTTCCCCGGGCTCTCTCCACAGTACGCTCAATCTCCATGTGCCAATTCATTCCAGCTGTCCAAAGAAGTAAGCCTGGGACTTCTCGACTCCTCCACATCTGGGTGATGTTCCTCCTGGTGACCATGAGAAACACATTACAGAACAATATTGTGTGTTTGTGCAATGTGACCAGTCAGGGATTAAGTTCCAGTTTCTCTGTGACTTCCAACATTCTTCTGCCCACCTCTGTCCAGTATTATTACAGCATGGGGCAGTGCAACAGGGTGTGAAACAAAATTCTTGCCTGCATCCCCACAGACACATGTTATTGTCATTTTCCCCCACACAGAAGAATCTGGTTCTTGTATAATATGCTCAATGTAGTATTTGTAGTTGAACAAGTCTAAACACTGCCCTATTAATGTTTTTTTTAACTGTCTTTTTAGGCTGTATATTAAAATGCATATTTTTTTGTTTATACTTTTGTTGTTTTGCAGGTATTTTAGTTCACATATTTATGTTATCAATTCTATTGTGATAGCTGGAAAAATATATTTTTGTTTGCTGTAGATTGGTGTCCCATATTGTAGTTTTGATAATATTTTTGTTTTTAAAATGTATGTGGTCAATATGTTGGTGTATCACATAGTGAGCATTGAAAGTCAATATCCTTGTTCTGATATTTTGGCTATTATATTTTCGAATCACAATGTTATTGTAGTAGATATTGTGACATGCAAATATTTATAGGCCCAAGTAATAGTTTTTTGTGTTTTTTTCTATTAGTTAGGAGGTTATTGAGTTTGTCAGTGCATTATGAGTACCTCAAATCAGCAGCCCACCTCATTTAAAGGTTTGGTAAGCACTACATTTATACCACTAGATCCTAACCTGGGGGCTCCTTACGATGACAGTGGGACCGCCAGAGACAGCCCATCAGGGCCAGTCCTACCACCATACTACTAATGATTCCTGCCCGCCATGTTAGGATGGCGGGCGGATGGGTGGAAGTCATAGAGACCGACCACCATGGATCCGACACGCTCAAGGAGCCGATCGGACTATTTGAGGATCTTGAATCCCTACAGTGGTGGTGGTGCCTGCCAGGCACCGTTGTATGGATTATGATTTTCCTCCCCGCTAGCCTTTTCATGACAGTTAACCCACCATGAAAAGGCTGGTGGAAAGGGACATTGGGGGCCCGCAGTGCCCCCCACCTGCCTGACCCTTAATTCTGGGTTGTCCCTGAACCATGTGGCAGGCACCTGATGGTGCCTGCCACATAGTGCAGGGATATATACAGGGTGCATTTTTTGTACTCCGGCATGTGCAGCACCTGCCGCAATACAAAGACTATGCAGTGCGACCGCATTGAAGGTGGTCGCATCGTAATCCCTATGGCGGGACTGCCGACAGATAGTCGGTCGGTCCCATTTCTGAAGGGACCGCCATCCTAATCAGGCCCCTGGTTTGACCTGTGTAAATCTTGGACTAGGCCATCTGTCCACCACAGGGCCACCTCATCATAATGATAGTGACTCAATTCTATTTGCTTCTAGGTGGCTGCCACTAGAGTACCTTGACCAGAACTGACATGTAAGGTATGAAGGTCCAAGTCAGTGAAATCTGTTAAGGACTGTGGAATTTAGGAAGAAAACACCAATGTAGCATAGCTATTATTATGATTGCTTTCTAGCAACAAACTCCAGCTTTGGGGTTTATTTCTGGAAAACAATTATTTGACTAGCAAGAGTAGCAAACATCGTATGTGCTCAGAAAAATTCACAGCCACCACTGCATTAGCACACCAGTGGTTGCAAACAAGGCTTCAGAGATCTCTGTCTGACAGGAAAAGATCTCAAACCATAGTGTGTGTTCTACCGTCTGGTGTGAAGAGGCCATAGCATCTGATATTTAGTTTGACTGGTGAGCAGGCCACTAAATGCCAGGTCCGTCCCTTAATCCCACATTCTCCAATTTTCAGGCTAACATACACTAGACAATGACCAGAGACCACAAGAGATGATTTCGCAGCATTAACAAGACAATTTTTCACATTACATGTATGAAGTGCAGACATTGTTTGATGAAGGTCTTCAGTTGTGAGGTTCAACACTATGACATCATCAGTATTTTGTACAATACCCGAGATGTGGTGCCTAATATTTGGAGAAATTAATTATCCCATAAGTTCTGTACACCAATATCAGCATCCTGTTTCAAGGCCCTATTTGATGCCATTTTTGCAAAATACAGAAGGGGTTCTTGCCTTGTTCTAATGTATAGGGATTGAATGGCTCTCACCAAAGGAGGGGACATTTACATTAATCTTCCCCCAGTCAGTTGTTCTCACATTTCCTGCAGGGTGTACCATTACTAAAAAAGCTAGGATAATATCAGCAGTGCTAAAGATAATCTAGCACCCCTTAAATTGAGTGATATTAGGTTAATCTTAGGTCATAGCTATCATCATGAATTTCATGATAATAACAGCATTAGGAAAAACGTATTACCACCTGTACCTAACAGTACTAACAGTTTAAAATTAAACAGAAAACTAGTGTCACTTTAAATAAAGATAGCTTCTCAAGTGAAACATTTTCACGTCTCTGGGATGATGCTCCACTGACAATGCACTTTATAGAACGAGAAGAGGTAAGAGGCACAGTATTCTGGGTCCTCGTCTAATAGCCAGTTTGGGATCTGCTAGGACCTGGGGAACCATTCAAACTTAACATCTTTATCATGTTTACATTATTGGTTAAGAAAAAGGTGCCGATTACGATCCGGTAAAAAAATTCCCCGTACGACTCGTATCCGGTCTTTTTACCATACGAATCGTACAAGTGACGTACAAACTGCCAACTACGATTCGCATGGGAAAAAGTCCATACGAATTGCATTGGGAATTATTCCCCACACGTCCCCGGGTCAGAAATTGTGTCCGACACATCCTCGGACGATTTACCGTACAAATGTGAAAAGTGAAGTCTGACCGCGGAATTACGATCCATCCCGTGCGTCCGATGTTACAACCGTGTGCAAAAAACACCGTCCGCACCGAACTCCCATAGCAACCATGGAGACATGTGCCCGCATACGCGCCGACCCCCCCCAGCCCCCGTATGTACGCGCCGACCCCCCCCAGCCCCCGTATGTACGTGCCGACC
The DNA here is from genome assembly GCF_964204655.1 of Triturus cristatus. NCBI lineage: Eukaryota > Metazoa > Chordata > Amphibia > Caudata > Salamandridae > Triturus > Triturus cristatus. The sequence continues at coordinate 469,447,251 of NC_140593.1, read as the reverse complement.
CCCCCAGCCCCCGTATGTACGCGCCGACCCCCCCCAGCCCCGTACGTACGCGCCGACCCCCCCCAGCCCCCGTATGTCCGTGCTGACCCCCCCAGCCCCCGTACGTACGCGCCGACAGCCCCCAGCCCCCGTATGTATGCGCCGATCCCCCCCAGCCCCCGTATGTATGCGCCGAACCCCCAGCCCCCGTACGTATGCACCGACCCCCCACCAGCCCCCGTACGTACGTGTCGAACCCCCCGTGTATGTACACCCGTGTATGTGTCATACCCCCGTGTATGTACACCCGTGTACGTGTCGTACCCCCGTGTATGTACAGTGCGTACCCCCAGCGCTACACGCTGGGGGTATGACTCGAACGTACACGGGTGTACATACACGGGGGGTACGACACGTACATGGGTGTACATACACGGGGGGTACGACACGTACACGGGTGTACATACACGGGGGTACGACATGTACACGGGTGTACATACACAGGGGTACGACACATACACGGGTGTACATACACGGGGGGGTACGACACGTACACGGGTGTACATACACGGGGGTACGACACGTACACGGGTGTACATACACGGGGGGTACGACACGTACACGGGTGTACATACACGGGGGTACGACACGTACATGGGTGTACATACACGGGGGTACGACACGTACACGGGTGTACATACACGGGTGGGGGTACGACACGTACACGGGTGTACATACACGGGGGGGTACGACACGTACACAGGTGTACATACACGGGGGTACGACACGTACACAGGTGTACATACACAGGTGGGGGTACGACACGTACACGGGTGTACATACACGGGGGGTACGACACGTACACGGGTGTACATACACGGGGGTACGACACGTACATGGGTGTACATACACGGGGGTACGACACGTACACGGGTGTACATACACGGGTGGGGGTACGACACGTACACGGGTGTACATACACGGGGGGGTTCGACACGTACGTACGGGGGCTGGGGGGGTCGGCACGTACGTACGGGGGCTGGGGGGGTCGGCGCGTACGTACGGGGGCTGGGGGGGGTCGGTGCGTACGTACGGGGGCTGGGGGGGGTCGGCGCATCATACGGGGGCTGGGGGGGGTACGGCGTGTACCGGGCCACCTACTCTGGTCGTTTCGCGCCGTACTTCGCTTTTCCGGCACTTTTTGGGTGCCGTGAAAATATCGCCGTCCGGACTGCTGTCGGTTCGAATCGTACTTCCTGCTTAGTGCTGCTTACAAAAATGTATGCATGTGTCCTCCATCTATGAATTTTTGAGATACTAAAATAAATGGAAATGCAGAGTTAGTGAACAATTGGCCCATATGAGTAGGTGGGCAAGGTCAGGTGGTACTTAGGCGTAGTATTCTGGAATAAGAAGGGAACACTGGATTAGTGTTCACAAACAATAACTAGAGGGTCCGCGAATCCCGAGATACTACCTGTCGATCAGATTAGATAGGTCAATTTTATTGCAATTGTTGTTTCCAAAAATGTTTTTTGAGCTTTTAAAAAAAATATTTTATTTGTTTCACACCAATCATCAATGTTTGTCTCTTTCTTTATTATATCTTACACGATCGGCACCCAGGGGCAAGAAGACGGGGTCGGAGTCGGTGAGAGCAGCTGGAGAAGAACACCAGGGCCAGGACCGCTCCTCTACCAAGGGCTCTGCTGATGTCCCCAGTAAGTCTTCCTCCTGTTAATATTAATCATTACATTACCCTAACTTTTACTACACCTTAATTTTTCCAAACTATTATTTCCATTTCCTAATTCTATTTTGCCACATCTTCTTCGATCTAGACTATCTGTTTCTAAATTCTTGTTATCCCAGCCTCTAATTGCCTCTGCTCTGACTCTCTGTACTACTACTATGTTATTAGTCTGTCTGTAGCTAAGTAGCTAAGCTTTCCCAGTTGGCCACTCTTTATTTTTATTTAAAAGGTTTTTAAACTCAGATTCACCAATAGCACTAGCCACTGAGCCCAGTCCTTTGGGCTGTCCTCTTCTAGTCATCTTAATCTTGATAGGCTTTGACAATTCCCACCAACAAAATGCCCAACCAGATATTTTACTATTTTTGTTAGGATAAGACATACTCCTACTAGTGTCTACTCTCTACTCTAGTACCCGGTTTGTACTAGTGATGTATGTGGAATATATATGTATTTTAACTATTTTTCAATCTTGCTAGTGAAAAAGAATAAATAGGGGGAGGCGTATATGGCATCTAAAAAATGTGTAATGTTTAATCTAGGTGTACCGACCACCAGTGCCGGGGCCAGCGGCGGGCCAGGCAATGCCAGCCAGGAGGGAGCAGCGGGTGTGGCAGCTGCCACAGGGGTGGGTGAGGCAGCAGCAGTTACAGACGGTGGTAAGTTATACTTATATTCCTTACTTATTGACAATAGTTACACACTCGCTGCAAGGGTGTGCACTGTATGTTGAGAGAGACTAAGTTGTTGTGAACAACGGTTGAAGAATAAGACACTCTTTACTTAGCATTAGAGGCGAGCAATAGCATTAGCGGTGGAAGTAGTTGAGTAACTAATGGCCTCTTCAATCTGACTTCAACTCAGCTGGGAAAGTTTTATGGAGAAGACTAATAGTCAGACGACTTTGATGGATGGATTGATCGAAAAGAGAAAGAAGGAGGAAGGACGGGCGAGATGTAAATATATATGACTGGCAGAGAAGGATACATGCCACGTGGGATGCATGCATAGGTGGCTGAAAGGAAGGAATCAGATGCATGGGTGGTTGAAGGATGGGTGGAAGGTAAAAGAAGAAAAGATGCCTGCCTGGGTGGATGAAACTGTATGGGTGATAGCAAAATCCTCAGGGGTGTTTGATGGGTCAAACTCAAAGGCAAGCAAGGAAGGAAGGACGCATGGGTGGTGGTTTAAAAATCAAATGTTTATTGTTGTTAAAACAAACTAAGGTTTGTTGAGAGGTTAAGAAGAATGATAGACATATTTACTTTGAATGGATGATGGCTGGATGGTATTCATCACATTATAGTCATAGCATAGGTGGAGACTGTCACTGGATGAAAAGTCTTTAAAGGGAATGTAAAAGGAACCGCACCAGAGTAGCAAGCAAAAGACAAGGAGAATAGAAGCTGTATGTTCAGAATACTCCCTTGACTCAAAGTAGTTTGCAAGCACAGCATATATTTTGTGTATGTATGTTATCAAGTGCCTCCCTCCGACTCTGATGCCCACTCACTACCTATGTGAATTTATTTTCGACAGTTTCAGCCTGCCATAGATGGCCTTCACTGGCCTATCAGCTGCATGGATTGGTTACTAACCGGTTACCAATCAATCAAAACAAAGTACCTCATGTCGTCCCATACATATAAATAAGCAATGATCATTTGGATAAGATATCATCTGCCTTGTTGTAGTAGGCAGGGTAAAAGTGAAATTGAGCAGTTGCCCTGGCCTTGATGTAACAGAGAGTATGGTCAGTGCCACCCATAATAGAAAAAATAAGATGCTTCTGTAGTCAGCTTTCCCACCTGCAGAGTGCAGACAGTAGTAAATATAAATAACGTTAGTCTGCATCAGAACTTGCTTTACTCCTGAGGCGGAAGCCGGGAGATCACCTTTGTAAAAAATCTGTATATCTTGTGTCACTATTTCGCCGAACACCTGATTTTAAAATTGCACTCACCTGCCTGGCTCCACCAGAAACGGGCTACAGAAACGCCTAAAACAGCGATCTTCGCTGCAACAAACAATTGGAAAAGCTAACGATCCTGCCGCCATTGACGGCGAGGAACCGAGGCCACGCCTACCCTAGGCGACGCCCACCCGCCCAAACCAGTATAAAACGCTGCTGACAGCGCGTCGATTTCAGAACTTGCTTTACTCCTGAGGCGGAAGCCGGGAGATCACCTTTTTAAAAAATCTGTATATCTTGTGTCACTATTTCGCCGAACACCTGATTTTAAAATTGCACTCACCTGCCTGGCTCCACCAGAAACGGGCTACAGAAATGCCTAAAACAGCGATCTTTGCTGCAACAAACAATTGGAAAAGCTAACGATCCTGCCGCCATTGACGGCGAGGAACCGAGGCCACGCCTACCCTAGGCGACGCCCACCCGCCCAAACCAGTATAAAACGCTGCTGACAGCGCGTCGATTTCAGAACTTGCTTTACTCCTGAGGCGGAAGCCGGGAGATCACCTTTTTAAAAAAATCTGTATATCTTGTGTCACTATTTCGCCGAACACCTGATTTTAAAATTGCACTCACCTGCCTGGCTCCACCAGAAACGGGCTACAGAAACGCCTAAAACAGTGATCTTCGCTGCAACAAACAATTGGAAAAGCTAACGATCCTGCCGCCATTGACGGCGAGGAACCGAGGCCACGCCTACCCTAGGCGACGCCCACCCGCCCAAACCAGTATAAAACGCTGCTGACAGCGCGTCGATTTCAGAACTTGCTTTACTCCTGAGGCGGAAGCCGGGAGATCACCTTTTTAAAAAATCTGTATATCTTGTGTCACTATTTCGCCGAACACCTGATTTTAAAATTGCACTCACCTGCCTGGCTCCACCAGAAACGGGCTACAGAAACGCCTAAAACAGCGATCTTCGCTGCAACAAACAATTGGAAAAGCTAACGATCCTGCCGCCATTGACGGCGAGGAACCGAGGCCACGCCTACCCTAGGCGACGCCCACCCGCCCAAACCAGTATAAAACGCTGCTGACAGCGCGTCAATTTCAGAACTTGCTTTACTCCTGAGGCGGAAGCCGGGAGATCACCTTTTTAAAAAATCTGTATATCTTGTGTCACTATTTCGCCGAACACCTGATTTTAAAATTGCACTCACCTGCCTGGCTCCACCAGAAACGGGCTACAGAAACGCCTAAAACAGCGATCTTCGCTGCAACAAACAATTGGAAAAGCTAACGATCCTGCCGCCATTGACGGCGAGGAACCGAGGCCACGCCTACCCTAGGCGACGCCCACCCGCCCCTTTCCGCTCCCTCAAAAGATGTGCAATCACCGGACGCGCAGCGGACGGGCGCATCGGGCGCGCCGTCAGCGCGCCGAAGGCAAGCCCGTCTGGGCCCGTCCGGGCCCAGACGGCCTTAGGCCTAGCCACTATGCCCAATCTGCAAAAGCGCATATCATACTCCCGAGGATCACTGCTCGCCTGGAACACGAAAAAACATCCCCAGTGCAAATACGTCCTCAAGGAAAACACCCCCTATGCAGGATGCATCCGCTGCAATAGACCCGAGGAAACGGAACGCCACCAAGGACTTCGGCTTGGCCTTCTGAATTGCAGATCCTTAGTAAAGCACGCCCACGAAATTAACATCCTCGTTCAGGATGCGATGTTAGATCTTTTATTTCTGACGGAAACATGGCTGACCCCGCACAGTGACTTCGATGTGGCCAATGCAACACCCCCTGGCTACCAAATATGTTGCCTGAACAGACCAATCGGTAGAGGTGGCGGCCTCGCCATACTCTACAAAAACCATCTTAAATGTAGAATTGAACATGGGACCATTAAAGACTGCGAGAACTGCCACTTCACTATCCAGATCTCTCCATCTACCTCCCTTTCGGGACTGTTAGTGTACCGGCCACCAGGCTCTCTAGGCGAATTCACCAATACTCTAATGGACCACATCTCACTTAAGACTATTTTAGTCTCTAACTTTGTCCTCCTAGGGGACCTTAACATGCACTTTTTGGACCCCATGGACAATGCCGCAGCAAACTTGCTTGCTGATCTCACTACAGCCGACCTCCATCTGCAAAACCCCAAAGCCACCCATGAGAAAGGTCAACTTCTTGACCCTATCTTCTCCAACATTAAGAACCTATACGTCCAGGACCCTACTCCCCTTCCCTGGACAGACCATATGCTGATCCTCTTGCACTGGTCACTCGAAACGACACCAGCGCTCAAACAAAAAATAAGGATACTAACCAGACGATGGCACAAGTTAGTACCAGAGGAATGGGAGGCCAAATTACGTGAAACCATCGCCCCCCTATCCACGGAGCCAAACACCGCGGACAGAGAATTCACGGATTGGCTAGTCCGACCCTTAGATAGCTTCATCCCACTAACCAACACTCTAAAACATGTTAAAAGAATCAACCCCGCCCCCTGGTACACACCCGCCCTCATTGCCCTTAAAAAAGAATGCAAAAAGTTAGAACGCACTTGGAGGAAAAACAAGTCCTTAGAAGAGAAAAGCGCTTATCAATTCTCAATGAAAGCATATAAACGTGCCCTACAAGACGCCAAAAGGGCTTACTATGAGGAAAAAATAAAAGGCTCCTCCTGCTCATCCAAGGAGACTTTCTCCATTCTCAAAGAACTCCTCCATGTCCCTGACCCCCCACAGAAACCCATGGACCCCAAAGCAGCGGAGGAAAAATGCGTCAAGTTGGCCACCTTCTTTGACGAAAAAATAAAAAAAATCCTCACCTCCCTCCCGACCGCCAACTCAGACTCCATAGAGAGAGCTAAGGAGCAGCGGCCCCCTCCCGACAAGCCCTCTTTGGAGTCGCTCGGCCCAGTTACAGAAGAGGAAATAAGTGTTATACTCACCACAATCAAGAGCGGAGCCCCTAGCGACCCAGTCCCCATACGATTCGCTAAAACCATCCCGCTGACCATAGTTCCCCAATTGACAGCCCTCATTAACATTTTGCTGGAACAGGGAGAGGTCCCTTCAAACTGGAAGGAGGCTGTCGTCAAAGCGCTTCTCAAGAAACCGTCGCTTGACCCAGCAGACCTTTCCAACTACAGACCTATCTCACTCCTTCCTTGGATAGGTAAAGTCGCCGAAAAACTTGCGAATAAAAAACTGTCGCACTACTTAGAGTCAAACCAACTCCTCAACGACTCACAAACAGGCTTTAGACCAGGTCAGGGCACGGACACTGCTCTCCTCGCAGCAGTAGAAAGAACTAGAGAAATCATCGATACAGGAGGATCAGTGGCAGTGGTCCTCCTAGACCTAAGCGCGGCCTTTGACACGGTCAGCCACCAGGTCTTAACCCAACGTCTGGAGAATATCGGGGTCAAAGACAGAGCGCTAAAATGGCTATCGTCCTTTCTCTCTCGACGTTCCTACCAAGTATGGGAAGGCGAAAGCCGCTCCCCCTCCACCCCCCTCCAGTGCGGCGTGCCTCAGGGCTCATCCCTGAGCCCCACGTTATTTAACGTTTACATGGCCCCACTGGAGGAACTCGTCTCTCCCTTCGGAGTCACTATCGTCAGCTATGCTGACGACACACAATTGGTGGTGACACTCTCCCACCCCAAGCTAGAGCCCTCTAATCTCCACGACTGTCTCTCCAACGTACATCAGTGGATGAGTGACTCTGCTTTGAAATTAAACGGCTCCAAAACGGAGATCCTGCTCCTAGGACATAAAACCATGAACCTCCCCTCTAACATCTGGCCTGCCTGCATGGGTGAACCCCCCACTCCCAAGAAGGAGGTCAAGAGTCTCGGAGTGTGGCTGGAGACCGATCTTACCTTCAGGACACAGGCAAGAAAGACGGCCGGCATATGCTACGGTCTACTTAAATCCTGCAGGAAGGTACTCCCGCTACTACCTTTCCAGCCGCGTCTCATGCTGATCCAGGGCCTAATTTTATCCAGGCTGGACTACAGCAATGCCATTTACCTGGGCTCTCCAGAATCCACTCTTCAGACTCTGCAAAAAGCTCAAAACGCCGCAGCCCGACTCCTAACGAACACCCCGGCTAGATCATCTGCCAAACCCGCACTTAGGAGGCTGCACTGGCTCCCTATCAGGGAAAGGGTCACTTTCAAGGCCCTTTGTCTCGCCCACAAGGTATTACACAACACCGGCCCTCCCATACTAAACAACTGGATCACCCCCTATAGACCCACCAGAGCGCTCCGCTCGGAGCACGGAAACCTCATTACGATTCCCAAGGTGAAAAAGGCCCGCATAGGTGGCCGCCGTTTCTCGGTCAACACAGGAAATAAATGGAATGCACTCCCTCTGAGCCTCAGAGCGGAACCCAACCTCCTTCGGTTCAGAAAATCCCTCAAAACCCTACTCTTCCCCTAAGCTGTCACTTCTACTGACCAAACCCCCTTTGCGAGTAAAAAAGGTTCAGCGCTGGGATACCCACTGGGTGACTACGCGCTTTATAAAACCATACATAAATAAATAAATAAATAATAAATAAATCACGAGTTTAATGTTTGTCTTGAGCGCAAGCTGACTGAGCTGGAATGCCAGCTGCAACAAGGTTACTTAATTTAGCTAAACAAGAGAGAAGAAAACTGCTGCACTTGAGTCCATACTACCACAAATGTTATGTCATGTGCTTGCTAGTGCTACTGTGCCACTATGTGTATGTGAGGAGCAGGTAAAGAAGGTCCTTAAGAGACAGCGAGCATGCCGATAGACTGAGATCCCGTTGTATTGCCCCTTTTATAATTCTTTTTTTTGGTGGATGGGCATTAGGCTAAGTTGGGGAAACGGGGTTTATATTTATTATTTATCATGGACAATTTTTGGATTCAACGCCACGGACATTGTTTGGACTCTATCTTTTGACTTTTTGGACATTGGTTGGGGTTAGGGGAGGGGTGGGTCAGGTGTTTTTTTGCAATAGTTTATTTTGTTGGGGGATTACAATATATATATACTGTTTTGTGGGGAGGTTACTCTTTTACGTCAGACGGTTTCCTTCCTTTGCTCCTGCAAAATAATCTGCCATTTTGTAAAAAACTAACAGATAGATGCGGTACCCTCACTGAGTGACTTGTCCTACTAATACTGTCAGTCTCTCCTTCTAGTCTATGCACTCTGCCACTGGACTCAAGGGTGTGGGTGTGTGAATTAATTTCCATTATTAATTATGCCTCCCCAAAACTTATTCTCTTACCTGTGATTGATTTTAAACTTAGGCACAGCGTTCACTGTTTATAGTGATGATGGTTTGTGTTTCCCAAGACGCATTGGTTGTGGTGGTAGTAGTAGACACTGGCAGTAGCATTTGCAATAAAAGAAAATGAGACAGTCAGTCGCCTGAGAGAGACTCTGGGAGGAGTAGTAGAACGAAGTACAGTATAGTACACTAGAAAGAATGCCAAACAATAATAATGATTAGCAATGCTAAAGTAAAATAAAACATAATGGTGGGGCGCAATAGCCTAGTACAACAAGTTACAAACTGTAGTTGTGTCGAGTCACTCGACACAAGCGTAACCTTTAGTGCTGATGAATCCAATCGATGCCGGCAATTAATTATGATGGATTAGGTTCCTTTGGACAAAAAAATTGACTTACAAATATACTGAGCAGGGGTGGGCAAGCAGAAGAAGATCCTCGCCCTGCCTTGAAATTGAATCAGTGTTGCTTTCACCACATCCGCCTCAGCAAGCGTGTGATCAATTATTGGTGTACATTTAATTTAGTCACACCTCAATATAAATCACAAAGTCCGGGGAAGAGGGTTAGTGTTTGATGAATGGTTGGGGAGGGGTGTTTGGGGAATGGTTTGACAAAGAAAAACACTATGCATGAACAAACAACAAAACAGAATCTTGGCAGACGACCATCATATCCATAAATCTGTTAAGGGAGAAAAAGGAAATGCATGCATAAGGATGATGATGACTTGAAGGTTAATAATGAGTAGTACTTACTATCTAGACTAGTAGACAGTACAAGGCAGCTGTATATTATTAATTATTATGCAATTTGTCATGCCTGTCTGCCCTCAGAGAGATCCATATTACATACATTTTCATTTCTGTTGTACCGGGCTCACATTTTATTTCAAAATCTGTTTTATTTAATTTTTGTCACAGGTAGTAGAATAAGTGCAATACTTTGACCACAAACGCCATAAATACATTTCGCCTCAGTATACAGATAGCTATTGACGGATACAGCTTTCACATTAGGTCCATGACAGCTTAGCATTGACAAATGGCACAGTTTCGTCATGGTCTGTTGTTATCACATTCTTTTGGCGTGAACATTTCACCCTCCCGTGAGAAGAACCTAAAAAGGAAACCTAAGTGATCATAAGAAAAAATTACCAACAAAACCTAAACTGAGATGTCATGGCGCTATCTTGACAAAAAAAAAGACCGAGGTAAGAGGGTGAGTGCGGAGGGGGGAGCCCCCAGATCCCCACCTTTGTGAGAGCTGCGCTAACGGGAGGACTGGCACGAATGGAGTTATTAGATGAGGAACATGTTAAGGGCCCTGAGTCTCGGGCTACAGGCCATCAAAGGAAGCCCTTCCGATAGATAAGACACCAGTGGAGACCAAATGTAATCAAAAGCTTTCAGCCATGTGTTCCAAAGCTAATGCCCTCCATAGCCTCGCATGCCATTGTGTTAGAGAAGGGGCCTCGGGCTTCTTCCACGCTGCAGCAACTGACATTTTTGCGGCTCCCAAACAAAGCCACATCACTGATTTGTCCCTCTGCGTCTGCCGCTTCAACTGTAGATCACGGAGCCCAAGTAAAACTTGTTCCAAGGAACTGGGGATGGGATAGCCTAAGATATGTTTAATTTGGTATAAGATTTCCTTCCAGAAAGGCTTAATGACAGGACAGTCCCACCATATGTGTTTAAAATCGCCCAACAACCCACACACCCTCCAGCACCTATCCGTTGAACCAGAGAAAATCTGATGACGTTTCTGAGGGTACAGGTACCAATCATGCATGATTTTATAATGTGCTTCCCTGAGATACATGGAGCAGTTGAATGTTGTAATGTCTTTACCCAGGCGATCCCATTGCTTATCCTCCAGAGGAGTCCCTATAGTGGCGTTCGAAAAGCGTTTATAACGCGGCGTCGTTCTAGGACTCTTCAATTAGATTAACGCATAGAGATAGGACATACAACCTTTGGAGGAGGAGCCAGATTGAGCGAATTTCTCAATGTGGGGCAAATCCCTGGTGGCGGCCTGCCACACGGAGGGCTGCAGCACCCAATGTTTCAATTGCAAGTAGTGGTATTCTTCCTTGGCGGATAGCGCAAATTGCTTCTTGCAGTCCTGAAAGGTAAGGAATTCCCCTCTGTCAAACAGATGAGAGATCATGTGGCAACCACCCTTCCTCCAAGCCTCAAAGTATTGACGTGTGAGGTGAAAGGAAGGTCGTGAGATGCAGTTTGTGAGTAAGGATATCCCAGACCTTAAGCGTAGTGGATTTGGGTGTGCTAATATAGGCGTTGAGAGGTCGATCCTGCTTCGGCTTCCAGAGAAGGTCCTATATGGGGTGCGCCTTTGATTTGCCTGTCCATATGAAGCCAATGATTCGCCGAGGCCCGCAGCAACCATTCCGTGATTACCCTCATTTGTGCCACCCGGTAATAGGCCTGAAAGTCCGTTAAAGCCAAGTAGCCGTCTGAGCGAGGTCTAACCAGCAAATTATAGGGAAGCCTTGCCCGTTTCCCCTGACATATAAACTTGGTGAGCATACGCCGCAACTCTGTAAATAACCCACCCTCCACCGGGATAGGCAGCCCCTGGAAAAGGTATAATAAGCGAGGAAGAACGTTCATCCTAATGGCATTGATCCTGCCCAACCAGGTGATATATGTCTTACTCCACTTTCCCACGTCCATCTTTAGTTAATGCAGAAGAGGGGGGAAACTGACTTTGTACAGGTCCTGTAGTCGAGGTGTGAGCTTCACCCCTAAATATGTGATCTCCCTGCTAGTACAGCAAAACAGGGAACCCTCTTCAATCACACGCCACTCCGCTACTGGAATTGTGAGATTCATAAGGAAGGATTTGGGCAGATTGACTTTGAAACCCGCCACCTGTTCAAACGCCTCCAGTTCCCTCTGGATAGCTGGTATAGACATATTTAGGTTTGACTTTGAAACCCGCCACCTGTTCAAACGCCTCCAGTTCCCTCTGGATAGCTGGTAGAGACATATTTAGGTTTGTCACTGGCAGAAGCACGTCGTTGGCAAACAACAATATCTTATGGTCATCGGAACCGAAGCAAATGCCTTGGATCTCCTGGTTCTGTCTGATCCGAAGGGCCAGAGGCTCTATGCTCAAGGCAAAAAGGAGAGGGGACAAGAGGCAGCCCTGTCTCGTCCCGCAAGCCAATGGGAAGGAAGAGGAAGCTACCCCATTAACAAGGGCTCTAGAGCTGGGAGAATGATAATTAGCATGCACCATCCGAATAAAGGCGTTGAAAAAGCCAAAGCGCTGGAGCACTTTAAATAAAAAGGACCATTCTACGCGGTCAAAAGCTTTCTCCGCATCCAGTGAGAGAAGCGCCGTTGGGTTATTTTTCCTGTGAGCTTTTTCAATATTGTGGACGATACGACGCAAATTATCATGGGTTTGACGACCCTTGATAAAGCCGGATTGATACGGATCTATGAGACCTGGGAGAATGGTTTCAAGACGAGTGGCCAGGATTTTAGAGTAAATTTTAGCATCAGGGTTCAGAAGGGCAATTGGGCGATAGGATGAACATGCCGCGGGATCCCTCCCTGGTTTGGGGATTACAGCCACAATGGCTTCCCCCATAGAAGTAGTGACCTGTTGCGTGGCAGCAATATTATTGAATAAGATGGCTAAGAAAGGAACAAGCTCCGGGGCGAAGGTACGATAGAAATGGGCGGAGAAGCCATCCGGCCCTGGCGCTTTCTGGAGTTTGAGAGAGTCGATTGCCTTCTGTATTTCCTCAGCTGTTATAGGCTTCGCCAGTTCTTCGTTGGGGCCCGCCCCCACGTGAGGAAGGTCTAGAGAGTGCAAGTACCCCGATGGATCAGCCGACCCTGGGAGCTCTGAAGTGTGAAGGGTTCTATAGACATTTTCAAAAGCCCCCGCTTTCCCCTCTTCTGACCTATGAGAGACACCGTTCTCATCGATTATGAGTTTAACATACTCTTTCTCCTGTTTGGCCCTTAATTGGTGAGCCAGCAGGGACCCCACTTTTTTCCCGCTCTCGTAGGGCCGCGATTGCAGGCGTAAAATGGATTTCTCAGCTCTATTTGTATAAATGGCCTGTAACTTTCCCTTTAAGGCTGTGACCCTCCGTAGTGCCGGTGCCGAAGGGTTGGACTTATGGGTCTGTTCTGCCTCAATGAGATCTCACTCAAATTGAAGGCTCTCTGCACATTGCTGAGCACGTAAAGTAGTGGCCAGCTCAATGGACTTGCCGCGCACCACAGCCTTGAGGGAGTCCCAGGTAGTTGCATGGAACGTAGCCTCAGGGACGTTCAGTTCAAGAAAGTCTCTAATGGCTCGTCTGAGATCATTTTGGAGGAGTCTGTCCCTGCAGAGGAAATTAGGGAAATACCACCGGGCATGTTTCGGACGTGGATTGGGCCAAGTGATCGTCACCTCCAGTGGCGCATGATCCGATAGGCAGATTGGATGGAATTGGGATTGCAGTTTAGACGGGAGCAAGGATTGGCTCATAAAAACATGGTCGATACGGGAATACGTCCTGTGCGAGTGAGAGAAGAACGAATAATCTCACGTCGTGGGATTGGTATCCCTCCATACATCTAGCAACCCCATGAGTTAGAGCTGTGACTGCAGCGCCTTTCCGAACGCCCCTCCCGAAGCCTTGTGTGAGTGCATCGTGTCCATGTCGAGATCCCAAACTAAATTGAAGTCCCCCATGAGAATTATGTCCCCCTGTGCGAAGGTGTCTAGAGCCATTAGGAAAGAAAGGACGAAATCCTGTTGGCCCACATTGGGAGCATAGAGCACAGCGAATGTACATTGACGGCCTCAAAGGTCTCCCTTGACTATGAGGAACCTCCCATTGTTATCTGTCTTGGTATCAGAAGCCTGAAAGGAGACCCCTGAATGAAACATCAATGCCACCCCATTATGTTTTGAGGCATGTGAGGAGTGGAACACAAGAGGGTAAGCCCTGTGACGGCGCCTGTGCTCATCAGACCTCTTGAGGTGTGTCTCCTGGAAGGCCGCTACGTGGACATTGTGATCGATCATATATTTCCAGAGGCAGCGCTTGTTGGGAGAATTTAGACCCAGGGCGTTCCAGAAAACCAACCTAACCGCCATGGGCATTAAAAAAGGATGTTCTCCTAGCTGCAGGGGACCCTGCCGCCGATAATCAGTTGAGGCCCTCCCTCCCCTACCCCGCCCCCAGCCAAAAAAATTTAAAATAAAAGCACCATGACTTCTAACCAAAAAAATTCAAAATCGCAACAAACAATTACAACGAGCGTGAGGGGGTCCCCCAAGACCAATAAACACTCTAGGAGCATCACCATTTCCTAACCCCCAGCCCTTGTCATAGCAAAAGAAGCATCAAGGCAGTCATAGGTCAATGCTACAATCCCCCCCCAACCGGACATTGGCGAACAGAAACCCTGAGAACCACATAGTGAGTAAGCTTAACACAGCCCTTCGTTAACCGCTGCAACTTGCAAAATTGAACCAACCCCGCATACCGCTTACCAACCTCCCCCAGCCTGTTATTGGGGTTCTTCTTGGATGGCATAGGGCGCACTCTGCTCGGTCAGCACTCGGCCGCCTCCTGGTATGTGGAATCAGCACTATTCTAACACCCGCTGGCAGGGAGCCCATTGTTCATTCCTTAGCGCCAGACGTCATACCACCTTCCCGCTCCAGATGCCACCACAGGTCAATGCCCGTGTGCAATGTAACACAGCCCTTCATTAACCGCTGCAACTTGCAAAATTGAACCAACCCCGCATACCGCCTCCCAACCTCCCCCAGCCCCCATCATCATGAGGATTTGAGACATCCCACAAGTGAACACCCCAATTACAAATAGCTCAAGGTCGTCCATGCCGTGTGAAGGAGATCGGTGGGACAAGGGATGTCCGGACACTCACGTCTCCTCCCAATGCGGAAGATGCACATCCTCCACTCCATCCACATCCCCAAGATCTTCCAACCTGTCCTCCTCCTGGGTGTAGAAGAGAGGCGAGGGAGAGCTGCACCACAGGACAGCCGCTCCGACCATCTAGAGTGCACCCAGGCGGAGCGCCCTCCGACCGTACCAGGCCATGGGGATCCAGCTGCTGTCCCATATATTAGCCTCATTCTAGCAGTTTTCTGACCCATTCTGCGCCATTGGCCGCTACTGCGTCGTTCCTGTCGGCCTCCCCCCCAGGATCCGGTGAAGCTTTGGGAAGTTCCAGACCCAGTACCTCTGCCGCCTCCGAGAGTTCCATGCAATGCTATTGATTGTTGTGCCACAGGAAAGCGATCCCGAAGGAGTATGTCCATCAATACTTGATGTTTTTCTCCCGGAGATGTTCAGTAAAAGGTCTGAACTGCTGGCGACGGAAGAGAGTGGCCTGGGCGGCATCCTGGTAGAGGGTGCACGTGGTGTTTTGAAATTTTAGTGTGTCAGACGCCCTAGCTTTTGCAAAACAAGTTCTTTAATCTTGAATGAGCTAAACTTAGCCAGGACATCTTGTGGGCACCTATTCTCTCCTTGGAGGTGCGGGCCAACTCTGTGGACTCTCCCCAACCAGACCTCCGGGCCATCTTCCCCAAGGGCAGATGAGAAGAGGCCCACCATAAACGCCTCCAAGTCAGGCCCCTCGCAGCCCTCCTCCAGGCCCCGGACTCTAATGTTGTCACGGCGTGAGCGATTTTTCCAATCCTCACATTTGAGGAGAGAATTGCGCAACTGCCGGCGGAGGTCAGCTGTGTTTTCTTCCAGAGACGTAAGCCGACCCACCACCTCCTGCTGTTGCACCTCCAGATCAAGTGTGCATGTACCCATGAAGTCCACATCTGCCTGTACCGACACCAGTTTCTCACGCACCTCCGTACGGAAGGTTTCGAAGGAGGCTTCCATGTCTGCTTTAATGTTGGCCCACAGCTCTGTACGCCGCTCCTGCTTGAAATCGCGCAGGGAAGATAAGAGATCTTCTCGGGTCAACGCTATGCCTGCCGCTTCCTGCGTCGTCCCTCTAGCAGCCGACGGTAAATAGTTTGATACCCTGTTATTGGGGTTCTTATTGGGTGGCATTGGGCGCACTCTGCTCGGTCAGCACTCCTGGTATGTGGAATCAGCACTATTCTAACACCCGCTGGCAGGGAGCCCGTTGTTCATTCCTTAGCGCCAGACGCCACACCACCTTCCCGCTCCAGATGCTACCCCAGGTCAATGCCCGTGTGCCACCCGTCTCTGCTCTCAATTAGCCATCTTGGAATACGCTAGCACCGGGTGGCCTCCGCAGTTCACTCCTCGAACTAGGCCAGTGGGGGAATTCAGTTTCACTGCCGAGAGGTACCCGTGTCACAAGCAGGCCAGGGAAGATGTTCCGGCAGCCATGTTAGGATCAGGCGCCCTCCCCTTTAACCTTGTCCATGGAGATCATCTGCCCCCATGTAGTGCGATCCCGCTTCAGCTCAGCCACAGCTTGCAGGCAGTCTTGAGGGAAGAGGGACAGAGAACCCCTCTAAATCCACCCGTGGGGCAGAGCCAACAAAAACCCCCCAGAGGTATGCTGACACTCTTGGTGCGGTGGGGCTGGAGCTATCAATACGAGTTCTGCCGGGCAGTCCGTGGCACACAGATCGGGGGGGGGGTAAAATTTCAGTGTGCAAGGTGGCCATCACTGCAGGAGCCGCCTGAGCCAGCCGGGTGCAAGCCCCTCGCCTTGGCCATACGCCATCTTGTGGAGCCTTGTTGCAGGCCCAAAGTAACTCCAAACACCTGCGCAGATCATCCCCAGAGGACCCGGGGGGGCACAGGCACACAGGCGCCCCTGCCGCTATCTCTGGCTGCAAGATGGAAATTCATCAAGCCCGCGCTCCCTCTGTCAGATGTCGGGGATCCGTCATGTTGGGTATAAGCGCCCCACCGCTGCTATCTCTCCGGGGTGCGAACAAGGGCACACCGAGCCCCGGGACAGCGCCGTCAGCCTCACCGCAATCAGCGCCGCTGCCGCAGCTCAGATCGGCATTCACCAAGCCTGGAAGATGCCTCGATGCTGCAGAATTAGCAGGGCCTGGAAAGGAGCCGACCGGAATCACGTCCGATCGGCCATGTTGGTAAGCCACGCCCCCCAGGCTTACATTTTAAAGCTAGCAAAGACAATTAAAAAATAGCTGTAGGGATCAATTATAAGCAGAGAGCAAACAACAACAATACACTGTCATAAAGATAGAAGAGGAAAAATGAATCAAATTATTTAAAAGATGATGAATGTTGATACTAAAGTGTTACTGTATGTTATCCTGCCTGGTCAAATTGGGGAGTTGCATCTTGGCATTCCTCTTGGTCCTCCCTTCCATGGACGCTCCTTCAATCTTGGGTACCACTGCCTGCCTGGCGGATGCGGATCGGTAGGTGAGTGTGAGTTGTTATTCTCTGTTTAGCACAGGGTAAAGGCCGGCCTGTAAGTGTAGATGGAAAAACAAAAGGGATATTTAAAAATCAAGTAGAAAAAAAAAGCATAAATTACGGAGGCGTGCAAACACTGTCAGAGCGACATGGCTAAATCATGTCTACTCTGTTGTCTGCTTCCAGCATTAACCATTAACCTACAACAGCAACAGGACAGAGCAGGCCCACGGCGGCCATCGAACCTCCGCTTAGCTTAGATTTTGACTGAGCCAGACAGAGCACACATGCCACATATACAGCAACATAGTATTTTCCAAAGTAAGTAACTAAATCAATGGCATGCACAGCTGTCAGTCATACCACCACTACTACACTTGCGACTCAACTCCACCACCACTACACAGACATGTAGGTTTGCTGTGGTTGTTGTTGACTTGTTTACCTTTTATACCACTCATGAAACGCCCTGAGTTATTCCATCAATCATCTCTGATCCTACTGACTGACTGCGAAGATAATATGTCACTGTGGTTATCATCATGGTGTTGTCCAACTCAGTCTGCAGTGTACCAAGTGAGTCCAGATTCCATATTCAAAAATCCAATGGATCGGCCAGCAGTAGAAGTACAATTTGTTACTAAACAACAGGAAGGGAAACATTGACTTGAGTCACTTTTAGTGTGTAGATTAAATATTAGTACACAATGAATTCACTTCATGCATAATAAACAACACAAACACCAATCACTCAGAGTCAGCGTCCAATGCATGCCATCATTATTACCTGCTCCTTGTTCTCAGCTTAAGTTAAGGGGCAGTCTCTCTCAGCTTTAAAAGGAGGATAGCTATAGTAGTCATCATGTTCCACTTCTTTTGGAGGGACTAGATGAGGCAACATTTTGTTTTACTTTTCTCCATCCAATCATCATCTGGCTTGAGGGAAATGGATTTAGGGTGAGTCAGGAGGATGGAGCAGATCTTGGAGGAGTGGACTTAAGTTAAATGCACAGAGCTACAACTCCAATATGGAAATAAAAAAGACTAGAAGCTGGTGGTGATGGATTTGTTGTCATTCGAAGTTTTGAACCAGAAAGACAGAGACACACACAAATAAAAGTAAAATAAGGAAGAAAGAAAGTAAGAAGTTCAAAGCCTAGTTGTCAGGGAAGTATAGCTCATCCTCAAACTCTGGTGGTTCAACAAGAAGTAGGTAATCATCTAAGGCACTACTTCCATCACCTAAGTCGATATCCTCATATTCCTGCGTTGATTCACGTATTTTGTAATTCGGTGGTATAAAGTGCTGATTCATTTTGATCATGGTTAACCTCTCCACGTTTTTGGGCGGAGACTGGTCCTTCTCACTGTTACAATGGCACCAGCAGCACTGAAAACACACTCAGAAGAGACACTAGCAACAGTGCAAGGAAGATAGTTTATCGCCAGCCTGCTGAGCACTGGCCATTGGCGCCTTTTCCCATACAAAGACAGCAATGGGTTTTGATCAATGTAGACCTCTGTTGGGTCATCCAGATTGGCCTGGACCATCCACTCCATGTTCAGGGGTGCTCCACTTTGCTGGGCCTCTTTTGTCTTTGCATCAGAACTGGACCAAGAAAGCCCTTGCTGTAAATACCAATCCCGTGCTGATTTTACTTCAGCTGATGATCCGGTTCTTGCTGTTGTCGATAGTGTTGGCGACAGCTCTGAGCCAAATGCACTGCCCTCAGGCTCTGCAGTTGAACTTGACACCAGATGCCCTGCTGCAGTACTTGTTGTGGGTTTGAGTAGCGGGCCTTTAATTACCAGCCGTTCATTTTCCAATTTACTGGCTGCCTCAGCTATCCAAGTTTTGTACTGGGCAACATCCACTTCTCAAAAAGGAATTATTGTCTTACTGTTCAGTGCCAATTTGTGCCTTGGATCCAGAATTGTGGCATAAACGTAAAGTTTTTCTGAAACAATGCGAGCTTGCACCATTGTATTTTCAGCTAAGTGACGGGTTAAGCTCTCCACCAACTCATATGCTTCATTTTTTTCCTCTGCACCTGTGTACGTTTCAGACACCTCCTTCAGCTGTTGCTCTAGCATGTGCAACAATGGGATAGCTTGGCCTATAGTACAGTCCTCCTTGCTGACTTCACCTGTGAAGAGCTCGAAAGGAAAGTAGCATCTCTGTCAGGCATTTAACTAGGCCCCATTGGTCCATCTGAACAGTCATGCCTTTCACAGTAGCATCCCATTTTTGCATGACATATTCATTGATTGGTCTGTACTGCTCAAACAGATGTTCAAGCGTGTAATTAGTTGAGTTCCAATGTGTTGGCACCTCCTGGATGAGTGCTTTGACTGTCATTCTATACTCTCGTTGAATGATCCTCAGCTGCTTCCGGGCTTTAAAAGAATGGTGAAATGTGTGCATATTCTTCTGCAGGTGGTCAGTAAGTTGCTGACTCTGGCTTCTTTTTT
The DNA here is from genome assembly GCF_964204655.1 of Triturus cristatus. Taxonomy (NCBI): domain Eukaryota; kingdom Metazoa; phylum Chordata; class Amphibia; order Caudata; family Salamandridae; genus Triturus; species Triturus cristatus. The sequence goes on along the minus strand of NC_140593.1, from coordinate 469,427,430 downwards.
CAGAAAGTCTTGAACAATAATGTTAATGCAGTGTGCCAAACACAGGGCCCTGAAATAGGTACCATCCTCCATGGCCTTAACTATATTACTGCCATTATCCATGGCAACAAAACCAATGTTAAGCCCTATTGGGCGCAGCCATTCAAAGACCTTGCAGTTAAACTCTTCCAAAATGTTTTCAGTAGTATGAAATTTCTCCATGGCGAACATGGCTACAGTTGCATGTTTCCGAGTAGCATTAAAAATCTCAGCAGTGTCAACAACACCTGCTTCAGATATCTTTTCTCTAACCCCCACAAAGGAGATCCAGTGTGCAGTGATGCATATGTAATCAGCGGCTTGGCAACTGATCCACATGTCTATTGTCAGGTGGATATTGTGAACAACACTCTGCTGGAAAGCTTGTCCAAGAAATTCCAGCACATTGTTATGTAGTGCTGGAACAGCCACTCTGGCGAAATAGGACCTGCTGGGAACCTTCCATTTTGGGCAGATGGCTGTCACAAATTCAAGGAAACCCACCCCTTCTAGAAATGAAAAAGTGAGAAGGTCCAGTGCTAACACTTTAGCCAGCTTCGCATTGTACAAACGTGCCGTTGGGTGGTTGCGTTCGTACTGCCCCTCCGACCTAAGCATGCTGACAATGGTAGGCTGGATTATTTTCGTTTCTGGTGCAGCTGATGCAGGTGACTTCTTGAACCCAGTTAGGCTCAACGGCACACTTTTTTTCATTGCAGTACTCTGTTGCCTTGGTGTCTCACCCTGACTCTTACTACGGTGCCACTGAGATGTTGCTGAGGATATGGGCGGTACCACCACACTGCTGGGGACAGGGCTACTTTGTGTACCAGAGAAAATGTCTCCCCCTTATTCACCTTCCAACGCGATCATATCTTCTTTTACTTCTTTATCCACACCAACAGCAATGGGTGCAGTTTTTCTTTTTACGCCTTTAAGGTGTTCCTCCCATTGGATCAAGTCATGTTTTTTCATATGGGTTGTTTGGCCTCCGGTACCATAGTTTGCATCAAGCTGACCCCGACTAACATTATGTCGAAAAATTTAGCATATAGCAATGTTCTCTTCTTTACTGCTAACCGAAAAAATGTTCCAAACTAGGGAGATTAACTTTCTTGCGCTGCTGGAGGTGCCACTTGCAATGCCGGATGAACTGGAGGGTGTACCTGGAATTTGACTCTGTGCAGTACCACTAATACCTACTGAGGTGGTGGTTGTGCTGGATGTAGGTCTCTGCCAGGCTTTTGCAAATGCAAATATGGAAGCTGGGGGTGGTGTTGGTGTTACCTGTGTTGGTGGTATCCGTGCCACATCCCTCACAGCAATTTGGGATAGGGTAATAATGTTGGTCTCCATCTCCACTGGGCCAGGAGTGATGTTCATGATGACTGGCTCGTCATCCTCCCCCTCTTCTACATCTACCTCCATAACTCTAAGGCTTTCTGGAACCTTCATTTTCCTTAACCTTGTCTAGTGGCGTGCCTCACTCTCAGACTGAGCTGGTGGCTTCCAAGTGGCATCTAGATCAGCTTGAAGAAGAAGTTGATGGACTAACCCTGCTTTTCCTTGCTGGGGATCTGGAAGACAATGGATCTACGGAAAGAGTGGCTTGCTCTTCTTTGTCTGCAGGGAGCTTGATTTCCTGAACTGCCCCTACTTCAAGAGGAACAACTACTATTGTGGGCTGTTGTTGCGGCTGTTATTGCGGCTGTTGTTGCGTCTGTTGTTGCGGCTGTTGTTGCGGCTGTTGTTCCAGCTGTTGTTGCGGCTGTTGTTGCGGCTGTTGTTGCGGCTGTTGTTGCCCACTTATCTGCTGAGTTTTGGCCTGCGTTGATTGAGTACTACTTTGCGATAATGACATTTCAACATCACTGCTCGTTAGCGTTTGTGCAAGTAGACTGGCTTCCTCTGTGACACTCATGGGCTTGGGCCTAGGTTAGTGGGGTGGGTCCGCTGATGCGGAGGTGCTGCTCCCAGCTTGGTCCCCGGACACCACTGATGCAGGCGTAATTTCTTGTTTCCCAAAAAACATACTGCCCGGCAGTGCCACTTCCTTCTTCAGTTCCTTCTTCTCACTGGCAACTTTCTTGGTACTGGAGGACCTGGTACCTTTCTTTGGTGCAAACTTCTTCCTTCTGATGTCAGCAGGACACAAGTGCACAAGTTGCAGAGTTGTCTGTTGTCACACGTGACGTGGTGCACAGCAGGACTTCTGTCTTGTAGTACAACGGGTGATGATGACACCTCCTCCTCTGTCTTTTTGTGCACCTAAAAGCAAAGAAGCCAGGAGAAGAACATCAGTAAAATGTTGCATTTGTTGTTGTGGTTCAATTACAACTAGTACATACAAACAAATATATAACTTAGTATTTGGTGGTCACACTTGTTAGTGTTATATTATTACACTTTATTAACTCAGTTTAAAGTATAAAAAAACATAACAGTGTAGCCATTTGTGAGACTTTGACAACAAGGGCTTTCATGGTATACTGTTTACACTCAGAAGAAGAAGAATAAAAACAAAAATACAAATATAATGGAAGAGTAACCTGTTTGGCATTATTTTGCTCATCACGTCATTCAGGGAGCTGCAGCTGGCAAAGGGGATGGAAGCAGTAAGCCAAGAGGAAAAAAGGAAAGACATGCAGGCCTATATGGCAAAAGCAGCACACTACTACACTACCACCACAAAATGGCCACCAGCCACATGGTCACTCACAGTCACAACAAGCAGGAGGCCCGAAAAACAATGAACTCAAGCAGGCCTATATGGCCAGACAAAGGAGGCATGCTAAACAACACAGCTTTAATGCAAAAATGAAACTCCACAGGGCTAAACGAGGTTTGCAAATTACACAACAACCACACCACACACATCCAACAAAGGCATTTATTTAACACACACCAAAAAAGTGAAATACCACAAAAAATACACATTTTGCAATTCAATCCAATGCCATCCATGCCCTAAATGATGTTTAAATTCAACAGACACCACAGAAACAGTTGTTTCATTTCATGCACCAATGAGTAGCTCTGGGCCTACTGGATGAAAGGCCTGTTGGCAGACTAGGCCACAAGCTTGCAGGCTTATGGCAAAAGCACATTGGATGGCTCCACAAAATTGTCGCTAGCCACATGGCCAGGTAACCAATAGCAACAAGAAAGGGAAGACACACAATGCAGGCCTATGGCAAACGTACACTGCCTGGCTTCAAAATGGCTGCCAGCCACATGGCCAGGGCCACAACAACAAAAAAGGGAAGACAGACAATGCAGGCCTCTGGCAAAAGCACACTGCCTGGCTTCAAAATGGGCGTCAGCCACATGGCCAGGACCACAACAAGAAGCCTAGGCCAATGGCAAAAGCAGCACACTTCTGAATGACCACCACAAAATGGCCACCAGCCACATGGTCACTCACAGTCACAACAAAAAGGAGGCCTGGAAAACAATGAACTGAAAGAGGTCTATAATGGCCAGGCAAAGGAGGCATGCTAAACAAACACATCTTTAATGCAATAAAATGCCAAAACAAAAATCCACCGGGCTAAGCAAGGTGTGCAAGTTACACAACAACCACACCACACACACACACACACAACAAAGGCATTTATTTAACACACACCAAAAAAGTGAAATACCCCAAAAGTACACATTTTGCAGTTCAATCCAATGCCACCCATGCCCTAAATGAGGTTTAAATTCAACAGACTACACAGAAACAGTTGTTTAATGCACCCATGACTAGCTATGGGCCTACTGGCTACACACAACAAAACATTTTTTAAATGATGATAAGTACAAAAATTGTAGTTGCAGCAACTGCAATGCCCCAATCAAACAAAGAACACCAACTTACTTGTAAAATCTCAAATCCAAAAGTCCTCAAATCCAATGATATATGATGCGGCAGATACAAAGGGTGATCCTTCCGGCTCCAAATCCAAATGAAAAGTGAACAGGACATGGACAAAGCACTAGGAGGAGCCTGCTGGACAGGAACAAGAAGTTGGAGACTCTGGGGCACTTCGTTCCTCTCCAAAAAAAAGGGAAAAAAGGAAAAGGACTCCTTGCACAAAAAAGCACAGCCAAATGTCAATCTGAGGAGCTTTTTTCATCCAAATCATCATTTTCGAGAAGGTTTTATGCTGCTCTAGAGATATTCTTCTCCAGATTGCAAATTTTGCGTGTTCCGCATAGCGAACTTCACCAAACTTCTGCCAGATGTCCGATGGTGCGTCCAAATGACGTGTTTGCAATCGCACACCCTCAGGGGATAGCGTGTCCGGCTACCAAAATCTCGTGGCGCACGCGAACGAATTGGAAAACTCATCGGTGAACACAGGGATCCCGGTAAGTCGCTACCGCATGCGCAAAAACGCAGTTTGAAAGCGCGAACAAGGGAAAAACTCCGCTATGCCGCGAATTGCGGAGTTTTTGGGATCTCCGCGTTCTAGGCAGAACGTGGAGTTGCCAAAAATCCACGACCGAAGAGTATTTTACCACCCAGGCTTACTGATCAGCACTTACCTTCAGACGTAGAAGAAATTCTGAGAAAAAATGTCTGAGAAGGTAAAGGTTTGGTGGAGCAAGGCTGTAGTAGGTGTCCAAGAAGGGAACATCATCAACGGATAGCCTTAGGTCGAAGTTGTGCCTAAGATTTCTATGTTGGGACTTTGTCTCTGAAATGGAACCTGGAAATCTCCATTGGGACGCAGCAGAGGGCTGTAGTTGAAGGGGAAACAGCAAGTACAACGCGGATTATACCACGCAATACCATTACATCGCATGCGTTACAACGCATGCAATGTAACAACACGTAGCCATTACTACGCATACCATTACATCGCATGCGCTTTTACAACGCATGCGATGTAATGGCTCTCCAGAGGCATTCTTACGCGTCCATAGGTTTCTACAGTACACTGGTCACACTTTGCCGTGACATTCCTTTTACAGGGGCTAGTGAGTACTGTCTTTTTCGGGAGACAGAATAAGTTCTTCAGTCTAAATGTAATTACCCCTTTTCAAAACTAAACACACCCTCAAAAAATACCAGCCCCCTTGAGCAGACAAACACCCGCCCTTCCTGAGGACTACCAACAAAGAACATGAGGGATGACTGGAATTTGAATGAGTCTCCGCAGCAACTGATGTCATCCTCCCCCCTCGACCACACTAATGCAGGAGAGAGGAACCACGAGGAGAGTGAGGTAAGGTGGATTGCGTTGGGGTGGGGGTTACTTTTGTTGTAGTGTTGTAATGTTTGTGTAGTGTAGTGTTTTAGGGTTTAGGGTAGTGTCGGGGGGTCGTGCAGGGTAGTGTTTCAGTGTAGGGACAAAACTGGGGGTAGGGGCAGGGTCGTGCTGGGGGTAGTGTTTTAGGGTTCAGGGTAGTGTTGCAGTGTTTGTGTAGTGTAGTGTTTTAGGGTTTAGCGTAGTGTTGTAGTGTTTGTGTAGTGTAGTGATTTAGGGCTTAGGGTAGTGTTGTAGTGTTTGTGTAGGGTAGTGTTTTAGGGTTTAGGGTAGTGTTGTAGTGTTTGTGTAGGGTAGTGTTTTAGGGTTTGGGGTAGTGTTGTAGTGTTTGTGTAGTTTAGTGATTTAGGGTTTAGGGTAGTGTTGTAGTGTTTGTGTAGTGTAGTGTTTTAGGGTTTAGGGTAGTGTCGGGATGTCGTTCAGGGTAGTGTATCAGTGTAGGGACCGGACTGGGGGTAGGGGCAGGGTCGTGCTGGGAGTAGTGTTTTAGGGTTGAGGGTAGTGTTGTAGTGTTTTAGGGTATTGTTGTAGTGTTTGTGTAGTGTAGTGTTTTAGGATTTAGGGTAGTTTTGTAGTGTTTGTGTAGTGTAGTGATTTAGGGTTTAGGGAAGTGTTGTAGTGTTTGTGTAGTGTAGTGTTTTAGGGTTTAGGGTAGTGGTGTAGTGTTTGTGTAGTGTAGTGTTTTAGGGTTTGGGGTAGTGTTGTAGTGTTTGTGTAGTGTAGTGTTTTAGGGTAGTGTTGGGGGGGCGTGCAGTGTAGTGTTTCAGTGTATGGACTGGACTGGGGTAGGGGTAGGGTCGTGCTCGGTGTAGTGTTTTAGGGTTTAGGATAGTGTTGTAATGTTTGTGTAGTGTCGTGTTTTAGGATTTAGGGTTGTGTTGTAGTGTTTGTGTAGTGTAGTGTTTTAGGGTTTAGGGTAGTGTTGTAGTGTTTGTATAGTGTAGTGTTTTAGGGTAGTGTTGGGGGTTGTGCAGGGTAGTGTAGTGTTATTGTAGGGAGAGGAATGGGGTCGGGGGAGGGTATTGCAGGGTTAGGGTAAAGTCACTTACCTTGCAAACTTTAACCACGAGTATAGCTTTACCACACAGGCCTTTGCGTTGTAATGGCATGCGTGGTAAAAGCATAGTCGTGGTAAAATTTTGCGATGTACTGGCATGTCATTGTCATTGACATCACGTAGTAATACCTGCGTTGTAATGGCACGTGTGGTATTGGTATGCGATGTAATGACATACATCCTAGTTGAAGACAGTTCTAGGAGGTCCAATACCCCTTTAGTTAAGGACCACTGAAAAGAATTTGCTGCTGCTGAGAAGAAGCCGCAAAGTGAATCTGACTGTTGTTGCACCTCGGGCGGATATGCGAGCAGGTTGACCCCATGTCTCCCGCTTGTACCCCGAGCACGTTTGAGCCAACATTTTTCTAAGTGCTCACTTTTGGATTTTGGCTATCTGGACACCCGTAGCACCACTTGCAAGGGTCCAAGTCTAGAGGGGTACCACATTGAGGGTCAGGACTCACTCATACTGGGCCCAGGTGCGTGTTCAAGATGGAGGAAGCCTTTTGTGTCCCTATGGCTCTGAGCTGGAGGCTAGCTTTTGCAATCTACTTTCTGATATAATGCATCCTTCCCATTGTTGTTCTCTGCCTTGCTGCTCAGCAAGTGGTGAGGTCATCAGAATGCTTGGAGTATTTGTGCTGGGACAAGAGTCAGTTGGAGTGTATGGGCTGAGCAGCAAGAATGCTGCACCTGGTTTGGCAATGCATGGACCTTGTCATCTTCCTGCAACCTGTAACTAAAGCTTTAATTTAAATATTAAACTTATATCCTTTTCCTACATGACCTGACTACGTGGCATACTTCATTTTAACACTGTGGACGGGGATGGAATTCAAACTCACGCATGCAAAGCAATATGGATTAGCAATGGATTGTTTAAGGGTTGAAGGTACCCTGTAAGTTGTTGCCCTGAGTCAATAGCGAGATTGGTTGTGACATAACCATTGTTTAAGGGTTGAAAGATAATCTATGGGTTGTAGCAATGAGTAGATAGCGAGATGGGTTGTGAGATACCTATTGTTTAAGGGTTGCCCTCACAGTGAGGCAAGAGGGGTTGTGAGATAACCATTGTTAAGGGTTGGAAGATACAGTGTGAGTTGTTGTTTTGAGTGTGAGGCAAGGTGGGTGAAATACCCATTGTGAAAATTTCTAAGAGAATGTGCATTGCACCCTATTGTTATTGTCCTTCCTAGTTGGTTAAGGGCGTATGGTATGAATATGTCTTGCCAGTTTTTTTAACGTTCCTGTTCAATTTTGTCTGTTTACTGTTTGTGGTGGCACCCATAAAATTAGTGGATGATGCATTTGGATGCTTTATCATCTTGCCTTGTAAGACTTCCTGTTGTCTCTATAAGGGGGAAGATATGTTGCAATCTACTTGCTAATATAATGCATTCTTCCTATTGTTGTTCTCTGCCTTGCTGCTCAGCTAGGGTTGAGGTCATCAGAATGCTTGGAATGTTTGTGCTGGGACACCAGCACACTTGCCCTTGTTAGTCACTCTGGAGTTCCAGGGACACATGAAGATCTAGTCATTGTACCCAGGCAGAAGGTAGAAGAGCAGCAGGACAACAGGGAAGCAATCCAGTAGGAGAGCAGTCCTTCAGAGCAGCAGTCCAGTAGAGTGTCAGTTCTTCCAGCACCACAGCAGTCCTTCCTCCTGGTAGAGTATCCACAGGTTCAGAAATGTACTTGAGTTGGTGTCTGAGGTCCCCTTAGTATTTCCTGGTGCCCTGGTTCTGGAAGGTTGGAGAAGATTCTAGACAGGGATTTTAAAGAACATGGAGTTTCCTGTCTCCCCTACCCTTGCTACAAACTGGCAGCAGTGACCGTGTAAGATTATAATGCCCTTTGTGAGAAGGCAGAGCACAGGCTTTTCAGTTGCTAGTGGGGCTGTGATCAGCTCAGCCTACCCATCCTGCCAGCAGATGGCCCATTCAGGCAGTTAATCCCTCTATTGTGTTACTCTTTGAGAGGAATTCACAAAGTCTGTCAGTTACACTCAGTCATGTGACCCAGGACAGGTTACGGGCAAATAAGTGTCAAGGGCAGAAAAATGCCAACATACTAAATGTGGTTTTTTTTTAAATTGTAATAAAAAACCTGACTTTACCATCAAATAGGGTTTTTCTTTACCATTCTAAAGACACTCAACATGACATATCTTCCAGCTTCCTCTTGAAAATTGCAACTTATTAAATGTAATAAGGAATTCCCAATGTTATGCCATGGTAGGGGTAGACCTCACAGTACTGAAAAACAACTGTGGGAGTTCTTCACTTCTAGATCATGTAAACTTTAAAAGTATATGTCCATCCTTCTAATTACACAGCACCCTGACTTACGGGCTGCCTAGGGTCTACCTTAGGTGTGACGTATATGTAACAAAAGGGGAGTTTAACCCCTTCCATGCCCATGACGGAACGGTTCCGTCATGAGCATCGGTTGCGCTGTGCTCATGACGGAACCGTTCCGTCATGGCCCCGCCCGCGCTCGAACCCTTCAGCACCGCGGGGGAATTCCCGCCGCGCTGAAGGGGTTAAGGCTTGAAAAGGGGGTTTAAATGCCATGCCAAGTTGCCATGGCAGATTAAAACTGCATTCAGGCTGCTGTGGCACGCCAGGGACATGTTTTGACGTTCTACTTAAGTGGGTGGCACATTAGCTGCTGTAGGCCTACATGTTGCATTTAATTGAAGGGCCCCTTGTATATGGTAGACCGCTCTTCAAGGGACTTACAAGTAAATTAAATAGGCCAATTGGGTATACGCCAATTAAACCTTGTGTTATTGAGAGAGAACAATCCCTTTAACAGTGGTTAGTAGTGGTAAAATGTACAGAGTCCAAAGGCGAACTAAAATGAGTGCAGCAAAAATGAAGGGGAAAAAGCAAATATTTGAGGGTGGCCCAACAGAGAGGCCCATGCCCAACACTCATCCAGATCTATTTTTGAGCAAGATGTACAAAGCCTTACTGAAAGCACCTTTCTACTTAGAGGACACAGGCTGTTTTTTTTGGATGGGGGAAAGCAAGTGCAGAGGTGAAATGCTGTTTTCACTTGCAGTTGTCCATCACTGCACTGACAGCCATTCACATAGGGTTTCAAATTGCAACCTTTTTATTTAATATTCGTTAGGCAGGTTATAATGGGACCCTCTCGGAATGGACAATTTGCAATGTGTCTAATTAGTACATTAGCCAAACTGCAAATTCCATTCCAAATAGAAGACATCAGTGTTCAAATAGCACATTCCTGGTTTGGATATAGTACATCAAGACCATAGCTCATTAATCTCAGCCTAATCACATCTATCAAACTGGATCTTTAAACCAACACAATTTATAAATTATTTCATGTAGTGAATTGAGATCCCTCGTCACAACCACATCATCCACACCTCCGCGATCTCCACTGGCTCCCCATCGAAAGAAGAATAACCTTCAAGCTCCTCACACACACATACAAAGCCATCCACAACATCGGACCAGCATACCTAAACAACCGCCTTTCCTTTCATGCACCCAAAAGAAACCTCCAATCAGCTAACCTCTCTCTGGCCACCATCCCATGCATCTACAAGACAAAAACAGGTGTGAGGTCCTTCTTCTACCTTGCAGACAAGACCTGGAACGGCCTCCCCCTCCACCTCTGGCAAAGCCCTACACTGCTCCAGTTCAGGAAGGACTTCAAGACCTGGCTCTTTGGATGACCACAGCACTCTATGGAGCCGTCCCCCCCAGCGCCTTGAGACCCTCATGGGTGAGTAGTCACGCTTTACAAACCCCTGAATGATAGATTGCAGTGGATCATAAGGGGTTATTTTGTTTTTTGACACTATTCAAATATTTATTTGCTTTCCAGATTCTCAGCCCTTGAAGGGAATCAGTGAGCACTGAGTCTACTTGATTTAATATGTCCTAGATCATATCTCTCTGCATTGTAGAGGAGGACTTCAGATATGGGAGAAAGAGACAAAAGAGACTAAAGATGGTTAACCCCCTATGCAAAGGAAACTAAATTTAAGAGGCTGCACGCTATAATTTCTGAGCTACTACTTTTTCTTTAAGACTCCACCCCTTGAAAGTTTGATCTATTTGTCTTTCACGTCTTTTGTCTTACTGAGCCTTTGTCTTGCGCCCCACTAACTTCGCTTGTTTTGAGTCTGCAGCCAGAAGTTTCACTTAGCATATTTCTCTATTCTGACTTGAAGCTGCAAAGAGTGCTAGGAAAAATGCTAGCTAAATTGCTTGTGATATACTTGCCTTTGACTCTTGATTCTAGACTAACACTGTTCTGGTTAGTCCTTAGGGAGAGATTGTACTAGCTGCCAGACCCTAAAGCTATTCTCGGTTCTCCTTTCCCTACCTTAGTCATGACCGCTTGCCTTCTGCAAGCTTAGCCCGCAGATTTAAGATGGAAATAATGGAATCAGGATGTGGGTTGTATGCAAATTCTGATGCAAAATTCAGAACCAATAGCTTCAAGGATTGTGTCCTCACTCAGAAATGTTCACTTGCATCTCCTGCAATGAGTCAGCTCCTCCGCTTTGTGACTAACTCGATATTCCTCCTTGAGGTTTTACTTACCGGGTGCAGTTAGAGTAAAAGTTGATGATCACCCTTCCTTAAACAAGCTCTGCTGCATATAAAAAAACTTATTTGCAATTCAGTTCCAGCTCAAATTTTAGCAAAAGGTATTGAGAAAGAGTGTAAAAAGAGTATTACTCTATATTCCATTGAAGGAAATCCTCTGATTAATTATATACCAAACCTTGTTGAAATGACAGGGGTTAACTCAATTGCACTCTCTGTATGAGCCCAGAAGAATGAAGATAGGAAATAGTCATACAGGGACCCAAATCTACATGATATGTAGAGAAGATGTCTGCATTTGGAGAATAACTCTTTAAGGGGCATATTATCAAGACAAGCGATAAAATTATCGCGGTTTTAGCGGCAGAAAACTGCCGCTAAAGCGGCGATAATGGGCTTGATAATATGCTCTATGGAATTCCAATTGAAGCTCAGGTTAGATGTCCTTCACATCTAACATGGGCTTCAATTGGAATTCCATAGAATGTTATCGCCTGGCTTGATAATATGCCCCTTAGCTATTTAATCAAAATTGGGGAACACCTCCCTAACCTATTTCCCCAGGATCAGTGCATAAGTCTCCGATCTGCTTCACCAGAAGTGGAGCATAACTCACTAAACTAGTTAACCTGTGGTGGAGTTGAGTAAAATGTTTTATCTCGATGTCCCTTTTTCTTTCCTCTTGGTTTTGTCATATATATTCTTATGTGGAGAAGTTCTTAACATCTGGTCTAGAGTTCTGTGGTCGTTGGTCCCTACCAAGGTTTACTATTTTTACAACTAAAATTTTGTTTTATTATAATTAATATTTTGCTATGAAATTAGCACTTTTTACCCACTATTGTATAAACATTGTTTTTCTTTAAATGCTAATTCCTTCAGTTAAGTAAAATTGAGATGGAAATATTTCTGAAGCAATGCATTTTAAAAAATAATTCTTTTTCCAGGACTTAAGCCCTTTGAGTTGCCATTTACAAATCTGAAAACTTAGCATAGTGTTAGATATTCTGTTTTTGATTGAGGGTGGTGAAGACCCTTTTCAAGCAACAACCACAGTCCGTTAAGGTGAAGCACAAAAGAGCCTAAATTAACCTGTACTTAACCCTCTAATAGCTTGGCACAAAAGCAGTCAGGCTTAACTTAAAGGCAAAGTGTAAAATATTTATGCAGCACTCATACAGTAACAAAGTGAAAATCCAACACCAATTTAGAAAGATAGAGAAAAATGCACTAAATAATTTGATACAAAAACAACAAGAAGCGTGATTTGGATACAATAGATGGATTGGGGCCGGTCTCGGCTTACCCTCGGACTTAAAAGAAATATATTTGAGAAGGTAAAGTTTAGAAGGGGAGGCATCCGTCGGCATCCGAGGAGCATGCATCGTTATTGGGGAGCTGCTGGACAAAGTAGCAGTTAAGATTGCTACATTTGGACTATGTCACTTTTTTGAAAGTCGAAGATCTTCACTGGGACAAAGCTGCAGGCTGTAGCTGATGAGGTCTTCACAAGGACGGATACCCCTACTAAAAGGGGCAGATAAAGAGAGTTTGCTGCTGTGGAGCATGTAACTGGAGCTATTGCACAGTCAGGCCGACCGGTGATGCACTTTGGGTGGTTCATCAAGCAGGTAGGTCCTGGTCTCATTTCAGTTCTCAGAGCACTTTTGACAGAAAATTCTCCACGTCCCAAGTTTTGGGTTCTGTCTGTTTTGATACCTTAAGCATCACTTTCAAGGGCCCAGGAATGGAAGGGCAACACTGGAACAGTAGGACTCACTTCAAACTGGGTCCAGGTGCACAATTCAAGTTCTTCGAGCTTTTTATTTCCCTGTAGCTCAGAGCAGGAGTCCAGCCACCTAGGCCTTGGAGTCCCACTGGTATGATAGCTTCAACTACATGACAATCTGCAAGCAGCAGGTTAGTCCTCTGCTCTGCAAAGCAGGCCTCAAGCACCAGGGCAGTCTTCTGAAGTACAGAGATGGACTTCTGAGTCCCCCCACAGGTCTAGGAGTGAACTGCAGAGTGGGTCTGAATGTCCTATTTTTATACCTAGTGCTGGCTTTGAAGTGAAAGAAACTTCTGAAGGCCCCCCCATAGATGGTTCTGGAATTTCCTTCTTCTCTACCCAGATGCCAAGAGGTTTAGGGTAACAAAAGGTTGCTGTGAAGTTCTTTGTGAGTGTGGTGAGGTAGCTCCTTTAAATTGTAAATGGGGCAGGGAATAGCACCGCCCCTCCCATCTTGGCACAATGGCCCATCCTGCCAATACCTAATCCCTCATTTCACTCACTGTCTGGGAGGAATACACAAAGACTAACTGGCAATTGTTCACAGTCATGTGACCCAGGACACAGGCTACATGCACCAAATGGTTTAGACGAGAAAATCCAAACCTCTAAAAGTTAAATTTTTAGAATTGCGACTTAAAATCTGACTATACCTTTAAAGAGTATTTTAAATTACATTACTTTTGAGACCAGACATGACATTTGTACCTGTTCTCAAATAAATTGTATCACTTATTAAAGGTAATAAGGCAACCCAATGTTATCCTGTGGGAGAGGGAGGCCTTGAAGTATTGAAAAAACAAATGTAAGAGATTTTCAATACCGGGCATGTAAAACTTTATAGTACAGGTCTAACTTTTTAAAATATGCTGCATCCTCACTGAAGGGTTGTATGGGGTCTACCTTAAGTGTGACTTAAATGTATTAAAATGAAAGCGGAGGCCAGGCAAAGAGGGATTATGCGAAGTTCAATTGGCAGTTTAAAACGTAACTCAGCCAGCAATAGCAGGCCTGAGAAATGCTTTGAAGGGCTACTTAAGTGGGTGGCACAATAAGTGCTGCAGGCCCTCTAGTAGCATTTAATTTACAGGCTCTGGATATATGAGGCACTACTCCACATGGGACTTATAAGTAAATTGTATGTAAGCCATTTTTACCATGTTTTAATGAGAGAGCAAAAGTTATTTAGCACTTGTTGGCAGTGGTAAAGTGCACAGAGTCCTAAGGCCAACATAAACAAATTCAGAAAACAGGAGGGGTGAAGGCAAAACATTTGGGGGTGACCCTGCAGAGAGGGTAAAGTCTAACAAACAGTAGGGATTTCTTAGTATTGCGTTAATTACAACTTGAGCATGTAATTTGACTAACTGACTCAAATAATATATGTGTTCTTACTCTTAGATTCTGGCCAAACCTAAAATATAAGGTTGTCACACAAGAATATTTATAGATAAAGACAATCCATGCTGTACTAGTGATCATTTTGATATTGATCCTATATACCACCCATACTCTGGAGGCCCATGTAGGTTTATGATTTTTCATATATGTGAAAATGAATACACCCTTCACATAAAATTGTGCTGCCCACATGAGCTCTATTATGTTGAACAGTTGGCAAAAATACGATAGAAAAAATATAAATCAAAGTGGAAATCAGGAACACAACAGCACCAATAGCACACCACTTTAATGAGAATCGCCATATTATAGCACAAAACACTTTTTCAATTATGGATCATGTGGTGAAGTTATTGAGAGACAATGGTTGTAAAACTCTATTAACTTACAAAGTTACTAGGTGAATGATTACATTTGAACGACTTCCGCCAAAGTGTTTAAATGATTATGAAGATCTCACATCCTACTTCTCAGTAACAATAATATGTGAACAATTTGAAAATATTCAATGTGTGAGAGAGATTGGAATGATGGTTAGAGTGGAAAATGAAGGATACAAGATGTGAATGCAATCAAGATGGCACCTCTAAAGGCATATTAGTTGAAAATGAGCTGCTCCACTAAAATATCATAGAAAAATATGGTAACACTGGAAGTAGTGAGTGAAGAGTAAAACCATGATAAGAAAGGGGGCAGTTAATGTGTTGGTTCGAGCTCAAATGATTGTCAAAAACCTGACCAAAATCGTCATTCATCTACATGCACTAGCCTTTGATAATCTTCTATTTTTGTGTTTTTAAGAAACAATTACTAAACAACAAAAGAGTATGAGCAACTAACTTTACAAAGGGGAAGGGGAATTACCAAAAAAAACACACAGTGTTTTAAAAGGGTCCTCACTCACCAACCTAGTTGGTGACATGCTTCATCATTGGACCCCCACCAGGGAGGTCTAATACCTCCCCGGTGTGCTTCAACGCCTGTTTACAGCGGAGCTGGTAGTTGACAGTGATGTGTGTGGTGCAGAGTGATGTGCAAAGTGAATGTAAAAAATGTCTAGGTTTCAACCAAAATCCTTTATTATGGTAAACCCGGCATTAAAATTAAAATGGGTTATAATAACTAAATACCAGATCTGGCTTAGTCAACCCTCGTAGTGACAAGAATGTTAAAATTTGGTCGACATGTTTCTGCCTTGTTGGAATGTTCACCAGGCATTCATCAGGACCCTACTGCCCCGGTGGTATACACACACTAAGGTGCACCCTACCGTTGGCAGCAATATTTGTAAAAGACTCACGGTTCCTTTTACCGGAGAGGAAATTCAGAATTTCTGAAGAACAGTATCTGTAAGAATAAACAGAGATACAAACAAAATTTGCGTATATAGAAAAGATAACAGGTATATCCCTTCACCCAATGATACCACAGGTTGGTCAGGAAACCACTATGGAATACGTCCTGGCCCATAAGACCAAGATATATGAAAGGACCAATTGTCAAAAAATGCTTAGAATCTTTGGAATTTTTTCTATTTATTTATTTATTTTTGTTCGGGCACTATTATTCCCGAATTCCTTGTGTTTGGACAGTAAACATAACATTCGTATCACTGTCGAAAAGTGGTTACTGTCTCATTAATTTAGTATTAAAAGTCTTAACTCGATGGCCTAAAGAGACCAGAGACAGAACTGGAACTCACTATAAAAGTCACGTCATTTCAAAAACACCCCGACGATATCATTGGGGGAAAGAGTGTTTAAACAGTCGTATTATTAATAGAGGGAGGCTTACTGATGGCTACAAAAAGCCTCACTTCATGAATCCAGGAGGGAGTAGGGAGCGCGCTTGCAGTCACACTCTAGAAATTAAAATAGAGAGTTAGATTGTTCATTTTCAGCCGCTAACTGAAACGATAATGCCAAAAAAGGAAGAGGACAACGAGCAAAGGGCTACTTACTTCGTCAAAGCGCAGCTCCCGCCGTACAACCTAACGTTCCCTTCAACTTGGATTCCGTCGGTGCCACTATTGGTCAGAGCAATGGTATAAATGCCTGGGAGAACCAATGGGTAGCCACACAGATCGGATATTGATTGCTGCTGAGGACGGAAAACCCGGAATGACGTATCACGTCACGCAACGTCCTTACAGCCAATCATAAGAGAGGCAACGGGAGACTCACTTAGGAACTAGACCGTTGCTTTCTACGCTACAAATAATGAGGGGCAAATAATAACTCGGTATTACAAGAACCCCACAGTGGAAAAAGGCATCGCGCAGAAAAAACAGACCACAAACAGGGTCTGGATCCCGCGTGGTTGAACTCCCTGTCGGCGATGAAGCATATTAAGTTCTATTGAAATGGGGGGTTACATTTCATAGCATCTGTGTTGAAAACTACTCAAAACTGTTGTTTAGACCCTTGTGGGCAAACTGGTACAGTAACACCGCTATTGGCACACAAGGGGCTTAATCAGTGGCAATTTGTGAAAAAAACAGGGAACTTTCTACCCTTTTTAAATTCGAGGGAAGCCAGGTAAAGAGTCAGTAAAGGCAATGTTACAGCACACTATTCCAGGGTATATTGTCATTAAGACCAGATACATGAGTGGTCAGACGGTATACCCATCGTTGCTCCTTCTCAAAGAGTCTCTGGGCTATATTATTCCCTCCTTGTAGATGTTCTATAATTGTCCACGATAGATCTTCAATAGTATGATTCAAGAGGAGAAAATGTTCTGTGAGCTTGGTGGTGTTGCGCTTACACCTTATATTGCTCCGATGCTCACACACTCGTTGCTTGACTTTTCTGGTGGTCATCCCTATATACCGTAACCCGCATGGGCAGGTAATAAGGTAGATCACGTTCTGAGTGTTGCAATTTGTGTGTTGTCTTTGTGTCCACACTTTGTCGGTCTCTAGATTTAAGGTCTTACTAGCTTTCGTTAGGTGGCAAACGCTGCATGACCCACATGGGAAGTGTCCCATTACTTTAGGGAGACCCCAGGCATTGTAAAGTGTCTGTTCGCCTTGTGTGATCATCTTCTTAGGGCGTGTGTGTACTAGGGCATCTTTTATGCTTCTAGCCTTCTTGAAAGAAAATAAAGGTTTTCCCATTGTCTATTATTACTCACCAAAATACGCCAGTTCTTGCGTATTGAATTGGTGACAGCATTAGAGGCCGTATTGTAAGTAGTGACACATGTCAAGGGAATACTCATGTCAGTTTTCACTGTTTCCTCCAAAAGAGCCTCCCTTGGTTGATTCCGGGCTCTCTTACAACTTTTAGTGAGGATTCTCTTGGGATAGCCTCGATTTTTTAATTTCTCAGTCAGATCCTCTGACTGTTGGCGGAAATCAGTAACCTCACTACAATTGCGTCTAAGGCGCAAATATTGGCCATACGGTAAGTTCTCGCGTAATGTGCGAGGATGAAAGCTCGAAAAAAGCAATTGATTGTTTTTGGCTGTAGGTTTGTAGTGGGTACGTGTCATCAGAGACCCATTAGTTTTTGTAATCACCAGGTCGAGAAAAATCATCTCTGTATGATGGTAAGTGTGAGTGAATTTAAGGTGTCTATCACAAGTGTTGATCCAATGAAAAACATCTAGAAGGCGATTTTCTGGGCCCTGCCATATGATGAATACATCGTCGATGTATCTGCGCCACAGGGATAGATGTTGTCCAAAGGTGTTATTGGAGTTTAAAATGTATTTGCTTTCAAAGTCAAAAACATATAACCCCGCTACACTCGGGGCAAAAACGCTGCCCATAGATGTACCTGTGGTTTGCAGAAATAAATCACCATTGTATTCAAAAAAATTATTTTTCAATGCCAGTGTAGCACATTCAATGACAAAAGATCTGGGAGTGGTGTAATCCCATTCTGCTGTATCGAGAACCTCAGTGAGGACCCTTATGGTTTCATCTTAGGGTATACTCGTATAGAGGCTCTCGATATCCATTGAGACCAGAATGGTATTGTCATTATCCACATTCAGGTGCCAATTCCGATCCGGTAAAAAAATTCCCCGTCCGACTCGTATCCGGATTTTTTTCCGTCCGAATCGTCAAAGTAGCGTACAAACTGCCAAGTACGATTCGAACGGAAAAAAGT
Source organism: Triturus cristatus (assembly GCF_964204655.1). Classification (NCBI taxonomy): domain Eukaryota; kingdom Metazoa; phylum Chordata; class Amphibia; order Caudata; family Salamandridae; genus Triturus; species Triturus cristatus. Next base: position 469,409,194 of record NC_140593.1, on the reverse strand, counting down.
CCATACGAATCGCATTGGGAAGATTTCCCCACACGTCCTCGGGTCGGGAAAAGTCACCGACACGTCCCCGGGCGAAAAACCCACCGTGTGGAAAAATAAAGTCCGACTGCGCAAGTACGATCCCTCCCGTCCTCCCCATTTCACAACCGTACGCAAAAAACACCGTCCGAACCGAACTCCCATAGCAACCATGGAGACATGTGCCCGCATACGCGCCGAACACCCCACCACCCCCCCCGCCCGCGTATGTACGCACCGAACCCCCACCCCAGCAGTGCATGTACGCCCCGAACCCCCACCCGTGTATGTACGCCCCGAACCACCACCCGTGTATGTACGCACCGAACCCCCACCCCAGCAGAGTATGTACGCCCCGAACCCCCACCCGTGTATGTACGGACCGAACCACCACCCGTGTATGTACGCACCAAACCCCCACCCCAGCCGTGTATGTACGCACCGAACCACCACCCGTGTATGTACGCCCCCGAACCCCCACCCGTGTATGTACGCACCCAACCCCCCCCCAGCCGTGTATGTATGCACCGAACCCCCACCCGTGTATGTACGCACCTAACACCCCCCCCAGCCGTGTATGTACGCACCGAACCACCACCCGTGTATGTACGCCCCCGAACCCCCACCCGTGTATGTACGCACCAAACCCCCCCCAGCCGTGTATGTACGCACCAAACCCCCCCCAGCCGTGTATGTACGCACCAAACCCCCACCCGTGTATGTACGCACCAAACCCCCACCCCAGCCGTGTAAGTACGCACCGAACCACCACCCGTGTATGTACGCCCCCGAACCCCCACCCGTGTATGTACGCACCAAACCCCCCCCAGCCGTGTATGTACGCACCAAACCCCCCCCCAGCCGTGTATGTACGCACCAAACCACCACCCGTGTATGTACGCACCAAACCCCCCCCCAGCCGTGTATGTACGCACCGAACCACCACCCGTGTATGTACGCACCAAACCCCCACCCCAGCCGTGTATGTACGCACCGAACCACCACCCGTGTATGTACGCACCAAACCCCCACCCGTGCATGTATGCCCCCGAACCCCCACCCGTGTATGTACGCACCAAACCCCCCCCAGCCGTGTATGTACGCACCAAACCCCCCCCCCAGCCGTGTATGTACGCACCGAACCACCACCCGTGTATGTACGCACCAAACCCCCACCCCAGCCGTGTATGTACGCACCGAACCACCACCCGTGTATGTACGCCCCCGAACCCCCACCCGTGTATGTACGCACCCAACCCCCCCCAGCCGTGTATGTACGCACCGAACCCCCACCCGTGTATGTACGCACCTAACACCCCCCCCAGCCGTGTATGTACGCACCGAACCACCACCCGTGTATGTACGCCCCCGAACCCCCACCCGTGTATGTACGCACCAAACCCCCCCCAGCCGTGTATGTACGCACCGAACCCCCACCCCAGCAGTGCATGTACGCCCCGAACCCCCACCCGTGTATGTACGCCCCGAACCACCACCCGTGTATGTACGCACCGAACCCCCACCCCAGCAGAGTATGTACGCCCCGAACCCCCACCCGTGTATGTTCGGACCGAACCACCACCCGTGTATGTACGCACCAAACCCCCACCCCAGCCGTGTATGTACGCACCGAACCACCACCCGTGTATGTACGCCCCCGAACCCCCACCCGTGTATGTACGCACCCAACCCCCCCCAGCCGTGTATGTACGCACCGAACCCCCACCCGTGTATGTACGCACCTAACACCCCCCCCAGCCGTGTATGTACGCACCGAACCACCACCCGTGTATGTACGCCCCCGAACCCCCACCCGTGTATGTACGCACCAAACCCCCCCCAGCCGTGTATGTACGCACCAAACCCCCCCCCCCAGCCATGTATGTACGCACCAAACCCCCACCCGTGTATGTACGCACCAAACCCCCACCCCAGCCGTGTAAGTACGCACCGAACCACCACCCGTGTATGTACGCCCCCGAACCCCCACCCGTGTATGTACGCACCAAACCCCCCCCAGCCGTGTATGTACGCACCAAACCCCCCCCCAGCCGTGTATGTACGCACCGAACCACCACCCGTGTATGTACGCACCAAACCCCCCCCCAGCCGTGTATGTACGCACCGAACCACCACCCGTGTATGTACGCACCAAACCCCCACCCCAGCCGTGTATGTACGCACCGAACCACCACCCGTGTATGTACGCACCAAACCCCCACCCGTGCATGTACGCCCCCGAACCCCCACCCGTGTATGTACGCACCAAACCCCCCCCAGCCGTGTATGTACGCACCAAACCCCCCCCCCAGCCGTGTATGTACGCACCGAACCACCACCCATGTATGTACGCACCAAACCCCCACCCCAGCCGTGTATGTACGCACCGAACCACCACCCGTGTATGTACGCCCCCGAACCCCCACCCGTGTATGTACGCACCCAACCCCCCCCCAGCCGTGTATGTACGCACCGAACCCCCACCCGTGTATGTACGCACCTAACACCCCCCCCAGCCGTGTATGTACGCACCGAACCACCACCCGTGTATGTACGCCCCCGAACCCCCACCCATGTATGTACGCACCAAACCCCCCCCAGCCGTGTATGTACGCACCTAACCACCACCCGTGTATGTACGCACCAAACCCCCACCCCACCAGGGAATGTACGGACCGCACCCCCACCAGTGCATGTACGGACCGTACTGACGCCAAAAAAACACGTACTGAACCAGGACAAACCATATTTACACAAGGAGAGTCAAGTAGAGTTTCCCCACACCACCAAACATGCCCAACAACCCCACAAACATCACATACACTCACCTGCAACTGCCAAACTGCCAAACAGAGGCCCAAAACTCAATCACTCCTCATAACACACCCACACAAATTTCAAACACAGCCACACCCACAAATGGACCAATAAAAATGGACCACACACACAAACCATGAGCCTTTGCAACAGAACCACTGCTTCCAGAGCCCACAGACGACCCACACCACCATACTTGAACCTCACACTTGCATACCTTCACACAACCACCTACACAAACACCCCCTCATCACATTCACACACACACCTCCACTACCACACCCACACACCCACAACCATCCACACCCACACCCCCACAACCATCCACACCCACACCCCCACAACCATCCACACCCACACCCCACGCCATGTCCACCACCAAGAATCCAAAGTTCACAAAGGAGGAGCTGGAGATCCTTGTCGACGAAATCCTCAGAGTCGAGCCACAGCTCTTTGGGACATTGGTCAGACAGACCAGCATATCCGAAAAAACGGCCATGTGGCAGAGGATCGTCGATTCTGTGAATGCTGTTGGGACCACCAGAAGGACCAGGCACGAGTGCCAATCCAGGTGGTACGATCTGCGGAGGACGGTCAAGAGGAAGATGACTGACAATCACAACCAGGGGAACATCACTGGAGGAGGGCCGCCCCCCAGACCGGTACAATACCATCCCTGGGAGGAGAAGGTGATGTCCACGCTGGCGGTGGAGGGACTACACGGACTGCCTGGACTCCCAGACCCTGGTGAGTACACAAACAACTCACCTCACATGGGGGGGATGCCATACACAATCAATCATGCATGCCACCCCCCCCAAGCCACCACCGGACACAACAACACTCCACAAACACACACATGCCACTAGCGCCTCCATGCCCCATGCATCAATCAGGGCCATGCCAAGTCACAGGCCACACAAAACACCAACACAACACAGGATGTGGTCGATGCTGGGAGTGGGGGCATCAAAACTAACATTGAGCAACTCACAAGCACACAACAATGCCCTCAGCCCATATGGCCCAGGGCACAGCCATACAAACTGTGTGTACCCACACAGTACTGTCTTGCCTGCAAATGGTGGCTGCCATGCAGGATGACATGGGTCTGAAGGCACAATTTGCACATAACAGCAGACAATGAAGATGCATCGCTCTGATAGTGTCTCAGCACACACCGCCACAGCAGCAGCCTACACTCAGACACACTGCCCAATGGGTGCCCGGAGAACAGGGACTAACTCACATGAACAAGCCAATGGCCATTCAAAGACCGGCTAACTGTGTGTGCCCAGGAAGCTGGCCTGAGGTGACAGAGAGTGACAAAGAGAGGGAGGGAGAGGGGGAATGAGAGGGAAGGAGACAGAGGGGGACACAGGGAGACAGACAGAGGGAGGGAGTAGGGTGACAGAGGGAGACCGACAGAGGGAGGGAGGAGGGTGACAGAGGGAGGGAGGAAGGGAGACACAGGGAGACTAAATCACCCTTGGGTGGTGTGGCCATGTCCACTCGTCAGCCGGTGGACTGTGTGCATGCAGACCAGGTCTGGCAGTGCCTCAACCCCCCCTTCCGTAGATGAAGACCGGTCCATGTGTCAATCTGTGCACGAGTCCATCCGTGCTGCAGGCACAGACCTAACCACACACCCAGTATACCCACCCACTGTGTCGGTAAGAACCCTGTCACAAATGCTTCAGTCCCCTACCTGCAACATCAAATTGCCTTGGCAAAACACCATTTGGCCACGTACAGTGCAACATGTAAGGCGCCTCTGCATGGCTCGCTACACCCGCACACCACACTGCTGACTGTGTACCCAAATAGATGCATCAACTAAGATTGTGTCTCACACATGCGTAAAGCCCTGACAGCTGTGGCCAAGGGACATAGCCATGCACAAGTGCACTGTGAGAGGAATGCAGGACAGATCCAACTACCCAGAGGAAGAGTGCCAAATCAGAAATGCATGCAACATGGATGCCACATGTGACACTGTTAACATTGTCTCTCTCACACACAGGTCAACGTCGACGAACACCCCCCAACACTGGGGGGGAAGTCTCACAGGACCAGGCTCCGCGGGATGAGGACCCCACCGCCAGCGATGACTCTCACCACTCCGTGGATGACCCAGACCAACCTGGCCCCTCTGGTGTCCAACCACCTGCAGCACCTGCGTCAGGTACAACTGTGCCAACCACCACCCCCATTCCTGCCACATCCCAGGAGACGTCCAGGAGCCCTGCCCGCACACGACCACCCAGCCAGTCTGCCCAGGAGGGACACGGTCCTCCGGGCACCCAGGAGGAGGCAGGCGGCAACGCAGATGCCATCCCTCAGGGGTCCCGGAGACCCGATGCACCCACAACGGCAGGCCAGGTGCACGTGGGCAGGGGTGGCGGGAGTGGAGGACGGCGGAGGCGCGAACCTGACCAGGCAGCTCAGGACCCGGTAGTGTCCCAGGTCAGCAACATCCTGGATACATACCGGCGTGACACCAGGGGCATGGACCAGATTGCGTCCACCCTCAATGACATCAAGGGGACCCTCCAGGAGATGAAGACCCTGCAGTCCCAGCAACATGCCTGTCAACTGCAACACCAAGGAAGGATGGAGGATAGACAGGCTGAGCTCGTGGCGGTGCAAACCCAAATGACCGGTGTACTCCGTCGGATTGCCGACAACATGGGCAACCCTCCCTGTGGCACCAGGCGAAGGCCATTACCAGACACAGGGAGGGATCAGGAGGAGGAGGATTCATCCGACGGAGCGTCACAGACATCGTCACGGACTGCTTCCGAGGGTCCCCGCAGGAAGGTGGGTCGTCCACGAAAAAGACTGTGAGAGTCAGCAGAACATCACCATCTCCCAGGTCACCTGGCCTGGCACCTGGCCCTCTGGCCCAATAGCAGCACATGACATTCTCTGCCACATGGACTTGCTGGTCACTGTCTGACCTATGTTGACGAAGACTGTGGCATGGACTCTGACATTTTGCTACGGCAAGGATACCAACTCCCCCAGTGAACTTTGGATTCTACACTCCCGCTGTGCACCTCTTGTCATCCCCACAAACCCGTACCCCACCACAAATAAATTAATCACACTTACAAGATGATGCCGTGATTCTACATTATTACAATACATGTGTGTGTCGTACAGTCAAAGCATGCCTGATCTCAGAATTAACTCCAACCATCCAAACCGTGGGGTCGCAGTCTTGCCCAGGACACACATGGGTCCCAATGTCTCATCTGATACAGACATGGAGTACCATACTCACCTGTGCTGGGCCCAACCAGCTGAGTGGTTCCCGCACAACTGTGGCTACAGACACATTCAGGGGAGCAACAGTCATGCGCAGAGGTCAGGGATCATGTGGAGTGACCTGGCTTGCCGCTCCCAGGTATGTCTAGACATGTGTCCCTACAATGTGCAGCATGCTTGCGTCAGGCGGATGTTGAGAATGGTGGCTAGGCCAAGGTTGGATGCATGGAGATGCCAGAATGCAGTTTAGGATCACAGTGCCACATGGTTGTGTTGGGGTTGTGGGCTGCATCATGAGTGTGGGCGTGGATCGAGAAGGTCATCCTGCAGCTGGCTGTGAAACATTCCCCCCATCCCGTTTGGACGTTGATGTGGCCTGGTTGCCCGACGCAGTAGCAGAGCTGTGCAGATGCACTCCGGATATGGACAAGTACCATGGGAGTCGTAAGGCACATGTCCGAAGACTGCAGGGTAGGATTCGACACGGATGTTGTAGTTGCCCTGGGGGATGGTCTCTCTTGCCTTGAGGTGGATGGAACTGTGCATCTTGTGCATAATACAGTTCCCACTCCCTGACAAACCCCTAGCATCTTGTCACTCTACACATAGACACATATGCACCACCTATGAAAACTATGCCAGACATGCCGCACGCACAGTGGCAACAGGCCACCATTGACAGGGAAGAGGCACCTTGGAGACAGAGGGACAAATTTATTAGTCATGTGTGTTGGAATGACAATGATACTCTGTCAACACATACACAGGTCATGTGGATGAACATGTGGGAGCAACACTGGCACCCCCCATTGCAACACAGATGCTGGTATCCCATTGACCTGGCACACAAGTGACGGATAACAGCTAAACACCCCCTGCTGCCACGGAGAGGCCGCTATACACCATTGAGGCCCTGATGGGGCAATCACACACCATGTCAACCCGGTGCAACCTGTATGTTTCCGAGGCCAGTGTTACACACAATGATGGCCTCATCACAATCCCCAATCCCCTGCCACATGACAGTCACCAAGTCTGACCATGGCTCCAGGTGAAGCCTGCCCCATGTCATGTTCCCCATGTAGGATCACCATGTATGCAAATGGAACACACATGAACCGGAGAAGTGCACACAGACTACAAACAATTCACACACCCAAAACGACGTGAGGCATCCCTTACCCTAAGGAGATTTCAACACTTGCCCGTGCATGTGACGCTGAATCAGCACATGTTGCTGTGTTCATGAGGAGTAGCAGGAGCACAACAATGCCACCAGCAGACAGCATGCACATGGACCTGTGGAAGAGAGACACACAAGGATTCAGCACAAAGGAGCACATCCGCAAGCATGTACTCAACACGTATCATGTTGTTAACATGACAGGTGACAATGATGACCCTTAGACAACATCCTTCCATTGCGCCATCACTTGAGTGACACTTCAATACACACCACTGACTCACTTGGCAGACATGCAGATGGACACACACATTGCAACACATGCCACACACGGCCCAATGCGTGCACACTCAGACACTGGAACTCACCACTAAGCAAAGAAGTTGCGTATGAGCCGACTCCGCATGTCCTCCACAGCCTCCTCCTCCTCCACATCACTTGCCCCGTCACCAAGGCCTTCATCCTCCACGGGTGGATGGTCCTGGTCATCTTGATCCAGTATGAGTGGAACAGCTTCCTCCACTGCCATGTTGTGCAGCATGCAGCAGACGATGATGATCTTGCACACCTTCACCGGGGCATATGGGAGTGCTCCGCCGGTCTTGTGGAGGCACCGGAATCGGCTCTTCAGAAGTCCAAACGTCCTCTCAATGACTCTCCTGGTCCGCCCATGTGCGTTGTTGTAGCGGTGCTCGGCAGCCGTGCTGGGGTTGCGGACAGGCGTCATCAGCCATGGCATGTTGGGATAGCCAGCGTCCCCTACAAGGAAACATCATGGACAGAAGTGTGTCAGCACAGGCAGTGAGATTGGAAGATGACGCCAAACACTGAACTGCCAGAGTCTACCCACCAACAATACATGCTCGCTCGTTCCGCAGCTGCAGCATCATTTCAGGCAGCCTGCTACGCCTCATGATGAAGGCATCGTGTGCTGATCCTGGAAAGCGAACACAGACATGTGAAATCACCATGTTGGACAGACACACCACAAGGGCATTAATGGAGTGATAATGTTTGCGATTCCTATACACCACCTCCTGTGCCTGTGGTGGTACCAACGCAACATGTGTCCCATCTATGGACCCAATGACATGGGGCATCCCTCCCAGGGCATAGAACTCACGCTTGACATCTGTCAACTGCTCACGAATTGGGAATTTAATGTACTCATCCAGGTGAACCAACATGGCCTCTAAGAAATCATGCAGAACACGGCTGAACATCGTCTGGGACATGCCCCCGACATCAGCAATGGTATGTTGGAACGTACCCGTGGCAAGGAAATGTAGGGATGCCATCACCTTCAACTTGGGTGTCAGTGCACTGGGATACCTGTGGCGCGGGAGGAGTTGTGCTTCCAGCCGGCCAGTCAACTCATCAATCAACCGTTGGCTGAATCTGTAGCGGCGTATACAGTCCCGTTCATGCAGGGCAGCAATGTCTGGCATACGTCGAGGGAGAGGCGGAGCCCTGCAGTGAAATGGAAGGAACACCTAAGAGTGAGCACTGTACAACAACATCGTCAATGCACTGAGCACATGTTACACAGCCAATACACATATGCCACGTTGTGAGTCAGGTCTGTGCCACATTTCCTGTCCACGTACGCCAGTCAGGTGACACTCCTACCAAGGGACAGCCACTAACGGAGGGGGGCAAGATCACGATGACATGGCATGAGACTAGCTGTGGGCCAGTGTAAGTGAACATGCACACGCATCACAGGATTCACAGACATCCACACATGTGCAGAAGTAGTATGCGTATGGTACAGACAGGTAGTTGGATGCGATATGCACTGGTCACATGTCATAGGAATAGGACAGGCCACACACATTGCCTTTGAGGAGTACATGTCGAGACAGAACATACATAGGGAGCATGTGGATATGTACTTGTGTTGATACTCCGTGTAGTTGGATACATACACACCTCATGGCAAATCACATATGTGGGCTGGTGTGCGGAACAGTGTGCCATGCCCATCGACACACAGACACATGTTGGCAGCAGCAACTGCTGATGCATTGAACCACACACCTACAGCAAAATCATGGAAAGACATGCCACACACATGACATGGTTGCAGCGTGCAACGCAGCCATACACGTGTCATGTGTAAAATTCCGTGTACCTGGCATCAGGGGACAGGTGCGGGTGTCCGTGACTGGGACATGCAAGTGACTCATGGCTCCACTAGTGTGTACGACATGCACACATGTCAAAGGAGTGCAGGGGATGTGTGGTACAATGCGCACCATCACACACGACATGTGTACACAGCTCATCGTACATGTGCTTTGCCCACACCTCAGGGGTAAAGTGCCACATCACATCCTGACACACCTCTGTCACACACATGTGGTATTGCACAGACAATGCATTGGTGTCCACCCTTGGCAATACCTGTCCGCTCCATTCCTGTCTGTGTGCCGCCTGTCACCACTGACAGTTGTGAAACGCACCGTACATACGCTCGGAGTGCGTGTATAGGGTCCCTGGGCCAATATTGCCGCTGGCGTATGCGTACGCCACAGTAGTACGGACCGTACAAGCGCTTGTACGGTCCGGGCGTATGCGTACGCCACAGTAGTACGGACCGTACAAGCGCTTGTACGGTCCGGATCACAATATTGCCGCTGGCGTATGCGTACGCCACAGTAGTACGGACCGTACAAGCGCTTGTACGGTCCGGATCACAATATTGCCGCTGGCGTATGCGTACGCCACAGTAGTACGGACCGTACAAGCGCTTGTACGGTCCGGATCACAATATGGGCGCTGGCGTATGCGTACGCCACAGTAGTACGGACCGTACAAGCGCTTGTACGGTCCGGATCACAATATGGGCGCTGGCGTATGCGTACGCCACAGTAGTACGGACCGTACAAGCGCTTGTACGGTCCGGATCACAATATGGGCGCTGGCGTATGCGTACGCCACAGTAGTACGGACCGTACAAGCGCTTGTACGGTCCGTACTACTGTGGCGTACGCATACGCCAGCGCCCATATTGTGATCCGGACCGCACAAGCGCTTGTACAGTCCGTACTACTGTGGCGTACGCATACGCCAGCGCCCATATTGTGATCCGGACCGCACAAGCGCTTGTACAGTCCGTACTACTGTGGCGTACGCATACGCCAGCGCCCATATTGTGATCCGGACCGTACAAGCGCTTGTACGGTCGGTATCACTGCTTGTGGGGTGCCCTAGGGCGTGGAACGCACCGTACCTGTGTGTAAATGTATGAAAACACATAGGGGACACATGAGGGACAAGTATAAGGGCCTAAATGCCTGATGGTTGCCATGGAGACTGAGTTAAATTTTTGAATTTGAGCACCAGGTGCACAGCAGAAGTCAGTTTGAAAGAATCTACATTGTTGCAATGTGGATGTTGACTTGACATCATTATCAAAACTGAAACCATGCAAAGCCACACACTGGGGTAGGTTTGAAGGGATTGGATGAAACGTAGGATGCTAATGTGACTGACCAATCAATCTGTACTCCTATACATGAACAGGCCAGCCAGGCATATATAAGGCAGCCAGGTCCCATGAGAGAGCACTTGCCTGCACATCCATTCATCCATGACCACTGCTGCTGATAGTGATTCCTCTGGCACCATGTCCAGGACTGTGGAGAGGTCACAGCCATTCACCCAGGAGGAGAACCTTGCCCTGATAGATGTGATCCTCCCACAGTTCCAGAGCCTGTATGGTCGACCAGGGGTTCAGGTGAGTGCAGACTCCACTAGCTTAGACTGTGCCCCTTTTGTGTGACAGTGACTTCTGGCATTGTGTCCATGTGTGACAGACATGCACTGTTGTTTGGAGTGGGTCCCAGGGTGTGGAAGGCCTCATGTCACCCATGCAGAGCATGCTGTGTTTCCTGTGTGCACTCCTCACTTGCATAGTGCCTACTGTGACAATGAATGCAAGGTGCATGCCACATTCTGCCTGCATACTCCTCCTGGGGATGTTGTTTCCACAGTCCTGATGTGATCCTGTGTTCCCCCCAGTGTGACAGGTGTCAGTACCCATGGATGTGTGTTTGTTCAGTGTACCTGTGCTGTGAGTGTCCAAAGGCCGTGTTCGTCCCCTGCACATTGGTGTGTGTGTTAGTCCCCTGTCATGTGGGTGAGTGCATATGGGGAGTGTTGCACACAAGCAGCATGAGGGATGGATATGGCCTGGCCATCCGATGTGAGCAGGGAGCAGTGCTGTGTGCATGCCGTGCTGAGCCAGCCCCACACCTGTGACACCCCCGTCTACTGGCACATGGGCAGAGTGAGGTGTGTACCCGCAGTTGGCAATGCCATGTGATTGTCCTGTTCCTGTGTGTGTCTGTGTACTCTGCTGAGGTAGCATCAGTGTGCTGGCGCAGGTGACTGCTGTGAGGTGCTGTACATAATCCTGGTGTAGCCTGTGAGGCACAGTGTGATCCCTGGTCAGTGAGTGTGTGGTACCCCTCATGCCACCCGTGTGCTTTCACTGGCACGTAGTGCATTTGGCCTTCCACAGTGGATAATGTCCCTATGACAAAGGTGCAATTAGTTGCATGCATACCATGGCCTGTTCATAATGAGGATTGTTCTATATGTGTGTCTCTGTGTCTTTGCTCATGTGGATTAATGTATTCTCTCTTTTGCATCCTCACAGGTAGGCGCCATTGCCAAGGGGGAGATCTGGAGGGAAGCCGTCAGTGCCGTGAGGGTTACAGAGGGTCGGAGGCGGAGCCTGTCTCAGGTGAGGAAACGCTGGCAGGACATCCGGTGCTGGACGAGGAGGATTGCACGGCTCCTGCTGGGGGACTCACCTGAGAGCCGTAAGAACCGTGGGCGCCGTCGTCTGACCCACATCCAGAAGCGTGTGCTGGCGGTGGTCTTCCCCGATATGGACAGGCGCCTACAGGAGAGGCAGCAGCAGGAAGGGGGTAGGTACATGTGTGTCAGTTGTGTGTCCCCAGCCAATGTAAGTGTGCAGTTGCATGGATACACTGCCAGGGTTTGATTGTGCAGTGCGTCAACTTCTCCACAAAGTAGCACAGTGCTGTTCTCACTCCCTCCCTTCCCCTCCTTGCAATGTGTTCCCTGGTCTGTCGCCACTCTTGCACAAGGTTATTTAGGCAGGCAGTTCATGCAGGTGCCCTATGCTATCAGCATCATGTGTGGGGGTGATGTGCCACAGGTATGGGGACCTTGCGTGTGCCATGGCCAATTTCAGTCATTGTGGTGTCCATGTCACTTGGCACTGATTGTGAATCACGACATAGGGGTGTGTCTCCAAAATGTACAGCCTTCCAGCATGCATGTCCAATTGTGTGCCCTCTGACATGATGTGCCTGAGTGGGAGGCCTGCTAAGTGCAGGGACGGTTGCTTAATTTGCAGTCATGTCCATCCTGGACCATGGAGGAGTGTGGGCACTACTGTCCCCTGGGGCACCTCTTCCTAGGTATCATGTGCGTCATCCAACAATATGGCCATTCACTGTGTCTTCGCCATGGGTTGGGTAGGGTGGCATTGTACCCTGGGCTCAACTGTTAGGACCTACAGGTTGCTACATGTGTCCACTGTACAGGGGGACCCATTTTGCTTGTGCATACTCACAGTGGGCATTACCTGTGTGTGTTGTTGAGACAATCTGATGATGTTTGCCTGTCAATGATGTGTGGACATGGCCACCAGGGGCTGTGTGTGTACAGTCATGAATTAGTGGAGGCCATGTGTTTCCATCCCGGAGTAAGAGGTGTACATACTTTCTCCGTCTCAATGAGATTGTCTCAGGTGTGGGTGGTTTGTGCGTACAAGGCCTACATGTCAGAAGCTTCATCCTCCTTGCTGGGTTTAGCCTGTATGTGATGTTTGACTGGACATACGCTCAAGGTGCAGTGACCCTGTCATGTGTGGCCTGGTTTCATGTATTGCCTTTGCAGCATGCGGCAAGAGTAAATGGATATGATTCATGCTCATCCCTTTTTGACGACGCAGTGTGGTGCAGGTGCTGTGCACATTTGTCCCCAGAGGCTGACTCCTCTCTAAAATTTCAGGTGCAGTGATTTGCTGTTGTGTCATGATCTCCATTGTGTCTCAGTGGCATGGTGGGTCGAAAAACTGTGTGTTCCATGGCCTACATGTGTACATTGTTTTGTAGGTGTTACTCCTGTTGCTTTTCAGGCTATGCAATGTGACCTATGTATATTTGACTCATGTGACATAAGTGTACAGGTGTCTGATTTTCTCCTGTCTCTTCACCTTGCCCACAGCATCGCCGGGGGACACGGAAGGAGACACTAGCACGGACCGGGAGGAGAGATTGAGCACCAGTGCCAGCAGTGCTGTCCTGTCTGGCACATGGAGTGGCACGGAGGCCGAAGGGAGTGAGGCAGAGGACCTGTTGCCTGCCAACACAGACTATGACGCAGACGGGTCCGAGGCTGAGCTCCCAGAGGTGGCGGAGTCTGCCCCCCCAGCTGATGGCAGCCCTCCACATCCCCCCGCCACCTCAGGTTCCATCACCGGCCTCCCACATGCTCGTGGCCCTTCCCTCCGTGCTCGGTCCCCACATGTCTCCTTCCTGCCAGGCACCGCACCCCCTGCCCCTGTCACCACTGCTGCGGTGAGTGCGGAGTCTGTGGACATCCTGAGGCAGTTGCAGGTTGGTCAGACTGCGATGCTAAATGTCCTCCATGCCCACACCCAGGTGCTGACCCAGATGGAGGCATACATGGAGGGCATGTCGGCTGCGCAGTCTGACCAACGGCAGTTGCTGAGGTCCATAGACTCCACACTGACTGCAGCACTGGATCTCCTGCAGCGCTGCGTAACACCCCCTACCCCTGCCCCATCCACAATTCCCACTCCCGTGCCTGTCCCACGCACATCCAGACGTCAGCGTGCACGCACCCCAACAGACACAGGCACCACACCACCAGGGAAGTCGAAGCGCACACCTCCTGTCACGCACACACAGGGTGAGGAAGGCACACCCACTGGGTCGGGGGGGAAACGTAGAACACGCAGCCACAGTGGGAGTCCGCATTCCACACAACCCACTCCCTCCAAATCCACTCCCCTTAGCTCTCCTGGCCAACAGTCAGTGACAGCATCATCCACTGCGAGTGTGCCCCCCAGCCCCAGGATGACACCACCCCGCAAGCGGTGGAGGCGGGACCCGGCCAGGGGAGTTGAGTCCCCCACCCTGTCCACACCCTCCCCAGTGGCGCTGCGACCCATCCCTTTGCCCCCCCCCCCCTCCTTGGGGCCTGTGGTTGGATTGGATGCGGGGGAGTCGCTGGGGGAACTTGCCGACGTGTGCAGCGCCATTCTGTCCTCCACCTTTGGCGCTGGCACCCCCCCTGTGGCAGAATCATCCCTCCCTGCACCCACAACACCTACCCTTTCCCCTCCTGTCCCTGCGGTGCCTGTTTCCACCCTCCCCCCTGATGCCCCCTCTTCTGTGGATGAAATGGACTTGTGAACTGTGCAGGCAAGCTAGGGGACACACGTCCGGATGTGTACCCCCCCCCCGGACATTGCTGCTGGGCTGGCCCATGGCCCTTGTACATAGTGGACATTTTCTCTGATGTATTTTCCTGCTGAATAAAGCCTTTTCTTTTGGTTTTGCACACTGATGCTTTCCTGGACTTGCTGTTGGTGCTGGTGCTCCCTGCGTTGGGGTGGTGATAATGTGTTAGGGGTCTGTGAAATGTTGGAGTGTGCTGCTCATGGGGTGTACCCTGCCATCTGCGTGCCATCACAAAGGTCTCTGCCAATGGTATTTGGTCATGTTTGCTCTCACTGTATGGTGACATTGTCCCAAGGTGTGTTCCATCCTCTGTGGAGCAGGCCATTTTCCCTGCAGGGTGTCTCCCAAATGCTGTGCTGTGCTGTGTCTACATTTCCTGGATGTGTGAGGGTTGCCGTTCAATATAGCCATGCTGGCTCAGCGATGGCTCCGCCTGCATCTGGGGTATCACCCTTGTAGGTCACTGAACTTGTTGATGGGGTATATTGTCCTATGTCTGGGCACTGTTGGGAGTGATAGGTACACACCCCTCCTGTCTCAGGGCACTGCTGGGAGTGATAGGCACCCACCCCTCCTGTGTCTGGGCACTGCTGGGAGGACTCTGCACCCACCCCTCCTGTGTCTGGGCACTGCTGGGAGTGATAGGTACACACCCCTCCTGTGTCTGGGCACTGCTGGGAGTGATAGGCACACACCCCTCCTGTCTCAGGGCACTGCTGGGAGTGATAGGCACCCACCCCTCCTGTGTCTGGGCACTGCTGGGAGGACTCTGCACCCACCCCTCCTGTGTCTGGGCACTGCTGGGAGTGATAGGCACACACCCCTCCTGTCTCAGGGCACTGCTGGGAGGACTCGGCACCCACCCCTCCTGTGTCTGGGCACTGCTGGGAGGACCCTGCACCCACCCCTCCTGTGTCTGGGCACTGCTGGGGGTGTTTGGCACACACCATTCTTATAGCAGGTTCGGTGCGTACATACACGGGTGGGGGTTTGGTGCGTACATACACGGGTGGGGGTTCGGGGCGTACATACACGGGTGGGGGTTCGGGGCGTACATACCAGGGTGGGGTGGGGGTTCGGTGCATACATACACGGCTGGGGGTTTGGTGCGTACATACACGGGTGGCGCTTGGGTGCGTACATACACGGGTGGGGGTTCGGGGCGTACATACATGGGTGGGGTTTCGGGGCGTACATACCAGGGTGGGGTGGGGGTTCGGTGCGTACATACACGGCTGGGGGTTTGGTGCGTACATACACGGGTGGCGCTTGGGTGCGTACATACACGGGTGGGGGTTCGGGGCGTACATACACGGGTGGGGTTTCGGGGCGTACATACCAGGGTGGGGTGGGGGTTCGGTGCGTACATACACGGGTGGGGGTTTGGTGCGTACATACACGGGTGGCGCTTGGGTGCGTACATACACGGGTGGGGGTTCGGGGCGTACATACACGGGTGGGGGTTCGGGGCGTACATACCAGGGTGGGGTGGGGGTTCGGTGCGTACATACACGGGTGGGGGTTCGGTGCGTACATACACGGGTGGCGCTTGGGTGCGTACATACACGGGTGAGGTTTCGGTGCGTACATACACGGGTGGCGCTTGGGTGCGTACATACACGGGTGAGGTTTCGGTGCGTACATACACGGGTGGCGCTTGGGTGCGTACATACACGGGTGGGGGTTCGGGGCGTACATACACGGGTGGGGGTTCGGGGCGTACATACCAGGGTGGGGTGGGGGTTCGGTGCGTACATACACGGGTGGGGGTTTGGTGCGTACATACACGGGTGGCGCTTGGGTGCGTACATACACGGGTGGGGGTTCGGGGCGTACATACACGGGTGGGGGTTCGGGGCGTACATACCAGGGTGGGGTGGGGGTTCGGTGCGTACATACACGGGTGGGGGTTCGGTGCGTACATACACGGGTGGCGCTTGGGTGCGTACATACATGGGTGAGGTTTCGGTGCGTACATACACGGGTGGCGCTTGGGTGCGTACATACACGGGTGAGGTTTCGGTGCGTACATACACGGGTGGCGCTTGGGTGCGTACATACACGGGTGGGGGTTCGGGGCGTACATACACGGGTGGGGGTTCGGGGCGTACATACCAGGGTGGGGTGGGGGTTCGGTGCGTACATACACGGGTGGGGATTCGGTGCGTACATACACGGGTGGCGCTTGGGTGCGTACATACACGGGTGAGGTTTCGGTGCGTACATACACGGGTGGCGCTTGGGTGCGTACATACACGGGTGAGGTTTCGGTGCGTACATACACGGGTGGCGCTTGGGTGCGTACATACACGGGTGGGGGTTCGGGGCGTACATACACGGGTGGGGGTTCGGGGCGTACATACCAGGGTGGGGTGGGGGTTCGGTGCGTACATTCACGGCTGGGGGTTTGGTGCGTACATACACGGGTGGCGCTTGGGTGCGTACATACACGGGTGGGGGTTCGGGGCGTACATACACGGGTGGAGGTTCGGGGCGTACATACCAGGGTGGGGTGGGGGTTCGGTGCGTACATACACGGGTGGGGGTTCGGTGCGTACATACACGGGTGGGGGTTCGGGGCGTACATACACGGGTGGGGGTTCGGGGCGTATATACACGGGTGGGGGTTCGGGGCGTACATACACGGGTGGGGGTTCGGGGCGTACATACACGGGTGGGGTTTCGGGGCGTACATACCAGGGTGGGGTGGGGGTTCGGTGCGTACATACACGGGTGGGGGTTTGGTGCGTACATACACGGGTGGCGCTTGGGTGCGTACATACATGGGTGGGGGTTCGGGGCGTACATACACGGGTGGGGGTTCGGGGCGTACATACCAGGGTGGGGTGGGGGTTCGGTGCGTACATACACGGCTGGGGGTTTGGTGCGTACATACACGGGTGGCGCTTGGGTGCGTACATACACGGGTGGGGGTTCGGGGCATACATACCAGGGTGGGGTGGGGGTTCGGTGCGTACATACACGGGTGGGGGTTCGGTGCGTACATACACGGGTGGGGGTTCGGGGCGTACATACACGGGTGGGGGTTCGGGGCATATATACACGGGTGGGGGTTTGGGGCGTACATACACGGGTGGGGGTTCGGGGCGTACATACCAGGGTGGGGTGGGGGTTCGGTGCGTACATATACGGCTGGGGGTTTGGTGCGTACATACACGGGTGGGGGTACGGGCCGTACTTCCACGGGTGGGGGTACGGTCCGTACATACCCCTGCCCACGCTCTGCGTGCCTGGGTACGGGCCGTACCCATGCCTTTGGTGGGTGGGTACGGTGCGTCCACCCATTGTTGCGGTGCCGTGGGGTCCGCACCGTACACAGGCCTTGGGGGCGTGGCTACGGGTCGTACCACGCGTACCCCTACATGACCCCAGCAATGCTGGTACGAGCTGTACCAAGGCCTTTCTGACGTGGGTACGGGCCGTACCGCCATTGTTGGAGTGACGTAGGGGGACGCGTGGTACGTTCCGTACCCACGCTCTTGCGGCATGGGTAGGGTACGTACCGGTTCGCGTGACCATCCACTTCCGTTGTGGCGGACGCTTGCGTTGCTGGCCTCGCCCCCACACCCTGGCAGTGTCCAGGCCCTGATGGTCAGGTATGTCCAGGCCATGTGTGATTTGGTACCATGTGTTGGTGTTGTGTGTCCTGCCCCTGCCCCCCCCTTTGCCCCTGGTTGTTGTGCTGACCTTCTGCGGCGTCTGCGTTGGTTCCTGTACGCCAGGTGGACTGCTAGGAGGGCAGGGATGGCACGTAGGTTCGGGTCCATGTCTGTTCGTCGCGTCCAGCTGCTCCTTGCGTGTGTCGTCCTGATTTCCCGGCAGTTTTTGGCAGCCGGTAAATATTTACCGTGCGGGATGACGTCGGTTCGATTCGTACTTCCTGGTTCGTGAAACGTAGGCTGGATGCGTACCGACGTCACGTCGGCGCCTTTCAGGATCGGAATTGTGTTTAGTTTCTGTTCGGTCGGTGTTTTGTTCGATTCGTACGGAAATGGTGTTTCCGTATGAATCGTACTTGCATTTTCGGATGGATTTCGCACCGGGTACGAGTCGGACGGAGAAAAGGCTCCGTCCGACGGTTCGTACCCGGTTTTTACCGGATCGGAATTGGCACCTCAGTGTCTGAATTAGGGCCAGAAGATTTTTGGTATCCTTCAGATAGGTAGAAGTACCCTGGACCAAAGGTTTTAAAAATTCATCACAATACCGTGAGAGAGGCTCTAGAAGAGAGCCAATCCCAGATACTATAGGACGCCCAGGAGGCGGGGTCCTATTTTTGTGGGTTTTTGGTAGGGTATAAAAATAGGGTATGATCCCTGCACTGGTGGTTAGAAATTGTGCCTCTTGTTTAGAAATATGGTCATTGGATTCGGCTGTATAGACCAGATTGCATATTTCTTCTCTTAGATCAGAAGAGGGGTCCCTGGTTAGAAGGGTATAACTCACGGGATCGTTCAGGAGTCGTCTACATTCGTTGTCATAATCAACGACATCCTGGATCACCACCCCTCCACCTTTGTCTGCTGGTTTTATTACAATTGTGGTATTAGATTGAAGTGACTGGAGTGCCTGAAATTCTGTAGTGCTCATATTCTTATAAACCTCTCTGTCCTCCAAAGCTTCCACATCCAGAAATACTGCACGTTCAAATGCAATTATTTCAGCTGGAACTGTGTGGGGAGGGGGGTTGAAAGTAGATTTAATTCTTAGATCAGTGTCACTTTTGTTTTCAGTGGCTTCGGCTAGATCCTTATTCTCAAAGAAAGCCTTTAATTTCAGTTTTCTAAAGAAATTAGCCAACTCACAATGTAGACGAAATTTGTCTAAGCGTGCTGTGGGCACAAAACCCAGCCCCTTTTCCAAAACTGAAAGTTCACTTGGCGACAAAATGGTGTTAAAAGATTAGTTACTAGACTCGTGTGTTGCTGGTCCCCGCTTGTTGGTTCTGCGTTTTGCTCCTGGTGTTGTTCCCTACATTCTCCTCTGTCCCCCAGTGGACCTGTCCTCTTCTTCTGCCCCGTCCTCTTCTGCCCCTTTCTAAAAAAGGGGGCGGTAAGTATTCTGGGTGAAGGCTTGCGGGGGCAAAAAAGCAGGATTCCAACCCATCATTGGAAAATGTGGTTGTTGGAATTGGTGATAATTCATACCTCCTGCTGTTGGAAAAGGGGGCCAAGGTTCTTGCTGATGGTAATGCCTGTTCCATCCACGACCTCTTCCTCTCTGTCTTTGTCTAGTGCTACCCCCGCTAGAGCCACTGGAAATAGATGTATCGTCTTCCGATACATCAGAATGGTTTGTTTCCTTGGGGGGAGGAAGGTAATCGGGATCGGCATATGGGTAGGATTTCGAAAAGGAAAATCTTTTAAGATATTTTTGAAACTTCTGGACCTTAGATTGAGTCAAATTGTCCTTATATTCATTAATTTCCCTGTTGAGTTCATCTAGTTTCTTTTTGTAACCTGTAAGGGTTGCCTTAAAATGAGTTTCAGCTAGTTGAATCTCAACCATTATGGTCTCAGACAGTCTGAGTGCTGTTTTTATTATGAGGACTAACCAGTCGCGGGTACACCGCCAGGCTATTTGTGCCCATTCCTTTCTGAATAAGGCATCATCGAGAAAAATGCGTGGTGCATTGGTCACCAGTAGACCTCTGGGTGCTATATTGTTCCTCAAATATTCAGTCAGGATAGTCCCATGTAAAATGGTACGTATCCGATTCCGTTTCTGTTCAGATAGATTATCCCATTCGGTCGTCTGGGAGATGGTCTGTGAAATGGAGACATCTGCAAAAAGGGAGGGACCAGCCAGGAGGGCATCCACTTCCTCATTGGAGTAGGCTAAGCCTAGATTCTCCATTAAGAGAAATGACGTGACAAAAAAGGAGTTCAAAGCGAAAAAAACTCTCGCAGCTGTGCGCTGCCTGACTATAATCAAACAACAAGAGAGAGAGGGTCAAAAAACACACTCTTCATCCCCCTAAAGAAATATTACTAAACAACAAAAGAGTATGAGCAACTAACTTTACAAAGGGGAAGGGGAATTACCGAAAAAAACACACAGTGTTTTAAAAGGGTCCTCACTCACCAACCTAGTTGGTGACATGCTTCATCATTGGACCCCCACCAGGGAGGTCTAATACCTCCCCGGTGTGCTTCAATGCCTGTTTACAGCGGAGCTGGTAGTTGACAGTGATGTGTGTGGTGCAGAGTGATGTGCAAAGTGAATGTAAAAAATGTCTAGGTTTCAACCAAAATCCTTTATTATGGTAAACCCGGCATTAAAATTAAAATGGGTTATAATAACTAAATACCAGACCTGGCTTAGTCAACCCTCGTAGTGACAAGAATGTTAAAATTTGGTCGACATGTTTCTGCCTTGTTGGAATGTTCACCAGGCATTCATCAGGACCCTACTGCCCCGGTGGTATACACACAGTAAGGTGCACCCTACCGTTGGCAGCAATATTTGTCAGAATTTCTGAAGAACAGTATCTGTAAGAATAAACAGAGATACAAACAAAATTTGCGTATATAGAAAAGATAACAGGTATATCCCTTCACCCAATGATACCACAGGTTGGTCAGGAAACCACTATGGAATACATCCTGGCCCATAAGACCAAGATATATGAAAGGACCAATTGTCAAAAAATGCTTAGTATCTTTGGAATTTTTTTTATTTATTTATTTATTTTTGTTCGGGCACTTGTGATAGACACCTTAAATTCACTTACACTTACCATCATACAGAGATGATTTTTCTCGACCTGGTGATTACAAAAACTAATGGGTCTCTGATGACACGTACCCACTACAAACCTACAGCCAAAAACAATCTATTGCTTTTTTCGAGCTTTCATCCTCGCACATTACGCGAGAACTTACCGTATGGCCAATATTTGCGCCTTAGACGCAATTGTAGTGAGGTTACTGATTTCCGCTAACAGTCAGAGGATCTGACTGAGAAATTAAAAAATCGAGGCTATCCCAAGAGAATCCTCACTAAAAGTTGTAAGAGAGCCCGGACGTATTCCATAGTGGTTTCCTGACCAACCTGTGGTATCATTGGGTGAAGGGATATACCTGTTATCTTTTCTATATACGCAAATTTTGTTTGTATCTCTGTTTATTCTTACAGATACTGTTCTTCAGAAATTCAGAATTTCCTCTCCGGTAAAAGGAACCGTGAGTCTTTTACAAATATTGCTGCCAACGGTAGGGTGCACCTTAGTGTGTGTATACCACCGGGGCAGTAGGGTCCTGATGAATGCCTGGTGAACATTCCAACAAGGCAGAAACATGTCGACCAAATTTTAACATTCTTGTCACTACGAGGGTTGACTAAGCCAGATCTGGTATTTAGTTATTATAACCCATTTTAATTTTAATGCCGGGTTTACCATAATAAAGGATTTTGGTTGAAACCTAGACATTTTTTACATTCACTTTGCACATCACTCTGCACCACACACATCACTGTCAACTACCAGCTCCGCTGTAAACAGGCGTTGAAGCACACCGGGGAGGTATTAGAACTCCCTGGTGGGGGTCCAATGATGAAGCATGTCACCAACTAGGTTGGTGAGTGAGGACCCTTTTAAAACACTGTGTGTTTTTTTCGGTAATTCCCCTTCCCCTTTGTAAAGTTAGTTGCTCATACTCTTTTGTTGTTTAGTAATATTACTTTAGGGGGATGAAGAGTGTGTTTTTTGACCCTCTCTCTCTTGTTGTTTGATTATAGTCAGGCAGCGCACAGCTGGGAGAGTTTTTTTCACTTTGAACTCCTTTTTTGTCACGTCATTTCTCTTAATGGAGAATCTAGGCTTAGCCTACTCCAATGAGGAAGTGGATGCCCTCCTGGCTGGTCCCTCCCTTTTTGCAGATGTCTCCATTTCACAGACCATCTCCCAGACGACCGAATGGGATAATCTATCTGAACAGAAACGGAATCGGATACGTACCATTTTACATGGGACTATCCTGACTGAATATTTGAGGAACAATATAGCACCCAGAGGTCTACTGGTGACCAATGCACCACGCATTTTTCTCGATGATGCCTTATTCAGAAAGGAATGGGCACAGATAGCCTGGCGGTGTACCCGCGACTGGTTAGTCCTCATAATAAAAACAGCACTCAGACTGTCTGAGACCATAATGGTTGAGATTCAACTAGCTGAAACTCATTTTAAGGCAACCCTTACAGGTTACAAAAAGAAACTAGATGAACTCAACAGGGAAATTAATGAATACAAGGACAATTTGACTCAATCTAAGGTCCAGAAGTTTCAAAAAGATCTTAAAAGATTTTCCTTTTCGAAATCCTACCCATATGCCGATCCCGATTACCTTCCTCCCCCCAAGGAAACAAACCATTCTGATGTATCGGAAGACGATACATCTATTTCCAGTGGCTCTAGCGGGGGTAGCACTAGACAAAGACAGAGAGGAAGAGGTCATGGATGGAACAGGCATTACCATCAGCAAGAACCTTGGCCCCCTTTTCCAACAGCCGGAGGTATGAATTATCACCAATTCCAACAACCACATTTTCCAATGATGGGTTGGAATCCTGCTTTTTTGCCCCCGCAAGCCTTCACCCAGAATACTTACCGCTCCCCTTTTTTAGAAAGGGGCAGAAGAGGACGGGGCAGAAGAAGAGGACAGGTCCACTGGGGGACAGAGGAGAATGTAGGGAACAACACCAGGAGCAAAACGCAGAACCAACAAGCGGGGACCAGCAACACACGAGTCTAGTAACTAATCTTTCTAGCACCATTTTGTCGCCAAGTGAACTTTCAGTTTTGGAAAAGGGGCTGGGTTTTGTGCCCACAGCACGCTTAGACAAATTTCGTCTACATTGTGAGTTGGCTAATTTCTTTAGAAAACTGAAATTAAAGGCTTTCTTTGAGAATAAGGATGTAGCCGAAGCCACTGAAAACAAAAGTGACACTGATCTAAGAATTAAATCTACTTTCAACCCCCTCCCCACACAGTTCCAGCTGAAATAATTGCATTTGAACGTGCAGTATTTCTGGATGTGGAAGCTTTGGAGGACAGAGAGGTTTATAAGAATATGAGCACTACAGAATTTCAGGCACTCCAGTCACTTCAATCTAATACCACAATTGTAATAAAACCAGCAGACAAAGGTGGAGGGGTGGTGATCCAGGATGTCGTTGATTATGACAACGAATGTAGACGACTCCTGAACGATCCCGTGAGTTATACCCTTCTAACCAGGGACCCCTCTTCTGATCTAAGAGAAGAAATATGCATTCTGGTCTATACAGCCGAATCCACTGACCATATTTCTAAACAAGAGGCACAATTTCTAACCACCAGTGCAGGGATCATACCCTATTTTTATACCCTACCAAAAACCCACAAAAATAGGACCCCGCCTCCTGGGCGTCCTATAGTATCTGGGATTGGCTCTCTTCTAGAGCCTCTCTCACGGTATTGTGATGAATTTTTAAAACCTTTGGTCCAGGGTACTTCTACCTATCTGAAGGATACCAAAAATCTTCTGGCCCTAATTCAGACACTGAATGTGGATAATGACAATACCATTCTGGTCTCAATGGATATCGAGAGCCTCTATACGAGTATACCCCAAGATGAAACCATAAGGGTCCTCACTGAGGTTCTCGATACAGCAGAATGGGATTACACCACTCCCAGATCTTTTGTCATTGAATGTGCTACACTGGCATTGAAAAAGAATTTTTTTGAATACAATGGTGATTTATTTCTGCAAACCACAGGTACATCTATGGGCAGCGTTTTTGCCCCGAGTGTAGCGGGGTCATATGTTTTTGACTTTGAAAGCAAATACATTTTAAACGCCAATAACCCCTTTGGACAACATCTATCCCTGTGGCGCAGATACATCGACAATGTATTCATCATATGGCAGGGCCCAGAAAATCGCCTTCTAGATTTTTTTCATTGGATCAACACTTGTGATAGACACCTTAAATTCACTCACACTTACCATCATACAGAGATGATTTTTCTCGACCTGGTGATTACAAAAACTAATGGGTCTCTGATGACACGTACCCACTGCAAACCTACAGCCAAAAACAATCTATTGCTTTTTTCGAGCTTTCATCCTCGCACATTACGCGGGATCTTACCGTATGGCCAATATTTGCGCCTTAGACGCAATTGTAGTGAGGTTACTGATTTCCGCCAACAGTCAGAGGATCTGACTGAGAAATTAAAAAATCGAGGCTATCCCAAGAGAATCCTCACTAAAAGTTGTAAGAGAGCCCGGAATCAACCAAGGGAGGCTCTTTTGGAGGAAACAGTGAAAACTGACATGAGTATTCCCTTGACATGTGTCACTACTTACAATACGGCCTCTAATGCTGTCACCAATTCAATACGCAAGAACTGGCGTATTTTGGTGAGTAATAATAGACAATGGGAAAAACCTTTATTTTCTTTCAAGAAGGCTAGAAGCATAAAAGATGCCCTAGTACACACACGCCCTAAGAAGATGATCACACAAGGCGAACAGACACTTTACAATGCCTGGGGTCTCCCTAAAGTAATGGGACACTTCCCATGTGGGTCATGCAGCGTTTGCCACCTAACGAAAGCTAGTAAGACCTTAAATCTAGAGACCGACAAAGTGTGGACACAAAGACAACACACAAATTGCAACACTCAGAACGTGATCTACCTTATTACCTGCCCATGCGGGATACGGTATATAGGGATGACCACCAGAAAAGTCAAGCAACGAGTGTGTGAGCATCGGAGCAATATAAGGTGTAAGCGCAACACCACCAAGCTCACAGAACATTTTCTCCTCTTGAATCATACTATTGAAGATCTATCGTGGACAATTATAGAACATCTACAAGGAGGGAATAATATAGCCCAGAGACTCTTTGAGAAGGAGCAACGATGGGTATACCGTCTGACCACTCATGTATCTGGTCTTAATGACAATATACCCTGGAATAGTGTGCTGTAACATTGCCTTTACTGACTCTTTACCTGGCTTCCCTCGAATTTAAAAAGGGTAGAAAGTTCCCTGTTTTTTTCACAAATTGCCACTGATTAAGCCCCTTGTATGCCAATAGCGGTGTTACTGTACCAGTTTGCCCACAAGGGTCTAAACAACAGTTTTGAGTAGTTTTCAACACAGATGCTGTGAAATGTAACCCCCCATTTCAATAGAACTTAATATGCTTCATCGCCGACAGGGAGTTCAACCACGCGGGATCCAGACCCTGTTTGTGGTCTGTTTTTTCTGCGCGATGCCTTTTTCCACTGTGGGGTTCTTGTAATACCGAGTTATTATTTGCCCCTCATTATTTGTAGTGTAGAAAGCAACGGTCTAGTTCCTAAGTGAGTCTCCCGTTGCCTCTCTTATGATTGGCTGTAAGGACGTTGCGTGATGTGATACGTCATTCCGGGTTTTCCGTCCTCAGCAGCAATCAATATCCGATCTGTGTGGCTACCCATTGGTTCTCCCAGGCATTTATACCATTGCTCTGACCAATAGTGGCACCGACGGAATCCAAGTTGAAGGGAACGTTAGGTTGTACGGCGGGAGCTGCGCTTTGACGAAGTAAGTAGCCCTTTGCTCGTTGTCCTCTTCCTTTTTTGGCATTATCGTTTCAGTTAGCGGCTGACAACGAACAATCTAACTCTCTATTTTAATTTCTAGAGTGTGACTACAAGCGCGCTCCCTACTCCCTCCTGGATTCATGATGTGAGGCTTTTTGTAGCCATCAGTAAGCCTCCCTCTATTAATAATACGACTGTTTAAACACTCTTTCCCCCAATGATATCGTCGGGGTGTTTTTGAAATGACGTGACTTTTATAGTGAGTTCCAGTTCTGTCTCTGGTCTCTTTAGGCCATCGAGTTAAGACTTTTAATACTAAATTAATGAGACAGTAACCACTTTTCGACAGTGATACGAATGTTATGTTTACTGTCCAAACACAAGGAATTCGGGAATAATGGTGCCCGAACAAAAATAAATAAATAAATAAAAAAAATTCCAAAGATACTAAGCATTTTTTGACAATTGGTCCTTTCATATATCTTGGTCTTATGGGCCAGGACGTATTCCATAGTGGTTTCCTGACCAACCTGTGGTATCATTGGGTGAAGGGATATACCTGTTATCTTTTCTATATACGCAAATTTTGTTTGTATCTCTGTTTATTCTTACAGATACTGTTCTTCAGAAATTCTGAATTTCCTCTCCGGTAAAAGGAACCGTGAGTCTTTTACAAATATTGCTGCCAACGGTAGGGTGCACCTTAGTGTGTGTATACCACCGGGGCAGTAGGGTCCTGATGAATGCCTGGTGAACATTCCAACAAGGCAGAAACATGTCGACCGAATTTTAACATTCTTGTCACTACGAGGGTTGACTAAGCCAGATCTGGTATTTAGGTATTATAACCCATTTTAATTTTAATGCCGGGTTTACCATAATAAAGGATTTTGGTTGAAACCTAGACATTTTTTACATTCACTTTGCACATCACTCTGCACCACACACATCACTGTCAACTACCAGCTCCGCTGTAAACAGGCGTTGAAGCACACCGGGGAGGTATTAGACCTCCCTGGTGGGGGTCCAATGATGAAGCATGTCACCAACTAGGTTGGTGAGTGTGGACCCTTTTAAAACACTGTGTGTTTTTTTCGGTAATTCCCCTTCCCCTTTGTAAAGTTAGTTGCTCATACTCTTTTGTTGTTTAGTAATATTACTTTAGGGGGACGAAGAGTGTGTTTTTTGACCCTCTCTCTCTCTTGTTGTTTGATTATATTTTTAAGAAAAAAGACAAACATTGCCAATTATGGATATAACATTTTACAGATATTTAGGTAGGAATTAGTTTTCTTACATATTAGTTCAAATTATGTTTGTGCCAAATATTCAAATCTGCAAAAGTGAAAGTCCTGTTGAAATACTAAGGAATTATTGCACTCTTGAACAAAAGGACTTTTTGTTTACAAAACCTGTGAATCAGTTGAACCATTCTGACTTGCAAAAGGGATTTTATGATTCATTTCAATTCACAGTTAGTAGAGTGCTTGAAAGGTATGTCCCCTTCTAATTGTGATGTGCAGTGACACATACCAATGTTTTGTGACCGCAATTGATGGTTGATGCCATTGATTATATGTACAGGGCTGGCTTCAGGGCTGTTGGCGCCCGGTGCGAAAATCTTTTTTGGTCACCCCATGACCTCCTCCTCGTATTTCATCACTGTCACCCGACAAAAAGTGCCCCTCATCTCTCCATAGCCCCTCTCTCACATACTTTTAATTTGTTTTAAAGCACTGTTAAAGGATGGCTTTAGTAATCCATTCCACTGTCCACATGACATAGAAATCTGTTCTCTGCAGTAGGCATGTTAACCCTCTGCACTATTTTATGGTGAGTCAAAACTGTCATTGGACAAAACTCCGATCTCACCCTCTAGCAGGAACATTATTCACAAGACTTCTCTTGACATTGTAATTGCTGTCTGAAAGCGGGATGCACAAGCAACTTTGCAGCTGGTACTATTAAATCGTAAGTTAAATTGTAAGTGATTGCTAAACACAGCGCCCCCCTGAGGTCAGTGCCGCCACCTACGGATCAGTGCCCAGTGCGGCAGCACTGATGGCACTGCTTTATAGCCGGACCTGTTATATATCAACACCTGATTTAAGGCAACTTCCCCTTTGGTAATTTTGTTGTGTGGCTCAGGGGAAGCAGACAGTGGGCTGAGGTGAAATGAATGCTCTCCCCAATTTCTTACCAAAGGGGAAACAATTTTTAAAGCAGAATCTGTTACTTTACGGGACGTGAGGTTTCATGTTCAGAATTGTGATTCCAAAGATGTAGTTCTATTGTCCCTTGTAGATCACAATCCCTTAGTTTGTAGCCAATTAGAATGAGTAGCAAATAGCAACCTGTTCAGTTCATATTCCTGAGGCAGAACATTTTGTGGCCCTCTCCCAGTGGGCATTTTGCATTGCAAATTATTAGTCCATAGGTCACGCTGCAAAATGACAGGCAGGTTGTAAAATATCAGTGCACAATTTGCAACCACTCTGTAAGTACATCAGGCCGTCTATTACAAAATGCTTTGATTAAGAATGATTGTCCTTGAAAGAAATGTGATTCAGATATATTTTAGGAAAAATAAGACGTGGATATCATAGAACTTAAGAACTTTTGATTTAAATGTTTATATTTAAATTGTATTCAGTAAGAACATTAACAAAATTGTAAGTAGCCTGTGATAGGGAACAGCAGCCAAAGCATGTGCATTAAACGCCTACGGTCTTGTGCAAGTATTACTACTTGAGAGTGGCTTGGTATTCATAGATATCTGCGAGTTGCACTATTATCTCCTAGCCCAGTTCACCAATGGGTAAATTGGTCAATAAGACATAATTGACACAATAACATGGGTGTACCGTTCTCACTGAATTAAGCTAATGCTAATAGTAGACTAGGTGCCACATGTATCAATATTAGGAATGTCGATTACCTAATTGTGATTTTCTGTGGATTGCAATTAGGTAATCACTATTACTAATGTATGAAACTCCACGAGTTTTACTTAGCGATTCCTAGGGGGTCGCAAACTGACCCACCTCATAAATATTAATGAGCAGGTCGCTATTTGCAACCCTGTAGGAATCGCTAAAATCCCAGGGATGGTGGCCCTGCTGGGGTCAATTGTTTGTGACTGCTTTTAAATTAAGCAATCATTTTCTTTTATATGTTGGCCGTTTTCATTAAAGGAAATCGAGTTGTGTTTAAAAAAAATGAAAAGTTACCATGTGACCACTGTCTTCTCTAAAAAATGTTTTTACTAACATTTACAAAGGGGAAAGGGCCCCTTGAGGACCACTTTCCTATTTGCGAAGGGCCACCAAATCTAATTTCGGTCACAAAACATTCTTACATACTGCTGTGATTCTGTATTTGGAAGGGACGCCCTAAGCAAGCCCCTTCCTAACACCAAATCGTAAACCCTATTTGCGATTCAGTAATAGGTCACCGAATCGCAAATAGTGTTTGGCACATAGGAAAAGCCTTTTTTCTGATTGCAAATGGCCCATGTGGCCCTCGAAGATCGCAGTTATAGATCTTGGGCCTGACTTACTATGCACTGGCATTGCCCTTGCAGGGCCGTAGCCACGGGGGGGGGCTGAGGGGGCCGGGCACCCCCATATAAATGATTGCCCCCCCTAAATGCAACTGCAAGCATATCAGAGATTGCTTTCGGAACAAAAGCTTGCTATGCAATGCTTACGGGACTAGAGAGGTCATCACAGAAGCAGCAGTCCTAAAAAACTGTAAATCAGGAAACGGGGCCACACTATTTGCAAAGATGCCATTGGCTTTTGCTGAGGATTTAGTCGAGAGAACATGCCTGCAGTGAAAGCGCTGCTAGAGCCACAGTCAGAGGCTTTTGGATAGAGAAAGCAGCAACATTCTAATCATTTTGCACAGGCTGAAGGGGGAAGCAGACTTCTCCTGGGCCCCAAGCAAGACAGGAACATTTCTTTTCAGCCTGCAGCTCCTCTTGGGACTGCAGCAGTGCAAGACACACTGCCTATGAATCAAGTTGAACATCAGGTCAGTTTTCGATTCAGTTTTATAGTTTGACACACCAAATTAAATCCTACCCATTCTCCGTATTTAAAGGAGCATTAGTTTAGTCATTTAATAAACAGTCACACTCAGCCCAGAGAGCCTGTTGCTAGTGTATGGGGGCTGAGCAGGGTAGGTCTCTCCTGAGGGGCAATCTACCAGTAGCAGGAAGACTGATCTGACAGGTCAGTGGGTTGGCTATTTTTGGCTGTTTATGGTCTGTTTATGGTCTGGATGGCTGTTTTTTACATTTGATTACTACAACCATTGCCTGATTACTACAACCATATCTTGCAAAACAGCCATACAGAGGGTCTCTGCAAGCTCAAAATTTATCTGATTTATAAATGTGTGGTTTTCAATCTGATTCGCCAATGAGGCCACGTTTATTTTGGCTTTCAAGCCCATTTTTTGTCACAGTCCAACTCTTCGACAGAGGTTCTGTTTTCTGCGATCCCATGACCGTGGCCTAAACACTGTTAAAAGAGGAAAGCAAGTCTTGGAAAGTGAGTCAATGAGCGTGAAAACAAACTTATTTTGCATTGTTATGAGAGAAATGGTGGGTGAGAAAGGTTTTGTGTATTGCTGTGCAGTGAATATGTTTCTAACCCCATAGCCATTCAAGTCCCTCTTTGTTTGTTCCTGAAGAGACAAAACGACCTGACATGGCTTCTTCTCTTTGAAGAAGGAATCTTCCACCCTCAGTCTTAGAATTTTTTTGCTCATTCCAACAGCTTATCTAAGCATAGAAATACATGCTCTTATGTCTTTATAGGTGTGCAGACCAACAGAGTTTACGGGATTGGTTAATGGTGTTAGTGAACTCAATGGAAAGACAATTCAGTATTTTTCAGAGGGCAGCATTACGAGTTTGTGGATAGAGGCATGCAAGGCCACTGCTTGCATTGGAAGGGGGCAGTGGGCAGCAATGGCGACTTCAGGAAATACAAATTATGGCCTGATACTAGCACTAAGCAGAACTAACGGCAGTGTCAAAGTCTTTTATTTTGTATTGTAGTGATATAGCACTTCATACCCATTACATGTTGCAAATGACATGCATATTTATGTCTGCATATGTGTCCACTGATATGTATGCTGGTGGATGAGTGTGTGTGTGTTTCTGTGTGATGAATGTGGGGAGGGGATGGGAGGCTGTCTTTCTATTCCATAACTAAGACAGAAAAACCCTACAAGTTTTGTTGAGTTTATCATTTTTACGCAAATGTGCCTTTAGTTTTTCTTTCTCCTCTTTGAGAAAAACCTCCAGTTCAATGAGAATTAATGGAGAAAATAAATTTCCATGACTTCCTATTCCAACATGTTATTGTTTTGGTGGTGGGCCACTCACCCTCTAAGCCATGCCATTGCAGAATGCGTGCAATGGCATGGAATAAGAAATAGTTCAATGCTCTCGAAAACCACTTTTCTTTCCCAAGCCAGTCACTGCAGTGTAAGGGGGGCCCCAACCATTCAGGTGCCCCGCATTGAGCCCAAGACCAATGACTATCTATGCAATCTGGGATGCGACAGGGTCCCTCATCACATTCTGCAAGAGGGGCATCAATTTTGCCTTATGCCACTGGGTGAGCAGTCTAAATATCGAAACTTTAATTTCGACCTACAATAATATCGAGTTGAGAATATCGAAGGGACAGAATATCGATGTCAAGAATATCTATGGACAGAATATCGACCCTAAGGTAAGTAATATCGATTTTATTTATATCGATGTTAGTAATATCGAAATTAGTAATATCAATATGAAATATATCGATGTTACTAATATCCATGTAACTAATATCTATATTTATAATATTACTATGTGTTTTATTATGTATTTAATATGTATGTGTTAATTATTTGTTGTTAAGTGTTCTACTGGCTTAAAATATATGTATACAATTTATATATGTTAATAATTTTTTTTGTTAAGTTAATTTTGTGTTTTAGTACTGTAGCGGGTTGTGGGTTTATAGGGGAATAGGGTGGGAAGTAATTTAATTATATGAATTTAATTATACATTTTTGGGAATTATAAATTAATTTTAAATAATTTTA
Organism: Triturus cristatus; assembly: GCF_964204655.1. NCBI lineage: Eukaryota > Metazoa > Chordata > Amphibia > Caudata > Salamandridae > Triturus > Triturus cristatus. Next base: position 469,376,654 of record NC_140593.1, on the reverse strand, counting down.
GTGTTTAAATTCTGTAGCGGGTTGTGGGTTTATAGGGGAACAGTGTGGGAAGTAATTTAATTATATGAAATTAATTATAAATTATTAGGAATTATAAAATAATTAAAAATAATTTTTGCGTTTAAATTCTGTAGCGGGTTGTGGGTTTATAGGGGAATAGGGTGGGAAGTAATTTAATTGTAATTAAGTAATAATTTTTATTTATTTATTGGTATTGATATTTATATTATTGTTAATTAAGTATTAATTGGTAATTAATTATTATTAATTGGTAATTAGTTTTTATTAATTGATTAATTGATAATTATGTTAACTTTATTATTTTATTATTTGAGTGTTTTGTGTGTTTATAGGGGAATAGTGTTGGAAGTAATTGAAATCTAATTAAGTAATTATTAAGTTTGTTGTTGGGTATTGATAATTAATTAATTGGAGATTAATTATTAATTGGCAAATATTTTAAATTATAATAATTTGGTTATGAAAAATAATTTATTGTTGATTAATAATCAATTGGTCATTAAATATGTTTAAATATTATTTATTGATGTTTTAATTAATATACTAATAAGTAATTAATAATTGGTAAATAATGTATAATAATTAATAATTAGTGTATAAAAAATATGTAATTGTTTAATATTTTTTAATTGGTAATTAGTGTTTGATAATTATTTTTTGGTATTAAAAATGTAATTGTTCAATATTTTTTAATTGGTAATTAATTTTCATTAATTACTATTTATTGGTATTTATTAATAATTTTTGGCAAATTAATTATTTATTGGTAGTTATGTTTTTAATAAATATCTATTGGTATTTGTAAGTAATTTTGAGTTATTTAATAATTAAATTATTAATTATTTTTAAGAATTATTTTATTTATAAGTATGATATTTATAACTTCTAAGCTATCCAACACTTGCCCTACTGTTGCACTCTCTGGAGTTAGAATAGTAATGTTTACCCCTACGCAATCCAACACTTTCCCTGCTGTTGCACTCTCTGGAGTTGGAATAGTAATTTTTACCCCTACGCTATCCAACACTTTCCCTACAGTTGCACTCTCTGGAGTTGGAATAGTAATTTTTACCCCTACGCTATCCAACACTTTCCCTGCTGTTGCACTCTCTGGAGTTGGAATGGTAATTTTTACCCTTACGCTATCCAACACTTTCCCTACTATTGCACTCTCTGTATTTGGAATAGTAATTTTTACCCCTATGCTATCCAACACTTTCCCTGCTGTTGCACTCTCTGGAGTTGGAATAGTAATTTTTACCCCTACGCTATCCAACACTTTCCCTGCTGTTGCACTGTCTGGAGTTGGAATAGTAATTTTTACCCCTACGCTATCCAACACTTTCCTTACTGTTGCACTCTCTGGAGTTGGAATAGTAATTTTTACCCCTACTCTATCCAACACTTTCCCTACTGTTGCACTCTCTGGAGTTGGAATAGTAATTTTTACCCCTACGCTATCCAACACTTTCCTTACTGTTGCACTCTCTGGAGTTGGAATAGTAATTTTTACCCCTACGCTATCCAACACTTTCCCTACTGTTGCACTCTCTGAAATTAGAATAGTAATTTTTACCCCTACGCAATCCAACACTTTCCCTGCTGTTGCAGTCTCTGGAGTTGGAATAGTAATTTTTACCCCTACGCTATCCAACACTTTCTCTACTGTTGCACTCTCTGGAGTTGGAATAGTAATTTTTACCCCTACGCTATCCAACACTTTCCTTACTGTTGGACTCTCTGGAGTTGGAATAGTAATTTTTACCCCTACGCTATCCAACACTTTCCTTACTGTTGCACTCTCTGGAGTTGGAATAGTAATTTTTACCCCTACGCAATCCAACACTTTCCCTGCTGTTGCACTCTTTGGAGTTGGAATAGTAATTTTTACCCCTACGCTATCCAACACTTTCCCTGCTGTTGCACTCTCTGGAGTTGGAATAGTAATTTTTACCCCTACGCTATCCAACACTTTCCCTGCTGTTGCACTCTCTGGATTTGGAATAGTAATTTTTACCCCTACGCTATCCAACACTTTCCTTACTGTTGCACTCTCTGGAGTTGGAATAGTAATTTTTACCCCTACGCTATCCAACACTTTCCCTACTGTTGCACTCTCTGGAGTTGGAATAGTAATTTTTACCCCTACGCAATCCAACACTTTCCCTGTTGTTGCACTCTCTGGAGTGGGAATAGTAATTTTTACCCTTACGCTATCCAACGTTTTCCTTCCTGTTGTTTTTTTTGGAGCTGGAGTAGTAGTTTTATTGTCTCTGCTATTTAATATTTTTTTTATTATTTTAGCTACTGTAGTATATAATTAATTTTAACAATATTAAAATTAAATGTAATAGTTTTAATTTGTTATACATCATTATTTAAATGTTATTTATGTTATTGTTTTATGTGTGTAATGTATTTGCAATTGTTAACATTTTTAAATAATGTATAATTTATTAAAATAATTATTAAAACATTATTAAGTAAGTATATATATTATATATTGTATGTCTATGTTTAATTAATTTATTATTAAATTATATTTATTAATTATAAATTTTTAACATTGTGAAATATATTTAATTATGTTTATTTTATTTATAAGTATTATTATGTTTATTTTACATATTTTTTAGAACCAAAAAAAACCCCGATATTTTTAAAAACTATATTTTTGACATCTATATTTTATTTTCGATATTTTTGCACTTACCATGTTGTAGATAGGATGTCGATATTCTTGACATCGATATTAGTGTTGCGATATTTTTGTAGGTCGAATTTCTGACTTTCGAAATTTTGTCAGAGAACCATGCCACTGCTCAGTAGTTGTAAATTTTTACCAAAATAATCCACCACAACACTGCAGCTGATTGTTAGCGACATGTATGCTTTTTATTTCATGAATGGAAATGTGATAGTGGTACCAGTACCACCCAAGCACCTCTCCCCTTTTAGCGTGACACCTCTTGAAGCAGGAAGGGTGATCCGGGACAATCAGTGATATGGTAGCAGCTTCCTGTCTAGATCTGGTATTTTCAAGGTTGCATTTACATTTGGATTTAAAACCTCTGTTAAAAACAAATTGGAGCGCTCATGTCAATCTATGAAATACAAGTTACATATCAATTTGTTTTTTACAGTGAATCCTGTTTCTAGTAGATCAACGTTTATTATATATTAAGGACTACAAATATCAGAATGCAAAGGAAAACAGGAATAAGAAAGCTACTAGAACAAACAAAGAACATCTCTAAGTTAAACCAATAGTGCATGAATACGGAATTCTGCAGATTCAGAAAAAAGTGCAGTCTGCAATGTATTGGTACTTATGTTCAAACCTATTTGGACATCAGTAAGGTGCAGTACATTGTACAATTGTGCATTTTATATTGCATAATACTGGCAGTAGGCAAAGTTGAGGGTGACTTGGGAAGAAAATATTTGGGAGCTGGTTTTCATTTTAAAACAGTAAGCACGGCAAGCTTCTTATCCAGCTCATTAATCTCACGAGAGACAGAACTAAGGAGCACACTATTGTGCCTGCTGGACCAGCTACTGTTGAAGGATTTACATCTAATCCCATCAACCAGCTTTTACATACACAATCATACATGCAACACACATATAGCACAACACTAATCAAATCAAATCAAAATAAGCTTTATTCGGAAAGTTAATTTCAATCCATAAAAGCAAATACAATATAATATTTCAATACTTATACATTAAAAAAGGTTCTCATATGAACAATACTATTTAGAATATGTGCAAAAATGGCAATATTTAAAAGAACAAGGTTACATATCATTTTCAGATTAAAACGAAGAAAAAGAGAAATAGCCCCCATCTGCAGTATTAGGATGCGTTGGGGGATAAACCCAAAACAACGTTTGGTAACTAATAGGTACAATGCTCCGTCTTAACATCTATAATTTACATCTTTCTCCATCTTCGGTTGTGCTTAGGCGTTAGAGGCATTGAGAGAGTCTAAATCTATACTGTTTCGACATTTAATGATTTTTTTTAAAAAGACAATAATATTTAGATTTATACATTCATTATCAAGACATTGGAGAGCCATATATGCTGGACGACATTGCCGATGGCCCCAAATTTTTAAGATTGGAATTAACCATTTCTTTCTCACATTTTTATAAAATCTACAAAATAAGATGACATGGATTGTTGATTGTACGGAAACAGAATCACATGGGCAGGTTGGAAGATTTTTTGACCAGTTATTAACAGTTGGAAAAGTCACCAGCCTATGGAAAATGTTTAACCGAAATCTAGTAAGCACAAATCTGTCATATCCGTTTTCAATATTTTGGAGATAAAATTGCATACCAAATGAAGATAAAATCATAAGATTATGGGTAACAGTCGGTTTTGGGGCTTCACTCGTGAATCTTAATCTCTCCATATGGTTCAAACAACATTTCTTAAAATCTTTTCTTGGGACGGTTAACATAGTAAGTGGATTACTAAAATACTCAGGTTTACCAATGTCTTTCATGAAGTCCCTCACATATCTGATCCATTCTATATCAAAGCAATGGTCCAACTTAAGAGCGTCCTGAAGCACTAGCTGGTTAAAATAGTTAGTGTCCGATTTCCAAATACGGTGCCAGAGGATCGCGGGTTGGATTTTTATGATATCCGTTAGGTGGGGGACTCCTAACTCAGCATGGCAGACATAGGTAGATGTAGATCCCGGAACGGCCAATAAATATCTAAAAAATGCATTTTCCACTTTCTGTAATTCAGAAACATTGCAGTGGCCCCAGATCCCTGCCCCATACGTAACTACGCTTATGCATTTTGCGTTATATATTTTGATTAATTCCAAAGGAGCTCTTTTTCCTAATTTTTGTGAAAAATTAACAAGGGCGGAAGTAGCTCTCATAAAAAGAAGTTTCCTTGATGTAATTGCTTGGGTCCAGGAGCCCTTATCATCTATTAAAATCCCCAAGTATGAATAAGTGGGAGTAGATGTCAGTTTGCTCCCGTTTAAGTATATCTCCTTTCCCTTTTTGTTACTCTTGCCACAATTCATCACATAAGTCTTAGAGACATTTATCTTTAGGTCAATGTCTTGCATGAATCTATTATAGGACTCCAATGTCTTCTGGAGAGCCAATGGTGTCCTCGCTAAAATAACGGCATCATCCGCATAAAGCAATGCTGGTATGCGTCTGGTGACTGAATTTTGATGCACTTGGGGAACGTCCTGGCTTCCTTCCAGTAATGCCTTCTCAAGTCCATTAGTATATAAAGTAAAAAGAAAGGGAGCCAGGACGCACCCCTGTCTTACCCCTCTATATACCCTAAATGGCGATGTACATTCACCCATTAAACCAAAGCGGACGCGCGCTGAGGCGTTACTATACAAAGCTTTCAAAAAATCAATTAAAGATTCCTCTACCTGCATTTCTTTTAGAATAGTCCATAATTTCCTGTGGGAAACGCAATCGAAGGCCGAGGAGAGATCCACGAATGCTAAGTGTAATTTGCCTCTCCTCGCCTTCGTGTATTTACCCATCAGGATAGCAAGGTTGAGGCCCTGATCAATTGTCCCCCGGCCTTCCCTGAAACCTAACTGTAGGTCGGAAAGTATGTTCTTTTCAGCGGCCCATGTTTGCAGCCTCGTGAGAAGTATCCTTCCTGCTACTTTTCCTAATGAATCTAAAAGTGAAATTGGTCTGTAGCAGGACAACACTAAGCACGCTACATATTAAGCAAAAAGACAGACCACAGACACAACAATGAGTCATCGCGATTACAGCACATATGAGCCTTGCAAACTAAGCATATAGCACATACAAGTCGTAACACAATAAACAATACATACAGAAAAAACACACACACATCATGCACAGCTATATTTTCAGCTGCACTTTGTCTCGCTCCATAACTGATGCAGGTCTAGAAAGTGCTCCTATATAGAATCAGTTATTAATGCTTCATTAAAAACTGGGCATTGTTATTGTTTACATAACATACCTCAATTTTCAGTGAACCTCTACTGTCAGAAAGGAGTAATTAGTAACTAGTTGTGTACCAATATTGACCCGCAGCCCCCAACAGGTCATTGAGAATATCACTTTTGTGCATGTCTTGCACCACACACAATGGCTAAGGCCTTTTTTCTTAAATATCTCTTTATTAACGATTTCAAGCATGAAAAAAGAGAACATTTTGCAGTATTGTTACTGTAGCTCTAGGAGGGCAGCAGTCATACTTTCAAAGGGTGGCTAAGGCGTTTTTATTACTGATAAGTCTAGTCCACTCTCAACAAAAATACACACAATGGTTGAATCAGCAGTTGCTCTCCCTGCCCAACAAAAAGTGGCCAGCAAAGCACTGGAGTCTTTTATGAGTACCATTTCAGATGAATTGGCTTTCTAACAAATTTAATTGAACACTGGTCTAGGACTGCAAAATGCACTATTTGACCCTCTTGAAGAAAGCAGGTGCTCTTGCTACAGTCTTATTTTTGAGCATTGTCTATGCAGTAGTTGAATTGGGCAGCGACATTGGTAGAAGTGGGATGCGCTTGAGAATGAAGTGGTCAACTTCTTATGAAAAAGGTTTGGGCCCTTGTGCTTACTTATTTATTACAAATTAATCACTGATCCACTGCATTGTGAAACAAATCGCAAACAGTTTCTTTAATTTTCAAATGAACAGTGAAACTGCTACCCCATATGTATTTAGAAAAATTAGCCTGATGTGGAGATAATCATATTACTTCATCTATCACTTTAAGACACTTATTAATGAAATGCTTGTTTTGCTTTTCAATTCTCCCTTTTTTTTTAAAAGGGTCTTCTTCCTAAAATGCAATTTCACATCTTTTTTTTTCAACTTATCCTTCCCAATGCACTTTATCATCCCATATCCACTATTTATATTACCAAATTACTTGTGCATCTGTATCCCAGGCCTTGTGACTTTTTACTCCCCTTCATGCTTTTAAGTCAACCTAGGATGGGATAAGTCGTTTATAAGCAAATAACGCAATTATGTGAGACACTAAGGCTAGTTCAGTGACCTAATGGGGCCTACACTGAAACCAGGAAACTGACACAGGGGCACCAAGAATGACTCAGGTGCACTTACAATGGGTCACCTACACTGTTATCAGCACACTGCCAAAGGAGATCAATGATGACATGGGGGCATTGATGTGACCACAGTGACAAATAGGCACCTCCACTCGAACACTAACAGGGGGACACTGGCACAGGGGCAATAGCAAATGGGAATTGTTAGTAAGATGATGAGACTGGCAAATCAACACTGACACTAGGGCACTGGAACAGGGCTACCGAAACTGGACCATCAATACCTACATGGGGACAGTGACATTGGGACGCGGACATGGGACACAAACACTAATTATGGAACACTTACACAGGAATGCCATGGCACAAGGATATTGACACTAAACAGTGGACTGTGACATGATATTCTGACACAGGGACACTGACTGGGGACCACATCATTAGTGAACCTGTGATTGCTGACAGAGGTTAATGATGCAAGGAGATTGACATGGAGACACTGCCATGGGGACATAGACACTAGAAAACTGGCACCAACAATGGCATGGGGATGTTGGTAATGTGGCACTGGAAGTCGCTCATAGACATGAGTCACAAATATTGACACTGGTACACTTAGGGACATTAGCACACCGGCACCACAGTGATGCTGACACAAGGGCATTTCCACTGGGACAATATCACTGGGACACAGATAATGGAGCACCAACATGGAGATATTGACTTGGGGACAAAGACACTGACATAAACATTGATGCTGGTCCAATGCCATGTGGCAGTAGTATGGGGGGATTGTCATGGGGATGTTAGAGTATAAACACTTAGATATTTATGCTTGAACATAAAACCAGATGATACAAGGACAGTAACACAAGGGCACTTACTTGGGGGATGCAACATTCAGGAACTGATGTGTGGTTGCTGAGTTGGGTCACTGACACTGGGATACAGACACAAAGGCAGAGACATGATGGCACATACATCGGGTGAAACACACTAAAATGTACACTGTGATGCTGACATGGACATTGGACACTCCAACACTGCCAAGGGTTTCCCATCCAGAAACACTGTTTGGGTACGAAGACAGACACTAGGAAAAGTGAATACTGACACAGAGACCCTAAAACTAAGAAGGTACATTGGAAATGAGATACTGACATGGGCACATGGACAATGACACAGAAAAACTGACAGGGAGATAATGACACTGGGACACTGGTGCGAGGGCACTGCCTCTTGGACATGGGTAAAAGAGTAAATAGGTACACTGACATTGATAGTGAAACACTCATGATGGGAGAAAAATAAAGGGACATATATGCAGTAACAGTGACATGAGGACGCTAACCCAGTAACACTACTAAGTCCACAAACACAAATGCTGAGGCACCTACATAAGGGTGCCAGCATTGGGATACTGAGTCATAGATGCTACTTGCAGAGAGGGCATGAAAAACAGGCATGGACGTATTGACACTTGGTCATTGCCACTCGACCACTATCACAGGGAAACAGTTGCTTGGACCGAAACACTGGAACACCAACACAAGCACATTGCAAGGAATATATTGACACAGGAACAAAGGGATATCAATGCTGACAATGGAACACTTGCACAGCAATAAAGCAGTCCATCACTTTCACTTAGACACAGCCACAGATATTGTGTGGCACTGACACTGGAAATGTGTCACTTGGAAATTGATGGGGATATTACAACTAGAAAACTGACGCAGGGATCAAAGGCAGTCAAAGGGACACATGTGGACATGGGGGCACCAATACTGGTTCGGATTTTGACTTTTGCACACTGATATGGAAATACTGAAAGACAGACTTACACTAAAATCTAAATATTGACACTAGCACTCACAATTGGTAAATAGGGCCACATGGACAGAGAGACAATGACACAAGCACTAACAAATGGATACAACTATAGGGAGACACACCAGAGACCACAAACACTTGGTCTATAGACATAAGAATAATCAGGTCTGTGGCTCATCTAAACAGCATCATTTAACAGCACCAGGAAGGCATAATGTTAGTAAGGGCTGATCATCAGCAATACTTCCTAAACTTTTTTGAGATAATATGGCAGCCTGTCAGCGATGACTCCTCAGTCCTGCCTAAAATAACCCCATTGCCTGGTAAGGTTTAAGTTGATAGAGTACAACTTTGGTTTCTAGAAATAGTGAAGGCACATGGTTTCTACTGTCATAGTCCAGTGGGGCTTCAATCAGGCCAGACCTGCTGCATGTGGATGTTGCTGGATACTAAGCCTGTCAAGTCTTGATTCTTTTTTACCCCTGTATTCTGTCTTTGTCATAATTTTCCACTATTTCTATTCCTCCTTCTTTCTTTCTTTTCTGCCCATCTTACTTTTGGTCTGGGTCCAAATCTGATGGTGAAAAATAGGTTTGGGTCCTGAAAGATAAGTGCCAGTGCCTCCTACCTGAAACCAACTGCACAAATTAAGTACTGGGTACAAGGCTCTGAAACGACTGCCTGGCAGGTTCCTCTTGCTTTAAGTAGTAGAAGGGTCTTTCCCCACACAGACTCCCTCAGATGTGCCCATGCTCCCTCAACATCCTATGCTTACCTTGTCTCTCTCTCCTACTGGCTGTTCCATTGAGGTCTCTCTTGCTGAAGATGGTTTAGAATTGCCTTAAAAAGCCATTCAATTATTGTCAATGGTTTTTATAAAATGTACTTGCCCATGCATAAATGCATTTATGCACTATTTAGTTTTCTGCAATTATACTGGATATAAGTGTGTGAAAGATACCATTTAACACAGACTTCATGACTATTCCCTAGTGTTTCTTGCACACTGTACTTAAAAAGGTGCCATTTCCTATTTATTACCACTAATAGTGGTAAATGTAGAAAATAGTAATAGAAAAACTGCAAAATATACTGCTTTCTTTAAAATCTCACCATGTTGTGGCTTTAATTAAAAAATACTGTGGGGAACCAAACCTGTGTCAATCATTGAAAACTGTAACCCTTCTGCAGTTATTCTTTGGGGCCATGCCCCCCATAACATGCACCCCTGGCTATGGGCATGTGCCCTTGCATCCTGAAATGTGACGTAAGGCAATGCAAGTGCTAAAGTGACATGTACAGACTCAGAGAAACGCAACATAGCGCCTCAGGCCGCCGTGCTTTATCAGGCCTTGCGTCCAGTGTTATATAGATGGAGCTTAAACATTTCCATACATTCCTCCATGTATTTTGACTCAAACCCAGTTTATTAAAGTAAAGTAAACCTGAATTTCTGCCAAAATGATGCACTTAACTGATGGAGGCATAATGAGGAAAAACATCTTCATTTTTCCTTTTTTCACACAAAGAAGTATCAGTATGCCTCTGAGGTGTCCCCTAATGCACAAAAACAATCCTGCTCTCAAGATCCCTTGCTGCCTGAAACAATAGTAAATCTGTCCACACATTTTAAGCAAATTAAGACAGTAAAGGCCTTGCACAAAAGTATGCTGAAAATTAACACATTTAAAGGATCAAATATTTCAAAACTGCACTTGAGAAGATTGTTTGCACTGAAATATAGACTTTCAGAAATGTGTGTGCTATTTATATTGTTAGTTAGTGTTGATTTAAGGACTGCGCCGTTTGCAACTTTTAACATGACACACTCTGAAATTACCCAAAATTGCCTAATGTGGTAAGGCTCAAACTTCACATGGCGTAAAAAAATATACTATTAAATTGTACAGATTGGCAAGCAGGTTGAATTAATTACAATAGTGCTAACGTAAATAATTTTAGGCAGCAGGAAATTCAGTGTGTGTGTGTGTATGTGTGTTTTTAAGGTGAAAAGAAACTGTACTATTCTCTGTTTGAAAACGTTCAGATGCTTGCTGTCCTACTTTTTATTCTCCTCGATGCAGCCTTTGCCTTTGTGAAATATTGCCACAGTATGCCACCAGGCATTTGTTCAAGTGCAACGACTCTGCCGGCATCCTGCCACTGTCCGTCAGCAGTCCAGCTGCATGAGTCACTGTCTCCGCGCCATTAAGATTTTCCTCTCTTCAGTTTTTCAGTCTTGTTGAAGACAGCAGCCTTCCATTCAGAAAACCGCTTACACTCCACTGTCTTTTAAAAATTAATCTGGCACCAGCACTGCTTCAAGTATCTATATTACGAAGGATATACACACCGGCCAGTGCACTTTGTTCGTTTCATTTCGTATGCCGTGGTTCCCGTCGCTTCTCTGTAAAACAAAGGCTGCTGTTTTTTTTGTTAAATTGAAACATGATGAGAGTGACACATATGAATCACTTATTATGTTATATGTTTTTTAAATATATTTATACTTCTATTCTTACTCTTCTTGTTAGTATGTATCCACAGTGGTTCTGTGATCTGGGTGGAAAGCAGGCTGCCACCAGTTCTGTCTACTTTTATTTAACTGATAAATGTCCATAAGGACTCGGATGTGTATTGGGTGTTGGCGCTCTGCAGCCTTCTGCCACAAGAGAATGATCTGAAACGACTGGCGTGGCAGTGAAGATGAACAGCACAGAGAGTCACTGACAACAAGACCTGCGTTCTGCGTAGAAAAATAAATTCCGAACTGCCTAAACACCTCAGGTCTTTCCATCTGAGATCCATCCTTTTTCCCTTGTATATAATTTAGTATATACTTATTATACTTATATGTGTGTGTACTTTGTGGGCTCTCGAGATTAGCCCTGGGACTTGTCTGCTTCCGCTTTTTTTTCTGTTTAACTGCCTCTATTTAACTGTCTTGATAGAAAATGACCAGTAGGGGTCAGTATACTAACAGAATTGCATTCGACTGAGGGACTTTAAAAAAAAAGAAAAATTCTGGCAAGTGTCTCTATTTAACTTTCTTGATAGAAAACGAACAGCAGATGTCAGTAAAATACCAGTATCACTTTAGCATTCTCTAGATTCCAGTTTATAGAAATTGTCTTCCACGAGCACTCGTAGACAATAATATTTTTTTCAAATCTTGTATTTTTAGTGATATGACCACCGAAGGCCCTGATTTTATATTAAAAACAGGACTTTGGACTATACTATTTCCCGCTGAAAGGCAGTATTTCTCTCCATGTGTTCCCATACCTGGCATGTCACACAGTTTGGTGCTTACTTTAACTCCATGTTAAAGAACAGTAGATGTTTCATCGCCCAAGCTATTGTGCTGCATAGCTAAATACATATAAGGTCCCAAAGACGCGACAGATTGCATTGCAAATGCTTATTTGGCAAGCGACTCATCACTAGGCTGGTCCCCTGTGGCACAGTTACCTCCCCTACCACTGTAACATCTACAGGATATCACCAAACCTGCCAACTCACAGGGTGCCACACTGTGTCACGTGATATTGGCTCCTTTCACACGATCACCCGGTAAGGAGCCAATATCACACAGTGGCACACAATGTGAGTTGGAACCTCTGCGGGGAACATTTCCAACTCACATTGTGTGGAGGTTGAGCACAGCTGAGGTCCTGCAGCTGCTCCTTTTGAAACCTTCTTTTGTTGTTTGGGGGGTTAGAGTGGCTCACAGGCAGAGGCATTCACAAAGCCCCCCCTCCACTCAATGGCCACGCCCCCTCAGATGCACTTTCATGGCTGGGGAAGTAATAGTCTCAAGGCCCTACCCCCACCTCTCTCACAGACTCGCCCCCTCTTGCCTCCCTCCTCCGACACTGTGAGGTTTGTTTTGGGAGATTGGCGGTCTGTCACACATTCATCTACATCTGAGAGTGAGGTTGTATTGAGAATTGAGGTCAAGAAGAACAGAGATTTTTGGATTTTACTCCAACTGAGGAGTGAACCCTCATGGAAGTCATTCTTTGATATTATTTTCTCCTATTATTGGAATTTCACGTAGCAGAGGCCCTAGCCAACCTTTATTATTTTTCTGAGAAAGATCCGTAACCCTAACTACATTTTCAATGTCTTGCTCCTGTCCTTATTCTTGTCCTCATTTCTATCTTTAATCATTCTCTGTCTTCAGGCACTCAAACTGTCGAGTATAATAAAGTCCTAGCAGTCATTCTGCAGTTATAGAAGCCCACTCTTGATGACGCTGACCTAGGTAATTTCTATCCTTTCTCCCAACATCTCCAATTTGGCACTGAAAGCCCTGCAAGAATAGTTCTCCCTTCAGCAGGGAAATTAACTTCAGTAAGAAAATGTCCAAAGTGATTTCCGGATGGGCTTAAACTGTTGCTAACAACCACCGCAAGTTGTAACAGTACACACAGATTCTCTTAGATTTGTCACTAACCTTGCCAGTATAGATCACTGAATCATGAAGAACCACATGGAAGTATTGTGCTTTGATCTTCTGCGGTTTATATAATAAGAAAGTATCCCACTCATAAATCATAAAACTTCCCCCACTTACCTCTGATTCTAAGAAGCTGACAAATGAAGCATCCCAGAGATCGTCTTTCACTGCTTAATGTTTACGTTGAGTGACTAGTCCTCCTCTTTCAGTCACGAAATTCCTTTTGAGTACAAAAATATCAATGGCATTCAGGCACCCTCCAGATGAAATCGCATTTCCATGTAAGACTGAGGTGACCCACAGAACTAGCCAAACTATTTCAAACTGAAATGATGAGGGCTGGAGGTGTAGGTAACTTCTGGTCCCATGATTATAGCCCACTCCCTTTGGGGCTTTTCCTATTTCTTTGAGGTTGGTAAAAATACTAGGAATCAAGCTGGTCACATGACCATGGTCTTTCAGATATCGTTCGACCATTCCCGTTATGAATAGTAAGGCAGATGCTCTCTTTCCAAAAATTTGTGGTGTGTCTCTGGGCTAAATCTTCTTCTTGGGTTCCAGGTAGTTCTGAATCTGAGGACACGACTCTTTCTTTTTTGAAAGGCACTTTATTTTCACCAATTACATACACTTGTTTCACTGAGTCATTTGTAAAGCTAAAATTAGGTTCAAATCATTATGTATAGTTAATGACATCCTATGCCACCACGGTCTTTTAAGGTCATACTAGGAATTAAAAGAAGCCCTGGAAAACATATTTCAACCAGCCTTGTGCCCTTCTTCCTCACTCTCTTGTTTCTCTGTCGCTCCCTTTCTCCACTCACTCTCCAGAAACCCGCAGGGCCTCCTTTAATTTTCTGGGGAAGGTGGAGGAAGTGAAAGAGGCACCAGCAGTACCCCCTGCCTCAAAAACGTATTCCAAAAGCTCCAGCCCACCTGGGAAATGTCAAACGGGCAGTCTGGGCCTGCACTATTCAGTTTTTTAGAGGCAGCATATCTTGCAATAGTCCAAGACATTCCACCAATTTGATATAGCTGCTCTTTTAACTGTTTCCAGTTTTTAAATCATAATAAGGGTGACTGTGCCTTCTATGCTCACCGTGTCATCTGAAACATTGTTCCCCATTCTCTGAGAAATATTTATATTCATCATAAATTAAAGAAGCACCTATAAATCTTATCTGTGTTTTCTCCTATTAATCCTGTGGGTAGATTCTTCTGTTTGTTTATCAGTACCTGCCTCCATGGTCAGCTCAAGAACTCTATACCAAGGGGTAGAGATGCAGTTACGTTTATATATATATATATATATAGGTCTTTTAAGCTGATGAAGGGATGAGAACCAGCTGGCACATGCAGGTCACTTCCCTCGAGTGCATGTGACTCATCCCATTCAATGAATATTACAGCAAAGGACAGGCATCTAAAGCTCTATCATGGAATTATGGTCAGTCATGGACGTTATTTAGGGGTCACCAGGGGTCGTAGTGAATACCATAGCTTGTCCCTGGTGACCCCTCACACTGCTTTTGAGACCCCTAGCCTCAGGGGTATCAAAATAAGAGCCAAGGGCACTGGGTGGCTTGCCCATATAATTGTCTGGCTGCTCCTTCTTTTTCAGCCCATTTTTATGGTCTGACTTGACAGCCCAGATGTCGGCAGGTAATTGTGAGAACATCACTGGAGAGGAGCTTTGGCTTCGCCTGCATGTTGGGAGCCAGTTGCACATATTTTGATTGGGCAGAAGTTGTGTGCTTTCACAAAAACGTACTTGTCCTCCACACAACTGTGACCATTTTGCTTATTTATCCTGCTGGTTAAGCTTGAACTTCCAGGAGCACACACTTGACACTGGAATGATATTAAAGTGTCTTAGATAACTAGATAAATTATGCTGCTTTTCCCTGGCAGCAGCACAGATGGGAGGGAGCAGTCATTAGCCTACATGGATTTTTAGGTCTGGTTTGGCAGTACAACTGTCACCTGACCATTTAACTTATAATAATATTATTCACCAGTTCTTTGCTTCCAAATAAATACATATTTATTCCCATGCTATTTGCCTGTAATCCTTCACATTACCGTACAACACTCCTTTAAAGCCAGACCTATTTGAATTGCCAATGCTTGTTTATTATGTTTATAGTTGTTGCTCGGATATGAATTTACCTTGAAAAAATGAAAAAACAAGAAGAGCTTGGCAAAAAAGGAACAAGTTGGCTTAATTAAACGCAAATGCCGGGAAAGCATCGACAGAGTAGCATCTAAAGACAGTCTTTATGTACAGAGGTTTTGGCCGACATTTTATACAGTTTCTTGAAGTACAATAAATTGATTACTCATTCTTGTAGAGCATGGGGGTCCAGGGCTAGTCATAAATTATAAGTGCAACCATTTGATAACAGGGACACAGTTGGCTCTCGCCCACTGGGAGAGCTAGTGTGGGCCAGTGTGTATGTGTCCAGATGTCCGGCATGAGGAGTGCATGATGACTACGTGTGTTGTATGTATGCTATGTCCTAATTGGCTGAGTGTTCCTAACTATATGTGACATCTAGCTTTGTGGCATTTTGGGAATGTGACCTTTTGGCCAAACGTGTTTTATTGGGGCCAATTTCCTCTGACCTGTTTGTGGTATAGAGGTCTATCTGTTGGATCGATCAGCATTTTCCCTGGGTGTGCGTTTGTCTGCTGGTTGAATGTAACTCCACCTGTGACCTATAAATCAGTAGTCCTGGGTGTGGGTGGTAGGGTAAGTTTGTCAGTGTATCTCTGATTCAGGGTTGATGGGGAGGTCATCTTGGGTGAATTTGCCAGCAATGATAAAAGCTCGTAGCTGCATGTGCATAAAACATGTCGGCAAATAATATCGTATTTACTGACCTTCTCATTATTGTCCATACAGTTGTCATAGCGTACATTGACATTGCTTCTACTATTTTTGACATTGTTACACATGCATATTTATGGCGTACATCAACATTGCATTTACTGGTATTCTGCTGTTGGGCCTGCACGTTTTATGGTGTACATTGACATCATATTCACCCATATTAAAATAGTGAATAATCGCTATTAGTATAATAAAAAAGTGAAGGAGTTGGAATGGAACCTTCTCTGTCAGTTGTGATAAGTAAAATAAAATGTGTTTAAAGGAATGCTGTGTGCATGTGGGTGAGAGTGTGTTTGTATGAGAGTAAATGTGTGTGTGAACATGTCTGTATGTGTGAGCATGCATCTCTGTATGTGTGTATGAATGTGAGTGAGAGTGAAGGACACGTAGTGAGAATGACTCAGATCGAGAGGCAGATATATCAATAATTTGCAAAGTGAAGCCAACTGGTGCAAAGCCTTGATAATCTATTTTCTGTCAAGTGCAAATCTGTTTTTGTCCAAACTTTACATCACAAGGGAATATCATGAGAGTTATATGGGTATTCCCATACTACAGCCCAGGGCTTTTGATGCAAAGCCTTATCTACTAAAAATGTTAGACAGGGCTTTGCACCAAACAATAACACTTTCTTGAAGTAGGTATTGAGTTGGAGAAATGTTTTAAAATCTTCTACATTTTTACAGATTGCATGTGTGCCACTCTATAAAGCACACATTAAAAATGTGAAAAGTTGAAGTGTTTGTCTGTGCATAGTGTTTTGTACTGGAAGGTTAACCTTCAAGTACAAAACCTACACAAGACATCATGTGATCACCGGTGCGAAAGAATGTGTGTGTGGTGTTAATCAGCCTATTTGTGAAATAGCGCTGGGGGAAGAGCAGCAGTCCCATATCTCAGTAGATGTGGATCTGCTATGCTCTCTTCCCCTAGCCAATACAATGTGGCACCTTAGTTGCTGCGCTGAAAGATGCTATTTTTATTGTAGTAAATGCTCCCCGAGATTTCTGTGATTTTGAGTGAGTCAGTGAATGAGTATAAGTGAGTAAGAGAAAGATTGACTGTGAAAAAGTGAAAATATGTAGGTGACAATGAATGTTCATGGGTGTGAAGAAGTGTGATAAGAGAGGCAGTGAGCTAGCATAATTGTGAGTGAGAATGAATGGTGAATGCAAGTGAGTGAGAATGGATGAGTGAATGTGAATATATGTGAGCATGAATGAGAATGCGGTGTTATAGTTGAGAGTGTGCTGTTGATCCGGCATACTAAAGGTAATTCTTCCTTTTAAGGGGCACACATGGCAAAATTCTGGCACTGGCATACTGGATACATTTCTTCGTATTACTGGCATCTGTGGCAAAATGCTAGCAAACGAGGACACACTGGAGACTTCACTTGGGGACACCCATGAGAAACAGCTGGCATACTAGATATCATGTTTGGCATATGGGCACCTGTGGAAAACTGATGGCACTGGCATTCTGGAGGAAATTCCTGGCATAAGGGCGCCCATGGCAAAATGCTGGCTCTGGCACATTGGTGGTAATTTTTGCCATAAGGGAAGGCAACCTTGGGGGAGGGCAATCATGACAAAATGCTGGCCCTGATATACTAAAGATGTTTTGACACAAGGGTCACCCATTGTTTATGGTTAGCACTAATGGGAACATTCTGGCAATTACATATTGTATGTAATTTGTGGACTAAAAGGGCACCTATGGCAAATAGGAATTACTCATGACAATATGCTGGATGTGGCGCATCTAGCAAACAAGCATTGGCATAGCCAATAGGACTCGCCTTTGGGACCTTGTAAGTAAAAAAAAAAAAAACTGAAGTATAAGACTTCACGTTTACATTTACTGCATCGTAAATACGAAGTAAATGTAAACGTGAAGTCTTACACTTAAGTTTTTTTTTTTACTTACAAGCTCCCAAAGGCGAGACCTATTGGCTATGCCAATGATTGTTCCTCTTCGCTCCCACCGACCCACAACCTTCTGTGGGAGTGAGGGTGAGCTGCCTTAGTCACAAGCAGAGGGGCCCACTCAGTATGACACCATCCATCATTGTGAGCCTGTCGCACGAGGCAGTGGGCTGCACACACTTCTGGCAGGGTGCAGTGGGCACCAGCATCAGAAAGTGGTCGAGGCCGTTCAGCGTGTAATTGATAACCGCGATTACAGCCCACCCGCAGGCTGTGTGCTGGCAGGAGCCGGGCGCGCACTGTCGTGATGCAGAACCGGGAGACGCACGCGCAGGCACTGAGCGAGCTACGCACAGCGCGTGCCAGGCGCTAGCTCCCACATCCATGGGAAAAATACACACACACAGTGACACTGAGGACATACAAGGTGCAGGCACCGCACTGAGGAGAACTGGACACACACACACTGAAATCCGCAGCAGCAAGGGAGGCACACGCACCACAATAACAGGATGACTACTACACAATAAAACAAACAGCCAGCTAAAAACGCACACAGATGCTGAAACATCCAGAACATGTAGTGGCACATCCACACTCACAAAAATGGCACGCAACCAGCAAAGCGCAGACACAACATACTCAAAAACACATCCGAACCGTAAAATCACATTGAAGAACGCACACAACTCTGGTATGTAAACATATACAATTCAACCAGGAACACACAGCACATGGTGTCAAACTCGCCGATTCAGATTCAAAAAGTCCACGTGGCGGCAAATATTACACTACCCCCAGTGAACACGCACAATTTAAAGTTCGCGCAAGCGACAGAACCCTAACAGCCGAGACAAGACAGTGTACTGACTCATAGCAGCACACAGATTAGAGGCAAAAATAAACAGTACATGCAGTGAGCACACAGCACTGACAGCAAGACTTAATATCCAGTAACAGAACATATATGAAAAGCATAATGAGAAAATAATGACAATCGTTAACACACACATTCGAGACAAGACTAAGAATCGAAACGAGTGGTGCGCGCACGTTCGCCACAGGGAGCAATCTGTTTTGAATTGTCGCGCACGCATCTGTGCACGATAATTGAAAACAGATGTGGTGTGTGCGGGTAACCGCAAGCAATAGGCCATGGGCGGAGCAAAGGCAGGACATTGCCCAATTGCGTGCTGTCTTTCTTAGAAAGACACACGCAAAAGCCAATGGCTTGTCACAAAAACAAAACCACACGCACAAGCGTGTGGTGAGCTTTTCAAAGCCCTGTACTGATGACATAAAGCCTCGCAGAGCAAGGAGCGCCTGCGCGCTCCAGTGCTAGGTCTGCAAGACCTAAAAATGAGGTCTAGTCTTGGGGAGTTTTAGATTAAATAGGCCTGGCATACCATGAAAGCCTTGATTTTATTTTGTTTTTTCAGAGCCTGTGACTGGCTGTTTTGCAATTTCACTAACTGGTCCCACTTTAAAAAAATATATATTGGGGAGACCTCCGGACCCCTAGAAGCATCCCTAGAAGATGTCAGGCTCGCTCCCTTTACCTGCTACAATTCAGGGCAAGTACGATGGCCCACCACTGTAGTGACTTAGGTCAGAGGGCACTAGGACCCTGTACCCGAATGATGGGGAGGGGACAGGAACCATACACCACTTCCGGTCAGGGAGTGGGGAGGGCATTCTGCAGCCACGAGGGCAAGGGGACAGATGGACATGTGGGCACTGCCAGGACCAGAAAGAATAAAGAATTGAACATCCACCTACCTTTCCCTGCGTGATTACTGGTGAGGACACAGCAACCACTTTCAAAAATCACCAGCAGCCACTCCAAGAACCGTCTCTTGATCAGCACTATTTACTTTCTATAGCTTCCACTGGGACTAGGATGTTACACTTTGTAAAGTTAATAAATTCACCAGCGCAATGTGCACTCTTCCAATTGAATAAAAATGAACTAAAAAGATAACATTTTTGGATAAGTTGTTGCCAGCCTTCATTATTGTGAACACATGAAAAATGAAGAGTCTTACTAAAAAGAATTACCTCTGCGCTTTGCAGTAGTGATAGAGCCTTGCAAAGGGTATAAAATCAAAATATATTAAAGGTAAGGAATACTTTAGGTCAATAATATAGTTCATATTAACTATATTGTCTACATCAATTAATTCATGTGGACAAAACTGGCATTGTTTTATTTAAATCTCCTTTTTATCTCCCTATGATGTATCAACACATTTCTCATTGCAGTATACAGCAGAGAAACTATGAAATCATTAGAGTTTATGGTGTAAAAAACTTCAGGTTCCCTGTGCTGTTGTGTGTTGTGAGGCACTATATCCTCTTGAGTTTAACACATAATTATTCATTTCATACTAAGAGATTCAAGTAATGATCCATTTGCATATTACATCAGCACCCTAATTCTGTCCATGTTATGTTATTATATTAATCGTGTATTTATTATGGAGACTCAGAGATGTCAATTATTGAGATGCCATCAGGGTTAGGGTCATGTGACATCACTTCCTTGGAAGATTGAGAGTCAAAAGTTATATGAGGCCACTTCCTGTGACGGTATAATGGTCAAGCATGTGTGATGTCACTCCTGCAACCTCAGCCATTTTGGTGAATTAACATCCATGTGGTCAGTACAAGAATAGTGATTACCTGAATTGTCCTCCCCTGGCTGCAGGTGCCACTTGGAAATCAGCACCTGCTGCCAGAGAAATAAGTGACCATTTCTTTGAAAATCTGACAATAGCTTACCGTTGAACAGCTTTGCTCTTTTGTGGCAATTTAAAATGCTTTGATTGTATGTTTTCTCTTTCCACTGATATGATGAGCTGATTCCTGTCGATTACTGCCACCAAATAGATGATCTTTTACAAAGGCTATTTTTAGCACTGCTTCTGTCATCTGGAAACATGATTATTGCCCAATAGCTAAGGGTCGTCCCTGCAGACTGGAGAAACAGATTTTATTATATCCACATTGAAGTGCATTAGTTTTAAAGTGGAATGGACAGACTTTAGCCTGAATTTCGGTTTCAACATCTGACCAACTAATAAGTAGACCTTGAGTGTAGACAAACTGCTGTCTTTCCATTTTCATTAAAATTGTAAGTAAGTGCAATATACATCAATAGATGTAATGTAAAAATTAACCATTTTGAGTATTTTATAAATGTGTTCCAGTATCATGTTTCTGTTTCCCCCTTCCTCTCATCATGTTCTTGGTTTAGTAATCAGTTTTTCAACCATACGCCCAAACACACTACTGCTTTTGTACAGTGCCTCAGGTTTAAGATGCTCTGTTGACATAGATGTATTTTCAGTAAACTGTTCTATTGGAAATGGCTCTTTCTGCAGGGTCAGCCCCAAACTTGTTGCCTACCTCCTCCCCTTTTTCTGACCTCGTTTTTGTTGGCTATAGGACTCTGGGACTTTGCCACTTCTAACAAGTGCTAAAGTGCATGTGTTCACTCCCCTAAAACATGGTAACATTGGTGTATACACAATTATCATATTTCATTTACTTATAAGACCCTAGGAAAGTGCACTATGTGTGAACAGGGCTTGTCAATTAAATGCTATTATTGGCCCTGCAGTCGTACCACTCTTAACATGTCTCAAGACTGCCACTGCAGAACCTATATGTGCAGTTTGACTTCCATGTCGACTTAGCATTTAAACCCTTTGCCAAGCCATAAACTCCCCTTTTATAACAAATAAGTAACCTCTAAGGTAGGCCCTAAGTAGCCCATAGGACAGGGTACTGTGTAAGAAAAAGGCTGGACATTTGCTTTTTAGTTCTATATGTCCTGGTAGTGAGAACCTCCCAAATTTGTTTTTCACTACTGTGAGACCTAACCCTCTCATAGGTTAACAATGGGTATTCCTTAATACATTTATTAAGTGTAATTCCTGATTGTAGAACATTAATGTATGGTATCTATGGACTTGTAATGATAAATTCTCTTCAATGGCAAAGTTGGATTTAAGATTACAAATTTTAAAATGCAACGTTTTTGAAAGTTGGCATTTTTTTGCTCTTACGCCTTGTGTGCCTCTGCCTGTCTTCAATACATGTTGGGGGTCTGTGACAGCTGGGGTTTGTGCATTTCCTCTTGCCAGAAACACACAAAGGGAGCTTAGGTGTGCCTAATGGGCCATTCACATCCAGATGGGCCATTAACTTAACACCCAGAGGCAGGTTGGGAGGGAGGAGATGCCATTTGCACCTGAATGGGTTGTGATTGTCCACACACAATGATCTGTATACCCCCTGTAGTGTGTCTGGACACAGGGCTGGAAATATACCATTTGAACCCAGAGTAACTACAAGGGCTTGTCTGCTTGCCTCCTGTTCTGATTTCTCAAGGACATCAAAGACTTCTAGCAACTCTGTTACAACCTCTGGACTCTGCCAACTGTGAGTCCTACCCTGTCAAGCGGTGCCAATCCAGTCCTGCGCCCTTGAAAGTGGGTTTCTTTGCTGTCTCTGCTAATATCCATGCATCATTGACATCATTGTCGGACCAACGCATTCCCTTCTACACCGACACATCGGTGCTCCGAGGACATCACAGTGCTGACAGAGTGACTCAATGACAACGCATCTCCTGCCTGACAAGAAGTTTGATGCTGACGCATCACCCAGCTGCGTGACTCGGAACTGACAAATCGCCTACAATCCTAAGGCTTGACGATGACACACCGCCTCTGACTGCTCCTCACATCTTGCTGTTGATGCTTCCTACATGGAGGAACTGGTTGCAGCAGGCCCTCCATGTCTCCTGTATCTGACCCGAGCTTCATCACTGTCAGCTGGACTTTACAGATTTGACCCGGTCCAGCACAACCTGATAGCCCCATTGACGCTTTATGTACATTTCAAGATATTCTTTAAAAATTCTGAACTCTGGTTCTACATCTTAGATTTTTATCTTTTTAGTCTTGTTTTGTTCATCAAATGACGCTCTAATGTTCTAACCGGGTGTGGAATATTTTTGTGTAGTGTTGGCACTATTTTACTGTTTACACATTGCCTTTTCAATTATCCTGACTGCTCTGTGCCAAGCTATTAGAGGGTGAGAACAGGTTAACTTAGGGTGTGTACCTGACTTACCCTGACTCGGATTGTTGTCCCTACTTGGATAGGATACATACCTCTGCCAACTAGAGACCGGATTCCTAACATGTTCCTTGAAATTAGGTTCACAATTTACGAATTATCTTTCATGATGTAAAAATTATTTTGAAGTCCCACACACCCACATACAAACCAGGTAACCCATCAACATTAAAACCAGTAAGCTTTACATTGCATACAGTTGACTGCAGAAGATACTGAACGTCCTGTAATATCAGGTGAGCAGTCTAAATATCGAGTTTTAAATGTGGACCTACAAGTATATCGAGTTGTAAATATCGTAGGTAAAGAATATCGAAGTCAAGAATATCGATGGACAGAATATCGACCCCAAGGTAAGTATTATCGAAGTTAATAATATCAAAGTCATTAATATAGATGTAAGTAATATCGTAATCAAAAATTTCGATGTCAAGAATATCGATATTTTATTAGTGTAATGTATTTTAATATGTATTTTATTTGTATGTGAAAGATTATTGTAATGTATTTTAATACATTTAAAAATAAATGTTTAGAGATTAATAATTATTTAAAATATAATTTAGCGTTTTAGTATCAGAGCGGGTTGTGGGTTTATAGGGGAATAGGGTGGAAGTAATTTAATTATAATTAATTAATTAATATGTATTGTTTAATTGGTATTTATGATTAATTAATTGTTAATTAATTACTAATTGTTAATTAAATATATTAATTGATTAATTAATTGTTAATTAATTATTCATTGTAAATTAATTGCATTAATTGGTTAATTATGTACGTTATAATTAGTTTAATATTAATATTTCTTTATTGGTATTGTTAATTAATTAATTGTTAATTACGAATTAATTGGTGATTTAATTTTATTAAGTGATTAATTGATGCTTAAATTAATTATGTGAATTTTTATGTGTAGTGGGTTGTGGGTTTATAGGGGAATAGGGTGGGATGTAATTAAATTCAAATAATTACTGATAATTTTTAATTATTTGTAATTAATAATAATTATTTGTTAATTAATTATTAATTGGTAATTAATTGTTATTAGTACGTTAAATATAGTAAATATAAATAATTTATTATTTCATGTTCTTTGTTGTTATTGCTAATTAATGTATTGTTAAATAATAATTAATTTGTGAATAATTGTAATTTGGTAGTTAATATGTATACATTTGTAAATAATAAGTATATTAATTATAAAGAATGTATTATTAATTGTAAATAATAGATAAACTGATATTTAAATGTATTGTGTATTTTGTATGTGTAGTGTGTTGTGTGTTAAAGGGGGAATAGTGTGGGATGTAATTTAAAGTTATTTATATAAATATTTATTTTAAATAATTGGTATTTAATAATACATATTGTGTAAAATAATTATTAATATGCTATTTTTTTATAACTAATTATTTAATTGGTTATTATGTTTTTAGAATCCCTATGCTATCCAGTGCTTTCCCAACTGTTTTACTATCTGGAGTTGGAATAGTAATTTTTAACCCTACGCTATCCAGCGCTTTCCCTAGTGTTTCACTTTCTGGAGTGGGAATAGTAATTTGTACCCCTACGCTATCCAGCGTTTTCACTACTGTTGCACTCTCTGGAGTGGGAATAGTAATTTTTACTCCTATGCTATCCAACGCTTTCCCTTCTGTTGGACTCACTGGAGTGGGAATGGTAATTTTTACCCTTACGCTATCCAACGCTTTCCCTACTATTGCACTCTCTGGAGTTGGAATAGTAATTTTTACCCCTACGCTATCCAACGCTTTCCCTACTGTTGCACTCTTTGGAGTTGGAATAGTAATTTTTACCCCTACGCTATCCAGCGCTTTCCCTATTGTTTCACTTACTGGAGTGGGAATAGTTATTTGTACCCCTGTGCTATCCAACGCTTTCCCTACTGTTGCACTCTCTGGAGTTGGAATAGTAATTTTTACCCCTACGCTATCCAGCGCTTTTCCTACTGTTGCACTCTCTGGAGTTGGAATAGTAATTTTTACCCCTACGCTATCCAGCGCTTTCCCTACTGTTTCACTTAATGGAGTGGGAATAGTAATTTTTACCCCTACGCTATCCTGCGCTTTTCCTACTGTTTCACTTACTGGAGTGGGAATGGTAATTTGTACCCCTACGCTATCCAGCGTTTTCACTACTGTTGCACTCTCTGGAGTGGGAATAGTAAATTTTACCCCTACGCTATCCAACGCTTTCCCTACTGTTGGATTCACTGGAGTGGTAATAGTAATTTTTACTCCTACGCTATCCAACCTTTTCTCTACTATTGCACTCTCTGGAGTTGGAATAGTAATTCTTTTCCCTACGCTATCCAACACTTTCCCTACTGTTGCACTCTCTGGAGTGGGAATAGTAATTTTTACCCTTACGCTATCCAACGCTTTCCCTACTATTGCACTCTCTGGATTTGGAATAGTAATTTTTACCCCTACGCTATCCAACACTTTCCCTACTGTTGCACTCTTTGGAGTTGGAATAGTAATTTTTACCCCTTTGCTATCCAGCGCTTTCCCTACTGTTTCACTTACTGGAGTGGGAATAGTAATTTGTACCCCTACGCTATCCAACGCTTTCCCTACTGTTGCACTCTCTGGAGTTGGAATAGTAATTTTTACCCCTACGCTATCCAGCGCTTTCCCTACTGTTGCACTCTTTGGAGTTGGAGTAGTAATTTTTACCCCTACGCTATCCAACGTTTTCCCTACTGTTGCACTCTCTGGAGTTGGAATAGTAATTTTTACCCCTACGCTATCCAGCGCTTTCCCTACTATTGCACTCTCTGGATTTGGAATAGTAATTCTTTTCCCTACGCTATCCAACACTTTCCCTACTGTTGCACTCTCTGGAGTGGGAATAGTAATTTTTACCCTTACGCTATCCAACGCTTTCCCTACTATTGCACTCTCTGGATTTGGAATAGTAATTTTTACCCCTACGCTATCCAACACTTTCCCTACTGTTGCACTCTCTGGAGTGGGAATAGTAATTTTTACCTTTACGCTATCCAACGCTTTCCCTACTATTGCACTCTCTGGAGTTGGAATAGTAATTTTAACCCTACGCTATCCAACACTTTCCCTACTGTTGCACTCTTTGGAGTTGGAATAGTAATTTTTACCCCTACGCTATCCAGCGCTTTCCCTACTGTTTCACTTACTGGAGTGGGAATAGTAATTTGTACCCCTACGCTATCCAACGCTTTCCCTACTGTTGCACTCTCTGGAGTTGGAATAGTAATTTTTACCCCTACGCTATCCAGTGCTTTCCCTACTGTTGCACTCTTTGGAGTTGGAATAGTAATTTTTACCCCTACGCTATCCAACGTTTTCC
The DNA here is from genome assembly GCF_964204655.1 of Triturus cristatus. Classification (NCBI taxonomy): domain Eukaryota; kingdom Metazoa; phylum Chordata; class Amphibia; order Caudata; family Salamandridae; genus Triturus; species Triturus cristatus. The sequence continues at coordinate 469,349,945 of NC_140593.1, read as the reverse complement.
CTACTGTTGCACTCTCTGGAGTGGGAATAGTCATTTTTACCTTTATGCTATCCAACGCTTTCCCTACTATTGCACTCTCTGGAGTTGGAATAGTAATTTTAACCCTACGCTATCCAACGCTTTCCCTACTGTTGCACTCTTTGGAGTTGGAATAGTAATTTTTACCCCTACGGTATCCAACATTTTCCTTATTGTTGTTTTTGTTGGAGTTGGACTAGTAGTTTTATTGTGTCTGATATTTCATATGTTTTGTATTTTTGTTTGCTATTGTAATATATCATTAATAATAAAAATTAATCACATTAAAAATATTGATTATTATTTGCTATATGTTATTATTAAATATTTATTAATGTTATTATTTTACGTGTATAGATGTATTGGTAATTTTTAAAAACATTTAATAATTTATACGTTACAGAAATTATTAGTAAAATTAATTATTCAGTAAGTATATATATTATATATTATATGTACATGTTTAATTAAAGTTTTATTAAATTATATATATTAATTATACATTTTAAATATTATACAATATATTTAATTATGTGTATTTAATTTCTAAGTATAATTTGGTTTATTTTACATATATTTTTAAAGTAAAAGAAAAACAATATTTTTAATAACGATATTTTTGACATCGATATTTAATTTTCGATATTTTTGTACTTACCATGTTGTAGATAGGATGTCGATATTCTTGACATCGATATTTTTGTTGCGATATATTTGTAGGTCGATATTCTGTCTGTCGAAATTATGTCATACAACGGTAATATCATAGGAAATTGGAGTTTGTATCATGCAGGTTAAAAAGCCTATGTGTATTGTGCTTATTGTGCTTAACTCGCCGTTCTCTTGTCAGCTTTTCCCAAAATCTTTTTTAAAACTCAGAGACCACATTGTTTGAGATTTGAAGGCCTTCATTTATTATACTCTAAACTGTTTTTTATTTGTTTTGCGAATTAAATAGACTGCATTTTTTGATAATATTTAAGGTGAATTGTTCTGAGGCAGTTAATAACAAGCACTATTACTAAATTCAAGAGTAATCAGTTTATCAACTTCATAGGATGCTGTGATTTGAAACTGTGAAAATGAAGATTAAGGTCTTGGCAGTAGATATGTTAAAATCTGAATGACCTTACCAAAGAAAAGGTATTGCTTCAATTCCCAATGCACGAATCCAATTTTTAACAGTACAATGGATCCAGAGTGATGCTTCAATAGACACTAGGAGTTACTTTACTTAATTCCAGAAGTGTAAAGTAGTGCTTCTCACAGTTGGTAGCACTGAGGGCTGTTCCAAACAGAAGTACCTGCAATGTGGGCACAAAGACGTGTGAGATCTCTGCACCTGTAGGTCATCAATGTTCCTCTGGATGTTATCCTGACCCCACGCTAAACCAGGGGAATTCAAATTGGATTACATTTAGCTTTTCAAAGTAATATTGTGAGTCAAACATTTTGAGTGGACATTTTTCCACATTTAAAAATAAATACAAACAGGAAAATAGATTGTTTTCTGTCTGTATTTATCTGTAGAAATTAGTAACAATAGAAAACTGGTAGTCTTACCTATAAGTTCCTACTATACGTTACTAAAGTGTAGGCAGGGCCTGTAAATTAAATGTCACAACTGGACTTCAACACCCATTGTGCCATCCACTAGTGTCAACATGAAAAACTATATTTTCACTGAAGCAAGGTAGCCTGTTCCACAGGAAAACATTGGGTTACACTATTACATGTAATACATGTTATATCTATCTAGAAAGCAGCTACAAATTTTCCTTTTTGACTTTTTGAAATATTTATTATAAGCACAATTTATTGGTGAATTCAGATTCATGATAACTATTTTGGAAAATATATTTTTGTAAAGTCATCCTTTCCATGCCTAAAGCCTCTGGTTGCCCACCCTGTAGCTGAATTGTTCCTTTCATGAAGTGTGAACTTGCTCAAACAGCTGAGACAAAGGCCTTGGGTGTGCGGAGGTGTTCTGCTCCTGTGGCAGGCTGACCATCTATGCTGTGCCAAGGAACATAATTAACTTTGAAGAAACCTACCTTGTCACAGGCAGATTTAGTTAACATCTGGGATGGAGCAGCTCCAAAACTGGTTTAGAGTAACCACAAGAGGGGATACTCATTTCCAGACCCACACTTCTGGGTGGGTACAAGGAGTAAAAGTGAAGAAGGTTCTGCCATAATGGATTTAGGAAACAGAGGGGCGCTGTGGGTTAGTTTACAGTGAAACACGCAGGAAGTCATTCAAAAGTGGGTTGGTCATCCCTGGGAACTTTTACCCCATTGGTTAGAGAATGGCCAGGAGTGGCCCCATCCACATGCTAGCAATGGGAATACATGTAGTAGTCCCAGTACCCTCCTAAGAACACTTCTGGACCGAAGTAAGATTCAGAAGGGAACTGTCCTTCTCTCGAAAGAACTGAGAAGACTGCATCTGCCTTCATTGTACCCAATGATTTTAAGCAGCCCCAGCTTCAAGAGGTCTTTTTTCCTGCATTGTCAGCTGACCAGTTCTAAATGGACCTACCCTGAACCCTGCTGGTGGCCTCTTCTGGAATGAGTCATGATCCCTAAGCGCTGTCCCCAAGGTCTTGGACCCTTGGCTGGTGGCAAAGTATACTGGTCCCAATATCCTGAAAAATCTGGGACTAGAACATCTTGTTTCGGTCTGTCCAGCTGTTTTACAGAATCGCTGTGATGATTTGTATCACCTTTGTGATGTTGAGGTTTTGTGCTGCATTTTAGATGCACTGAAGACATACTATGGCGCAACATATTATTTGTGCTTTGGTCACTACCAACGTTTGAAATTGCACATGAGACTCTGACAAAGTTAGGGATACTTACTAATTGGCATACTGTAATATATTCTCATTCTTTCATGCTGCACTCAAAGACCTGCAAATTATAATGCACATAAATCTGTAGAAATCTATATTGTGGAAAAGCATTTTAATCATGAAAACATTATTGTTTGTTCTGATCCAACTTTAGGAGGAAGGAGTATGATTTATTCCCTATTTTGTATTCTGAAAGTTTTATGCGATGATATGAATTCAGACACAAAAGTCAAGAGAGCAAAGGATGAACTTTAACAAAATGAATCTTAGCTACATTTATGTGCTGAGACATTTTACTTAGCATTTATTACTGGGAGTCTCTTCCACTCAAAATGTTTTAGCTTTTTTTTTTTAAATGGCATTTATAAGGTCAAGTCTGAGTAGCCTTTTGTAAGAGCCAGAACACGATTTGTTCAACTAAATGGCTATGTAAACTGAAATTAGAAATAGCACAGTTGTGGCATTAAATAAGTTATACTAGAGGTTTACAAAATCGTAGAAGAAAACACACAAACATAACAGATAGTACATTCATGCCAAACTTCACTATTTTAGACATGTGCCGATCGACCCTACCTACACACCCAACAGTGTCAGTGTTATTCAAACCTGTGGTGAAGGGAATTGGCTGTGAAAAAACACGTCAAAAAGCACGATTCTAAATAACAGTGATTGACTGAGCACAATATATTATCACAATCAACTACGTCAAAATGTCTTTAACATATTTAATCAGTGCGGTAATCCTTCACATGACAATATAAAATATTTTATTAATGTAAAAAATACACTATGAGAAAGGCATGTATTTATTCTAGCCAATACCATCTCCACCAATGAAACATTTCTCACTCTATATATAGTAATAAACAAAATATTCTCACACGTCAATGTGAGTTGTAAAATAAATTCATGTATTTGTGTGTGTGAGAACAATATCTGCATTCCTCTCGACATTATTGAATTTCATCTTCAAATCATGTTCTCGAACTTTCTAGTACTATAGATGTCTTCACTACTATAGACTAGTAATTTGAAATATGCGTGTTTGATTGGAATTCACAAATAATTATGTCCACTGCCAGAAATGATCAGAAGTGGTCTATGCATTCTTTCAAATCTGGTTTTGTACAACTTCCTTACCTTGAAAATATTAAAGTGTTGCAAAAGTGTTCAATTCTGTAGACAATTTCAGCAGGCAAGATATGATAGACATATTCTGTAATTATTTGTATACTCCATCCATTTCTTGTTTATTTTGTATTTAATTAAGGCCCATTCTTACCACTCGGGTAGATCCAAATCACCAAATAGCAACTATCCTTTATGAATGGTCTGGAGAACATAGGAGTTTAGGGCACATTGTACAGTGCAAGTTTTTGTGAATCAAATGAGCTTTTGCAAACCGATCTATTTACTATTAGGTCCGTGTGCAAAATTACCATTCAATGAGTGTCACAATATGACCACCTCATTACTATTTATGAGCTAGGTGTCAAAGGTCAGGAGACTACCATGTCTGTTATAGCATTTAAATAAATATTTTTTTTTATTTTAAATGCAGCCTGCTTTCCTTTTGGGAAATGGGGGTAAGTTTAAAAAAAAAAATGGAACACTTCCTAATACCAAATAACTTTTTTTGACATTCACAAAGGAAAAGAAATCCCTTGGGGAGTCGGAAATTATCACATTATTGATTCATTGCATGGTAATAGCAAAATGGAAAGGACACCATAGACACGCCCCTTCCAAACTGTGCATTTCTAAACCCATTTGGAGATTCTGTAACCTTTTAGTGTCTCACTAAATGGGTTTGGTTCATTATAAAAGCCATTTAGCAGTCTTTTTTTTCCAACACAATGTGTTTCAGAAGTCTTACTGAATCAATGGGTGATTGTGCTCAAGTTCAGACTCAAGTGTATCCTCCATGTAGATGGTATTTTAAAAACAAACACGATAGTGGTAGCAGGGACTGTGTTAGCGGATTGTGTTATTGGGAGCAAAACGAGAAAAATGCTCCTTCGAATATAGGGAGTGCTGTTAGGGGACATTTACTCCCTTCTACTAATCTACATTAAAACTATCCATCCTCCCATTTATCCATTCATCCATCCATCCATCCAACCATCCAGCCATCCATCCATCCATTACTCCTTTTTTTATCCTTCTATCCACTCACCATGCTTGATTTAAGTAAGTCACACCTGCACACTTGCCCGTCATCTATGCACACAAAATCTATGTCTATGGATATATATATATATTTAATCAAAAATGGGGTAAAAGAAGGAGCTGTGATCCATTTGGCTTCCTTATCGTAATACAAAAATATCAAAAGAGGAATGGATCACTTGTACCTGAGTAGCCAGGGTTCAATGTACTTACCGTCTTTCAATAAAAACCCTCATTCACGTACACAGGCCGTGAGGCAGTATATCTTGGTTCTCTGCCTTGTTGAAAACGTGACAGCATCATCATTTGGAGTCTTTTCTCCTATGCTTTCCTCCACCAGGAGGAAAAAATACTGGTTATTACAGTAGTGATCAGTGAGGAAAATGTGGAAGTGCTCAAGTGAGGTGAGTTAAAAAAGGAAAACCTCGCATTACCTGAACTGTACCTTTATTCAGTTCTGAATGGCAAGTAAAAACAGTGTTGTGCATGGGAAGACGAATTATTCATCTAATGCACTGAATTGTCCATGTGAACGGTCGACATGTTTCAGCCCCATAAAATTGCCCTCATGGGTCGGGGGCCTTTTTCAGGACCTTAAAATGTGGAGGCTGCGAGTTGTCACAGCATGGGTGAGTGTGACATTGGTTCACCCAATTAGATAAAGGTCATAAAGTACCTTTGAGTCCTTAATTACGGACTTCCTCGGGGTGCCGGCAGGCGAATTGACCTGCTGGCTTGAATGCGCAGCGCAACTTGTGCTCGCTCTCTCCCGGGGCACCGAGTCCAAACTGAATAAAGGTACAGTTCAGGTAAAACAAGGTTTTCCTTTTTTAACTCACCTCACTTGAGCACTTCCTCGTTTTCATCACTGGTCACTACTGTAATAACCAGTGGTTTTTCCTCCTGGTGGAGGAAAGCATACGAGAAAAGAAATCCAATGATGATGCTGTAACGTTTTTAACAAGGTGGAGAACCAAGATATACTGCCTCACAGCCTGTGTACGTGAATGAGGGTTTTTATTGAAAGACGCCAAGTACATTGAACCCTGGTTACTCAGGTACAAGTGATCCATTCCTCTTTTGATATATATATATTTTTATGGGTCTATATATACACGTATTCTTCTGCACTCTTTCATGCACCCACCCATAAGGAAGACATAAACACAAACATACCTTGCATGAATATTGTTTCATCCTTTATCTTTTCTCCTCTCCTCCTCTATTACTTTCATGCTTATCATTACCTCACTCCTCACCTACATTTTTACCCCTCTCTACAACTAAACATCTAATCTCATATCTCTTTGCACACCATCACTTTGCCAAAATGGAATGGTGTGCAACATTTTGATGTGACCTGGAGACAAAGAGTATGATCTAATGGTCAGATCACATCGAAGACACAGCTGTGCACTCTAGCAGTTGCCTTGTGTGTACTCTCCAACTGCAGCTGTCTCCTCAAAAACTAGTCTCTGTTCAGCCACTATCAACTTCACCTCTTTGGTTCTTAACTATCACCAATGAAAACCTCTGCCAGTTCACCTCAAGAGTCAGATGCCACATCCGGCACCCTTGGATTGCCGTGCTAATATGCATTTTATAAAAAAAACAACAGGGTTATTTAGGTTCTTGCGGGCAGATTTCCGGCCCATCAGTATAGGCCTTGGCCTTTGATCCTCTAGTTGAGGACCACCCACTAAATGTAGAGGGCTCCGCCAGGTAAGCAGAGATCTCTGTGCCATGTGCTGAATAGGGGTTGGCGATAAACTGCTCCGACGGCGTAGTTCTTGGAGTTTTGCCTACTCTGCATTATGTTTCTCCACCAACTGTAATGTGGCAGAGTTTTTTCTCATGCGCAGCTCACCAACATTAAGTTGGCGAGCGCAAGTGAGAATTTGTGTCCAATAGCTCAATTTTCAGGTGCTAGAAAGCCACCCGGTGACATTTTCTCAACACGGGCAGTTGCAGCAGGTTGCGACCGTTTGTGTTGAGAAAGCTGTTGATTCAGTAGAAAATCTACTTGAGAGGCAGAAAGAAGCAATGCCCTCGGGTGTACCACACATGCTGTTTGTGACGATTTTACAGAGCAGAAGAAGCTCCCAGCACCACAAATCTGTGCCAGCAGTGCGACGTGTTGAATTTCATCAGCTTGGAGAACTCCCCAGAGTCTCACAGTGATTTTAAGTAACTCAGCAGAATTCCACAGAGTGAAACGACACAAGTTCCGCAGACCACCACTGCAGCGACGCAGATGCTGCAGCTCCAGTGAACTTTGCTGAGGGGTCCCCTGTTTGTTGATTCTACATGGTAAAAGATTGTTTTTCATGAAACACACTCCCAAAGATGGGAGTGTGTTTCTTAAAAACAAAAAGCAATGTTCCTGATGGGCAGAGATTTTTTCTCTGTGCACTGGGGTCATTGATTGACTTCTCAGACCAGGAATGCCATGCATGGCAGTTCAGACAGGGAAATCTAATGATTTTTTCTTTATTGTATATTGGGCAGGAAAATCATCATTGTGAACTCATAGTGAACAAGCTGTCAAGTCAGAGGTTTCCAATGGCAGAGTCAACTGAGGCTGTCTGAAACCCTGCAGTTTCCTCCCTCTAATCGGGACAGGAAATCATGAGTTTGGTGGGGCAGTATCATCGCAGATTTTCTGTGGTCATTCAGATATGTTAACCTCTAAATTACCCCTACTTGACTTGTGTGACTACTATGCACAAAGAGAGGCACATAATTCTGGAATAGAATCCTGATTTGAACGGATTTGTTGGGTACTCTGCTAATAGTTTGTACCTAATTAAGGTAAAGCTATTTGCATTATGACATTTTTCATTACTTAAATACTCATAGCAATGGCTGCATATAAAATGTACACTCGAATATTTGTGTTAGCCATTTTGATGAGTTTGGATCTTCTGACTGCCACGTTCACCTTGTTTCTCTAACTCCATTCTTAAATTGTAATTTGAAAGGTCTTATGAAATACATGGTGCGAGCTCACAAATGATTTGCTCTTACACTTCATGTTTACTGAGAGTCTGTGCAGATCAGTGAAGGCCCTGAGTAATATCGACATAATATTTGTTGCCACAAGCCATTGTGTAAATGGAACAATGACACTCATAACAAAGGCGGAACTCGGAAAAGCAGCAGCAGCTATGTGACACTGATATTCAGATATCTTACAAAAATGCATTACATACTGCATCATAATTTTACCTTTGCCTATTAGCAAATAGTTGGAGTGTGTAGTAATGTGTATATGAGTAGTCTGTTTTAGTAAGTTGAATGTGTAAATAAATGAAGGAAGGGATAAAAACATTTTCATTTGACATGCAAGATCGACAATGTTGCAGGCATTAAAATGTCATCATTCTAGCAAAATAAGTATGCAATATAAATATATTTAGCTTAAAAAGTGGGTTTAGTTCATTTCCCAATTTATACTAATTGCCTATTCCCATAGTTTGATTTTTCTTCCCCATTACCTCATCTTCTGATGTTGAAATCAGTTGTACTTTATTCTATTCCTGCCATCAACAGATCTCACATTTAAGGGGGCATATTGGATTAAACTAACAGCAAACATGTAAAGGAGGATTTAGCAAAGGACATAAGCATGAGCAGTCATTGAATGGACATCAGCCATTGAATGATTGAATTGAGTTTATCAGTTATGAAAATACTTATTTTTAGATATATTAGAAAAGTGTGTCTTTTCCAAGTCTCCAGGCTTGCAAAGGCATAGTTTTAAAACCTTTTTAGCTTCAAAAGTGTGAAACTCAAGAAGGTTAATTTTTTTAATGTGATACAGTTTCATCCATCCTTTCAAGCAGCATGGATGCATTTGAGCTGCTGTTATGGGTCATGCAGGGCTCTGGTCACACCAGTGCTTCTTGGTAGCCTCTACTAATGCAATGCCATACAAGCCCTTCCCCCTACAGCAAAGTGTGGCCACTAGTCTGCCATTTGCAACTAACAAGATTTGTCAATAGAATACCCCAGTTAAGGAAATTAGAATATTGAGGTAGGTAGGCCGAATTTGTATGCATTGTAGTGTGTCCAATGGAATCTGGAGACTTCAGCCAACTGAGTAAAATACTGTGTTCACCCCAAGGTTATATTTAGGCTACCCTGTCTTAGGTTTAAACCTATAATAACTGATAAAACCCATCACAAAAAGACAACCCTTGTCAATTAGAACATAACTATACTAATAAACACCTGCACAACCACAAACTAAAGTGTAAGAGAAGAGTAATTTGTATTTCTTCCTGAAGGGACCAACACAATGTAACTTTGTACAAAGCAGCATGAGAAAGACTGGTCTAAGATTATTCTGCTCAGGGTTTATGGTTTAGGGATTTTAATAACATATTGTTTCTTCCTTTTATCTCTTGCAGTTTTGTGTGCTTGGATTAAGGTGCAGGGTTTAGAAGCATGCTTTAGGTCTGATTTCATCTTTTCATATACTGTAGGGAATCTGGAAATATTAAAATCATATGTGATCTTCTGATAGTGTCTATTTCTTTCACTGATTGGTGAAGTGTCTGGCTCATATGAATCATTGCCAATATGTACTATTGCATTAACCCACAGACACAGAATGGGTAAAACACCTCAGGCATTGAACATTTAGTGCAAGGTGTAGTGAGAGATATCGCTAAAGAGAGCTTCCAATGCGCACATGGGATAATGTTAAAATCACAACTCTAGACTTTTCACGTACCAGCAAAATGTATTGCTGCAAGGTGATCCATTGTTATGTGCAGTACATTCAGCTATTCCTGGCTTTTTTCCAACTACAATTTACTTCTGGGGTTTTTGAGCCGGCAGTTACAATATTAACAGGCAAATGTCAAGTCTCAAAATACAATGTGATGGCTGTTTAAAGCTCAGGACTGACTTAGAGTGAAACATTTGCAATGCGGACACTTGACAGCTGTGAATGTCCACACAACAGAAGCGGCGCCACCTTAATATACTCAGGCAAAGTTTGCAGAAAAGAAGTAGTGAGCACACTTAAAGCATCAGGTTCCAGGTTCCTTGCAATGCAGGGCTACACATTAGTCTGTCGTAATTCAAAATTATACAATGCTGTTGACAGGTCTGACCATCCCTAAATTGTCATTATACTCTGCAAGAAATAGGTGAATGACAACTTGTTTATAAAATCAGTTGATATAGCATGCTTACTTTTTGAATCCATTAATAGTCCTGTAACCCAGACAGAGGGCTGACAGAGGGCTGACAGAGTGAGTGTGAGAATTAATGAGATGTGATAGAAGGCAATGGGATGTGAATGTGAGGGTGCAATATACAAACTTTCTATCCTCAAGACAGTCTAACATAAGACATAATTCCATTGGATACACTGCCAATGTGAAGACACTACATACCATGCATTACGTCCCTTTAAAGAAAATGTGTGCTTAATAACAACACACTTTGTTAACAGTGAAAAATGTACTTGTACACCTATTAAGCAAAAACCATGTTAGAAAAAGATTAGATTAATTTAATGACAACATTTGTATTGAAATGCCTTTACATCTATCTCTAACCCAATCATAAATACATGAAAAAAATCCTTCCCTAATCACAAGAAATTTTAAAAAGTCCATTCCACAAAACGCACACATCAACCCCACCATGACCTAAAATTAGCGGGGTCAGTATAACGAAATCCAACCTCCGTGGCGGTAATTCCATTCTCAGTGTCACTAATTATTAAGGGTGGGTGGTGTTCGCCTAGCAATGTAACGTGGAACCCGGAGTTCCGCAAGCAGGTGGAGTTGCTTGTCCCGCGCGTTCGCATGATGTTTCCGCTGTGCAGCAACGTGGATTGTATGTTCGGGCGGAAATATCGCTCAAATGTCACCATGCATTCGTGCATGGGAACGGCCATTTTATTTGCTTCTCTTTTATGGAGCTGGTGCCTACTTTTAGATCCCGCTTTAATCCTTTCAATTCTTGATTTCTAAAACTTTTTTCTGATCTCTTGTTATTTATTATCTTACCCTCTGTCTTCCTAAGTGTGTATTTTTCTACTTTTTTGTGTGTTTTAGTGATTTCTGTACTTTATGTGTTCTCCCTTCTTCCTTCCTAATTTTGTTTTACTTCCTTCCCTCGTCTTCCTGTTTTTTTTATATAGTTTCTACATTTTTTCTCTTCCACCCCCAGCCTCATGGCAGAGAAGTGTGCCCCAAAAAATAAGGAAGACAGTGCCAGGAAGGGATCCAGCCCCGGACCTTGTTTGTTTTGTCCAGTGCCACCACCCTGGCAGCAAGCGGCAGGCCTGGGTCGGGTTATGGGCTCCAAGAGTGCCAACAGCACTGGGGGAGGGTGCGCCAGGCAGCGTATCGCTGCTCTGGGGTCTGGCGCACCCACAATCAGCTGACACACCAGTGGTCCAAATCGTCAGTTTAGGAAGATTTTGATGCTCCTCGAGGAGAGAATCTTCCCCAGATTGCAGCTGCAGTAGACCCTGTGCCTTAGGGATCACGTACGGCAGAAAACATCCACCGGAAGTCGCTGGCGCACCCAAATGATTTGTTGCCGACTGCTAAATCTTGTGGGAGAATGAGTCTGGCTAGCAAATCTTGTGGCACCTGCAAACAGCCCTGAAAATTTTGGGGGCGATTGCGAGTGCCCGGCAAGTCGCTCCCACATGCGTGGAAGAACATTTCGAGCACACCAACTAAAAAAAAACCTCTGATCCTTTGCAGGGTTTAACGGTAACTCTGTGTTCTCCACGGGACGTGCAATAGCCGAATTCCGCAAACTCCGTGAATGGAGTGGAGTTTTATTCCCGGGTTTACTGATTATGTTCCTAAGCTTCTGGAAGTGTCACAGCACAGAGTAACTGTTGCCGTAATGAAGTCAGAAAATGCCGAGCCCATTTGATATCAAGCTGCCAATCTTGCTACACTCATATTTCTAGACTCCACACTTACCAACCGTGAAGGGTTATTGGATCAACATTGTCACCAATCCTGACTATTCTCCCAATGGGGAACCTGCATTTCTGAACGGACTGCTAAACTGTGGACATTCCATTCTACATGATTCAGAAAATTCTCTAATTACCTACAACTTAGAAAAACAAGAAAGACTTGGATATTCCCCTCACATTCTGATCTTCATCCTCCACTGCTATCAATACAGAATCCTAAGCTATGAATGTTGCATTATTTTACCAATATCAGGTAGTACAAACATGAAGACATTTGCTATACATCAGCCTTACACTTTACTGCATTAGTGGCAAGCATAGGAACAGCTATAGGTATGCAGCAAAAGCACTGAAGCACTTCTTGCGCACTTATGCACAAACATTCACTCCTTTACATGTGTCGCACTTAGGGCCAGATGCACAAAACCATTTATCTCTATAAAAATATCTCTCACTATTCATGTTCCTATTACCTCTTAATGTAGTAGAACACACAGCCAATAGATGGGGGAGATGATGTAGCCTTAAGGTTAGAGCGAGCGACCTCGAAACTGGGAAACCGGGTTCGAGTCTCGACAACGACGCTCAACATCCTGTGATTCTGGGCAAATCACTTAATCTTCCCGTGCCTAACAAAAATGAATGTGTCCATCTGTAACGAAACTGGTGCTCATGTAAAGCGCTCTGATACCTGATATACTCGGGTCTAGTTTGTGTTATATAAAACTATTAAATTTTTTTTTAAATAGCATATGTTTCAAATATTAGAAGAGAAACTGAACCTGCGGATCACATTATTCATATAAATTACTGCATAGCAAGGCTAATTGATATTGGCAAGTGCGTGAGCTGCTGCTCCCACTTTTACCTTCAGGCGGACGCAGACTGCCTTACCTGCAAACACTGCAATTGGGCGGCCTTTCCCCCCTTCAGTCAGACACGTGTGGAGAGCAAAGAGAAGTCTAACACCCCACTTAGACTAGAAGCACGGGGAAGGGAGTCAACTGAAGGCTTTTCTACTAAACACCTGGTCAGTAAAAAAACACGAGCTTCAGCTCTATGACCTTCTAATAGATTCAGCCCAACATTATGTTTCTAACTGAAACATGGCTAAATGAAGGTTCTAATCCCACCATTGCTAGTGCGATCCCCCTGGATACCAGATCCTAAAAAAGGATCGGCCAGGTGGCAGGGGTGAGGCTATAATCTCTAAGAACACTTTCACTTGCTCTTTACTGCCCACCGCGGAGATAGAGGGGGCAGAGAGCCTTGGTTTTCTTCTTGCCGTATCTGCCCACCAAACTATCATGGACGTAGGAATTTTACGGCCGTCTGGGCCAGGTGGAAAGTTCATGGAGTCCATTAGCCATGCTATATCCCCTATTGCCACCAAATATAGTCACTGCCTGGTACTTGGGGGTTTTAATATCCATATGGCAAAACCAGCGGAATCTGAGCCCACGAGCCTGTGCGAATCTCTAGGGATTTTTAATCTGGCCCCTTATGTCCGCCTCCCTACACATGAAAGGGGTCATACGTTGGACCAGATCTTTTCTACTGCCAGGATAGAAATGGACGCGCCCCTCCCGTTAGTATGGTCTGACCATTTTTTGCTGGGTTTCAGAGTCCGTAAGGAGTCAGGCAGTCCTCAATCATACGGCAAGCCTCACGCCTCACGCCAGCAGCTTTAGGCCTTTTCATCAGTTCACCTTGGAGGCATTGCATAGGGCACTTAGTCTACACCCTATCCCTCACAGCAGAAACCTTGAGAGTGATGTGCTCTCCTTAGAGAACTGGATACAGCTCCGTTCTTTGGAGCTTGCCTCTCCTACCACCCGGGCAGCAAAAACTGGTAGAGTCTCAGCCCCATGGTTCACGGAGGCACTTAGGAAGAGCAAAAGTGCTTGCCTTGAGAGAGCGTGGTGGAATAATTTTAATAATTTTAATCCCACGGACAAAATTAAACTGGCCCTGAAAATCCACTACAGTAAAGTCTGCGAAGAAAAGAAACTTTTCTTTTCCTTTAAAATTTAACAGGCCGGGAACAAAAGCAAAGAACTTTCTAAAATTGTAAAAGACTTCTCATCTTCTAATGCAATTGACAGCCCTTTTGCCACTACTGGTGATTGCATTAACCATTTGGCCTGCTATTTCTATGATAAAATCAAAATCATCCAAGATTTTTTTGAGACGCAGCCCCCGGCAATGGAAGTAAATACGGGTCTGCCCCTCCAGGCCAACCCTGATATTGATTTTTCCTCATGCAGTTTCCTCCTATCACTTTGGATAAATCCCTGGAGATAATGAAAGCCCTTAAGTCCGGTTCACCCACCGACCCATGCCAGCTAAAGTACTGGCATCTATTGCTCAGGTGATTAACCCAGCTATCAATCTGGTCCTGAACACCTCTCTGCATGAGGAGCAAATGCCAGAGGGCTGGAAACATGCAAATATTCTCCTGCTTTTAAAGAAATCTGTGGCAGATCCATTGGTAGCCGGTAATTACAGGCCAATATCATTGCTGCCCTTCTTTTCCATGGTTCTGGGAAATATGTAAATACAGTCACCACAGAATATGTGGAGGCCAACCATGTTCTTCACCCGAGTCAGTCTGGTTTCGGAGCAAACTTCAGTACTGAAACTACCTTATTAGACGTCTGTGAAACTATTAAAGCAACACTAGAAAAAGGTGACAAGGCGGTATTGGGATTGCTGGACCTTTCCGCTGCCTTTGATACCGTGCCCCACAACCAACTCCTGCAAAGACTCCAGGAGTACGGCATTAGTGGCACAGTACTTAGATGGTTCACCTCCTTTTTAAGTGGCCGTCAGCAAACAATCTGGGCCCCTCCCTTTTCGGCTCCCATCCCCCCTATGAATGTAGGGGTTCCACAAGGCTCGATTTTGAGCCCAACACTTTTTAAGTTGTACATGGCCCCCCTTGCGCTCCTAGCTGAGGAATACAGCGCACAAATAGTATCTTACGCAGATGACACGCAATTGTTGTTCACCTGTGATAAGGGTGCCAATTTTAGAGGCAGTGAGATAAACACCTGCTTGACAGAGGTGTTTTCCTGGCTTAGACTAAACCAATTGAAATGTAACCCGGAAAAGTTGGAGATTATTTTCTTCGGCTCTCATCCTGGTGAAGCATGGCGCCAATGGGGGCCACAGGATATGTCCCCCCTGTAACCTTAATAAGCACCATGAAGAATCTCGGGGTCAAGCTGGACGCTGACCTGTCCCTAAAGGCTCAGATTCAAACTGTCGCCGGCACATGCTTTGGGCTATTGAAAATGGTAAAGAATTTTCTTCCCCTGCTTCCGGTCTCAAATGGGAAAACTGTAGTCCAGGCCCTGATTGTATCAAGGCTGGACTACGTCAACGCCTTCTACCTGGGTCTCCCTGACTATCTATTAGGTCGCTTGCAGGTGGTCCAGGATGCGGTGGCCAGAGCCATTCTCATGGTATGCCCTAGGGAGCGAATGATCCCCCACCTGATATTCTTGCTCTGGCTACCGGTCTGGATGAGGATCCATTTTAATGCATTGGTCTTGGTCTTCAAGGCCCTCCATAATACAAGGGGCCCTTACATCAGGAAATGGATTCAGCACAATGTCCCACAACAGACTCTCAGGTCCTCAATACAGCTCCTGATGACCATACCAAAGATTTTCCACTCCCGTATGGGTGGTCGATCCTTTCAAGTGGTGGCACCTCGGCTATGGAATAGCTTGCCCCTTTCTCTTTGACAGGTGCAGGATCTTCTCGCCTTTAGGAGGCAACTAAAAACCTGGCTTTTCCAATATTAGTTCTGGGCCTTCCTGCTTGTGTGCACTCTGTCTGTCTCGTGGTCTTTGCAGCGCAGGGACACTCTGTGGAGTAGCTGCATGCTTTACAAATACCTAAAAAACATAATATAACATGACTCAGTTAATGACTGTAATAGTTTTTTAAATTTCAGCTTTTACTTTATTCTGGGCAACCAACTCGCATTCTCACATGGGTAAAAGATCCAGGCGACTCCCTTCTACATTCAGTAACATAACCTGATAGATAAACCAGTCTGCTATGTTGATCTGTATATAAACCATGGAAAATTAGAATAAACACTAGCAGTGCGACATCAGCCTTTCATCATTGTGAGATCATTTAAAATTGCTTGGAAGTAACAATACAACTTAACATTCTTTCAGTTTTTACCTGTATAAATGTGCTTATGCTAAATCTGCAAATAAATTTAGAAGAGTAGAGAAGATCTGAGAGACGGAAGGAAGGAAATAGAAGGGAAGGGGGTAGAACTGTAATGCAATCAAAGATAGAGCAGTGCTATGGGACACACAGAAGAAGGGCTTGCAAAAAGAAGAGGAAGAATTAGAGTTTCTACACACACAACAGGACACATTGGTTAGTTGGCCTGAGGACACTTTGAGCTACTTTGCGGTGTTTTATGGGCCTGCACATTTCGCTGCCCTCTAAACTACATTTCCTTAGATTACTGGGCATGGCTGGCAGCCAAGGCACCACTCAACGTGAAAGCAGGAACTCAAGCAACATTTACAAAGGCATAGCCTAAATTTGAATTAATGACAGAAATCAGTGATGAATCTGGGTGACTTCTGTTGATGTTTGGAGAGTAGTTGGCCTTAAGATAACCAGGAGGAAAACATGTAACTTTCTACCTGAGATACATAACTGTGGATGCAACCAGAGGAGGAAAGCAACATGGAAACAATCATCTGATAGAGAAGAGAGCAGGAAGCCACATGATCAATCTGAGAGGCAGGAGGGTTTGATGGAGATTGGTAGTAGAAGGGGAGAGTAAAGGGGAGGCAAAACAAATCATCACTGCAATATAGATCATAAATGTTGTTTCCTCATTCCATGCACTTGTCAGCTGTGACCATGTGAGGGTATAGTGCACCCTGATTATCAGCACATGTTGGTTCACTAAAGTTGCACATCCTTTCAAAGCTACCACAAGGCGCTGGCTCTAGATTGGAGCCTTCAGGACAACAGTGTCTCTTTTACAGACTTTCCAATGTGTTCCTTCAAGTAAACAAATAACTATGCAATGCTTTTACCAAAGTACACAGTAATAAAATTCACCTCTATGGTCACATTTTCTTCCTTGGGAAAGCAGGAGGGAATAATTTGGCCATCTTGCTATTTCAGCTCATAGCAATGCCTCTGTAGTGCTTTGCCAAAACAATGCCTGCTATGCCAAGTATAGTTAAAGAATTCAAATAATTTTGTCTGATTTGCTAAATGCATGTTTTGCCAGCAATATTCATTGGCGCACCAAAAATCCTTAAATTATTAAGGGTTGGACTTTGAATCATGCTGAGGCTTTTATGTTTGGCAAAAAGAATTGGAGCCCATTACTGATTCATTGACATTTTGGAAAACTAAGGACACTGATAATATATATGCACTGAGAAAGTATGCATTTACTTTCTGATGTCCTCCTGATTTGTTGTCAGTGTGAAATGTGATTAGCATTTTTAGACAAATGTATATGTACATATATTAATGTTAAAGTAAATTTATAGTTTGATGAATATGTCAGTGACAACATTAACTTTTTGAACTAAATAAACCACAGAAATACACCAGCTATAGTAAACAAAGCTAACTATAACTTGCGTCCCACCATGCACTGCTTATGACCTCACATATTACATCACTCGTGACATGTTCTATGACATCATTTATGACATCACTGATGGCATCATCCAAGCTTCTTTTGTACCCATTGCTCTATAAACAAGATTAGCATTAGATCTAGGAAAATAAGTGCAAAATAGCTCAGATAAATATGACGCTTCATTACTGCTACCATACATCAAACCCCCACAGTAAAGTAAGCTGTGTTATATGCAACATTGACCCTATACAATACACTTCATGGGTAGCAGTGCTCATGTTGGCCATGAACCACAGATGAAAGCAAAGTCTGTCCTGCACATAGTGTTCAATATTTATACAACTGTTTAAAGAAAACTAAGTCATTCCAGATATGAAGCTCTGTTAGATAAATAATGGCCTTCCATGTACATTCATTATATGTATCAAACCTCTGACAAGAAGTTGATATGAGTAGAAATGTTGGTACTGTAAACAGTGTTTACTCTATGGAGAAAGTTTACTCTGCCCTACATTGCTAGCAGACAGTGAAATTCACCACAGAGTATTACAAAAAAATCTATTTAGAACAGTGTACGCTCAAAATAGACACTATTTGCTTACAATAACCAAGGTCTAAAGGTGCTAAAGTTCAGCATACCTACAACCTTCATACTGTGCCGAAAAGCTGGATGTTTGTCCAGAAAGTGGTTTTTTTTGTGATTTGGTGTAAATCCGTTCAGTAGTTATTAAGATATCTATCTTTAAAAAATATAGATATCTGTGGATGGGAGTCCTTGCAGTGGACTCATGAATCCTACTAAAATTTGATTGGCTGTCAACACTTCAACCAGGAAGTGTTGGCAGCCATCTTTGGACTCGGCTTGATGCTGAGTCCCAGAAAACAAGTAAAAAAAAGGGGGTAAGTTAGAAATAACCTGAACCCCCGGGCATGGTGGGGGGTCCCTGAGGGACCCCTCTGGCGATAAACAGCATTTTTGATTTTTTGAATTTTGTCGCAGACTCGCAAGTGGATCCGCAAATCTTGAAGTACTGGGTATTTTAGACCCAGCGGTGCAGGGGCACACACCCTATGACTTCGGGGTTTCACCCTGTTCCGGACCTACAGAAACACAGAGTCTTCTGGGTGAAGTCAAAGAATCGTTTATTGGCTGCAGACCAATGACAGGTATCCTAGAAGTACAACAGCGTGTATGTTCTCAGGAGACTGCTGAAAATCATAGCAACGGACTTCTCCTTAAGTACAAAATATCATGCTCCAGGCATACATTCCTTGGTTTACGATATGGTCATATAAAGGCATACATTACAAACGAAAAAGCAGAGTCATGATGACCATCCCACATTCCAGTTCGGCCAGCCCACAATGATTTACACAGGAAGGTTCAGATCCCATGTTTGAAGTAAATAGACCCCCCAATAAATATGAGCATCTCCTGTTTTGGGAAACAAGTCATAAAGCAAGAACAAGCAGGTGTGGAAGAGATTAGCCGGGGGATTGTGTAGAATGAAAGGGTTTTATGACGGGTCAAGCCCTGATACGAATCACAGGTGGAAGGAGGAAGGGGAGCTCGTGAGACCGGTTTGACCCGGGGCAGCAGAGCCAGCTGCCCAGGTCACAGAGAAGTCAGGGGGAAAGCCCGTGTACTGTGAGGCCCGTATTAACTCCATCATAGCCTATGTGAGGGCAATGACAAGATGGCCACTGCTTCCAAAATGGAACCCGCGTAGTTGAGCAGAATACGTGTACACAGTGCATTCGTAGCTAGAACGGCACATAAAGCACTCGTACGTGCCGCATTTACCATTTGCGGTTCGCTAATACCAAAATAGACAGAGGTAGGGCCCTGTCCCCTACGCGGTTCCGAATACCAAAGTACGACAGACCCTCCTTTTGCCCTTACATAGGCAATCACTATACTCATCTTAATCCGAGTCTAGGTCAATGTTCACGAAGTCATGGAGATCTTGCTGTAGCATCATCCTATTACTTAGCTCGTCCCTCGATACAGGTTTCCTTACACATAAGGTAGCACAGAGGCCACATATCGCAGGAGCACACTGTATGCATAGACAGAACAGGAAAAGAATGGCTAAGATCATTCCAATGACCATCAGAACTTTCCAACCCCAGGCAGATATCAATTCCCAGAACCATCCCATCAGTGACCAATCTCCCTTATCCACGTGTATGGCTTCAGATATTTTATGGAGTTTGGAGATGGCTTGATACACTGTTGGAGCATTATCTGGTATGAAAATGCAGCAACTGGATTGGATGACCTTGCATACCCCACCGCGGTCTGCAAGAATAACGTCTAGGACCATGCGGTTCTGCAAAGTCATAAGGCGATCCGCTTGGAGCTCAGCTGTCAAATTACTAAGGGCACCAGCCGTTACATTGACGGTGGATTCAACCACACGAGTCAGCTGTCTCAGGTTCCTACTATTGACCATAGGTCCCCAAAACGGCAGGAAACCCAGGAAAAAGTCTCCTGCTTCCTGACCGGCAGTGTCCTCCTTACTAATCACACCTCTCACAACTCTGGTCTTGTGATAGTCAGAGGCAGCAGTAAATGTCGGCGGTAGCAAGTTCGCAATATAACATGTGCCCGAGAAATCAGGGGGCAACCACGTATATGCTCGGTCATGACAGATGAAATATGTGCCCTTAGCAGCCAAAAACGCAGGGGAAAACTGTGACGGGAAAGTGTACGTTTCAGTACAGTCACTTCTTCCCAGTTGAGCCCTAGGGTTCTGACCATTACCCTGTAAGCAGAACCGACCCATGTGGGGTACGACCCAGATTGGAGATGAGATTTTTCGCTGTCTTTCACCCAGACTGATACTATACCCCGTCGCGTTCCATCCTACATAAGGTCTCAGCTCTTCTTTGGGAATGGACGAGTATGCATTAATATCCCTACTCATATCGGCAACTCCTTTCATCAAAGCCTTATTATTGGTGATGGGTCTGATGGAACGCGGTGGGCGAGGGGAGTATGTATCTAGGGCGTAGAGAAACATGGTTTGGAATGCCCATGACGATCCATTGTAACTGTACGGTAGCACCAGGTAGGGAATACCCTTGTTAGTGGTATGGGGCATTAACCCACAGACCCAGCAATTGGTCGTATTCATTACCAGTTGGTGCTGGTGCAAGAGTTGGATAAACGAGTTATTTACGAACTCTGATCGTCGGGTCTGTTCGTGCTCAGGCAAAGGGTGAAAAGAGTGAGAGGAGGCAGTAGAAAGAGATATAGGCTGTTGAGTGGGTGCAATGGGTTTTGGAGCAGAGAAAAACACACATCCTATAATAAACATCATGATACTACACAGTGTAACAAAGCACAAAAAGACAAAACATTTACTTTTTACAATTCTACACATCCTTGTTTGAGAGTTCATTTCCTCAATCGGTCTCTCCATCCTACAAAACTCCATCCTCTACTCGGGCCGCTCGCGGTGGATGAGTTTCTTCTGCTAAGGAGTACGCCTGTCAGTCCAGGGAAACGCCCTAGACCAACCAGAACCGTTGACCTAGCGTCTTCGGCCTGTACCCCAAAGTCTTGGCACCGCGACCCTGCGGCAGAACCCGGATGGTGGTTCGAAAAACAAAAATCAAGAAAGTCCTTCAGATGGGAGAGCAAAAAATGTCAAAAGGGAAATAATGAGGAAATCTTTATTTGTCCATGGGCCTAGGTCTCAAGTTATAGCGGAGACGGCCAGGTGCTGTTTGGTCTTGAAACAAAAGTTCAGGCTCAGTGGTGTCCAGTCGATTTGATGGCGGCACAGCTTCCTGCAGAATATTGTCACTCTCTTGGACTGAAGCTGTGTCTTTTAGGCGTGCGTCACTGAATGGTACAAAGCGAGGTACAATGTCTGTCTCTGAGTCGGCGATACCCTCGTTGACCCACTGGTCATATGGCAGAGGCAAGGGAACTACCTTGCAGTGAGTACCATGAATCCAGTGCTTCTTCCCTTTTACTCGCACTGCTGATCTTGTCGAAAGAAGAACAAGATGGGGGCCGATCCAGCGAGGTTCGTCGTTGCCCTTACGCTGGAAATTCCGGACCAGGACCCACGAGCCAGGGTTGATGGGGTGTCCAGGAGGTTCAGAGGCTTGGGGAAGAGTATCATGTACCTGTTGGTGCAAAACACGCAGTTTAACAGTCAAATCATACAGGTAATCGAGCAGTACTGGATGCTCTATTTCACTGAACTTCGTAGGCCTTGGCACACCCCATACGTTGGCCGGGCGGCCAAAGACTACTTCATAAGGACTAAGTCCCACTCGTGAGTGTATCGTCATTCTGGTGGACAAGAGTGCTAGAGGCAGAGCGTCAGGCCACTTAAGACCAGTGCTCGCCTGGATTTTGGCTAACTTGAGCTTTAAGGCTCCATTGTAGCGTTCAACTAGTCCAGCTGATTGGGGGTGATTTGCAGCGTGGAATTTCTGCCTTATGCCTAAACCTTCACATACATTCTTCATCACTTTACCCACAAACTCACTACCATTATCACACCATACCATTCTCGGCATCCCAAACCTGGGGAAAAACTCCTTCACAAGGGCTTTGGCTGTGGATAGGGCAGTGTTATCTTTCAGAGGATAAGCCTCTACCCATTTGGAAAAAGCACAAACAACCACCAATACATATTTCAGGTTGTTGCATCTTTCCATGTGAATAAAGTCCAGCTGCAAAACTTCGAATGGACATGATGGGGGTGCAAAGTGACCGGCCGGAGTTGGGGTTCCCCTACCAGGGTTGTACTTCAAGCATACTATGCAATTCTTGACCACATTCTCTGCACACTTGGGAATCCCAACATTCTGCCATACTGGAGCCAACAACTTACAGATACCTTTCGTACTGATATGCGCCATTCCATGTGCCATAGTAACCACTGGAAGCACATATGCATCAGGCAACAACCATCGTCTATGTTCTGTCAGGTCAATCCAACAACCATTCTCATCCAACTTACCCATACTCTCTCTCCACTTGCTTAACTCTTCTTCTGTAGCTTCAGCCTGAAGCGACTTCACACTCTCTATTGTGTTCTCACACATTCCCACATCATTAACCCATCTTGCGGGGCCTGCAACATACATTCTAGTCTTCACATTCTGTGCTGTCTCTCTCGCGGTCTCATCAGCAAACGCATTCCCACGTCCAACATCATCTGTGACTTTCCTATGCGCACTGCATTTCATGATCGCAACTTGCAAAGGTAGGGTCAGTGACTCAAGGAGATCATTCACCAACTTGCCATTCTGAATTTTAGCTCCATGCGACGTCAGGAACCCACGCTCTTTCCACAAACGCCCAAAATTATGAGCCACGCCAAAGGCGTACTGGCTATCTGTGTATATGTTCACTCTCATTCCTTCCGACAACACACATGCTCTCGTGAGGGCGATCAATTCTGCTGCTTGGGCCGAATTATGTGGCACTCATGCAGTTTCCACGACCGTATGTAAAGTCGTGATAGCATATGCAGCAGTCGTGTCACCATTAGGGAGCTTGAAACATGACCCATCTACCCATAAAGTGCCATCACATTCAGTCAGGGGAGTATCTTTGAGATCTACTCTCCCTTTCGTCTCTTCTTCTGTCCTGAACAGACAGTCATGTTGCTCAATCTCATCTGAGTCTGCTGGAATCGGCAATAATGTGGCTGGATTCAGCGTATTGCATCTTTTTATGTGTATGTGATTCGCTAACAGTGTGAGTTCATACCCTGATAATCGCGCACTAGTCAAGTGTTGTGTCTTGGTTCTATTTAATAATGTGTCTACAGCGTGTGGAACCATGACAATCAATGTGTTGTCCATTACCAGACCAGCAGATTGTCGGATAGACATCGCTGCAGCAGCTGTCGCTCTCAGACAGCTTGGCAATGCCCTCGCTACAGGGTCCAAGGTGGATGAAAAATACGCGCATGGGCGCGGTCTGTCGCCAAAAGGCTGTGTTAACACTGACAACGCACATCCATCTTTCTCGTAAACATACAATGTAAAAGGCTTGCTATAGTCAGGAGTGCCCAACACAGGAGCTGAACATAATGCATTGCGTAATTCCACAAAACTTTTCTGACACTCTTCAGACCATGGGATAGGATTCGGTGTGTCTTTGCATGTTAATGCTAATAAAGGTTTTGCCAACAAAGAAAAACTAGGGATCCAATGCCTACAGTATGAGGTGATGCCCAAGAAAGCACGCACTTCTCTCTGTGTCTTTGGCACACTCAACTGTGCAATGGCTTGAATTCTTTCTGGGGTCAGTCTCCTTCCCTCCTTCGATAAGAGATGACCTAAGTAGGTCACTTCTTGTCGACAATATTGCAGCTTAGAGAGAGACACTTTGTGATGGTAAGCGGATAAATGGCGCAACAGTGACAATGTGGCTCCTTTACAGATCTTTTCAGTATCCGCAGCGATCAGTAAATCGTCCACGTACTGGATCAGGATAGCGCCACTAGGTAAAACAAGTGCATCAAGCTGCGCTTTCAAAGCTTGACTGTATATGGATGGACTCTCGCAGTAGCCTTGGGGAGCGCGTTTGAAGCGGAAGCTTCGGCCTCCCAGACTAAAACCAAAAATGTCTCTGCTCTCTTCTGCAATTGGGATACTAAAGAAAGCATTCTTTAAATCGATCACTGAAAACCATGCAGCAGAGGCTGGAATCATCGTTAACAAGGCAGTTATATCAGGGACAACCGGAAACTGAGGCACAACAATCTTATTAACCTCTCTAAGATCAATCACAAATCTGTAAACAGGTGGCTGTGAAGGGTCCGTTCGTTTTAAGACAGGTAAAATCGGACTATTGCAAACGTTGCCTCTTGTCTCTTCAATCACACCCTTATTAATCAAGTCGCTGACAATGTCTAACAATGCTTTCTGGCCTTCATTAGAGATCTTGTACTGGGGAATACGTGGCAGTCTGACATTAGCCTTTAAAGTCACCACATATGGTGGTATTTCCAAGAGGCCCACATCATTGGGACCAGTAGCCCAAAGGGCATCCGGAAGGGATGACAATTCAGGTGGCATCGTGTTTTTAGACAAATACATTGGAGAAACCACTTGCTTGCCTAATGTAAGTTGTACTCCTGAAGGAGAACAATACAGTGTAGCGTGCAATCTTTTCAACAAATCTAATCCCAGCAAATTCTCACCACAACCTGTTGTCAGGATCAGGGGCGCTTTCAGCTCGCAAGGTCCAACGGAAAGTGACATGGGACTGGAAATCGGGTTCCTAACCGGGGCGCCAGAAAAACCTACTGAAACATTTATATCGCCAGACAAAGGTGCGCCAGGGAGTTTGGAATGCATGATTGAACTCTTTGCAGCACCAGTGTCTAGCAGAAAAGGCTCCGTTACATTTGCTGTAGTCACCTCAACATACGGTCCACTCTGATCCACTGGCACTGAAACAACTCCCTCTCTCTGTCTATGGCTATCCTAGTAATCATTATTCTCTGCATCACCATCTTCTGCATAATAATCATTATTGTAATACTGAGCCGTATTACTAGTCGCATTAGCTTGCTGATCAAAACTATTAATGGCGCTTTGGGGCGGAAGGGGACGCGCGTTTTGGGGAACACTCCCACGCCCTCTGCCTCTAGGAGCTTGCTGACCACCTCTACCTCTTACGCCATACGCATTACCGTTCCGTTGCATTAATTTAGGACAACTATATTTAAAATGACCTTCCTCTTTGCAGTATGAACATTGGTTGGGACCTACAGGGACACGTGGTTGATAATACCCATTCATTTGCTGATTAGTCTGAAATTGTTGGGGTTGGTGATAGACACCTTGGGGTTGTCTATAATTATTACCGCCGCCACGTGGTGGATAGGCCTGCTGTAAAAGGACCTTTGTCTTTAGTTCCTTCGTTTTCTTCTCCGTTCTATCTTTCTCGTCTTTATCTCTGTTCTCATAATACTGTGCAGTAGCCAGTATTTGCGCTGAAGAAGAAACAGCCCAAGAACTCTCTGAATCTTTCAACTTTTTACACAGGTCAGGGAGTAAATTCTGCACAAACTTATCCACAAACAACCGTTGGCCACCCTCAGTACTCATATCTTGCCCACTGTGGTCAATAAACGTTTCCTCAAACCTAGTAAAGAAGTCTGACACTGTCTCATCTTTCTTTTGCTTACATGCAGATAACTTGTCCCAATTTACGCGCATCGCAGGCATTATTGTCTTCATATACGTGATGATTCTACCAGGCAATTCAGCTACTAAAGGTTCTGGTTTCGCACCACCCGTTTGTCTAGCATCAGCAGCAACAATGTTAGCCCAGGTATCCCCTAGTTCTGCATTGTGATCTACATTACGAATTGATCCCCATAGAGGCTGTGGAACAACATTACCAAACAACATGTCTATGTCGGCCAGATTCATAATGCATGACCCTGCCGTCTGTGACAACTCTTTATAATAACCTGCTGGGTTTTTACGGGGATCAGGCAAGGACTGCTTAAGTGCTAACACCTCAGAGCGCTTCCATGGAACATGCACCCAAACACGTTGGAAATGCGCTGGCACAGCGGGGTTATTGCCGACAGCTGCAACTGCTTCTTTCCATACCGGGGGAACTTCTCTCATAGGGTATTGTCGCGCTTTTGCCTTTTTCCCCACAAGGACCTCTTGTTCAAACAATGACTGTTGGCAATCGTCATTCCTTAAGGACAATACAACCGCAACTGCTTTATCTACTTCGCGGTCCACAATTATACCAGTTCCAAAATCGAACCTCACTCTACACAATTCCTGCGGGTTCGGATTTCTACCACTATCCTCCAATTCTTCACAGAGAATTTCGCACATTTTCTCGAATACATATCTCTGTTTCGGGGCATCCCATTGATGGAAAGTGTGAACAACCGATTCCACATCATACAGTGAAGGAAAAACGATCCATCTACGCGCCATGTGATCTATTACCTTTTTCTCATCGGGGTTAGGCAATTGGCTGCGCAACTGCTTACGCTGTACACCAGGAGTTGCACCAGATGACCCAAAGAGAGGCGACATTAATGTAGTAACCACATTGGCTAAACGCTGTCGCGCTGAAGGAGAAGCTGAGGCGAGAACAGGGGGAAAAACAGAGGGAAGAAAAGAGGATGTAGAGACAGGTACTGGAGTGGTAGAAGGAAGAGCGTTAGGGGAGGCAGTTACTGAATTAAGCAAAGTCGCAGGAAGTGCGGGGGTAGTTGGAAGCACTACCGGAGGCGCTTGAGAGGACTGCGCTACAGGAATAGGAACTGGTTGCAAAGCAACTGGCGGTTGCGGCAAGGCTTGCAGTATATGCACTGGAGGTGGCATATTTACAAGCTGGGGAGGCGCCGTGGCAGTTTGAGCATACGGGGTGGCGAACTCAACAAATGCGACATTAAGGGATCTTTCTCCTTTTCTTCTGACTCATCCTGCTTAGAATGTGGCAAAGCTGGGTAACATTTGTCAATCCCTAACTTACGCTGCCTGTGCAATTGCTCATTCATTTGCTCCTCTTCATTATCTTTAAATTGTACAGCTGCTTGCATTACTGACATACCTCTCTCTCTCTTATTCTTTTTCGCTAGCTTAATTTCCTTCTGTTTGGCTTCCTTTCGCCATAAGCGGAAAGAGTCAAACATCGCCGGCCGGGCTTTCTTCTTAAACAATTTAATTTCCAGGTTATCTAAAATATCGGTATCAAAACTACCATTTTGGGGCCATTTTAAAACACCGTCTTTCCTGGTGTAGTGGATCCACACTTCGTTATATGCAATGGGGCCTACGCCATGTTTCACATAGAGCTCATAAGTTGGAGTTCCAACCGGAGGAACCGGACATGATTCTTCCAGCTGGAAATCTTTTCCACAACCCAAACAGAATAATCTACCAAATAGTCCAGAACCAGGCATCTTCGCTCACTAGTCTAGATCCAAACGTCAAAGGATTATCGATTACGATATTCTCGTGAATACACGAGTCCTCTGGCTTTGGGGTTTGCAAACACCAAATCACCAATTACCAAATCAAATCAAACGATCCCGAGGGATACCAAAACAAATGGGAGACGCTCCACTTATACTTAACTGAATATTGCTGATCGATGACGTCACCAGAAGACTCTCTCGATTGTTTCGCTCTCTCAAACTCGTCAAGGGTCCAAAACAGGTCGATTAATCAGGGCAGCAGTCCTTCGTAGCCGTCGGGACGCGGAGAACCTCGCAGAAAAGACTTTCGGACCACGTCGACATGCAGGGGTCGATGAAGTGGCGGCCTTCCTCCTGAATTTCCACACGAAGCTCCTCACGAACCTCTGGCTTGGACTGGTACCGCTGAAATCGGCCCGAGTTGGGCGCCAAACTGAAGTACTGGGTATTTTAGACCCAGCGGTGCAGGGGCACACACCCTATGACTTCGGGGTTTCACCCTGTTCCGGACCTACAGAAACACAGAGTCTTCTGGGTGAAGTCAAAGAATCGTTTATTGGCTGCAGACCAATGACAGGTATCCTAGAAGTACAACAGCGTGTATGTTCTCAGGAGACTGCTGAAAATCATAGCAACGGACTTCTCCTTAAGTACAAAATATCATGCTCCAGGCATACATTCCTTGGTTTACGATATGGTCATATAAAGGCATACATTACAAACGAAAAAGCAGAGTCATGATGACCATCCCACATTCCAGTTCGGCCAGCCCACAATGATTTACACAGGAAGGTTCAGATCCCATGTTTGAAGTAAATAGACCCCCCAATAAATATGAGCATCTCCTGTTTTGGGAAACAAGTCATAAAGCAAGAACAAGCAGGTGTGGAAGAGATTAGCCGGGGGATTGTGTAGAATGAAAGGGTTTTATGACGGGTCAAGCCCTGATACGAATCACAGGTGGAAGGAGGAAGGGGAGCTCGTGAGACCGGTTTGACCCGGGGCAGCAGAGCCAGCTGCCCAGGTCACAGAGAAGTCAGGGGGAAAGCCCGTGTACTGTGAGGCCCGTATTAACTCCATCATAGCCTATGTGAGGGCAATGACAAGATGGCCACTGCTTCCAAAATGGAACCCGCGTAGTTGAGCAGAATACGTGTACACAGTGCATTCGTAGCTAGAACGGCACATAAAGCACTCGTACGTGCCGCATTTACCATTTGCGGTTCGCTAATACCAAAATAGACAGAGGTAGGGCCCTGTCCCCTACGCGGTTCCGAATACCAAAGTACGACAATCTGAGGCAAAATTAAAACAAAAAAAGAAAGCGCGGGCTCCCGCAATTGCTCTGGAAAAACTCCTGGGTGGGTCAGGTCCAGGGGGCATGAAGTTAATGAAGGAGAGGGGCTCATGGGGCCCCCCTTCTAGGGTTTTATTAAGCACTGGAGATTGTCAGCTCCCCGAGGGACAACATTAAGAATATGAGGGCCCTGGGGACTGCCATCTCCCCAAGACATTGTTTGTATAAAAATGCTAGGGGCACATACATAAAAAAAAATAAAAAAAACAATGCGGGGGACCGCCACCACCCCGGGGCTAAAATAAATTATAATGCATGGGGGGCTCCTTCCCACTCACGCAGCCCCAGGGACCACCATCTCCAAGGGTCACATATACAATAATGAAGTGGGTGTGTTGTGGACCCACAGCCCCGGGGACCACTGCAAGGTCCCTACTCTATTTTAGAAATCAATTTTAAAAAATAAGGAAATGGCCAAGCCCCGTGGAGATGGTGTCCCGGGGGCCAAAATCGTTCTAGGAGGGCCGGGCTGCCCCCCTCCCTCTTTTATTTTAATATTAGTATTAAAAAAGGGGCAAGCCCCAGGGGATAGGGTCCCCGGGCACGAAAATGGCCCAGGAGGGGGGCTAGGCCCACCTCCTTTAAAATAAAAAAAATCTATAAAAAGAAAAGGCCGGTCCCTGTGGGATGGGGATCCCAGGGCCAAAATCGGCCAGGCTGCACGGCCTCCTCACCCATTAAAAAAAGGGCTGGTCCCGGGGGATGGGGTCGATGGGGCCTGAAAAATCAAAGGTTACAGGGAAGTTATAGTTAGGCTCAGATTTCAGTCATACAAAACCATTGAAGTTCAGCAATTATAGTTACCTGAGCTAACTATAACTTACTCTGCTTTAATGTACTGCTCATGGCCTCACATATTATATCACTCATGACATGGTCAGTGTCATCACTGATGAAAAAATTGATGGCATCTCAAACGACATCACTTATAACATCGCTGATTCAGTTATAATATTTTTATATCATTAATGAATCCACGTATTGTAATTCACTCTTTGCAGGCCTCCCCAAGATCCACCTTTCTTCTTTAAAATCGATCCTTCCTTTGGTGGCGAGCTTCATCTGGGGGCCAAAAGAATCAACCATATCACGTGTATGCCGATAACTCTTTGCTGGCTTCCTGTTGAAGCCAGGTCAATATATAAGACTACTTGTATCACCCATAATGTCATTCATACTTCCACCCCTTGCTATCTAACTACCAAACTCAAAATTCCAGGTGGATCCAGGCCCTCATGTTATGCCGAAAACCTACTACTCACACCTTGACTTTCAAAAGGAAAAGACTTATGGCACAATCTTTCTCCGGAAGTGCGACCACAATTTAGAACCCACTTCCTCCATACATTCGCACTACCACCTCTTTCTGCATCTTCAAAAAGGACCTTAAAACTCTTCTCTTCCAAATACACTGTTACCAATAATTCTCTCACTGACTGTTTCATGTTCCTGACCTGAGAGCTAGTTCGACCTTCCTCTTCAACAGTGGGATATGTGCTTTTGAAACCCTAATCACTCCAACTTTAGTTTGCAATGTGTAATTTTTTTGTTAATATATATTTTGTGTGATATGTAACCATCCCTCTGCGTAGCTGTAGTATTTATACGTTTTGTCACCTCTACCATGTCACCTGGAATGTCTGATCTAATGTACTTCACTCTATTGTAAAGTGCTCTGACACCTCTAGGTAAAGAAAGCGCTATATAAAAATGCATAAAAAAATAAATGTAAGGTTTGAGAGGATCCGGTGCGAGGGGTGGGAGGAGGAACGTTTCCAAGGGCCGTAGAACAGTTGCGTAATCCTTGTCACCTGTGTCACATTACCATGACACTCTGGAATGTACGCTTAGTGTAGTGATCATATTTTGCAATAATATCTGACCCTTGTTTAATGTTTTCGTGGGTAGCAAGAACATGTTCCATGCTGTGACCTGTTGCCCTTGAATTCACAATGGTTTGCGCGGAAGCCATTTATATTTTCATGCAGCTGGGTGACTAATGATTTCCTGTTTTTTAATTAACAATAAACATTAAAGACATTACTTTACCAGATGTCTCGAATTTCTGGATAAGCATCCAGCAATCATTTTTATATGTATTTCTGTCTTTTCATTACGATAGAAACCAGGCTAATCGTGGAAGAAAAATGGCAATACGTTTTGCTCCGTTGCATCATAATGCCTCTATTCGACTTCTTACTTAAAACAGTTGCGTGCACCTACTGCAAATGTGTAATTAACTCGTTTTTATCTACTAACTTCTCAATACTAAATAAACGTGATAGCCCCTAGAGAAATAGTTTTCTTCAAGTGCACTGCAGTGACAATGTAGATTTCTGTTTATTAGTGTTGTGTGTGTGTGTGCAAACATATGTTATGATGGTCGTGAAATGATGGCTGGCCTGCAAATTAATTAAAGAGAGAGAAACAAACTATTTTGAAGAAATTAGAGCAGGCTTTGTTTTCTCCAGCCTAACAGCACCCACTGCCTCAAAAGGAAATGGAGAAATAGAGCACACTCTTACATTTAGGGGCACATTATCAAGCACGGCGTTAAAATTATCGCAGAAAACTGCCGCTAAAGCGGCGATAATGGGCTTGATAATATGCCACAGAGAATTCCAATAGAAGCCCATGTTGACACCAGAACATGGGCTTCTATGGGAATTCTCAAGGGCATATTATCAAGCCCATTATCGCCGCTTTAGCGGAAGTTTTCTGCCACTAAAGCGGCGATAATTTTAACGCCGTTTCTCGATAATATGCCCCTTAGTGAGTAGTGGATGCCCTCGGAGCCAAGCCAATGCATAGGTCAGCACAGTAACCCACACGCGAATCTAGGCTAGATCTAGAATGGACAGTCTGAGCATGGAAGTCACCATTTTATTATGCCTGGGAAACCATGCCTTAGGGAGGTACCTGGTCTAGAAAAGCTACATATCACCATTATCGAATTTAACATGGCTTCCAAACTAGAGGAATAAACTGAACAGAATTTAACCGAAAATATTGACAGACTACAGTCTTCAGAAGTTACACAATGTAGTGGTACAGTCAGCAAAAAATAAGGGAAGCATGTCCAAGATAGTGGCATGATTTCTGAAACCACGTAACGGAGATGCGGAGAGTGATGGCCAAATGTGACATTTGGTCCATCACTTGAAGCGCTTACCATGGTTGAGGATTATCATTTCTGAAGAGGGTTTTTCATGAGCCATTAGACCCCAAATGACCTCCCTCTTCCTCTATTGCCACACTGGTTTCTGAGATCATAGATTTTAAGAGTTTAAAAAGAATGTTTAAAGGGGTTTATGTTCTACCACATTTTCAAAGGTAATCCAGCTGCCTTCCAGTGTGTCCTTCCCTATAAGCTATTCACAGAATTTAAAGACATTTGTCATAGTTCAAATATCATCCTGAATTTATCCTGTGGATGGCAATCATTGACTAAAATTAAGCCCCTCTCAAATGGTATGCTCTCTGTTTCACATCAGCGTCTCTTTATTTTCGACCAAGATTAATATTTGGGAATGATGCCACTCATAAGAATAGGGGGTGGGGGGCAGTGATTCTAATTTATCAGGACACACTTAAAGACAAAATAGTTTGGGACCTTAAATCTCAACCCTACCAATGCCTTTACAGTAGCATTTGAACAAACATGACTCCCGGCTCGGACGTATTATTTACCACAGTCCTAGCAAAGTTGCAGCTTCTTAGAAGAACTAACGGAATACACCCTCTTTAAGAATTTGTCTGACTCAAACAATGTACAATAAGGAGATTTCGGGATCCACTGAGTAGACAACTCAGACACAAGTGTAAAAACAGTGGTACAATTCCTGGGGGGTAACATTAAATAATACTCTGTCATACCCAACCATAAATTATGTGTAACTTTAGATCTCATAATCATCAAAGAGAGACAATAAATTGTTATTACCTGCTAAGTGTTAACCGGTTGGATGACCAGCAGATTCCATTTGTCATACCCTTCACCAAAATAGAATCAAAAGGACAACCAAAATGCCCCCTAGTTAACTGCAGAAACCTGATCTATATGGATAGAAAATACCTAAAGGAAAATTGCTAGTAAATTACTCTCCCATTCAACCAAATTTCTCTAAAGAGATTTAAATCAGCAAACATTAAATTACGGTATCACAGCAGAATCTACCTTAGATAAAGTGACCCCACCAAAAATTCAAAGGAGAGAGAAATAAAGAAAATGGCACATTTGTTCTCAAATTACCTGAACGATAACAGGATGTTGGTCACAGCAATGAAAGGAGTGTAAAACAGCAATCAATCCACAATCTAATCACACTAATCAGAGCAAGCAATATTTAAAACACAAGACAAGTCCTAATGCTTTCTTAAAATGCAAAATTATTGCAAAAACAAAAAAACTCTTTCAAAGATAAATAAAATAGTAAACCCTCCTACCTGCTCTTGCAGATACCTCTAAAGAGAAAGGCAAACAATTTGTCCAGCTCTTTTTTGAGCAAATATGAAAAGTAAGGTATTCTATTCAGTCGAACCATGTGTCTTAGTGCCGCAGTGCTTCCAGCAGCGAGTCCCCTCAGAACCCAGTAGGCCCAAAAAAAGATGACTTGGAGTGTGACCCAGTTGTGGGCTTTCCCAGCAGTCCCAATCAGATGAGTCATCTGCATGCATACTCAGTGGCTGCACTTAACAGACTCATGTGTCCTCTCTCTGCCTCACTCCAGTAGCAATCAAAAGTGTTCCTGCCATCTCCATGTGGAGTAAGGTTCCACACTCCTATCCTCAATCCTGAGCCAGGGTGCCAGTACTCCCTTGGTGTCCTCACTCATTCAACATGGATCGGGTAAGTCATAGTCAGTGTGGCACCTGGTGACCTATGGGGCATCACTGTTCACGGGCTCTGGTGCGATCCACTTGGCACAATTACTACTGACAGCCTCTCCTGGCATACTGGGTGGCAACACCACTGCCAAGCAATGCTTCAGCCCTTGCCGTATGGCAGTCTTTACCATGGGGGCTCCTCCTGGCTTACGATGTCATCACAATGGTGGCATGCAGGCTTCAGCCCTTCTCTTCAAGTCAGTCTTTTTCACGGCAACCCCACCTGACATATGGGGTTGCCATCATGGTTCTATGCGGGCTTCCACCTTTACTGCATGGCAATCTCTTCGATGGCTATTTTCACAGTGGCCATCTCCTAGCATACGGGGGTCGCTGAATCAGTTCTGCACACAGGCAATGACCTCTTTGGTGCAGCAGCTGTTCTGCTCATACCTCACACCCGGAGTCCACTGGACAGGGCTCCCCACTGGACCTTGCTTCCTCCAATGCTGTCATCTTCCTCACAGGGCACACTGGTCTTGGCAAGCAGACAAGCGCTATTATTCCAGACTCCAGGGCAGGTGATTGCTGTTGTCCCCACACCCAGCAAGGAGGCTAGCAGGCCTTGGTTACAGTCCTAGTTACAGGCAAAAGTCTTGCAGAGCTTCCCCTTCTCACACAGCCCTTCTGACTACTGGCAGATGACAATTTGTGGGGTCTCAAACACCCCTTCTTATAGTCCATTTCCGGAGGACACCAAATGTGATTTATGGTCTAGGTCTTTGAAGGTTTATTTTGGGGTCTGCTTCTTTTGAAGTGCATACTTCTCCCTCTTCCTCTTGAAATGCTGTCTGCACAGCAGGAGCGATTCTGAAGCTGATAGTCCCACAACACATGCCATGGGAAGCTCTAGCGTTCACACCTGAATATCAGCCACAATTATGTATGCATTGAAAGGTTAATCTCAGGCTCCCAGCTTTACTCTATATGATTCCCTTATCAGCCCCATCTCCTTGCTGAGATGTGTCTAGTCCCCTTC
This sequence comes from Triturus cristatus, assembly GCF_964204655.1. Lineage (NCBI taxonomy): Eukaryota > Metazoa > Chordata > Amphibia > Caudata > Salamandridae > Triturus > Triturus cristatus. The sequence goes on along the minus strand of NC_140593.1, from coordinate 469,315,123 downwards.
CCTGTGATATTTCCCTGAATGAGAGAACAAACTTTCAAGTGTATTGGGGGAGCATAGCTCTTTGTTCCCCAGTGTGTCTCACACAGCTCACAGGAATGCTGCAGTACACAATTCTTGTCTGGGGGAATTTCTCTACCTCCTTCTGTCTTCACCATGCAGGCCTGGGTCACTCGAAATGGGACCTAGGGTCCTCCATGTAGCCTCCCCAGGGTGGAGAATGAGATGCTAACATCTTCCACGCTACCTCCCGCAGTGAGTAGGACTTGAACGTCACAGCCTGGCATTGAAGGCAGAAAATCCCTTTGATGCTCCCACCTGAAAGATTCCCAATAATAGCTCACACCTCAGGCTGCTCTGAAAGCACTTCCCAGAACCTTGAAGATGTTTTATATGAATGATGATCAGTATGCATAGCATGCTGTAATCATCACTACTGTTCAGTGATCAGGAGCAAAACGCAGCCACACAAACACTGATCACAATGGAGAGATCCCATTGGAAAGGCGAGAATCTTTCCTTTTCAATGTTACCTCTCCCTAGTGGGTCCCTGCTTAGTGCCTCAGGTGGGTGATCTCTAAGAAGTGGTGTACCCACTGGACCAGCAGAGTGTGTAAGTGGGTAAGCAGTCCACCAAGAGTGACCAATTACTCCCCCAACTATGGAAGGCAATAGGTATTTGGTATGCTTACCCCCGAGGGCAGAACAACCATTAGATCGCAGGGTTTTATTGTTTTTAAAAACAAATGGGGTGAAGGCCGGACTGTCCAGGCATCAGGATAAACCCCCAAAGTCTTTACGTCCTCTGGTTTCAGATTGGTGGATTAAAGCCCAATCTGGTCACTAAAAGGGGGGACAGAAAACACACTAGATACATGGGATTAGAGTTTTTTTTATATTGGTGTTGGGGCTGACCCATCCTGGCATTGGGCCACACTCCCACCTCTGGGAAACAGGCTTTCTGACCCCTTTCTGTGGCATATTGGCGGATTTACCCCCAATCTTCCCTCCGTAGGAAGGCAGAAAGCCCTCTAACAGTAGGATAGGTGTTTCTTTCAAATGAAAAGAATGGGATAGTGGCACTCTGGTCCTTCCATCAGCCACCCCCGTTCCCTGAAGCCCAACGAGTCTCTCTGCTTATGCAACCCTTGTCACTTTTTGGCCCAAGTACACTACACATGCCCCATATGGCACTTACTTTCCTTGATAGTCAAGCCTGCCTGCTGCATGAACTGAAGCACATTCTGAAGGTGGACCAGTTAGTCTTGCCAGCTGCAGTTGTAAACTGCAATGTCATCCAAAAAGACAGCTCTGAACTCCTCCAGCCCACCAGGACTTGGTTGACCAACCTCTGGAAAGTCAAAAGATAATTCTTTACGCTGAAAGGCATCATCAAATTTGCAAGTACCCCTTCAGAGTAGAGAATGTGAATCTCTCTGTGTAAACCCCTTTCAGAGGTCCACTGGGAAAATAGGAGCTACTGGGCTCAACCGTGAAGGCTGAGGCCTTTCACTCCTGTCTTTGGCCCGGCCTACTATGGGCTCGGAGCAACTGGGATACATTAGTAGCACTGAACGAGCATTACAAGGATTTTTAGGGGTGGAGGCAGGTACAAGGTGAATGCATGCTCAAGACTCAAAATACATTCAGTAACCCAATACATTATTGCCCAGTCCGATATTTTCTTTTATGGAAAAAGTAGTAGTTATATATGAACACAAAGTGAAATACGGCACACCACAAATATTATACATAGTCTTCTTAAGGCCAGAGCACTACCTATAACCAATTATGCCTCTGAGTCTCTTGTCTCTGTCTAAGGATAGTAGTTATTGCCTATTTATGTAATTCAACATACAGACTAGGCCCTGCTAGTGAGTGCAAGTTTTATACGTTCCATAATGGCTTTTAATAAGTCAATGTATATACGTGCTGTAGCACCTCAGTCACAGCAAGTTTCCCAAGAGGCCCGACGCCCGGTATTCATTCTTACTTGTTCTTGCTGGCGTGATGATACAGAAGTGCTGGGAACGTGTCAGTGACCCGGCAGTAAGCAGATGTTAGGATGCTGCACGTGAGGTGGCAGGCATGCACGGCACTCCTCCAGTTGCGTGGTAAGTCTTCATGAGTCCAGCAGCAGGTTTGGTGGTTGAATCAATGCTCTGCTTCCGTGGGCTGCAGATGTGCTACTTTTCACTGTTGTATGGTGTTACAGAGTAACAGCCCTCTCTTTTCACCGTGGCCTCAACCTTGCATATGAGGGTTGCAGACAGTGGTACACAGGTCGAGGACTCCCCTTCAGATTACAGCACTGCACAGCGTGGCAGCCCTCTTCGTCACACAGTGAGGCACTAGGGCATTGTCCCTTAAGCTTCACAGTGGCCTCCTCCTGGCATACGAGGTTTGCAACTTGGTTGATTGCTCTGGGTACCACACATTTTAAGACAACCAATAACAACTATATATCACTGAGAACAGTAGAGTCTGTCAAATTTAATAGTATATTACTTCTGTAGATCGGCCCCTAGGACAAAAAAGTACAGATTCATTTATTTCTATTTTTTCCTACATAATGTTACTATTGTTATTTTCAATGACTAGTTACTTTGGAAAAACCCTGAGTGATCTACACTTTTCTGAATTCTGTATCTTGTCTATGTTTCACAATTATACAGCCTTCTCGGTTCATGGATTTCTCCCCTCTTCCCTGCACAAATTGCAAGTAGGTAGAAACCACAATAAAAAGAAAATAGGAAATTATTGACTACCAATTAGACAATTGCAAAAGCTGTGGTGAAAAAACGTATTTTTCAGAAAGGTTCCTGTTCCCAAAAGTTGGATAGAGGGAGATCTTCGCAAAATAAGCTTATTTTGTAATACCATTTTCAGAAAACAAAAATATACAATTTCTTGCACAGCACTTTTTCACACTTTTAGAAAAAAGTAAATGTTGCCAAATTTCGACTATTTCTTCAGTTCCCTTTGGTGGAAAACCAAACACCCAGGTCACCTTTATAAACCCCAATATTCGGCTGTGTGCCAAGTGTCCTAAAAACAAACAAAATGTCTCAATAGTGGGAGCTGGAGGCAGGAGAGAAGGCATAGCACTTAAGGGGCGAGAAAGAATCTCTAACTAACTTTCTCAGAATGGCTCTAAGACGTATGTTGTGTGGTGTGACACAATATGTTTGATTTGGCAATGCTTTGCCAACTATGTTGCATTACTGTCAAGATGTCTGCAGATTTTATCACAAAGAGGCCCCCCATCCCTCCCTAATGACAAACAACAACCTTGAGGCTGTGAGCACGGAAATCTTATGAAGATTTCCACAAGTAACATCACCTTAAAATTTACTTAGTGAACCTGGAATTTCCATGCTTTACTAATTTCAATAATCTTTGCCACCGTATTAGAATGGAGCATTAGACAAAATAGACATCATTATTTGCATTTGATGTTCTGTCAATAAAGAGAGGTTTGGTGAAATTTCAAAAGTTTATTTTCTCTTTAAGTGATTAGTGGGTATTTTTGTTCTTTTTATTTGGATTAGTCAAATAGGTCCAATTACAAAAATAAGTCTGGTTAGAACAAGCATAGAAAATAACAGCATGTTCCATTCAGAATTTGATCCCTATTCTAAACTGAAGGACCTATTGTATCCTAATGAGAATCAGTAAAGAGTTCCCTTTGGAAAGAGCAACAGTTAAGGCAGGTAGAAGGAAAGAACCACAGAAGTGACTATGATTGACATAGGGAGAGAAAGTGTTCTCACTTAGAGCAAGGATAATCGAAGAAAATCACAATTAGCAATAGCTTATGGTAATTCAAGCTAGCAGCATAGAGTGCTAAGGGGCATGGCAGGGTAGCAGTGCATGGAATGCATTGACTCTCTAGCTAGGAACACATTTTATATAGAAAAGTCACTAAACATGTTGCAAAAACAGGTTAATATGTCATCAAAATCCAATGGAGGAAGATTTTCTGATGATCCTTCGTCTTTGTCCCCGATTTCCAGGATAAACGTTCATGTTGATATGAAGTCACTCAGATGAGCAAACATATACAATAAGCGAACATATACAATTAGCAAACATATACAATTAGTGAACATATAACAATTAGCGAACATATAACAATTAGCGAAAATATGCAGGGAGAAACAATGTATTATTGTTTTAAATATATATATATATATATCACACACAAGAGGGTCCAGGGAAGAACTATGCTACACTATAGAAACTTCTATCCTATATGTCTTCCAGACTCATAATACCCACACAATATATAGGGTAGCACTAATAAAAGATATGTGAAAAACCTGAAAATGGGCACAACCAGGTTATGGACGAAAACCCTCGCTCACCCGAGGGTGACATGCTTCATCATAGGGTTCCTCCAGCACACGGGGACCGCTAGGTACCCCGTGTGGGCTATGACTTTACCCAAGAGGGAAGGAGCAGGAGTGCAAAGCACGTGTTGGTTCTACCAACTCAGTATAGTAAGGAGGGGCAGAGTGCAAATGAAAAAGTGAAAAGTGTATTAAAAACTACCTACATAGGGTCAACAACTTTATTCTTCCTTCCTATGTGGTAGTCAGTTAAAACGCAAGTGAATATAGGGTTATGAGCAAATACCCTATCTAGTGATCAACATGTTTCTGCCCTAGCAACAATGTAGTTCAAGGTATTCATCAGGATCAAAAGACAGTCACTCTGCTGTATCAAGTGTATAAATCATAATGTGGTTCTTAGACCTCAATTTATTGACCATCACGCGCATATGTCGATCAATATGGTAGGTCAGAAGGCTCTGCAAAACAATATTAATAAAACCACATCTTAACAGTGAACTTTCACCAGTGTATACCATTACTCAAAATCAGTGCCCAATGAAGGGAAAATTCTTACCTAAAGCATACTAAGTATGTGTCAACTCAACCTTCTACAGAGTCTCACACCATGTCAGTTTTGCTAGTCGAGGGTTAAAATATATAAACATGTTAAAATGATTGATTTTACTCCTATTGCAGACACCACCGCATTAAGTCAACTGAGAAACAGATCCAAAAACTGGACACACAGGGCTCAGACATATGTGTATCAAAAGCATAATGGTGTATTAACCAGTACATTGTAGCAACAACTAAATTATGTACAAGGGCCATAACCATTGTAGATACATTTCTATCTCTTACGTAAAAGCACATGTCTTAACATAGAACTGTGCAGTATTCAACCCCTGGGGTGTAAATACTAGTAGCCTCAAACTCTAATTCACACCGTGAGCGAGTAATGCTAGCCCCATATATCAAGGTTTTAGAGTGAACCAGCCTTTATATTAGAGAGTTTGTAAACGTGTAGGTGCGGTAAAAACCAAACCAACAACAAATCGTTTCCCAACTCCATAGTTTGCGGTGTAAGTATGACTCCCCGCTCACCTTCAATAACCCATGGCACTCTTTCAGAGACTCTGGAGGGGGCACCGGGTGCTCCGTTCATGTTACTATATATCCGGATGTAAAGGCTGGAACCCGTGCCCCACCCGACGTGAGTATCACGTGATCGCAATCTCACGTCCAGTTTCTATTGAAACGGAGTAAACAAAAACTCCGATCGTAACTAACTGAGTGCAGCGGCTTGTGTTTACTTGATATATTTCCCCACTCCAGAGATATCAGAGGATTTAGATATAGGGAGATAGAAAACACTATAAATATGATCTTATTCCATCAGTGTGCAAGATATATAGGGCTCATCATTAGCATGCAAAACAAAAGTAGTTCAAAGAGCCCTTTGAACTTATTTTTATAGCTCAGGTAATATTACTATTAGACATGTAGACGTTTAGTCTGACCATGTCTGTTGTAGAAATAGCTAGATATGGATAAAGGGCAAACCATGCAGCCGCATAGTATCTATATTGGTATTAATGGGAGCCCACAGCACACCAGGGTATATTGTCATTAAGGCCTATCTGATGGCTACCCAATCTAAACACCCATCGTTGTTCTCTATGGAACAATATGGTCTCAAGGTTCCTATGGTAATGGGGTTTATCCAATACCATGAAAAGATTTAGGTCCCGCACTCCATATTTTCAAGTTAATCAAAAGTTGAAAGGGAGCTATCCTGGTATGCGCTTCGTCCTCAAGAGCGCGATGAGAGTAATCAAAACGGTTGATGATATTGATGATATCAGACCCAGGATGCACCGTGCCAATGGAGGTAATGAAATCCTCGTGAGCCAAATGTATTCAATGTCCACCACGTTTTCTCACATAAGATTCGTTTTATTGTACATTCGTTGAAAGTATAGAACAAGGTGATTCCAATTTTCAAGTGCTGCACAATGTCCAAACGCCTTAGATACAGGATGTTAAAATCCCAAGTTCCGAATAATGTCAGAAGTATAACCCAATGCATTTCGGGCGATTACTGCCCTTCATCAGGGTTTCTTTTCTGTAAAGTTAAAAAAGAAAAGGAATTGCCATTACAATAATATGGACTTGGTATTCACAACATTACATCTTCTCTTCCCAGTTATCCAAACTCCCATGAAAACGACACTTTCCCTCTACGAAAGCGCAACTGAACGCTTTCACAATTAATTACCAAATTTGACCATATTGTTATCAACCTCCCAACATCCTCCATATTCTACAATAACCATAAACTGAAATTGATTAGGTGATCCTCCATACCTCAAATATCCATTCAGATGCAAACATAACGTATTTGCAAAATGCATTGGGTTAAACTACTGACATTATTCAGAGCTTGGGATTTTAACATGCTGTATCTAAGGCGTTTGGGCATTGTGCAGCACTTGAAAATTGGAATCACCTTTTTCTACAATTTCAATGAATGTACAATAAACCAAATCTTATGTGAGAAAACGTGGTGTACATTGAATACATTTGGTTTACGCGGATTTCACTACGCCCATTGGCACGATGCATCCTGGGTCTGATATCATCAATATCTGCAACCGTTTTGTTTATCCAATACCACCCAGCTAAGGTCTTGCTCTGTGTGCCCAGCATCCAGGAAGTGTATGGTGAGTTTTGTATTGGATTTTTTGCATTTAATAGAACTTTTGTGTTCAATCATCCTGGTTTTAACTTTTCGGGTTGTCATGCCCATGCCCACGTAGTTCAATTTGCAAGGGCATTGTATTAAGTAAACAACTGCCTCTGAGTTGCAATTTGTGTGGCTAGTTAATAACCAGGGAATTTTAAAACCCAAATCCAGTTGTAGTGTACGTGTGGTCAAATGACAAACCACAGAAGCACCACACGGAAAATTACCTTGAACCGGTGTACAAGTATGGATAGTCCGTAACTGGTTTATATCACGTGGGACTCTCGACCGAGAGTGTACCAAAATACTACCAAGGTTTCTACTTCATTTTAAAGCAAAAAGAGGTCTCTCACAAATCTTTTAACCTTTGTTCAAGATGTGCCAGTTGGAATTAGTGGCTTTCTTAATCGTTGTGCTGAGGTGGCTGAAAGTACTGACACACACCAAGCGATTAGAGGGAAGTTTAGCATGTGTTTCTAAAAAAGCCTCCCGGTTTTTGTTCCTGGCTCTCTTATTTGCATTCCATATCAGACGTGTTGGATACTGTTGTGTGAGGAGGTGTGCACTAAGAGTGGTTGCGTGTTTATGGTACATGCTAAGTTCAGTGCAATTTCTCCTCAACCGTAAAAATTGTCCAATCGGAAGATTATCGCGGGGAGCGCGTGGATGGAAACTTTTGTAGTTCAGGAGAGCATTACACGCCATTGGTTTTTGATAAAAGTTCTGTAAATATCTTCCCATCTCTCGGATACAGTCTCAAATCAAGGAATAGTAGTGTCTCATTGCTAGCTTTACATGTAAATTTAAGATGGATGTTGAGGGAATTAAGCCAATTGGAAAATTCTAGTAATTAATTTAGGTCCCCTTCCCATATGACAAGAATGTCATCAATGTAGTGCTTCCAAAGGGATTCCCCACTGGGTAGATGTGTGTTTCTTTGAACCAATGCATGAAAAGATTGGCCATGCTGGGGGCACAAGTGCTGCCCATCGAAGTGCCCATTACCTGCCAATACAATTGATCTACAAAGGAGAAAAAGTTCTCTCTCATGGCTAAATTGGCACATTTCATCACAAAGGCCGTGGGTGTTAGGTCACTGCGAAGGTTTTTTCCAATAGATCTTTGATGGTCCGGAGAATTTCCTCTCGGGGAATATTAGTATAAAGGGCCTCAACATCCAATGAAGCCATGAGATGTTTCGCCGGATCAGATTCGATTGTGGCCAGATAAGATAAGACATGTTTAGTGTCCTGCAAATAAGATGGCATCTTAGCCACCAATGGTCGAAGAAACCAGTTAATAAATTGTGACAGTGGTTCTAATAAAGAACCAATGCCCGAAACTATGGGCTGACCGGGAGGGGGCCTCTGACTTTTGTATATCTTCGGCAAGATGTAAAATGCCGGGATCTTTGGGTGTGAGGAATTCTGCCTCATTTCTGGTAATCCATCCAGCTTCAATTGCCTCCTTAACAAGACTGCGAATCGTATTCTGTAGTCTTATAGTGGGGTCGCGCATGATAGGTTTATAATATTTGGTATTTTGTAGCTGTCGTAAACATTCTGTGTGATAAGCTACCGCATCCATCACTACAGTCGCTCCACCTTTATCAGCTTGTTTAATAACAATCAAATGGTCTGTGCCTAGTTCATGTGCACATCGTTTTTCTGCTTTATTCATATTGAAGAATGGCTTGATGGCTCTATTTTTCTCCACATTGAAAGATTGAATAACAGCTTTTACAAATGTCGCTACCTCAGGGGGTAGTTGTTGTAGAGTAAGTAGAAATTAAGATATATTTCTCAGGCCCGTATTATCTGAGTTTTCTGGCCTTGTATCCACAGTGTTCTCAAAAAAGAAAGACAGGTGAATTTTGCGAAAGAAAGCAAAAAGTTCTTGGTGAGTTTTAAAATCGTCACCCATGTACGTAGGCACCAAACCTAATCCCCTGTTGAGTATCGTAGTTTCCAAAGTATTAAGGATTTTCTGACTCAGGTTGACTTTCAGGTTGTTGTGGCACTGGTCGATGCTCCCGACATGCTCCGTGTGATCCGTTGTTCCAAGGCAGGATCCCACTGTACCTGAGGTCTCTGTTGTTCCGGTCGTGACTCTGGTCGACGATCTCTGTTGTTTCTTCTTCTTCCTCTTCGTCCCCTGTCCTGCCCTAAAAAAGGTCCTTGATAACCAGGTCCTTGATAGGGAAACGTTTGGAAAGGTGGTGGTTGGAATTGCCACGGTTGTGGCAGCCACCAGACATTAGTTGGAGGTCTATAAGCAAAATGGCCCGTCCTCTCATCTGTCCAGGGTGTTGGACAGTCTCTGTATCACTGGAACCTCAGTCATCTGATTGACTCCAGTCATCTGAGTTTGAGGTCCATTCGTCTGTGTTCTGGCGCCATCCACATGCTCCTCTTCTATAATTCTATTTAATTGGCTGTGTGGTATATTCATCAGTTATATATGGGCAGCTCCTTTCTTGAGTGAATCTATCCATATCTTTTTTCAATTTGTTCACCTTGTATTTGATAAAATCATCCTTAGTTTTGTTCAGAGTCTTGGTGATTTCTTCTAAACGTTTTTTGTAGAAGGTGATTTGAGCAGAACATTTTAGCTGATTTTCCAATGTTTGGATCTCAATCATCAGCATATCTGATGTTTCTTTCGCTGTGGTAATCAGTAAAATCAGCCAATCTCTAGAGCACTTCCAAGCAATCTTGGACCAGTTAATCTTAAAGACTTTATTGTCAAGAAACAACTTAAGGGTATTAGAAACAACTAAACCCTGGGGTGCTATATTGGCTCCCAGATATTCAGTGAGAATGGCTGCATGTAAAGCTGTACGCATGTGTTGCCTCTTTAAATTAGTTTGTTTATTCCATTCCTCAGTTAATGCAAGTGTATGATGAAGCATGTCACCCTCAGGTGAGTCAGGGTTTTCATCCATAACCTGGTTGTGCCCATTTTCAGGTTTTTCATATATCTTTTATTAGTGATTAGTGCTACTTTAAATATATATATGCATGCAAGAAGCACTTCTGATTATAACAGAAATATAGAATTGTTTAAAGAAGATCTGGTTAATATTGGTATTCTGTACCCCCACATCCTAATCATTTTGATGGGAGATTTTAATCATTCACTGTTTTCTAAGGTTGTGGATGAAAAATACGAGGACAGTTTAGCTGCTTTTAATATACACAAAAACCACAGTGGTAGGGACAATTTGCGCTGTGAAATGAATTATTAGTACTGTCTATGAATATGAACCCTTGCTACTAGGTTAACAATACGACGACCACCAGCATCGTAATTTAGGCAAACAAAGTTAACCTCAAACATCAACAAATTTTGAAAACCGAGCAAGAGGGTTTCAGAGTAAAGATCATGTAATAATGCAAATGCACATCAAAATTAAAGATCTCTGATTAAATTCCAGATGTTCATATCTTGTCTTTATTTCTTGAAAAAACTTCTTCGCTGCAAGCCCACTGCCAGCCAACACGTGTTTCGTCCTGACATTAATAGGTCATGGACTTCATCAGGGCTGAAGACAAAGAGATAACCAAATTTCATAAAGTATATGCTAAAAGTAACAACAGAATACGTACAAATATTCTAACATCAAAAACTAAAAAGCAAAATATGCAACTTATTGAGATGCTTTAAACCTGATAGATAAACATGATGGTTGGAGCAAGAAATATAAAGTGTAATGTCACCGAAAAATTAGAGATTGTAAATGGTGTGTATAACAGAAAAGGGGAAACTGCAGGGAGGGAGTGGAGATTGTAAAGAAAAAGAAAAGACCCTGTGAAAATCAATATATTTAGAGTTCAGTAAAAGTTGTCAGAAGATTTGTATAGTCTAGTGAAATCGAGAGAAGGTAAGTAAACTAAGAAGAAATGAAGGACAGATTAAACTGAACACTTGTGCCCTTGACGGGGGCATGATAGAAAAGGAATATTATCTTTAATAAAGGGAAACTAAGTCAAAGTGACCTGCCAGTGAAGTTAAACTATTGACTAGTATGATATACTATCAATTAATACGAATATGGTCTGGAATTAGAACATATAATACTGAGAACTCACCAATACTTAGTATTATCAGTAAACGTATCTTATAGGTCCAGGAGCCAAGGAAACAACGTCTGCAATCTACGAGTGAAAATTAATATTGCTAATATTCTGTCCAAATAACTAAAACAATTAATAAGCCAGTGGCAGTTGATATTAAAAAGCGTACCAATCAAATCTCGGGCTGATGGCTCCAATCCAGAAATTTTCAAATTATGTCGATCTGATATGTTCAACTCTAGGTATCATTCATGTAACCTAAGACAAAAGGTAAACTAAACTTCACCAAACAGTCAGCAACGATAAACAAAAATTAAAGAGCTGCCTTTCTCAACAGAAATAGTTATAAAGGAAACACTAGTTAGTAACACTATCTACTTTTGTCCATAAACAAACTAGCAAAAGCAACAGAGGACCATGTCGCTTAATAGTATGTGGTAGGGCCAAAAACAGAAATCAAGAAACCCGTGGAATGTATAAATGAGCAACTTCTCTAAATAATAAATGGTATCAGTGATAATAGTCTGAAAAGTGCCACCTCGGTAAAGCACTGTTCAACGCTCTGAATTCGCAGAGCTAATTCTATTTAAATAACCAAATTCAAATGCTCCAATACACAGTAGACCCAAGAAACGTATTCAGATATCCCACTAAGCATGTATCCGTAATTACCTTAAAGTATTAGATAGGGTCCAATATCTTGACCTCTCGTATTATTCTCGGCGTTTGCAATGGGCGCCATATTGGTGTGGGAATATATAGCCCTTCTAAACGACGGACTATGTGACTGAGAATTGATGCCTCTGATATGCGCCATATTGAAACGGAAACGAAATTTATCGATCAAACTACGTAAACCATTGAGAAAGTGTAAGCTAAATGAGGCTAAGCCTATAAGTAAAAGGTAAATTATAATAAACGACTGCCATATCCGGGTCTCCGCTCTGAACAATTCACAGTTTCCAGGGCGTCTAAGTTACGCGCCATCTTGGATTGGGCTCAATGCACTATGGTCAAGGCGTCTAAATTACGCGCCATCTTGAAAAGGGCTGGGATGCCCCTCGCGTAACTAAAAAGTATTCAGAAATAAAATAAATTCATTTTCAAACCTCTAAATGATAGTCACGCATATCTTGTTAGATTGAGTTCTTAACAGAGGTTAATTAAGTAGATAAAGAATTGGTAACAGTATTTTGACTCCACAGGAAAGAAAAAAGAAGAAGGAATAAAGTTACAGAAACCAAAGTGACCCCACCATAGTAAGGTTTCTGTGAGAAAAGGCATACAATAATATACAACATATTAATTCGTGTACAATACTTCTTCGATTTAACAGTACTATCAAATGTAACCAGCCTATATATATTGCTGAAAGGTCATTTAAAGGAGAGTTTACAGTCATCCAGTAAAACTAAGGTAAGGCATAAGGAGAGGAGTACATAGTAAATCTCAAAGAAATCCACAGTAAATATACGATATTTAACACAATTGATTAGAGTTCAACTTCATAACCTGTAACTGGCGTTAATGGGAGTAATTGAAATACTAACATTGAGTTATGTACCCAAGAAGTACTGTAATTCATTTTCAATATTAATCCCCATATTTACCGCATGTAACCTCAGAATCCAACGAGCTTCAGTCTGCCGCAGCTTTAATTCTCGATTACCACCTCTAATGTCACTTGATACAGTTTCCAGAGCATGAAATTTAAAGCTCTGTTGTTTGTTCTGCTCTGAGCATTCTAAAGCATGATGGACTATTGGGTATCTATCATCCATATTTTTCAACGCTCTGAAATGTTCAGCAATTCGAGTTTTGAGATTTCTAACTGTGCTGCCCACATAAATCATAGAGCATTTACAGATGATAACATAAATCACATACTTTGTATTACAATTAATATACTGGGTTATGTGAAATTTTCTGGATCCATTGTATGTGAATTCTTTTGTTCCAGATAAAGCATGTTTGCACATACTGCAATCACCACATTTGTGAAAACCCAAACTTCTGCTTTGGAGCCAAGACATAGGTGCCGATCACGATCCGGCAAAAACCGGGTACGAACCGTCGGACGGAGCAGATTCTCCGTCCGACGCGTACCCGGTCGTCAAAATATACAAACATGGAATTACGATTCGCACGGGTACACCATTACCGTACGAATCGTAAAAAAGACCGACCGAACAAAAAACACCTACCAATGCGATCCGGGAAAGCGCCGACCTGACGTCGGGACGCACGCAGCCAGCCATTCACGACCCAGGAATCACGATTCGCACCGACGTCACCCCGCACGGTGAATATTTTGCGGCAGCCAAAAACTGCCGGGAAATCAGGACGACGCGAACAAGGACCACCAGTACGCGACGGACAGACGGCGACGCGAACAAGGAGGACCAGTATGTGACGGACACACAGGACGACGCCACCAAGGAGGACCCGTACGCGACAGGACGACGCGATCAAGGAGGACCCGTACGCGACAGGACGACGCGAGCAAGGAGTACCAGTACGCGACGGACAGACATGGACCCGAACCTACGAGTCATCCCTGCCCTCATAGCAGTACACCTCCTCTACAGGTTACGACGCAGACGCCGCAGAAGGTCAGAATAACTAAGGGAGGGGGGAAAGTGGGGTGGGGTGGGGGTGGCACGACCAGGGCAGGCCACAAAACAACCACATAAGTCACACACCACACATGGCCTGGACATACCTGACTCCCATGCCCTGGTCACCACGAGGGGGTGGGGGCGTGTCCTGATAAGCCAGCGACCGCCACAACGGAAGTCCGTCACCACGCGAACCGGCAACACAACCAGACAGGTACGTCCCGTACCCACGCCTGAAGAGCGTGGGTACGAGTCGGACCACGCCCACACACGTCACCCCAACAATGGCGGGACGGATCGCACCCACGTGGCAAAGGCCTGGGTACGGGCCGCACAAACATCACATAGCGTGGGGACGGATATGTACGGACCCCACCCCCACCCCGTATGCAAGGAGCGTACCCCCCACCCCAACAGTGAAAGTACGACCCGTACCCCCACCCGCGGACGTACGGAGCGTACCCCCACCCCAACAGTGTAAGTCCGACCCGTACCCTCACCCGCGTATGCATGGAGCGTACCCCCATGCCAACAGTGTAAGTACGACTCGAACCCCCACCCACGAATGCAAGGAGCGTACCCCCCAGCCCAACAGTGTAAGTACAACCCGTACCCCCACCCGCGTATGCAAGGAGCGTACCCCCCATGCCAACAGTGTCAGTATGACCCGTACCCCCACCCGCGGACGTACGGAGCGTACCCCCAGCCCAACAGTGTAAGTACGACCCGTACCCCCACCCGCGGACGTACGGAGCGTACCCCCAGCCCAACAGTGTAAGTACGACCCGTACCCCCACCCGCGGACGCACGGAGCGTACCCCCAGCCCAACAGTGTAAGTACGACCCGTACCCCCACCCGCGGACGTACGGAGCGTACCCCCAGCCCAACAGTGTAAGTACGACCCGTACCCCCACCCGCGGACGCACGGAGCGTACCCCCAGCCCAACAGTGCAAGTACGACCCGTACCCCCACCCGCGGACGTACGGAGCGTACCCCCAGCCCAACAGTGTAAGTACGACCCGTACCCCCACCCGCGTATGCATGGAGCGTACCCCCCATGCCAACAGTGTAAGTACGACTCGAACCCCCACCCACGAATGCAAGGAGCGTACCCCCCTGCCCAACAGTGTAAGTACGACCCGTACCCCCACCCGCGGACGTACGGAGCGTACCCCCAGCCCAACAGTGTAAGTACGACCCGTACCCCCACCCGCGGACGCACGGAGCGTACCCCCAGCCCAACAGTGTAAGTACGACCCGTACCCCCACCCGCGGACGTACGGAGCGTACCCCCAGCCCAACAGTGTAAGTACGACCCGTACCCCCACCCGCGGACGCACGGAGCGTACCCCCAGCCCAACAGTGCAAGTACGACCCGTACCCCCACCCGCGGACGTACGGAGCGTACCCCCAGCCCAACAGTGTAAGTACGACCCGTACCCCCACCCGCGTATGCATGGAGCGTACCCCCCATGCCAACAGTGTAAGTACGACTCGAACCCCCACCCACGAATGCAAGGAGCGTACCCCCCTGCCCAACAGTGTAAGTACGACCCGTACCCCCACCCGCGGACGTACGGAGCGTACCCCCAGCCCAACAGTGTAAGTACGACCCGTACCCCCACCCGCGGACGCACGGAGCGTACCCCCAGCCCAACAGTGTAAGTACGACCCGTACCCCCACCCGCGGACGTACGGAGCGTACCCCCAGCCCAACAGTGTAAGTACGACCCGTACCCCCACCCGCGGACGCACGGAGCGTACCCCCAGCCCAACAGTGTAAGTACGACCCGTACCCCCACCCGCGGACGTACGGAGCGTACCCCCAGCCCAACAGTGTAAGTACGACCCGTACCCCCACCCGCGGACGCACGGAGCGTACCCCCAGCCCAACAGTGTAAGTACGACCCGTACCCCCACCCGCGGACGCACGGAGCGTACCCCCAGCCCAACAGTGTAAGTACGACCCGTACCCCCACCCGCGGACGTACGGAGCGTACCCCCAGCCCAACAGTGTAAGTACGACCCGTACCCCCACCCGCGGACGCACGGAGCGTACCCCCAGCCCAACAGTGTAAGTACGACCCGTACCCCCACCCGCGGACGTACGGAGCGTACCCCCACCACACCAGTGTCAGTAGACTCGTACCCTCACCTCTAATGCAGTGTGCGTAACCCCACCGTGTATGTGCCAAGCGCACATATCCAGAAATCGGAGGTGTGTGTGCAGAGTCCACCCAGCAGTGCCCTGAGACAGGAGGGGTGGGTGCCCATCACTCCCAGCAGTGCCCAGAGACAGGAGGGGTGTGTGCAGAGTCCTCCCAGCAGTGCCCTGAGACAGGAGGGGTGGGTGCAGAGTCCTCCCAGCAGTGCCCTGAGACAGGAGGGGTGGGTGTGGAGTCCTCCCAGCAGTGCCCTGAGACAGGAGGGGTGGGTGCAGAGTCCTCCCAGCAGTGCCCTGACACAGGAGGGGTGGGTGCAGAGTCCTCCCAGCAGTGCCCAGACACAGGAGGGGTGGGTGTGGAGTCCTCCCAGCAGTGCCCTGAGACAGGAGGGGTGTGTGCAGAGTCCTCCCAGCAGTGTCCAGACCCAGGAGGGGTGGGTGCAGAGTCCTCCCAGCAGTGCCCAGAGACAGGAGGGGTGTGTGCAGAGTCCTCCCAGCAGTGTCCAGACCCAGGAGGGGTGTGTGCAGAGTCCTCCCAGCAGTGTCCAGACCCAGGAGGGGTGGGTGCAGAGTCCTCCCAGCAGTGTCCACACCCAGGAGGGGTGTAACACATGTGTGTGATGCCACAATTACCCACATCCATACTGCCTACAAGGGAACATGTCCCCATGAACTCATGTCAACTGACTCCACACACAAGTACAGTGATCACCAAGGATGCCACGATTGTTGCAGGTGGAGACATGGCCATGCATGCATGGCCAAAGTAGAAGGGCTCCGTCACACACACAGCTCATGTACACACAGCTCTGCGCTAAACATTGGGAACACCCTGCAGGGAAGAAACTGGGTACACAGAGGAAGGAATACACCCTGGGACAATTGAACCATGCAGTAACTGCTGACATGACCTAAGGAAGTTAGCCAACACCTTGTGATGGCACACAGATCCTAGGGTGGCCCCAAAGAGCAGAACACTACTACAAATCCCACACACCCAAAGCCTTAAACACCACCCAAAACAATGTAGCAGCCCCACCAACACCAATACCACCATAGCAGGAGTGTGATAATGAAAAAAAAAATAAGCTTTAATCAGCATGAGCACAATGTCCGTGGATCAACGGCAGTTCAAAGTCAACAAAGGCCATAGGGCAGTCAATTATTCCCAGCTGCATGGGGGACACAGTGGGATGTGTGTCCCCTACCTTGCCTGCACAGTCAAATGCCATCGTCTTCCATACTGGTGAGGGCATCAGGGGGGGGGGAAGCAACAGGCACCGCAGGGACATCAGGGCAAAGGGGCGGCATTGTGGGTGCAGGGATGGAGGACTCAACCACAGGGGGTGTGTCATGGCCAAAGGCGGAGGCCAGGATGGCACTACACACCTTAGCAAGGTCCTCCAGGGAGTCCCCTGCACCCGAAGTGACCTCAGGCCCCAAGGAGGGGGGGGGTTCAGAGGGATGGGTTGCAGCGCCACCGGGGGAGGGTGGAGACAGGGGGGGAGACTCAACCACCCTGACCGAGGACTTCCTTGACCGCTTGCGTGGTGGCGTAACTGTGGGGCTCAGGGACAGAGCGGCCATGAAGGAGTCCTTGGGGGAGATGTGGCCAGGAGAGCTGAGGGGAGGGGATTTGGAGGGAGTGGATTGTGTGGAATGCGGACTCCCACTCTGGCTGCGTGTCACACGTTTGCCCCCCGACCCAGTGGGTGTGCCTATCTCACCCTGTGTGTGCGTGTCAGGAGGAGTGCGGTGGACCTTCCCTGCTGGTGTGGTGCCTGTGTCTGTTGTGGTGGGTGCATGCCGACGTCTGGGTGTACGTGGGACAGGCATGGAAGTGGGAAGTGTGGATGGGGCAGGGGTAGGTGGGGGGAGGTCGCGCTGCAGGAGACCCACTGCTGCAGTCAGTGTGGAGTCTAGGGACCTCAGCAAGTTGCGTTGGTCAGCCTGCAAAGAATGAATGCCCTCCAAGAATGCCTCGATGTTGGTGAGGGTTTTCCCGTGGGAATGGAGGACATTCAGGATCGCAGCCTGACCAACCTGCATTTGCCGCTGGATGTCCATAGACTCAGCATTGGCGGCAGCAGTGGAGACAGGGGCAGGGGGTGCGGTGCCTGGCAGGAAGGAGACATGCGGTGACCGGGCACGCTGGGAAGGGACACGAGCAAGTGGGAGGCGGTTGGTGGGAACTGAGGGGGCGGTGGCAGGTGTTGTTCCACTGTCAGCTGCTGGTGCAGCCTCCGCCAACCCTGAGACATCCTCCTCAGACCTGTCAGCTTCGTAGTCTGATGTGCCAGTCGACAGGTCCTCGGCCACACTATCCTCCGCCTCTGTCCCACTCGATGTGCCAGCCCCGATGTCACGGCTGCCACTGGTGCTCGGTCCCTCCGCCTGGTCCGTGTCCATGTCTCCCTCTGTGTCCCCCGACGATGCTGTGGGCAGGGTGGAGAGACAGAAATTAATCAGACACCTGTACACATCTGTCACATGAGTCCAATCTACATAGTCAACATTGCATAGCCTGAAGAGGCAGATCCCTAACATCTGCAAAACAAGGTACCGATGTAGGGCATGAAACACAGTTGGTTGAGCCACCATGCCACTGAAATACCATGGAGAGCATGAGACAATAGCTGATGACAGGAAACGGAGTCTGACATAGCACCCAGGCCCTGGGGACAATCCTGCACTGCCTCTGCACCACACAGCGTTTGTGAAAATACCTATGACCAGGGACAATATCCATGAACTTGAGACACATGCTGCATAGGTAATGCTGCAAACATGCCCAACATAACTCGGTCACTGCACCTTGCGTGTGTGTCCAGTAACATCACACACTGTCCAGACCCAGCAATTAGGAATCAGGATTTGACACATAGGCATTGCCCGCCCCAAGCAACCCCCACACGATGCTAATTGCTGAGACACAGGTGGCACCAACATCTCATAGTCTGGGTGATAAACACAGTGGCAGGCAAAAGGCAAGATTGGACGCCAAACAGCCAAGGTGCGCCTGTACAAATAATGAGGTACCAGTGCCCATCCTCAGATGAGTATAACAAGACACACAGGCACTGGCAACTGTGAGTATGAAGAGGGACAATCAGGTCAGGCTGCACAGTGGACACCTGTACATAATAGCACGTCTATATACATGGTGACAGGGGACAATGGCACAGAGCACAACCTACGCTGTAGACAGTGAGAGTGTCCACGTTGATGATGACACAAACAACACTGAGGATAAGGTGCCCCAGGGGACAGTATTGGGCACGCAACTACATGCTACTGAATGGCTGAATGGGAATGACTGCTACACACGTCACCATCCCTGCACTATGCGTAGCGCACACTCATGCACATCATGTCACAGGCCACTACATAGGACATGCGCGCTGTAAGGCATGACACATGAGAGACCAACTCACATGTCTGGAGCCAGCATCAGTGCCAACTGACATGGAACCCACATGCAGTGAACTTGACAGTTCACAGGCAAGGTCCCACAACCTGTTACCCACCACCACCACCCATGATGCTACAGTCATTGTTCTCGTGGACAAAGCGCCAGCCTACATTACCTTGTGAAGGAGTGACTACACACAGACCAGGGAACACATTGCAAGGAGGGGAAGGGTGGCAGGGGCGCAGCGCTACACTTGGGCAAACTGGATGGGCACAGCACCTTTAAACCCTGCCAGTGAATTAATGCCACTGTGCCCTTACAAATGCCGGTGACACACAACAAACGCACATGTACCTACCCCCTTCCGCCTGCTGCATCGCCTGTAAGCGCCTCTCCAGGTCTGGAAAGACCACCGGCAGCACACGCCTGTGGAGGTGGGTCAGACGGCGGCGGCCGCGGTTCTTGTGGCTCTCAGGTGAGTCCCCCAGCAGGAGCCGTGCAATCCTCCGCGTCCAGCACCGGATATCCTGCCAGCGTTTCCTCACCTGGGACAGGCTCCGCCTCCGACCATCCACACGCCTCACGGCACTGACGGCGGTCAGCCAGATCTGCTCCTTGGCAGAGGCGCCTACCTGTGAGGAAGTACAAGTGACACCACATCAATACACCAGCCACATGTCACAGAGAGACATATGTGAACATAATAGCTGGTTACTACATGGCATGTAATGCAGCCAACGCATTGCACCTCTGTCATAGGGACATCATCCTCTGGTGAGGGAAAAGGCAGTACGTGCCATAGTGGGTACTCAGGTGGAATGATGGCAATGTCACAATCAATGATCAAGGCTCACACTGTGCATCACACCCACCCCTCCTGTCTCAGGGCACTGCTGGGAGGACTCCACACCCACCCCTCCTGTCTCAGGGCACTGCTGTTAGTGATAGGTCCCCACCCCTCCTGTCTCAGGGCACTGCTGGGAGGACTCCACACCCACCCCTCCTGTCTCAGGGCACTGCTGGAAGGACTCCACACCCACCCCTCCTGTCTCAGGGCACTGCTGTGAGTTATAGGCCCCCACCCCTCCTGTCTCAGGGCACTGCTGGGAGGACTCTGCACACACACCTCCTGTCTCAGGGCACTGCTGGGAGGACTCTGCACACACCCCTCCTGTCTCAGGGCACTGCTGGGAGACATCAGGCACCCCCCCCCTGGTACCCCCCCGACAGTACATGGCATGTGTGTCACACCGGGTCACAATGCCTGAAGACACAGTCACAACATAGGGACAGTCTGTGGCAGTGGCCTATGCACTCACCTGATACCCTGGTCGCCCATACAGCATGGGGTACTGTGGGAGGATCACATCCAGCAGAGCCATGTTCTCCTCCAGGGTGAATGGCTGTGTCCTCTCCACAGCCCTTGACATGGTTCCAGGGAATCAGTAGCAGCAGCTTGGTCGACAAATGCAAAGATGTGCAGGCAAGTAATCCCTCATGGGACCTGGCTGCCTTATATGTGGCCTTCTGCCCAGTCTCATGCACAGGAGTACAGAGTGATTGGTCACTCACATTTGCATCCTATGTTTCCACCAATCCCTTCAAACCTAGCAGTCTGTGGGTTCTCTATCGGTTTCATTCTCCTGCATGATGTCAGCCCCACAAACACATTGCAACAAAGTAGAAGAATTCCAACTGACTTCTGCTGTGCACCTTCCAGAACAAAATCGAAATTTGAACCTGGTCGCCATGACAACCAGCATGCATGTAGGCCTTAATACTTGTCCCCTATGTAATTAGGAGAATCACACACAGGTACGGTGCGTTTCCGGGCCCTAGGGCACCCCAAATGCATGGCAACGGCCCGTACATGCATGCCTACGTTCAAAATCACTATGGGTCTGCACGCGTATGCGTACACGTAGTGGTACGGACCGTACACACGCATGTACGCTCACTATCACTATGGGTCTGCACGCGTATGCGTACACGTAGTGGTACGGACCGTACAAATGCCTGTACGCTCACTATCACTATGGTTCTGCACGCGTATGCGTACTCGTTGTGGTACGGACCGTACAAATGCCTGTACGCTCACTATCACTATGGGTCTGTGTACCCGTAGTGATAGTGAGCGTACATGCGAGTGTACGGTCCGTACCACTACGTGTACGCATACGCGTGCAGACCCATAGTGATAGTGAGCGTAGATGCGAGTGTACGGTCCGTACCACTACGTGTACGCATACGCGTGCAGAACCATAGTGATAGTGAGCGTAGATGCGAGTGTACGGTCCGTACCACTACGTGTACGCATACGCGTGCAAAACCATAGTGATAGTGAGCGTACAGGCATTTGTACGGTCCGTACCACAACGAGTACGCATACGCGTGCAGAACCATAGTGATAGTGAGCGTACAGGCATTTGTACGGTCCGTACCACAACGAGTACGCATACGCGTGCAGACCCATAGTGAGAGGGCCGTACACTCGCATGTACGCTCACTATCACTATGGGTCTGCACGCGTATGCGTACTCGTTGTGGTACGGACCGTACAAATGCCTGTACGCTCGCCATCACGATGGGTACACATACGGCAGCACTCCCACAGTGATTGGGGAACATACACAGGCCCTCTTAGCAGCAGTACGCCGGTTTGTACACATCACTGTGGTGATAGTCGACACACAGGTAGGAATAGGGCGGACATACTTGTCCATGGATGGACATACTTGTCCAGGAATGGACATCAAGGCATCGTCTGTGCATTACTACATGTGTGGGGCACAGGTGTGACAGGCTGTGATGTGGAACATGCCTCCTGAGTGGAGGAGGCACCAGATGTATGATGAGATGTGTACAGGTGTACTGTGTGAGGGTGCAATGTGTGCCAGGCATGCCCTTGACTCCTTTGACATGTGTGCATGTCGTACTGCGCACTTGGGGTGAGCGTCACTGGCATGGCACGGACACCAACACACGGAAGTGTCCCATGATGCCCGGTACAGGGGTCATGACACCTGACTTGTCACTACCCACAGTGCACAATGTGACTATGTCATTTATGTGTCCGGGATTTACATCAGGTTGATGTTGTAGCACCCTCAAAAGCTGCAGCCGTTGCAGCAACCAACATGTGTCTGTGTGTAGATTGTCATTGCACACTGTTCCGCACACCATGCCACATGTGGTATCTGATGTGAGGTGCACATGTATGCATGGGACACGGAGTAGCGTGACAAGGCCATGTCAGCATCCTCACAAGGAATGTGTGGTGAGTCATGACATGTGCACCTTCATGGCAAGGTGTGTGGGCAGGCCTAGTGTAATGTCATGTGACCTGTGGCTCCGGTGTTCCGCTACCAGTCTCTACAATCGGCATCCTACTTCTGCTGATGTGTGGGTGTATGTCACTTCTGTCTTGCGTCGGGCTGTTCACTTGCACTGGGACACAGCTATTCCCATGGCGTGGCATGGGGAGGTTCTCAATCACCGTGTGTAGCTGGGTCTTGGAAGGAGTGTCACCTTGCATCCATACGTGTCCTGGGCATGTAGCACATGCCTGACTCCCTATGTGGCATGTGTGTATTGGCAGATTTACATGTGCTCAGTAGACATGAGTTGTTCTCGTAGTGCACTCACTCTTCCTTGTCACTTCCAAATTACTGCAGAGCGCCTCCTGTTGCCCGAAGAATTCCAGACTTGGCCACCATGCAGGAGAATGACAGGATCCGGCTCTACCGCTTCACCCAACCGTTGATTCTGGAGCTGACGGCGAGACTGGCACCACACCTGCAACCGCAGCACAGGTATCCTACGGCACTGACACCCCAGCTGAAGGTAATGGCTGCCCTACATTTCCTTGCCACGGGTACCTTCCAATATACCATAGCTCATGTTGGTGGCATGTCCCAGAGCATGTTCAGCGGTGTGCTGCATGATTTCTTGGAGGCCATGTTGATTCACCTGGATGACTTCATCAAGTTCCCAACCCCTGAACAGATGACTGAGGTCAAACGTGGTTTCTATGCCCTGGGAGGGATGCCCCATGTCATTGGGTCCATAGATGGGACACATGTAGGTTTGGTACCACCACACGCACGGGAGGTGGCGTACCGCAATCGGAAGCACTACCACTCCATCAATGCCCTTGTGGTGTGTCTGTCCAACATGGTGATTTCACATGTCTGTGCTCGTTTTCCAGGATCAGCACACGATGCCTACATCATGAGGCGTAGCGGGATGCCTGATATGATGATGCAGCTGCGCAACGAACGTGCATGTGTTGTTGGTGGGTACAGTCTGTCTGTCCTGTATTCTGTTTGGCCGAGCAGCACTACCGCTTCGCCTGTTCTAACGATATCCATGTGCTTTCCATTTAGGGGACGCTGGCTATCCCAACATGCCTTGGCTGCTGACACCTCTCCGCAACCCCATCACGCCGGCCCAGCTCCGCTACAACACCGCCCATGGCCGGACAAGGCGAGTGATAGAGAGGACGTTTGGCATGCTGAAGAGCCGATTCCGGTGCCTCCACAAGACCGGCGGCGCACTCCCATATGCCCCGGCGAAGGTCTGCAAGATCTTCATGGTCTGCTGCATGCTGCACAACATGGCAGTTGAAAGAGCTGTGCCCCTCATCCTGGATCAAGATGACGAGGACCATCCACCCGTGGAGGACGAAGGGCTTGGCAATGGGGCTAGTGATGTGGAGGATGTGGAGCCGCAAGAGGACATCCGGACTCGGCTCATACGCGACTTCTTTGCTTAGTGGTGAGTACCAGGGTCTGAGTGTGCACGCATTGGTCCCCGTGTGGCATGCGTTGTGATGTGTGTCTCCACCTGCATGTATGGCACGTGGGTCAGAGGTGTGTGTGGGTGTGTCACTGGAGTGATGGTGGCAGTGATGGTAGTATTTCCCCAGACATAATTGTGACCTAGCATGTTGTCATACATACATGTGTCGAGTACATGCACATGCAAGTGGCTGTGCTTCTTGTGGCTGACTTCTTGTGTGTCTCTCTTCCCCAGGTACCTGCGCATGCCCTTTGCTGGTTGCATTGTTGTGGCACTGCTATTCCTCATGGACATGGCATCGTGGGCTGACTCAGCGTTACAGGCACGGACACGTTTGGAAGTCTCCATGGGGTAAGGGATGTATTGGGTGTGGCAGTTGTTCACGATGTGTGCACACTGCCCCGGTCGGGGTTTGGGTCCTCTGCAGACATGTGGCATCCCCATGGGACACGACATGCAGCTGGGTACACCTGAATAGATGGGCTGCCTGGTTGTCAGTCATCAGTGATGGGATGGTGGATTGTGATGAAGGCATCAATGTGTGTGACACTGCCCTCGGACACATACGGTTAACATTGTCTTGACATGGCGTGGGACTTCCACATCAGCGGATGTATGGTGTATGGCAGGCTCTCCGTGAGCAGCTGTGGGTATTTAGCTATTATCCGACACTTGTGTGCCAGTTCCATGGCTATCACGCATTTGTGCTGCAGAAGGGGGGTGCCAGTGTTGGAGCCACATGTTACTCCACATGATGTGTTCATGTGTACTTCAAGTTGCCTCTGCAATCCCAAACACATGACTATTAAAGGTGTCCCTATGCCTCCAAGGTGCCTCTTCTCAGTCAATGCTGGTGTGTTGGCACGGTGCATCCTGCATGTCTGGCATGGTATTCCCTGATTGTGGCTATGTGTCAATGTGTCGAGTGGCAAGATGCAAGCTGTGTGTGTGTGCTGAGACTGTGTAATGGGCATGATGTCCATGACTGTGTGGGTATTGTGACATGTGCCATCCCCATGCATCCAACGTTGTCCATGACCCCATTCTCTGCATCCACCGGACTCAAGCTTGCAGGACATGGTTCTGCCACCTGTCTACACGTACCTGGGTGCCCCCCAGGACACGGGCCAGGATCCCTGACCTCTGCGCATGACTGTTGCTGTACTCAATGTGTCTGTCAGCACGGTTGTTCGGCCACCCCCTCAGCTGGTTCTGACCATCACGGGTGTGTATGGTGCTCCATGTCTGTCTTGCCTAGAAAACTGTGACCCATGTGTCCTGTGCCAGACTCAGGCCCCAGGGTGTGGATGGTTGAAGTGAACAGATGACTCAGGCATGTTTAGACTGTACAAGACACATGTTAGGTAATAATGCTACCAGCAGGCATCTACTCTTAATAGTGTGATTTATTATTGGGGGGGGGGGGCCAAGTGAGGGCCTTTCCGGGATTAGGGAATCCAAAGTTCAGTAGGGGAGTTGGTGTCCTTGCCATTGGAAATCCTCAGAGTCCATGCCACAGTCTTTGTCAACATTGGTCAGCCAGTGACCAGCAGGGCCATGTGGCAGAGAATGTCTCTTGATGCTGTGATGCTGTTGCTCCAGTGGGCCAGGTGCCAGGCCAGGTGTCCTGGGAGATGGTGATGTAGCAGCCACCCTCACGGTCCTTTCCGTGGACGACCCGGCTTCCTGCGGGGAACCTCAGCAGCAGGCCGTGACGACGTCTGGGATGCTCCGTCGGATGTTTCCTCCTCCTCCTCATGATCCCTCCCTGTGGGTGGTGATGTTCTCCGCCTTCTGGCACAGGGAGGGTCGGCCATGGTGTCGGCCATCCGACGGAGTTCAGCGTGAATCCCCTGGGACGCCGTCACTTGCTCAGCCTGTCTGTCCTCCATCCTCCGTTGGTGTAGCTGTAGACAGGCTATTAGCTCCGCATGTTGCTGGGCCTGCTGGACCTTGATCCCCTCGAGGACGGACACAACCTGGGCCATGCCCGTGGTGTCCTGCCGGTATGAGTCCAGGATGTTACGGACATGGGAAAATACCGGATCCCCAGCCAACTGGTCAGGCTCGCGCCTCCGCCGCTCTCCACTCCCACCACCCCTGCCCACTTGCGTCTGGCCTGCACTTGTGGGCACATGGGGTCTCCGGGACCCCTGAGGGGTGGCATTGGCGTTGTCGCCTGCCTCCTCCTGGGTGCCCGGGACACCGTGTCCCTCCTGGCGAGCCTGGCTGCATTGTGGTGTTGGGGCAGGGATCCTGGGTGTCTCCTGGGATGTGGCAGGAGTGGGGGTGGTGGTTGGCACGGTTGTACCTGACGCAGGTGCTGCAGGTGGTTGGACACCAGAGGGGCCAGGTCGGTCGGGGTCGTCCGCAGAGTGGTGAGAGTGGTCGCTGCCGGTGGGATCGGTCTCCTGCAGATCCGGGTCCTGTGAGTGTTCCCCCCCAGTGTTGGGGGGTGCAGCACGACGTTGACCTGTGTGTGAGAGAGACAATGTTACTTTTGATCCATGCAACATCCATGTTGCATCCGTTACAAAGTTGGCACATTTCCTCTTGGAATTAGGATCTGTCTTGCATTCCACTCACAGTGCACTTGTGCATGTGTGTGTCCCTTGGGCACCAATTTGGCCCCTTTAACTATGTGTGGCACAGTCTTACTTGCTGCGTCAAGTGTGACTGCAGTCAGCAGTGGAGTGTGCATGTGTGCATGTGTGCCGAGCTATGCGTTTGCGCCTTCCTTGTAGCACTGTACATGTGCACATGGAGTGGATCCACACACTCATATGATGCAGGTGGCTGTCCTTGTGCTCGTGTACAGGTTGTAACATGGCCCTGCGTTTTGCCATGATGAAGAGGGGGGGTTCTGGCACTGGGCACCCTTGTCTACATGCACGCAGTCCACCTGCTGACGAGCAGACATTCCCACACACCAAAGGACTGATTTGCTCTCCCTGTGTCTCCCTCCTTCTCTGTCCCCCTCTCCCTCCCTCTCTGTCCCCCTCTCCCTCCCTCTGTGTCCCCCTCTCCCTCCCTCTGTGTCCCCCTCTCCCTCCCTCTGTGTCCCCCTCTCCCTCCCTCTGTGTGTCAGCCTCCTCCCTCTGTCCATCTTCCTGTGTCTCCCTCCCTCTGTGTCCCCCTCTCCCTCCCTCTGTGTGTCAGCCTCCTCCCTCTGTCCATCTTCCTGTGTCTCCCTCCCTCTGTGTCCCCCTCTCCCTCCCTCTGTGTGTCAGCCTCCTCCCTCTGTCCATCTTCCTGTGTCTCCCTCCCTCTCTGTCCCCCTCTCCCTCCCTCTCTGTCCCCCTCTCCCTCCCTCTCTGTCCGCCTCTCCCTCCCTCTGTGTGTCAGCCTCCTCCCTCTGTCCATCTTCCTGTGTCCCCCTCCCTCTCTGTCCCCCTCTCCCTCCCTCTCTGTCCCCCTCTCCCTCCCTCTGTGTGTCAGCCTCCTCCCTCTGTCCATCTTCCTGTGTCTCCCTCCCTCTCAGTCCCCCTCTCCCTCCCTCTGTGTCCCCCTCTCCCTCCCTCTGTGTCCCCCTCTCCCTCCCTCTGTGTCCCCCTCTCCCTCCCTCTGTGTGTCAGCCTCCTCCCTCTGTCCATCTTCCTGTGTCTCCCTCCCTCTGTGTCCCCCTCTCCCTCCCTCTGTGTGTCAGCCTCCTCCCTCTGTCCATCTTCCTGTGTCTCCCTCCCTCTCAGTCCCCCTCTCCCTCCCTCTGTGTCCCCCTCTCCCTCCCTCCGTGTGTCACCCTCTGTCACCTTGGCCCAGCTTCCTGGGCACACACTGTTAGCAGATCTTTGAGTGGCCCTTGGCCTGTTGATGTGAGTTTGTTTCTGATCTCCAGGCACCCATTTTGTCTGCTGTGTGTCTGTGCGCTGCTGCTGTGGTGGTGTGTGCTGCCACTCTTTCACACTGTTGGCTGTTCATTAGCTGCTGGCATGTGCAAAACAGTGCCTTCACCCCCATGTGTTGATGCAAGGCATCCGCCATTTGCTGGCAAGTCATTCCTGTGTTGGGACACAGTGTTTGTCTGGCTGTGACCTAGGCCATATGGGCAGAGGGCATTGTTGTCTGCTTTGGAGTCGCACTATGTGATTCTTGGTGCCCACACTCCCGCCATCCGGGTTACCGTGTCATGTGTTGTTGTCTTCTGTGGCCTGTGACTTGACATTGTCCAGCTGGGTGCATGGGGCATGGTGGCAGCAGTGGCATGTGCCTGCTCATGGAGTGTGGTTGAGTAATGCGATGGCTTGTGGTGTTTGCGTGCCTGTTATTAATTTTGTTTGTGGTTGCAGTTCCCCCCATGTGAGGTGCGTTGTTTGTGTACTCACCCGGGTCTCGGAGTCCTTCTACTCCTTCAACTGCCTCCACCGGCAGTATGGCCATCACCCTCTCCTCCCAGGGATGGTACTGTACGGGTCTGCGGGAGGGCCCTCCTCCGGTGGCGTTGGCCTGGTCGTGTTCCTCCTGTCTCTTGGCTCTGACCCTCCTCCGCAGATCGTACCACCTGTTCTGGCAATCCTGCTTGGTCCTCCTGGTGTCCGCAACAGCATTCACAGCATCGACGATGGTCTGCCACATGGCTGTTTTGGCTGCCTGGCTGGTGCTTCTGACCAATGTTCCAAAGATCTGTGGCTCGACTCTGAGGATTTGATCAACAAGGACCTCCAACTCTCGGTGACTGAACTTTGGATTCTTGGTAGTGGGCATGGTGAGGGGTGTGGGTGGGGATGGTGTGGGTGTGGGGGGTGTGTGGATGTTGGGGGGGGTGTGGATGGTTGTGTGTGTGTGTGAATGTGATGAGAGGGTGTTTGTGAGGGTGGTCGTGTGAAGGTGTGCAAGTGTAAGATGTGGTGTCGCTTGTAGTCTGGTTCTGTGGTGTCTGGCAGCAGTGGGTCTGTTGCAAAGGCTCATGGTTTGTGTGTGTGGGCCCTTTTTATTGGTCCATGGGTGGGTGTGGCAGTGTTTGAATTTTGGGTGGGTGTGTTATAAGGAGTGGTGGTGTATTGGGCCTCTGTTTGTTTTTGACAGTTGCAGGTCAGTGATTGTGTTATGTTAGTGGTTGTTGGCCATGTTTAGTGGCTGTGTGCCTTTCGAATGGTGTATTGTTGAGTTGTTTTGTTTTGTCCTTGTTGTGTACGTGCGTTTTGAGCGTGTGTACGGTGTGTACATGGGCCATTTGGTTGTACGATTTGGTCCTTGTGTGTGGCTTTGTACGACTCGTACATGCGGTTGTGATGTTGGGGCATGGGGTGCGCTCCGTACTTAGGAGGTTGTGTTGGGGGTGCGCCAGGAACGTACTGGGGTGGGGGTACGACTGGAACGTACTGGGGTGTACATAGACGGTGGTACGACACGTACAGGGGTGGGGGGGTGTACATAGACGGTGGTACGACACGTACAGGGGTGGGGGGTGTACATTGACGGTGGTACGACACGTACAGGGGTGGGGGGGTGTACATTGACGGTGGTACGACACGTACAGGGGTGGGGGGGTGTACATTGACGGTGGTACGACACGTACTGGGGTGGGGGTACGACTGGAACGTACTGGGGTGTACATAGACGGTGGTACGACACGTACAGGGGTGGGGGGGTGTACATTGACGGTGGTACGACACGTACTGGGGTGGGGGTACGACTGGAACGTACTGGGGTGTAGGTAGACGGGGCTGTGACACGTACTGGGGTGGGGGTGTGGCTCGAACGTACTGGGGTGTAGGTACACGGGGGGTACGACACGTACTGGGGTGGGGGTGCGACTGGAACGTACTGGGGTGTACATAGACGGTGGTACGACACGTACAGGGGTGGGGGGGTTTACATTGACGGTGGTACGACACGTACTGGGGTGGGGGTACGACTGGAACGTACTGGGGTGTACATAGACGGGTGGGGGTATACATATACGGGGGGTACGTGTCGGACGTACGGGGGCTGGGGGGAGTGTTGGGCGCGTATGCGGGCACATGTCTCCATGGTTGCTATTGGTGTTCGGTGCGGACGGTGTTTTTTCCATACGGTTGTAGGCTCGGACGCACGGGATGGATCGTGATTCCTCGGTCGGACTTGGATTTTTACGTTTGTAAGGTAAATCGTCCGAGGACGTGTCGGACACATTTTCCGACCCGAGGACGTGTGGGGAATGATTCCCGGTGCGGGTCGTATGGACTTTTTACCATGCGAATCGTGATTGCCAGTTCGTACGGCACTTGTACGATTCGTACGGTAAAAAGACCCGATACGAGTCGCACGGGGGAATTTTTTACCGGATCGTGATCGGCACCATAGTATCCACTTTTTTCTTTGGATAACTTGGGCTAACCATATTCCGAATAGTTAAACCTTTCCGGTAAGTAAGACTTGGGTGATTAGTCAGTATTTTATTAAGATCTGAGTCTGATGTGAGAAGTTTCCAATGACGTTTAAGTATATTAAACACTTTATGAGACCAAGGGTGGAAGTTAGTTATCATTCTCACTTGTTGTTCTTGTTTGTCATTGGGGTTATGATATGATTTTAAAGTATCATTTCTGTTAAGTTGATTAGCTCGTCTTTTTGCTTTATTGATTATATTTATATCATACCCCCTATCCAAAAATCTTGCTTCAATGTCTGTAACACTTTTAATGAAGTCAGTATCCTTACTACAATTACGGCGTGCTCTGTGAAATTCTCCATAGGGAATAGAATTAACTTGCGTCCTAGGATGAGCACTTGCTGCGTGCAGTACTGAATTGCAAGCTGTCTCTTTTCTGTGCATACGACTGTAAATGCACATATCTTCAACAAAAAGTTCCACATCTAAAAACACAATTCTTTGTTTGCTATGAGCCATTGTAAATTTCATGTTGAATGGATTACTGTTTAGGTGTTCAAAAAAACCATTTAGTTCATCTATACTCCCTGTCCAGATTAAAAGACAGTCATCTATGTAACGACCAAGAAACATTATATATTCCTGCCATCTGGTACCAGATGGGCCCCAGATGTGCCCCGCCTCGAACCACCCCATGAAGAGGCAGGCAAAGGACGGCGCAAATCTGGAACCCATCGCAGTACCGCACGTTTGTTGGTACCACTCTCCCCCAAACAGAAATACATTGTGTTCTAAAATCAATCTTGACATATCGATTATCATTTGTGAGTGTTCCAAGAATTCAACTGGTCTCTTGTCCAAATAATAACGTAATGCTTGTAAACCTTGCTCATGTGGAATATTGGTGTAAAGTGACACCACATCTAATGTGACTAGGGTCATAGACTCATCCCAAGTAATGTCCGTTAATGTATTTAAGATATGTTTCGTATCTCGAATGGTTGATGGTAGATTAATATTAACATGTTTGTTTGCCGTCAAACTAAGCCTCGGAAAGATGTATCCTTGTTAGATTTCCTCGTGTTAAGTGGTCTGGTGAATTCTAAATGGTCGAGAGCCTGCAGATACCCCTGAAAGAAAAACTTTCCAGTATGGTAAACAGAATTATCCTTTTGATTATGTGTTTGTACAGCTATGGGCCTTTGAATTCCTTGAGAAATTTGAGGTCCTTCGGTTGGATGGGAGCGATCATAACCCCCTAACTACAAAACCTTAAATTGTATATTGCACCTAGGCAGATGAGGGATCTCCCTTTAAAGTTTGGTTGTTCAAAGCGTTTAAGATTGAGACTCTCAGAGAAGCGTTTAACAATTTTGAAGGCCTTCCAACATAATTATTGAGGATTAGTCTCTGGAAAGGTACCTTTAGATTCTTTAGCCTGGTATGATGAAATAATAAAAAAGGTGTTAATGTGTTTAATAATCGAAGTTACAGCCTTTAACACTTTACATAATAAACTTAAATCCTTGAAACAGGCCAGGAATAGCTGGTTTGATAAAGAATGTAGATTTAGGAAAATTAATATTCGGAAGCTTAGAAAACATATAAGGTATTTAAGAGCTAAATTTGGAGCTATGCCTTCTTAGCTTATAGTTAAACAACAATGGGGTGACCCTGTGTCCCTCAGAACCTGGGTATGGATATACAAACAAAAACAATGGTTCTGTCTAGAATACGCACTATTTCTTTTGAAGAATTATTTCTTTATGTAGTATTATACAACCTTCATTAATGTTATCCGCAATATTTAGAAACAATGGAACACATAGCAAAGGACACTGATGCAAATTGATGAGTATTCTAGTATTTTATATAAATTAAAGCATTTATATTTACTCGCAAGTTTGTAAACAAGGCTGTCAAAACAAGGTGAAGTCTACAGTGATGTGTACTAAAGTGACATTTGTGCTCAGTGGTAGAATATAGTGCATATATTATGTACAGGGTGATTACAAATACAGTATATACAAGGGAAGATAATGATTAGGGCCAGAATATTACGACAAACACAATGACTCTGGTGATTGTACACATTATTCAATCATTTGCACCCAGAGACTTGAAAAATCTGGACCATTTAAGATTTTCAACGTTTCAACCCAATCAATGCTTAATTAAGAAGTCAGGGCGGGTCTTCATCAGGACAAGTGTGGGGGAGTAGGAGATGACAGCCCTAAATAAATCACCGCGTCAATCGTGATTTAAAGGTCATCACAAACTTCACTAGGCGCAACCAATCCAAGTGATGCGATCAGCCGTGGTCTTGCTGCCGACGTGGGAGATCTGCTGTAGTCAAGTTGCTACGAGATGGCAGTATTGAACCAGGACTCACACCTGGCTTTGCATATTTGATTGAAACTACCCAGCACATCTAGGAAGTTACTTGACTACAGCAGATTCCCCACGGCAGCAAGACCACGGCTGATCTCATCACTTGGATTGGTTGCGCCTAGTAAATTTTGTGATGGCCTTTAAATCACGATTGACTCAGTGATTTATTTAAGGCTGTCATCTCCTTCTCCCCCACACTTGTCCTGATGATGACCCGCCCTGGCTTCTTAATTAAGCATTGATTGGGTTGAAATGTCGACGATCTTATATGGTCCAGATTTATCAAGTCTCTGGGTGCAAATGATTGAATAATGTGTACAATCACCAGAGTCATTGTGTTTGTCGTAATATTCTGGCCCTAATCATTCTCTTCCCTTGTATATAATGTATTTGTAATCACCCTGTACATAATATATGCACTATGTTCTACCACTGAGCACAAATGTCACTTTAGTGCACATCACTGTAGACTTTACCTTGTTTTGACAGCCTTGTTTACAAACTTGCGAGTATATATAAATGCTTTATTTTATATAAAATACCAGAATACTCATCAATTTGCGTCAGTGTCCTTTGCTATGTGTTCCATTGTTTCTAAATATTTTAGATAACATTAATGGAGGTTGTATAATAATACATAAAGAAATAATTCTTATAAAAGAAATAGTGCATATGCCTGTAGAAAAGAAAATCCTCTCAGGGGCTTCACTGATACACCTGGTCCTTTTAAACCAACAAAGAAGAGATTGGCACAGAAGCTGTAATATAAAAGACATCTTTTTATTTAACCTCTAAAGAGGGAGAAAATGTGTCACACAGCATTCTCAAATCACTGTATGAGACATTCTCTAAGGAGTACAGAGAACAGGGGTCTTATATACCCACACAGAGACTGGTAAAAGGCAGTACAAGTACACATGAGAAGAGTTATGCACATAGATGGTCATACAGAAACTGCACAGTCAACAAGTAGGAGGAGTAATAAGTTGCTGACGTCAGTTAGAACAGCCTGACAGTTCTATACTAGGAACAGGTGCACTCTACTAGCTAAGCACATCTGAGCATGTGCAAGACTCTGGGAGAGGGAAACAGCAAATGGCCAGAACATAGCTAACTAAAATGGCTGCCAAGTACAAAATGGCTTTCAGCTCACGCTAAGAGATTAATGCAATCTTCAACATGCCTGACAGAACCATTGTTTTTGCTTCTTAGCTTAGAGAACAAATTAAAAAACTTGCTTACTAGAAAGAAGTGGGAATTAGCACAAAATGCTGGGAAGCTATGATAGAGACTATAGAGATGATAAACATAAGGACAAATTGGAGGATGGTACAGAGTGGGATAGGAAATTCCCAGGGACAATTGTCTGGCTCCGTGGGGAACTATGTGTGGGTAGAATTTCTAGAGGAGGCCTTTAATAATGATGCCACTATTGCTCGGCACCCAATTAGAATTGTTGGCAAGAAGGAGCCAAAGGCGATGTTCTCAGAGTTAACAATCAAGAAAACAGTTGAGATGTTAAAACTTACAAGGTCTGCCGGCCCTGATAATTTGCCAGCTGTAACATTAAAAACAAATACTGCATGGTGGTCCATTCTGTTTTATACCTTTTCCAGGAAATACTCTCAACAGTAAGATTCCTAGATAGCTGGTACGAAGCATTGATTAAACCTATATATAAAAAAGGCGAGTATGCATTCCCAGGAAACTATCGACAAATAAACCTGTTGGATGTAAGTGGCAAAGTCTACTCAAATATTTTAAGGGATGTTAAAGGATGGGCAGAAGCAAATTCTATAATCCTTCAGGAACAGAGTGACTTTAAGGAGAACCACTCTGCGATTGACCACTGCTTTAGGTTATGGGCCATTGCTAAGAAATCCATACAGCAGTGTGGAGTTTTGTATTATTGCTTTGTTGACTTCAGTCTGCATTTTATTTTGTCAATTGAGTCTTGTTATGAGAAGTACTAAATGAAAATGGGATCCCTAAAGATTTGCTTTTAATTTTGAAGGAACTCCCCAAGGATAATTGGGTCCAAGTTAAATTGGACAATGGAGGATCCCTTTCTAGAGAATTAAGATAAGAAATGGCCTGAGACAAGGGTGTGTATCGGCACCAACATTGTTCTCCTTGTTTTTAGCTGAACTCCCTAATGTCCAAAGTCATTCAAATACTTTTAGCCCAAAAACGAATGGTGAATACATTAGCTGTCTCTTGTGCGTGGATGATTTGGTGATTTTCGATTTGACAGGAAATGGGCTTCAAAGAAAATTAGATATTTTTGCGAATTACCGCAAGAAGAACATTTTTTAAATAAATATGGAAAAGACTAAAGTGCTTCAGATTAGGAAGCATAGGAAAAGCATGAGTTGGGTAATAAAAAAGTAAAAATAGAGAGAGTTAAAAAATACAAATGCCTAGGGGTGTGGTTGTCTCATAACTTAGGATGGAAGGATCCCCTTGCCTCGACACATGCCAAGGCTATCTTATCGGTAGGGGAACTGAAGAAATTTGACAACTGCTATGGGGGCTCCTCCCTACACCCAGTACTGATGGCCTAACAAGCTATAATAAGGCCACAGTTTCAGTATGGTGCTAAGGTGGTCAGCTTAGGGGGTACAAATAGGTGGGACCTTGAAGAAGGAAGGTGCCTAAAACTATTACTTTCTCTCCCATCTTCTTCTATGGTGCAGACAGTTAGAGTGGAAACAAGCCTCCCAGTGAGGGCGCATTTAGCACATGCATAAATTATAAAATTGTGGATATGAATAGATAGTATAGAGACCTCTAAAATCTCCCTGTTTTGCAAAAAAGGGAGATATTGCACACTGAGCTAATCTGGACATGTGGATTTAGAGTGAAGATCCAAACATGTTGTAGGGAATTAAAAATAAATGATACAGATGGTACTGTAGAGCCGGGTATACCCACTTACTGGGTCTCGGTGGCGGGGGAACCGCCCAAGTCTACCATACCCTCCTTATATTGTAAAAGGAGACACAGGAGCCTTCGTCTGCAGGAGGAACAACGTTTTATTTGAATAGCCCGGGCTATGGAACAGGGTCCCAAGCTCGTCAGTGACAAGACAGAGGAGGCTGCTGCTTTACTCCGCAGCTTACAGGCCTTAAATACATATTTCCACACCCTAAGGAACCAGTTTGGATGGGGTTGTAGTTACGCCATTTTTCGTTCAGGCAGGACTGGTGCTGCAACAGCTGGTGCAATCGATTAGGACAGATCTTGCCAAACGGGATATGTACGTGAAAGAATCAAACAGATCTTGACAAACAGGATATGTGAAAGAAACAAGTTCAGGGACAGTGTCGTGACCAAGTCTTGCGAAACAGGATGGGTGCGTGCAGGAGTCCTGTCTGAGGGCAGTGAGAGGCCAATTCTCTGTTCCCTTTTTGGAATTGGCTTAACCACAAGGAGCAGGAAGGGCAGGGTGGTTGTGACAGTTAGAACTTTGGCAACCATCAGTAGAAACGACCAGGAGGGTCATGCAGAGGTGTTTGACACAAAATGGCAACGCTAAAATAATAGAGTCTGACACAAAATGGATGCCGACAAGGAGGACACTTTTCCTCAGACCCTCCTTTTGCCATTGAGTG
This sequence comes from Triturus cristatus, assembly GCF_964204655.1. Classification (NCBI taxonomy): domain Eukaryota; kingdom Metazoa; phylum Chordata; class Amphibia; order Caudata; family Salamandridae; genus Triturus; species Triturus cristatus. The sequence goes on along the minus strand of NC_140593.1, from coordinate 469,278,656 downwards.
GCAAAACCATTACAAAATGTCTATATTCATGAGATCATAATCTGTTGATTGTTGGAACATCATCTTCATATTGGTGTTGTGAATGTTTGAGGGTGGAAGCTTAAGAGCCTGAACACACTTTGCACAGAGCATTGGCAGGCACTGAGCACAAAAACAACAGGAGATTAGGACAGCCACTCCCAAGGCAAGGAAGGTGAGGACTCTCCATCCCCCTTGTGAAAGGAAGCCCCAGATCCAGCCTGTGAAGGACCAGTTGCCTTCATCCTGATGAATTTCAGAGGAAAGGTGATGCAGACGTTGGATGGCATCATATACTGTAGGTACGTTATCTGGAATATACACACAGCAGCTGGAGCCAATCGATTTACACACACCACCACGATCAGCGAGGATGATGTCAAGGACCATACGATTTTGAAGTGTTACAAGGCGGTTCGCCAGTAGCTCTGCAGTGACGTTGGAGAGGGCACCAGCTGTTTCTGTGTTGGTGGCCTCAAGGACCATGGTCAGTCCTCGTATAGCCCGACTGTTTGCCATGAGGCCCCAGAATGGGAGGAAACCCTTAAAGAATTACTCGGCTTCCTGGCCTACTGTGTCCTCAGCCGATATGACACCCCTACTTGAGCGGCGTATAGCACCCTTCATCAACAGGTGGTAATCTCCATGGGTAGAATTCGTTGGTGGAAGGAGGAAGGCCAGATAGCATGTGCCAGACCAGTTGCGGGGAGCCAAGTGTAGGCCGCTGTGCCACAGATAAAATAAGTGTTGGGGGACGCCACCAACTTTGGAGTAGACTTTACATTTTTAATGATGTCACAGATACTAGTACCAACTTTCTTAGTTCCCAAGCCATGGATGCAGACACGGCCCCGCACATTTATAACATTCAGAGTGTTTCGTACATCAGGTAGTAGCCTCCTGGCACGAAATTTGGTAAATGTTTGTCGAGAAGTTGAGTTAAATACCACCATCTCACCGAGTTCATCTGTTGATAATAGCAATGTTGATGAGTTGGTCGGGCAAAAAGGGGTATTGGTATTGCCAGACCTGTTCCACCAGAAGTCATCTCCAAATGTTCCAAGTGCAGATTTGGCAGTACTATTGACAGTATAGGCCTCCTGTATCAACATCCACCATGCAAGACAGGACCCAGAGATGGAAAAAGGATAAGGAAAGAATGGGACAGGTTGTGTCATAGCATGCAGCATCAGTCCACATACCCAACAGTTGGAAGCATTTATGATCAGCTGATGTAACATTTGGACGAAGGTGTTATTGAAAAATTCTGCACGGCGGGGTAATTCGTGGGCGGGTAATGTGAAATACTGATGCTCCGCAGGAGTCGGGGTAGGAGTTGGTGGGGTAACAGGATAGTAGATCAGTAACATCCAAACGATGATAGACAAGATGAGGGAGACAAACAGTGTCACCACGGTGGCCAGGAAGCACTTCCTATGTAGGAGACTGACATATCGTTTCTGGACTTGGGTGTATTGAACAGCTGCCATTGTACTAAGCCAGGGACCACTAGCGGCTGTCTGTGATTGGTGGTTGCTTCACTGGATGCAGGTGCCAAGAGCCCTAGGGACGTACCTTAGTCTGACACACCAGCACCGGTCTCAGCCGGGAGATCACAGCTCTACAGCCTATAGGTATCTGGGCAAAGTCAAGGGCAAGCCTTCTTTCTGGAACGCAAGTTATATCGGGTAGAAGTAGGGACAGTATGGTCGGGGAATAATTGTTCCTGATGCTGAGCAGAGCAGAGTTAGGGGAGAGTTCCACCTTTCCCTTCAGAATACTGTCACTCTCTGCTTCTGTAGATGTAGAATGCAATCTTGCATCGCTGAATGGAACAAATGTTGGGACTATTTCTTGTCCTTCTCTCACCCACTGATCATAGGGGAGAGGCAGAGGCACTCGTTTAGAGTGCATTGCATGTATCCAGTTCTTCCGACCTTCAACTTTCACGGCAGTGCGGGTGGCCAGTAATACCTGGCGGGGCTGTGTCCAGCGGGGTCCGAGGCTCTTAGTACGTTGGAAGTTGCGAATCAGAACCCAGTCGCCAGGTTGGATAATGTGTCCTGGGCCCTCGCTTTTATCAGGTATGGCCTCATGCACCTGGTGGTAAAGGGTACGAAAGGTGTTAGTCAAACTGTACAGATAATCAGTCAACACAGGGTATTCAACATCAGACAGTTTCTTAGGGTGTGGAACACCCCACACATTGGCAAGCCTCCCGAACACAATCTCATGGGGAGATAATCCGATCCTGGTATGGGCCGTTGTCCTGACAGACAGTAGAGCCAGGGGCAGAGCATCAAACCAAGTGACACCTGTCTCGGCTACAATTTTGGCCATTTTAGTCTTTAGGATGCCATTGTACACCTCCACTAGACCTGCAGACTGGGGGTGGTTAGCTGCATGAAATTTTTGTTTCATACCCAGTGCTGAACAGACATACTCCATTTATTGAGCCGTAAAGTGTGTCCCGTTGTCACTCCAGATCAAACGGGGCAAACCAAATCATGGGAAGTATTCTTTCAATAGTATTTTGGCGGTAGTGATAGCGGTGCAGTCTTTGACAGGGTAAGCCTCCACCCATCGGCTGAAGGTACACACCACCACCAGGACATATTTTAAATTGTTACATCTGTCCATCTGGATGTAATCCATCTGGAGGGCTTCAAAAGGAAAGGTAGGAGGAGAGAATCCTCCTCCAGGAGTTACTGTACCTTTACCCGGGTTGTACATAAGGCAAATCATGTATGTTTTGACCAACTTCTCAGCATACGATTGTATCTTTGAGTTATACCAGGTAGGTTCCAACAGCTTACATATCCCTTTAGTACTAATGTGAGCAGGGCCATGGGCCATTGTAACTACCAGTAGCACATGACTGTCAGGCAACATCCATTGTCTCTCCATAGTGATACGGGCCCAACAACCATCTATTTCCTTTACCGCCAAATGTTCTGTCCACATCCTCAGCTCCTCAGGGTAGCATGGGACTGAATATCAATCACACTCTGTACTGTGTCTTCAACCATGCCCCCTTCTGCCACCCACCTGGCGGGACCTCCCACGTACATTCCTTCCTTTTTCTTAAGAGCTGGCTGTCTGGTCAGCCAAGGCATTGCCTTTTCCAACATCATCCGTCACTTTTTTATGCGCTTTACATTTTATAATGGCTACCTTTCTGGGAAATGTCAGGGAGTCTAATAATCGGTTAATTAGGGGGCCATGTTGAATTTTCGTCCCATGTGAAGTAAGGAAATTCCATTCTCTCCACAGTCTTCCAAAGTTGTGAGCCACCCCAAAAGCATACTGACTGTCAGTGTAGATATTAAACGTTATTCCTTTGCTTAACTCACAGGCTCTAGTGAGGGCCACTAATTCTGCAGCCTGAGCAGAGCACTGTGGAATCTGAGCTGTTTCTACTACTTGCTCCAATGTCGTGAGGGCGTAGGCGGCTGATGTGTTACCATCTGGCCCTCTGAGACATGATCCGTCCACATACAGTGTACCTTCTGGATCTGTTATCGGGGTATCCTGTAAGTCAACCCTCCCCTTCGTCTCCTCCTCTATCCTCAATATACAGTCATGTGGATCTAAACGGGCATCCTGAGTATCCAGTGGGAGTAATGTGGCGGGATTCAGTACAGTGCATCTCTTGATGTTAATGTGGCTGGAAAAGAGTGTCAATTCATATCCTGTGAGTTGTGCGCTAGTGAGGCACTGTGTCTTGGTGTTATTAAGGAGGGTATCCACAGAATGGGGAACCATCAGAGTTAAGGGGGAGTTCATGACGATCCCCGCACTCTGACGGACCATGAGTGCGGCCGCAGCTGTCGCCCGTAGGCATCCTGGGAGAGCCCTCGCAACAGGGTCTAAGGTAGCTGAAAAATAGGCTCATGGCCGATGGTGATCTCCGAACATCTGGGTCAAGACAGCGCATGCACAACCGTCTGTCTCATGTACAAAAAGAAAAAATTGTTTGTTATAATCAGGGGTACAGAGGACTGGAGCAGTACACAGAGCTCTTTTTAATTCCTGGAAGGCCTGTGTATGCTCTCTAGTCCATGGAAAGGAGCTGTCTGATATGTCTTTAGTGGTGAGGGCAAGAAGAGGTTTGACCATGGCCGAAAAATTGGAAATCCACTGTCTGCAATATGAGGTTAGGCCTATGAAGGCTCGTACCTGCTTTTGTGTTCGTGGGGCCGCCATAGCATTGATAACAGCTACACGATCAGCGGTGAGCTGCCTTCCCTCCTTCGAGAGGAGATGACCTAAATAGGTCACCTTCTCTTGACAAAACTGAAGCTTTTTTAATGAGACCTTGTTGTTATGGAGGGCAAGGTGGTGTAACAAACAGAGAGTAGCCTCTTTACATGTCGGGGCAGAATTTGCAGCAATGAGGAGGTCATCAACATACTGCAGCAGTGTGGAATTATCAGGGAGTTCTAAGGAATCTAGTTGACTTTTGAGAGCTTGACTATAGACACTGGGGCTCTCGGTGAAGCCTTGAGGGGCGCGGCAAAATCTATTGCTCAGCCCACCAAGGGAGAAACCAAAAATATGTCTGCTGTCAGGATGTATAGGAATACTGAGAAAAGCATTCTTCAGGTCTATGACAGAAAAGTGCATGGTGTCAGAAGGGACCATCGTCAAGAGGGCTGTAATGTCGGGGACAACAGGGTATTGGGAGATCGTTATTTTGTTAAGGGCTCTCAGGTCAATCACAAATCTGTATATTTTAGGGGAGAGAGCATCTCCATTGGTCTTCTTAAGAACTGGAATAATGGGACTGTTACAGATATTACCACGTGTCTCCTCCACTATGCCCTTGTCCATCAATTCAGATATTATTGTTAAAAGGGCGGCTTCTCCTTCCGTGGGTAGTCGATACTGCCGGAGACGGGGGAGAAGGGCACTTGGCTGAATGCGTACCACATGTGGGGGTATGTTGAGACACCCCACATCAGTGTCTGATGATGCTGTACTGCTTGATTTTTCCGGCCTTATTGTGTTGTAGGGTGATTAATGTGACTTCAGCCTCTTTCCATTCAAGCCTAAAGGGTTAGAGTAGGGTATAGAGCCTAGTTACCCGGCACTTCGACATGATCCTGTGCCCTTCCCCATAGATTAGGGCTTGCACATATAGCCTAGGGGATAGATCCGTTAGTATTAGGGATAATCTGTCCTCTAGTGAGGGTATTTCATGGAGCCGTGCTGAATTCAGGCCTGGTAGGCCTTAAACGGGAGAGACTCCATCTTTCCTCCTGCTCTGGCAGCTTGAGATGCTTCTAGGTCAAAGGCAGTGTTTTAGTTAGGAGGTGTTATTCGCTTGGAGAGAACTGGTTCAGGCCGGCCCTTATCGAAGGATTGTATTTTTCTTCATGCCGAAGACACTACATCAGGCCGGCCGGCTGGGAACGTGTCCTTGGCACGGGGAGGTACAAGAATTTGGTGGGCGGCAGGTTACTGGCTGGAATTTTCCATGAGAGAATGCACATCTATATTAGTGAAAGTCTGAGGCAGATACTGGCACTTGCTTCTAGTTCGTAGACGGCACCTGGCCGTGAGCGATACAGCCAATACTTATTCCAGGGAAGACAGATGACAAACTTGGAGGTGAAGAGATTCCAGAGAGAGAGAGTAGCCGATGAGGAAGAGGTCCCAGTGATTCGGAGAGGGAGAAGGGAGTAGACCCGTGATTGTGGAGGGGTGACTTCCAGGCGAGCTGAGGCACAGACGAGAAGGGAACCTAGATGACCACGGAGTGCAGGCTACATATTACCAAGGTGATGTCGACCCTTTCTTATTAAAGTGTACAACTTAACCTTTCACTTTTCTTTGTAGGTCGTGTGCTATGATGCAATGTTATGTGACTGCGTATGTAATGACTAATAAATTGTCCCGATTGTAATGAACCAACATGTGCTGCGTGTTCTTGTATGAGAGGATGGCCTATTCTTCTAGTCAGTTGTAGTTTGATCTGTACAGAGGACGATCCTGGACAGGTAAGTGGTAACTGAACAAGGGAGAAGGGAGCTCCTCAAACTGGAGAACAGGTTGTGCTCAACTAACAGTCCTTGTGTGATCTGATACATAGTGGTACCGATTCCCCTGTTGCATGTCGTGGTAACCATAGGATGAGCTCGTGTGAGGCTGCTGTCTAGGCAGGAGTACCTGGGTCCGTCTGGGACCGCGAGGACTTTGTAGCTGCCGCCGAGGTAGGAGTATCTGGGTCCGTCTGGGACCGCGAGAACTTTGCAGGCTGCCGCCGAGGTAGGAGTATCTGGGTCCGTCTGGGACCGCGAGGACTTTGTAGCTGCCGCCGAGGTAGGAGTATCTGGGTCCGTCTGGGACCGCGAGAGCTTTGCAGGCTGCCGCCTGGGTAGGAGTATCTGGGTCCGTCTGGGACCGCGAGAACTTTGTAGCTGCCGCTGAGGTAGGAGTATCTGGGTCCGTCTGGGACCGCGAGAACTTTGCAGGCTGCCGCATGGGTAGGAGTATCTGGGTCCGTCTGGGACCGCGAGAACTTTGCAGGCTGCCGTCTAGGCAGGAGTACCTGGGTCCGTCTGGGACCGCGAGGCCGCCACTAGTATAGATATATATATATATATATATATAGGAATTCCCTGTCCTTAGGTGGTACATATACGTGGTTATTTAGGTGAGAACAGGCCCTAGGGAGGGGGTAACGTTCTGATTTGGGTTAGTGAGGCTCTGTTGAGCGGGTTCCATCTGATCCAAAGACCCAAGCAGAACATTTGGCGTCACGAACCGTTTACGTCACCTGTGTGCATTGTGTTGTATTGTGTTTGCTTTCGGCGTGTGCGTGATTTTGTCGGTATATTATTTGTGTTATTATTGTGCATATAGTTTTTTTTTTTTCTCTCTCTTTCTTCTTCTATTTTCTTTTCCTTTCTTTTCTTCTTTCTTTTTCGCTATGTTTCCTAGGCGTTCTAAATCTACTTTTAAGTTGCCCGTTGATATTCCCGGGTGGGATTCGACGCCTTATGAAGCGTTGGCCCGTGAGTGGGCTGACTCTACTGGTTTGAGTGAGAATTGGAATTCTTCTTTGGAGCTGGCGGAGCCGGCTAATGTGATTGCTTGTTTGCAGAAGGCACCCGTATCGAAGGGTGAGGAGATTCCCGTTTTGGGGCGCAGAGGTTGGATTGTTCTGTCTGCGTATCGGATTCTCCATGAGAGATTGTTGAAATTGCAGATCTCCCTTAAAGATGTGGAGGCGCACTATGTTGAGATTCAAAATTCTCATACTTTGTTGCGGTGTCAAAATAAGTTGCTTGCTGATAAGCTGGAGACTTACCAAGCGATTGCCGAAAGGGCGGCTGTGCGGATTGCTCGTTATAAATACAAGAACAGGCGCGGTCGTGTTTCGACGCGAAAGGTGCGTCTAGTCGTGGCGAAAGCCGGACTGGATTGGGATCCTGATGAGTGGGATGGTAATATCTGGAATTCGACTGATTCTTGTTCCTCGGGTGAGGAGTCTGCCAAGCGCGAGTCTTCTCGTTCCCGTCCGGTGTGTAAGTCTACTTCTCGCACCTCGGATGGTGCATCCTGTGATTGCGTTCGTTCTTCGGGTAGGATTCATGCCCCTTACACTGATTGTCCCTCTACGAGTACTGATCGGGCTCCTTGTGATGCTCGTCCCGCGGTCTCTGCGCATCCTGTTTTTCGTCGGAAGTTACAGCAGTCTCCCAATGCTCCGCAGGGTGTTTCTTTGGACTGTTTGGAAGATTTTACGCAACAGGAAATTAGTGATATTTTGCAGCGGTTTAGACAGCGGTCTGGTGAGGCTTTGCTCACATGGATGGTGCGCCTTTATGAACTGGGCGCTGCTGGTATTATGCTAGATACTGGCGATTGTTTAAAGTTCTGTTCCTTGAGTTTGGATTCGACTGTGCAGGATCATTTTCGTAATTATCATGGTGGTGGTCAGATTTCTTTACTCCACTTGGCGACTGAGGGTTGTAATCTGAAGTATCCTTCTGAATCTGACTGGCCTGTCAATGACAAGCCGTGGTATACTTTGCGCGATGCTGCTCAACGCCTCAAAGAAGAGGTGATGAAAACAGCGATTTTTCTGGGCACTGCTGACAGGTTGCTTGATGGATTGTTGACATCTTCTGTGCGGAACCGTATTATTCGATCTTCCCCGGTTGCCTATAAGCAGGTTATGATGACTCTATTGATTAACCAGACTGGTAACACGTTAGCTGTAGTGCTGGAATCAGTGCGCCAGCTCGGTGAGTTGGGTGAATGGTTTAAGCCTGAACGTCAGTCCCGGACTGACACCCGTACTCCTGGTGAAAATAAACTTACTAGACGTGACATCTTTTCCGGTCTTCTGGCTGATGGTGTGCGTAGGGAGGACATTGACGGTGAGACTACGGCTCGTTTGTGGGAATTGTTTCGCAAACGTGGTTTGGATCGGAAGGAGGGTGCCCGGCGTGTTCGGACGACTGAGTGTGATCGTGGTGGTTCTGATGGTAGCGGTGATGACAACCACCGTGGGCGCTCTGATCGTCGTGATGATCGGCGTTATGTACGTGATATGTCCCCCCGTCGTGAGAGAGACGGAGAGAGAGAGGGGGAAAGAGAAAGGGGGAGGAATGATTATGTTTACAACAGACGTAGAGAGGATAGGGATCAATCCCCTGAGTTAAGAAGGAGAGAGGATCGTCACAGTTTGGTTGATCGTACCCCGCAGTACAATGCTGAAAACTTGAATCCGTTCCGTACTGGGAATGGATATGAACAGGAGGTACCGATACCTAAGAAACGTGAGAGTCTTTATCCTGATTTGTCCTGGTACACAGAATGCAGTAAGAATGACTAGGAAACAGGTCAAGCTCCGGTACGCAGATGGGCTCACAGAGATAATAGACCCTATGTAGATATTGATATTTATTGGAGACATCGTAATATCCAAAGGGCCCGAGCATTGGTAGATACAGGAGCGGAGGCCACTCTCATTCATGGAAAATCAAAGAAGTTTAAAGGTCAGCCTTTTACAATTACCGGATTAGGTGGAAAGGAAACTCCTGCAGTTCAAACTTTGCTTGAAATGAGAATAGGTAGAATTCCTAGAAGAGAATACTCTGTATTAGTGGTGCCACTCTTAGAGTTTATAATTGGAATTGATATTTTGAAAGGAATGACTTTACACTTAGACGATGGATGTTACCAATTTGGAACTAGACATTATATTTCACCCAGACCTATACGGGTTGGCCGTTTAAGAATGCCCCCCATAAAAGTTCCCCAGGCGACAAAAGTGGTTTGTCAGAAGCAGTATCGTATTCCAGGTGGTCATGAAGAGATTAATACCACTATTCAGGAGTTGGTGAATGCAGGTGTTATAACTCCAGTTACTTCTGCTTGGAATAATCCTGTTTGGCCGGTGCGTAAGAGTGACAATTCTTGGCGCATGACGGTTGATTATCGAGAATTGAACAAACACACGCCCCCCTTGACTGTTGCAGTACCGGATGTTATTACTCTAATTGAAAGAATACAAAAGCATCCAGGTACATGGTATGCGTCCATTGATATTGCTAATGCTTTCTTTTCTATCCCAATTGCCCCTGAATGTCAGGAACAGTTCAGTTTTACGTGGAACGGGCGTCAGATGACGTTTAGAAGTCTCCCTCAGGGCTATGTGCATAGCCCTACGATATGTCACCGGCTGGTGGCAGAGCATTTGGCTGAGGTACCAGTTCATCCCCAAATTCAGATATGTCACTACATCGATGATGTTTTGATTCAAGGTGAAACACAAGAGGAAGTTCAGACACAATTGGACAGGGTCATTGAGTGTCTACGTGAGAAAGGTTGGGAAATCAATCCGGATAAATTGCAAGGCCCGCCCCGGGCTGTAAAATTTTTGGGTATTAATTGGCACGAAGGGCACCGTGAAGTGATCCCTCAAGTTAAACGGAAGATTCTTGATTTTGCAGTTCCGAGGAATAGGAAGGAAGCCCAGAGCTTCATTGGTCTGTTTGGTTTTTGGCGCCAGCATATTCCTCATTTGAGTCAAATATTGGCCCCCTTGTACCGGGTTACACGCAAAAAGAATGCATTTGAATGGGATAAACCACAGCAAGATGCGTTTAGTTTGGCAAAAGAGGCAATTCAGCATGCCCTGGACTTATGGCCTGTACGTGATGGTGATGTGGATTTGAATGTGTCTGTACAGGGTCCTTATGCGAATTGGAGTTTGTGGCAGAAACAAGGCAGGAGCAAAGTACCGTTAGGTTTTTGGACAAAAAAGTTACCTGATGCTGGCGAACGTTACACACCCTTTGAGAAACAGTTGCTTGCTTGTTATTGGGCTCTGGTGGATACCGAGCAATTGACTTTGGGCCACGATATAGTTTTGCGTCCTGAAATTCCTATCATGCAGTGGGTTCTGAGTTCACCGAAGACTCACCGAATTGGACACGCTCAAGAGGTGAGCGTGATTAAATGGAAATGGTACATACAAGACCGGGCGCGTGTGGGCCCGAAAGGAGTTGCTTCTTTACATGAACAGGTGGCGCGAGCACCATCGACTGAGACTGAGAGTGAGTGTTCCATACCTTTGACGCTGGAGTCTCCTGTTACATGGGGTAAGCCCTTTGATGATTTGTCTGCAGCGGAAAGAAACCATGTTTGGTTCACAGATGGTTCAGCGAGGTTTATAGGGACGACGCGGCACTGGAAAGCGGTGTCCTACAATCCGATCACACAAAAATTGCTGAGCACAACTGGTGAAGGTAAAAGCAGCCAGTTCGCTGAACTGTACGCTGTTTACCAAGTTTTGAAACAGGAGTTACCTGGCACATGCCACATTTTTACTGATTCTTGGTCCACTGCCAATGGACTGGCTGTTTGGTTGCCGACTTGGCATTCCCATAATTGGAAGTTACATTCTAAAGAACTGTGGGGAAAAGAGTTATGGCAAGAGATTTGGGAGATGCTCCCGCAGAGTACTGTTACAATCTTCCATGTGGATGCTCACACTCCGATAGACTCCCTTGACAAATTCTTTCATAACATTGCAGATGGGGAATCTAAAATTGCTGAGGCAGTGGTGGACAGGCAAGATTTTGATATTGCGGGATTGGCGAAATGGGCACACCAGAAGGCAGGACATTTTGGAGAGAAGGCCACTAGCAGGTGGGCTGCTGATCGAGGAATCTATATTCCCCTGGACTTCATTAAAAATGTTATTTTACACTGTCCCGTTTGTCAGCATACCAGACAGCGTAAGGTGCCCCAAATTGTTAAAGGTCATTTACATCGTGGAAAACTGCCCGCTCAAATTTGGCAGATTGACTACGTCGGCCCTCTTCCTATGAGTAGGAATTGTCAATATGTTTGCACAATTGTCGATACATACAGTGGCTTGCTGGTAGCCCTTCCATGTAAGCAAGCTACCCAATCGAATACCATTAAAACATTAGAATTGATTATGATGTATTATGGTGTACCATTCCAAATTCAATCTGATAATGCATCCCATTTCCGTGGAAGATTGGTACAGGAATTCTGTGCAGAAAATAATATTGACTGGGTATTCCATATACCCTACTACCCACAGGCCTCGGGCCTGGTGGAGAGACTGAATGGCCTGTTGAAGAGCCAGTTGCGTAGGTTAACAGATGACAAGTATAAAAATTGGCGAGACTTTCTACCCCAAGCACTATTGATTTTGAATAATCGTCCTTTTCTGAATGCTGAATCTCCACTTATGCGTTTGTTTCCCCCAACTGTTGAGACAATGCCTAATGAAATAAGAGAAACTGTGATGTATTGGGAAATTACTCCTGGAGCTCTAGCTCCATGCAGAGCGACCCCAGGGTCGGCAGGTTTAGACCTGCATGCCATGGATGACACCGTCATAAAAAGTAAGGATCGGGTCATCATTGAAACTGGTGTTGGTGTCCATATACCAACTGGGAATTTCGGACTAATCGCCCCTAGATCGGGGCTGGCTGTAAAAGGCATTCAGGTACTTGGAGGGGTGATTGACAGCGACTATCAGGGAGAGATTAAGGTGCTCCTGCTGAATAGCAGTGAGGTTGACTTACTGATACATCAAACTGACCGAGTGGCTCAATTGTTAATAATGCCTGTTTTCAGTGGTGAGATCGCAAAAGGCACTGCCCCAACGTTGCTAACTGTACGAGGCCAGAAAGGTTTTGGCTCAACGGATAACCCTGGAGCCAGAGTTTGGGTGCAGTCGCCTAAGAATCCCCCTGAACAAGCAGAGGTCATTGCCACTGGTCAGGACAATACCATTTTGGTTATGAGACCAGGGAAAGATAGCTGGGAAGTAGTCCCAGCTGACAAGTGTTATTTACGAGAATGATTAATGCCTGTATTTGATTCCTTTTCAGATCATTCTTTGGACTGTTGCTGCAGGATGTGTCGGCGCTGGACTCCCTTTGGAGCGATCCGACGAGAGGAAAGGGATCCCGTCTGTCCGGGATGAACTGAAAGCGCGAGTGTTGCGTTCTTTCGATGCGTGGGATTCGTCATCGAACTTTTGGACTTTGCTAGCTAAGAGGGTGACTGATGCCCCTCACTTCTGTTTGACACCGATGAGATCTGTCCATGACATCCTAGCGACATGCCTAGTCGCTGTCCCCGCCTCATTGGAAACTTTAGCTCATATTTTTAATGTTTCCAAGGCTCGTCCCAATATTCTCCTGGGTGATTTTGCTACTCATGCGTATTGCCCCTTATGTACTGAGCTGCCGAATGGGCAATCCCCCATCCAATCCCAAATAGTTACTTATAATATCACACAAGGTGACCTATGCTTCTTTCTTACATGTAATCCTAGTGCAATCTCTGAATGTCTACGCCTAAAACTAAAAGGCGCCACTTCATTTACCGCTCATGAACAGACTTTGTGCTTTCAAAGGACACCGACCACATGTGTTTCAGTTCAGAACAATATGACCTGCAATAGTTTGGTAGTTACCCCCAGTCACTATCGCACGATGTTACTACCTGCCGGATGGCTTTTCTCATGTGGTAATACTTCCTGGCCGTATGTCCCTGCAAACATTTCTGGAGGCCCTTGTGCCATTACGAGACTCAGTTTATTGATGTTTTCATCACATCCGAATGCCAACTCTCGCGTTCTCCGAGATACTGTGATGTTACAGGAGGATTGTGACTCATCTTTGCATTTATATTCCAAGTCTGAATACCTTAGCCTAGCTGTTTCAATTATTGGTGTTCCTGCTTTGGCAGTTTATAATGCCAAATCCATCGGAAAGATGGCGTGCTGGATGGCAAAATCCATAAATCACACTTCTATAGTATTGTCTGACATGCTATTAGACGCCCAGGGTGAACGTAGGGCCATTTTACAAAATAGAGCAGCCATTGATTATCTTTTGCTTAAACACGGTCATGGCTGTTCTGATTTTGAAGGCCTTTGCTGCTTTAACTTATCTGATCATACACAATCTATTCGTACACATATTGACAGGTTACACGACTTGGCGGAAACAATCAGACAACATATAGACCAGGGCTGGTTCGACTGGCTCTTTAACTGGTTACCAGATATACACATACTACGCCAAATATTGGGTGGTATTATAATCACTGTTACTATTTTGATTTCTATCTGTTGCTTTATTCAGTGTATCCCTTCACTATTTCAATTCTGCACACTTGGTACTAGACATAGAGCAGTTAGTTTTGTTTCATATTATTCTTCCACTGATGTTAGTTCTGTTTAATGAATGTATAATAGACTGAAGTCAAGGGTGAAATGTACTGCTTGATTTTTCCGGCCTTATTGTGTTGTAGGGTGATTAATGTGACTTCAGCCTCTTTCCATTCAAGCCTAAAGGGTTAGAGTAGGGTATAGAGCCTAGTTACCCGGCACTTCGACATGATCCTGTGCCCTTCCCCATAGATTAGGGCTTGCACATATAGCCTAGGGGATAGATCCGTTAGTATTAGGGATAATCTGTCCTCTAGTGAGGGTATTTCATGGAGCCGTGCTGAATTCAGGCCTGGTAGGCCTTAAACGGGAGAGACTCCATCTTTCCTCCTGCTCTGGCAGCTTGAGATGCTTCTAGGTCAAAGGCAGTGTTTTAGTTAGGAGGTGTTATTCGCTTGGAGAGAACTGGTTCAGGCCGGCCCTTATCGAAGGATTGTATTTTTCTTCATGCCGAAGACACTACATCAGGCCGGGCGGCTGGGAACGTGTCCTTGGCACGGGGAGGTACAAGAATTTGGTGGGCGGCAGGTTACTGGCTGGAATTTTCCATGAGAGAATGCACATCTATATTAGTGAAAGTCTGAGGCAGATACTGGCACTTGCTTCTAGTTCGTAGACGGCACCTGGCCGTGAGCGATACAGCCAATACTTATTCCAGGGAAGACAGATGACAAACTTGGAGGTGAAGAGATTCCAGAGAGAGAGAGTAGCCGATGAGGAAGAGGTCCCAGTGATTCGGAGAGGGAGAAGGGAGTAGACCCGTGATTGTGGAGGGGTGACTTCCAGGCGAGCTGAGGCACAGACGAGAAGGGAACCTAGATGACCACGGAGTGCAGGCTACATATTACCAAGGTGATGTCGACCCTTTCTTATTAAAGTGTACAACTTAACCTTTCACTTTTCTTTGTAGGTCGTGTGCTATGATGCAATGTTATGTGACTGCGTATGTAATGACTAATAAAGTGTCCCGATTGTAATGAACCAACATGTGCTGCGTGTTCTTGTATGAGAGGATGGCCTATTCTTCTAGTCAGTTGTAGTTTGATCTGTACAGAGGACGATCCTGGACAGGTAAGTGGTAACTGAACAAGGGAGAAGGGAGCTCCTCAAACTGGAGAACAGGTTGTGCTCAACTAACAGTCCTTGTGTGATCTGATACATAGTGGTACCGATTCCCCTGTTGCATGTCGTGGTAACCATAGGATGAGCTCGTGTGAGGCTGCTGTCTAGGCAGGAGTACCTGGGTCCGTCTGGGACCGCGAGGACTTTGTAGCTGCCGCCGAGGTAGGAGTATCTGGGTCCGTCTGGGACCGCGAGAACTTTGCAGGCTGCCGCCGAGGTAGGAGTATCTGGGTCCGTCTGGGACCGCGAGGACTTTGTAGCTGCCGCCGAGGTAGGAGTATCTGGGTCCGTCTGGGACCGCGAGAGCTTTGCAGGCTGCCGCCTGGGTAGGAGTATCTGGGTCCGTCTGGGACCGCGAGAACTTTGTAGCTGCCGCTGAGGTAGGAGTATCTGGGTCCGTCTGGGACCGCGAGAACTTTGCAGGCTGCCGCATGGGTAGGAGTATCTGGGTCCGTCTGGGACCGCGAGAACTTTGCAGGCTGCCGTCTAGGCAGGAGTACCTGGGTCCGTCTGGGACCGCGAGGCCGCCACTAGTATAGATATATATATATATATATATAGGAATTCCCTGTCCTTAGGTGGTACATATACGTGGTTATTTAGGTGAGAACAGGCCCTAGGGAGGGGGTAACGTTCTGATTTGGGTTAGTGAGGCTCTGTTGAGCGGGTTCCATCTGATCCAAAGACCCAAGCAGAACAGATGCCCAGAGGGAGGAAGGTAATGACTGAAACTCTGTTGGGAGAGGCCCGGAAAAATACATATAGGAGTCGGGGTGGGGGAAATTGTTAGAGACACGCCTTGAGGACTACAAGATATAGTGGCATACAGAGCTTTCAGTAAATCCATGCCTAATAAGTTTTCACTGTAGTAAGGACCAAGGGAGCGTCAACATGGGTGGGGCCGATATCGAGAGGGAGGGGTTCAGAAACAGGGCTGGTCACGGGTGTTCCTGCAAAACCCACGGAGACATTCAAATTGCCAGAAAGGGATTCCTCCGGGACCGATACACGTGCAATAGAAGACCTAGTCGCCCCTGTGTCCAAAAGTAAAGACTGAGCATCCCCTGCAACTGACACTTGAACATACGGGCCCTTCTGGTCAACCGGAATTTGCACTTTTGAAATACCCCTTCCCTGGCTATCCTATGCCTGATAAAACCGTGTCTCTTCTACCTCTTCATAATCGTCATTGTAATAAGTACGTGTGGCTTCATACTCATCAAATTTGTTAGCAGGGCGTTGTCGTATGGTGTTGTCATCCCTATGTCTCCCCTCTCGGTCACTAGGGCGGTGTTGCCTTTGGTCTTTAGCAATCATCCCATCCTTGTGAACACGAGGCTGTGTTCTACCTGTCCGTATGTCAAAACAGGACACTCATCCACCCAGTGGCCGTAACCTTTACAATAGGCACATTGGTCTGTCTGGAGAGGCCCGGAGGGGCTGGAGGGAGTCGATTGGCGTGCTCTTGGGGGCTGCTGAGGGGGCGGCCGGAAATTGCCACGGGCGTCAGGGCCTTTGGGAGGATAGGCCTGTTGCAGAAGTACTTTTGTTTTAAGGTCTTTATTTCTCTTGACCTCTTTCTCCTTATCCTCGTTTTCCCTATTCTCATGGTATTGGGCCATGGCCAAGATACCTGTTATAGTCTGAGCGGACCATGTACTCTCAACCTTCTTGAGTCTGGTAGAAATGTCAGGGAGCAAATTGCTGACAAATTTGTCAACGAATACCGGGCCGGCTCCTGTGACCCGAGGGACCAGGCCGCTGTGTCCCTTGTATTCAGTTGCAAAACGGGTGAAGAAATCCGTCACACTCTCATCCCTACGCTGTCTACAGGCGTTAATGTTATCCCAATTGATGACCGTTTCTGGCAACAGCGTCTTCATGAATGTTATGATTTTGCCAGGCAAGGCTGTGATGGCGGCGTTCGGTTTTGTCCCTCCCACTCTATTACCTTCCATGGCCTCTAGATCAGCCATTTACCTCCCAATTCTACTTCATGGTCGGTATGTCGTATTTTATCCCAGACCTCATTAGGGCCAACCGTACCAAAAAGTAAATCTATGTCTTCGAGAATAAGGGTAACGGCAGATATTATCTGGCTTAATTCTTTATAGAAGGCAGCCGGATTCTTCTGAGGATCCGGCAATTGTCCCTTTAACTGTATAACTTCTGACGTTTTCCAAGGAACATGAACCCAAATCCTGTGCCAGTGTGCTTCGCCCGCCCTCGGCCATTATTTTGGGCATCGGTGATTGCGTTAACAAAGAGAGAGGCCGCCTCTCTCATTGGCATAGCTGTCTCTAGAGTGGGGCTGGGGAAAGCGGTCATATCACGGTAAGCTATCAAAGCAGACATAGTGCCAAACATCCCCTCTCCCTGTACATCGCCTCTTTTTATTTGTGACCTGAGGTCCACCAATCCGGCGGGTATCTACATAAATGAATTTTCGAATCTCTGCACAACCAAGGTACACATGTATTCAGCCCAGGTGGTCTGTTCCATAATCGTCCACTGGGAAAAGGTGGACCATATTTCTTTAAATGGATAAATATTCCCGCTATTTATCCAGCATTCACACTGTTGCCTTTGCAGGTCATCTTCTCGAAGGGACGAAAAGCTGACTGCAGAGCGCAAGGAAGCCAGTCGGGGGGAATTCAATAATCTATATGAATCCTGCTTAACCGTAGACCACGGGGAAGAAGGGAGGGGGCGGGCAGGGGTAGAGCTGCAGGTATTGGGCGGATGGGGACTCGTTGTCATTCCTGCGGCGAGGACAGGGGTAGTGTGCGCAGTCGGTGTTATAGGCATCAAAATACGGGGGGTTGGTGTGACGGGGGAACAGTAGGAGGGGCAGTGGAGGGAGGAGTGTGTAGCACGGCTGGTGCAGCTGCATGCGGGGCAGGGGGGGTCAGCGCAGGGTACATGGGGGCATAAGCAGGAGGACTTCAAACATGGTATCGAGCAGGGAATCGCCCTCTTCTCCCCCTTCCATAAAGCATTTTCCTTTCTATTAATGAGCCTGGTAGCACTTCTGCACCCGCCCTTATGTTCCCTATCAGTTATCTCTACAGATGTTTCCATTTGGCCCTGTAAGTGCTCCCTAGCATGGTCAGCCATTGACATCCGCTCTCGTTTCCTTTCTAGTGCCTTTTCCTTCTTTGCTCTCTGCTCAATTTCCTTCCTCCACAGCCTGACAAACTCGAACATCGAGGGACGAACCTTCGGTTTAAATAGCTGTTCCTCTAGATTTGCAAGAACCTGTGGATCAAAGGACCCACAAGGGGGCCATTGTAAATCGGGAGAAACTCGTTTGGTATACTTAGTCCAAAGGGAGGAAAACGTTATGGCAGATGGGCCATGTTTTGCGTACATAGTGTGACCAGGCGTCCATTCTGGAGGAAGCGGGCAAGCCGCCTCCAGCTGGGAGTCCTGCGTACACATACAACAACATAATTTCTTAAACTTACTATTCGCCGGCATACTAAAAAGGACCGAAAACAGATAATGCAAACAACTGCGGGCCTTAAAAAAACTCACCTCGCTGGCTTGGCTTTTGCAAAAGTGAATAAGAGTGCAATCATACAGACTCGGTGGGTGATCAGCCCACCCTTACCTGACAGGGGTAGTTCTCTTCTGCAGACGTAGGGCTGTGTCCTGTTCCAGAAATCACTGTTAGGGGACCCCAGCGAGGACGCGGTCATGTGACCCAGACCGGGCGGGGAGTAACAGCGGGCGAGTCGTTCGGCTACCTGACTGCAAGAATCCCTCGGGTACGGTACCTCTGTCGGAGTCTCTCCGTGCACCTCCTCACATCCACCGGGCCAGACCTTCGTGCTCGTGGGGTCCCTGTTCGGGCGCCATTTTGTAGAGCCGGGTATATCCACTTACTTGGTCTCGGTGGCAGGGGAACCGCCCAAGTCTACCATACCCTCCTTATATTGTATAAGGAGACACATGAGCCTTCGTCTGCAGGAGGAACAAAGTTTTATTCGAATAGCCCCGGCTATGGAACAGAGTCCCAAGCTCATCGGTGACAAGACAGAGGAGGCTGCTGCTTTACTCCGCAGCTTACAGGCCTTAAATACATATTTCCCCACCCTAAGGAACCAGTTCGGATGGGGCTGTAGTTACGCCATTCTTCGTTCAGGCAGCACTGGTGCTGCAACAGATGGTTCAATCGATTAGGACAGATCTTGCCAAACTGGATATGTACGTGAAAGAATCAAACAGATCTTGACAAACAGGATATGTGAAAGAAACAAGTTCTGTCAGTCAGTCAGTCAGTCAAAGTGGCTTTATTTCGATACAAAAAATATCTTTAAAAGCTTTACAGAAGTAAGATACATTACAGAATTAAAATCTATAAAAACATAGACAATAAATAGCTAAAAAGGTTAAATCACAGAAACCATAATTAAACAATTAGTAAAAGCCATTTTGTCCTAATACGCCATGCCCAGCTTAAGTATTTGGCTAAGCCACAAACAAAAAGCAGCCGAGTATCTGAACTTAAAATTCGCAGGGCCACGCTACATTGTCGAGTGCCCAGCTCCCTACACAGTGGTTTAAGCCACCTGGAGCGGGGCGCCTTATAGGCTGGGCATACAAACACAAAATGAGGGATCGATTCTATCTCCAATGGGCAAAAGGGACAGTAAGGTGTAGTTTGGGCCGGTGGTTTCCACCGGGCGGTCAATGATCTCACCGGCAGCACACCAACTCTAAATTTAAAAAACAAAACTCTGTCCCTGGGAATTGTAATAAAGTCCAAGTAGTGTTCCCGCAGTGCCACGTCCTTCACAAGCAGTAAATCCCTAGAGGCAAGACACAAACTGGGATCAGTATTTCTTTTGCTTGTTACCCAAGACCAATATAAGTTCTTCAAAGCTGATTTCGGAGGGGCAGACCGAGAATGCCAAGCCCCTTCAAGGCCAAGCTCGGTCAGCAAACTTTTCATATCCCTTAACCACCTTATTTTTGCCCATCCAGACAAGCCTAAAATCTCCTTTATAAGGTAACAATGGTTCTGTTGGGTGAAAGTATTGCTTTGCACTTACGGTTTAGTCAAGCATTCAAGACAGTTCATATGCAACCAAATGAATCTTTATATATGAATTGCGTCATTCATATATGCATACATCAATATTTTCACGATTGGCCGTCATGCAATAATGTGCTGACAGTAGTGACACAGTGAGAAATCGGTGCTCAGTGACAATGTGCGTGATATGTGCAGTAGTTTAAAAGCGATTTTTTCGTAAGTGGCCAGGATGTGTCGAATAGTAAGACTGCGCTGTGGAAGAGTTCTATTTTGGCACAGGTTCTATACGAAGGTCCACAAATTAGTCGACGTTTCAACCCTAGTACTGCCCTCTTGATAGGTCAGTGCGGGTCTTCATCAGGACTTGAATTTAAGCGTGACGGCCTGTGAGTAAAAGAAGACTGAGTCAGGTGTGTTTGTCACTAGAACGAGGTTGATCTATGTGCTAAGGATGGTAGCTGACTCACCTTAGGAGGTCTAAGTCTATGGAGTAGGTGAAAAATCCGGCGTAAATGACAGGATTGAGTATACTCCAATGGTTTGTCCTATGGACGGGCCTGTGAAGTAATTACACATATCGTGAATATCCATAATATTATGTAAAGTTTATAAAGAAGAGACTTGCGAAAAAAGGGGGGTTGAATTGCTCACCCTAGTTACTTCACTTTGGGCTCCATCATAGTGTTTGATATTGAAGGTGTCTAGAAGATAATAAATAAAATAATAGATAATGGGAAGGTCAGTGTGAGGAGCCATAGCATCTATATTGTATGATGGGTTAGAGTAGTGCAAGGCTCAGGCTCACCTATTTGTTTGGGCGGCGCTGTCTATAATCCAGATCCTTGTACCTCATTAGTGTAGGTAGGGAAGGTGCTTCTTCAGACGAATTATTACTGAAAAGAAGCAATCATGGGGTAAGGGTTAAATAGCCTTAAAGCAGGAAGAAACGCGGTCTCTTCGCGGTTCCTGGTTACCTTGTTCTGAAGAAATGAAAAGCCGGCCTTTGGGTCCTGGCTCGTCTGAGGTGAATCAGCAAAGAAGCCTGCGGTGAATGTGCATATATGCCTAATGTGGCGTGCGCGTGGACGCCGAGCACGGGTGGTTGCTAGGCAAAGGTTTACGCTACGTTGTCAGGTTCCCAAGCTGACGAATCGCAACGCGGTCATCAGGGGGATTCTATGCGCCCATTGGTGTGAGTCGGGAAGTGTCAAAAGACGTCATGGCTCGTCAAATGTTGCCAAGGTTACTCCGTAAAACACAGTGTGTCATCTCCTCGTCAAGCGTTGCCGTAGTAACTGCTTAAACAAGGTGTGTTCTCTGAGGGATTCGGAAGGAGCCGATTGCTGTAACGTGAGTGTGTCGCTTGATATCGGCATCTTTAAAGTGAGAAATAATGAATACAATTCACAAAGCAAAGCAAAAGGTGTGCTGGCATATACATCAATCGACATGAGCACTGAATTCAAAAGACGGCATGGAAATGCTGTCCACATACGTAAAATGTACAGATAAGCATGGTAAAATCAATATTAAAATTAAAAGAATACGGTGATTTTATATTGTATTCCATTTACGGTATTTACAATTATGCACATAACATAAACCAATTCACGGAGTGACAAAGAGTTAGGGCGTTCTAACTAAGCCAGAGTGGGGAGATTCTGTTACACTCAGGCAATCTAAAGTAAGTACGATGGTTCAACCAGTGTTAAGTAGTCACGTTTCGGGGTAATCATAGTAGGCCCATTTGCTTGGATATCTCCTCCATCTCATTCAACCCATTTTGGACCGAGTTAAGCAAATGGATGGTACTTCAAAATACAGACGACTATGTTGATGAGCTTGAACGACAACTAGGAATGGAGGAGAGTTACCAACCGACCCCACGTGACCCGATGCCTCTTCTCAAATCTATGATAGAAAGAGTGACCAAAGGGGGTCTCTCAAATGGATTCCTAAGCCAGCATGAACATGACTTCCTCAACAGCAAGAACCCTCGAACACCGACCATCTATACCTTACCTAAAATACACAAACGATTGGAGAAGCCACCCGGAAGACCCATTGTCTCGGGATGTGGCTCGATCCTGGAGCCACTCAATCAATTTATAGACCATTTTTTACAACCCTTCGTGTCCAAAACGAAATCATACATAAGGGATACGACACATGCCATCCAAATACTGGAAGGACAGGCTTTTGATCCACAGACCCAGCTCCTGGTCACTCTAGACGTGTTCTCCTTATACACCTCAATTCCTCAAGACACGGCATTGGACATTGTCAGAAACACGTTGGACTCCAGACAAAGACCGCATTGGATCCCCACTGAATTTTTGATCTCTTTACTTGACATTGCCATGAAAAAGAACTACTTCACATTCAAGAAACAATTTTATTATCAGTGCAAAGGCGTGGCCATGGGAGCTACATATGCCCCAAGTCTGGCGAATGTATACATGGACCACTATGAAGAAGAGCATCTATATAGTCTGGACAACCCATACCTGAATGCTATCGCGGTATGGAAGCGTTATATAGACGACGTGATAATGATTTGGAATGGGGATGACAGCGAACTCAACAATTTCTTCACCTGGCTAAACACGAGATCTACGGATATCCAGTTCACAATGACGAGCAATAACGAATCAATTGATTTCCTTGACTTAACATTCCGCTCACAAGATAATCTGCTATACTGTGACCTGTACCGCAAACCAATGGAAAGAAACTCTTTACTCAAATACCAGTCGCATCACCCACGCAGCCTGCGAGACAACCTCCCCTATGGCCAATTCCTCAGATTGAGGAGGAACTGCACGAGAAGGACAGACTATTTCAGGGAATCTGAAATATTAGTATCCAGACTCAGAGAGAGAGGTTATCCGAGAGGCCTACTCAAACGGGCGAAGAAACGGGCATGGTATTGCCCCAGGGAGCAACTGTTGGAGACCAACCAAAAACAACCAGAGGAACAACAACAAAAAATAGTCTGTGTGACTACGTTTAACACTAAAAGCAATGAAATAAAGAAAGTTGTTAAAAAATACTGGAACCTGGTAGCGAGTGAACTACAGACATCACAAGACCCGACATTCGCCTTCAAAAGAGGTAAAAACATCAAGGATTCGGTGGTAAATGCATTTTTGGACACACCCAAACAACCTGACCTCAGGGACCTTTTGGGGTTGGCACCTGTAACTGGACACCATAAATGTGGACAATGCAAGGCGTGCGATGTATGCTATGAAGGAACAACATTCACATACACTGGAAGAGCATACAAACTTTCTCAATTTACAAACTGTAACAGCATGAATGTCGTGTATGCCATCCAATGCCCATGCGGACTTATATATGTGGGACAAACCACTCAGAAAGTGAAAACACGTATTCTGCAACACATGAGCAGGGTAAGGTGCAAAGTACATGGGGCCCCTATGGTAGAGCACTATACCTCACACAATCACTCCCCCAACAACATCACATGGTGGGTACTTGAAAAGATTGTCCCCAGCAGCAGAGGTGGGTCATTAGCGAGATTGTTGAACTACAAAGAGTGTAGATGGATCCATTTGCTTAACTCGGTCCAAAATGGGTTGAATGAGATGGAGGAGATATCCAAGCAAATGGGCCTACTATGATTACCCCGAAACGTGACTACTTAACACTGGTTGAACCATCGTACTTACTTTAGATTGCCTGAGTGTAACAGAATCTCCCCACTCTGGCTTAGTTAGAACGCCCTAACTCTTTGTCACTCCGTGAATTGGTTTATGTTATGTGCATAATTGTAAATACCGTAAATGGAATACAATATAAAATCACCGTATTCTTTTAATTTTAATATTGATTTTACCATGCTTATCTGTACATTTTACATATGTGGACAGCATTTCCATGCCGTCTTTTGAATTCAGTGCTCATGTCGATTGATGTATATGCCAGCACACCTTTTGCTTTGCTTTGTGAATTGTATTCATTATTTCTCACTTTAAAGATGCCGATATCAAGCGACACACTCACGTTACAGCAATCGGCTCCTTCCGAATCCCTCAGAGAACACACCTTGTTTAAGCAGTTACTACGGCAACGCTTGACGAGGAGATGACACACTGTGTTTTACGGAGTAACCTTGGCAACATTTGACGAGCCATGACGTCTTTTGACACTTCCCGACTCACACCAATGGGCGCATAGAATCCCCCTGATGACCGCGTTGCGATTCGTCAGCTTGGGAACCTGACAACGTAGCGTAAACCTTTGCCTAGCAACCACCCGTGCTCGGCGTCCACGCGCACGCCACATTAGGCATATATGCACATTCACCGCAGGCTTCTTTGCTGATTCACCTCAGACGAGCCAGGACCCAAAGGCCGGCTTTTCGTTTCTTCAGAACAAGGTAACTAGGAACCGCGAAGAGACCGCGTTTCTTCCTGCTTTAAGGCTATTTAACCCTTACCCCATGATTGCTTCTTTTCAGTAATAATTCGTCTGAAGAAGCACCTTCCCTACCTACACTAATGAGGTACAAGGATCTGGATTATAGACAGCGCCGCCCAAACAAATAGGTGAGCCTGAGCCTTGCACTACTCTAACCCATCATACAATATAGATGCTATGGCTCCTCACACTGACCTTCCCATTATCTATTATTTTATTTATTATCTTCTAGACACCTTCAATATCAAACACTATGATGGAGCCCAAAGTGAAGTAACTAGGGTGAGCAATTCAACCCCCCTTTTTTCGCAAGTCTCTTCTTTATAAACTTTACATAATATTATGGATATTCACGATATGTGTAATTACTTCACAGGCCCGTCCATAGGACAAACCATTGGAGTATACTCAATCCTGTCATTTACGCCGAATTTTCACCTACTCCATAGACTTAGACCTCCTAAGGTGAGTCAGCTACCATCCTTAGCACATAGATCAACCTCGTTCTAGTGACAAACACACCTGACTCAGTCTTCTTTTACTCACAGGCCGTCACGCTTAAATTCAAGTCCTGATGAAGACCCGCACTGACCTATCAAGAGGGCAGTACTAGGGTTGAAACGTCGACTAATTTGTGGACCTTCGTATAGAACCTGTGCCAAAATAGAACTCTTCCACAGCGCAGTCTTACTATTCGACACATCCTGGCCACTTACGAAAAAATCGCTTTTAAACTACTGCACATATCACGCACATTGTCACTGAGCACCGATTTCTCACTGTGTCACTACTGTCAGCACATTATTGCATGACGGCCACTCGTGAAAATATTGATGTATGCATATATGAATGACGCAATTCATATATAAAGATTCATTTGGTTGCATATGAACTGTCTTGAATGCTTGACTAAACCGTAAGTGCAAAGCAATACTTTCACCCAACAGAACCTTTGTTACCTTATAAACTTACCGCCCAGGTTCTGAGGGATACTGGGTCACCCCATTGCTTTTTTGAATAT
Source organism: Triturus cristatus (assembly GCF_964204655.1). Classification (NCBI taxonomy): domain Eukaryota; kingdom Metazoa; phylum Chordata; class Amphibia; order Caudata; family Salamandridae; genus Triturus; species Triturus cristatus. The sequence goes on along the minus strand of NC_140593.1, from coordinate 469,253,267 downwards.
AAAATCTCCTTTAGGCCTTCAGCATAACTGGCCAGTTCCGGGACCCTCCACAGGCGGTCCCACAATAGAAGAGGGCGCAGCCTAGCCTGATCCTGGATGGGACGGCACCCCATGTCCAGCAGAAGGGGGAGAGTAGGAGTGCTCTTGGGAAGGGACATCAAGTCCCTCAGAAAGTTGTTCTCTGAGCGCACCAACTGACTCATATTGTGGGCACCCCATAACTCTGCTCCGTAAAGTGCCGTGCTGACGGCTCTGGCAGCATAAATATCAAGCACCGGGGCGATAGGTTTCATAGAGGATGCTTTCTGCTCCTTCAGAAGAGCACCCACCACCCTTTTGTGGCTTAATATCATTTTAAGGAGATGACTGTCCCACTTCATGGTGTCAAGGAGGCGTATGCCCAAATAGTCAAATTCTTTGACCCTTTCCAAGGGAGCCATATTAAGCACTGGGGGTCGACCAAGTTTTTTAGGAGGGTTCAAGACAAGAAACTTGGTCTTATCAGTATTAATCTTTAGACCTGTTAACTTACAGAATTGGTCAAAGCCATCCAAGAGACTCTGAAGGCCAACCGGGGTCTTGGAGATTAGCAGGGTGTCATCGGCAAATAACAGGGTTGGTATCTTCCTCCCTGCCAATGATGGTGAATCAGCTTGAATTTTAAGGAGGTGGTCCACAACTCCGTTTATATAAAGTGAGAAGAGTGTGGGTGCGAGGACGCACCCCTGGCGCACACCTCTATTGACTTTGATGCGAGCGGTCCTTTGACCCTGGGTTCCCCACCTCACCTGCGCATAGTTATTCTCGTGAAGTTTTATTATTAGGCACAGTAGGTATGAGGGCATACCTAATTTTACCAAAACCCGCCACAGGCGCTCCCGGGGTACTAGGTCAAAGGCAGTCCGCAGGTCGATAAATGCCAAATACAGACTGCCTTTGCCTATCACTACCACCTTCCAATAGATCATTAGCAGTCGAAATGACTGTTCGATGGTCCCGGTACCAGCCCTGAAGCCAGCTTGAAAGTCAGATAATATTTTATTCTCTTCAGCCCATTGGAGAACCCTACTCAAAATTACTTTCCCTGCCACTTTTTGAGACGAGTCTATCAAGCTTATGGGGCGATAATTAGATGGGTCATCCCGAGACCCTTTCTTGAAGATCGGGACGACCTCTGCACCCATCCACGACTCTGGGAGTGAAGCTCCTTGCCTAGATGCATTAAGCAGGGAAGCAATAAGAACCCCCCACTCTCCTGGATTAAGACGAAAAAGGTCCCCAGGCAAACCATCCGGCCCTGCAGCTTTCATCGGCACAAGGGATTTAATAGAATGTTCAACTTCCCTAGCTGTAAAAGGGACTTCCACCCCTGGGTCAAGACAACCAGAAGAGGGTGGAAAAAAACAATCTGGTTCATCCTCCATGTTCACAGTATAGAGGGAAGAAAAATGCTCAAACCAGGACTCCTCGGGGATGTAACAGGTAATGAGCGAATCTATGGGCCTGTGTTTAGCTCTAATTAGGTGCCAAAAACCCCTCGAATTTTTCTCTGTGCTTGCTGTTTTCAAGTCACTCCAAAACTTGTCCTCCCAGTCTTTCTTGGCGACCTGTTGGACTGACCTATACTTCTTCAGCGCAACCGATACTAATCCTCCATCCCCTATCTTCACTGCCGTGATTAGTTCTCGCTTTGCTTCCCGACAGGGGGCGGAGTACCAGCCAGGATTACCCTTTGGGCGGGGCTCCCTCCGAACGCCATCCACTCGAGTGGGTATGGAAAAAAGGTCCCCTATTAATCTAGTGGTGCTACTAAACAAGGAGGAAACCTCGTCAGCATTTAATGTAGCGGCTGATAACCTTGGTGTAATATTTGACATAATTGCCCTTATGCCCATGACCTTCTCCTCATCGAGGATAAACTTGTCCCATTTTAACCGCCTCCCACAATTTGAAGGGCAGACTTCTCCGGTCATCCTTGTGACAGGAGGGATTACACGGCTAATATTCTTGCACCATAGCGGAGTAAGACTCAAAGAGAGCAGATTATGGTCGCTATCTGTGGATGCAACAACCTCCATGTCTACCAAGTGGGACCAAAGACGGAAATCTAAGAGGATATAATCTATCCTAGATGTATGTCCAATCCTATTGTAGGTATGTGCCCCTTTCTGGTCAGAGATGGATCTCCCATTGGTCGCCCTTAGGCCAAACTCCAAAGTGAGTGCATTTAGTTGGATTGCACGTTGGGACCATCTCTTAATTGGACTTATATTAAGAGGTGGAATACCTCTTTGGGTGTCCTCACCTAGGGTGTCTAGGACATCATCCCCTGCAAGTGGGTCATACGTACAGTTAAAATCCCCCATAACTAGGATGTATGAGTTCGGGTTGCACTCCCTTAGCCCATCCTCCAGGGCCACTAGTGTCGGGGAAGGCAGACCTCCTTTTGGACCTCTAGTATAGATATTAAAGATCTCCAGGGGGCTGCCACTGCGAGAACCCCTCATAGACAGTCTCATTAGGTCAGGGGAGTTAGTCTTAAGCTGCTTCACGTGTAAACCCGAGGAAAGTCTCACCCAGATAAGTAACCCACCTAACGGGCGCCCCCTTCCCGTAGTAGAAATACTTGCAGCAACATAAAAGGTCATATAACCCACTTTGTGCCGAGGTTCTATGGACCAAGTCTCCTGAAAGGCACAAATATCAAAGGATTCAATGAGAGAATTCCAATCAGCCAGCTCTAAGTTACGGCTTATGCCCGCCACATTCCAGCTGATCACCTTAAGGTTCTCAGTGTTAGCGGTGTGCACTTCATGGAATAGAAGGGAATCGAGGTTCGGACTGGTTGGAATGGAGATACTTCCAGCATCAGTTGTTGCCGACTCGATTCCGTTTAGGACAGTGCTGGTCCCAGTAGGGGCTATTCCATTCCGACTGCTATGCAAAGGGGTCAAAAAGGGAGACGGAGAAGGATCGCTGACACTAAGAGGCTCAATATGTACTGCTACACTCAAATCGCTGTATATAGCCCCAGCGGTCCCCAGAGAATTCAAATTGAGCGCTCCATGATCATCACGTCAATTATCCTGCCACGGTAAATATGAGCGGGAGCCGGGGTTCCGAGACATGAAAATGGGGTCAAGAGTGACATAGCGGGGGTGCCAACAGTCCCTCCCCTCTCTATATGTCTGCCTAACAGGCCTGTGCGGTGGTGGAGGCCGATAAAAGTAGCCAAGATCACAAGTGCTAATGGCAGATAGGGCATGGTCGGACTCCTGGCTACAAATATGCCTAGCTGCTCTCGGGTCTCTAAAGTTGACTAAAATACAATCTCCCTTTTGATTCTTTGGCCTATTGACCACCCATCCAACCCGTCTTACATGAATAACCTGGCCATCGATGTTATCAGGTAGGGGTCTATTTTCTCTGAGCCAAAACATTGTTTTATTTTTTAGCTCAGTATAAGATTCTTTGTTGCCTGGGTTTAATGGGGGGACCCCAGTAAGAACCACCACAAATGGTTGGCAACCAGGGGGAAGACTCGGGTATGGTGCAGTTAAAATCTCTTTCTCTCCAATTTCCTGAACCTTAGGTGCTGGAGTAGAGGAAGAAGAAATTGGGAGTGTGGGACATGACCCGCCAGCAGGAGCGCTACAAGGAGTATTGATGTTCTTGGCCAAAGCTATAGTTCCCTGTTTTGCGTGATCTGTGGGCTTGATGGCAGATTTGGTAGATTTTTTTTAAATTACCAGTGGTTTTGGGCTTTGTTCTGTTAACCACAGTTGAAGTCCCTGGTTCCTCCCTCCCCCCCTCTAGATGCAAGGTGGATTCACACAACATGCTTTCCCTGGTTACAACCTGTATCTTCCCCGCTATGGGTGGTGTTGAACCTGGACTCTTTGCAGGGGGCCCAGATAGCAAGTAAGGGGGTTGCCCATCCTCTCTGAGTTTAGAGTTGAGTTTAATCAGAGATTTTACCGAGAAAAAGTGGTCGAGGACTGTTTGTTCAAAAGCATCCACCCGCTCGGACAGTTTCTTTAGCTGGTCTGTGACTGGAAGTAATAATGATTTCACTAAGCATTCAAACTTCGGGAGCAAGAAATTCTCCAAGGACACACCCAAGTGCGGAGCCAAATTTGAATCTAAAATCAACTGTTGAGGGAGAATATCTGCTCCAGCTACTGCTTGCTGGTTTTTTGAGGAATCTAACCCCACCCCAGAGCTCTTCCCCGGTACGACCACCTTGTGGGGATTTTTCTTCCTTAGCTTGTTATGGGGTTTGATCAAATTCCCCCTGCGAGGGCTGATAACACATTTCCTTTTAGCTGCGGCAGCTCCCCCTCTAGCTGTACTTGAGGGTCAGGCTGTGGGGATAGAGTATCAGGGGCCTGGGACACAGGAGGAGTCGTAAGTTCTGGGACAGTGTCGTGACCAAGTCTTGCAAAACAGGATGGGTGCGTGCAGGAGTCCAGTCCGAGGGCGGTGAGAGGCCAATTCTCTGTTCCCCTTTTTGGAGTTGGCTTAACCACAAGGACCAGAAAGGGCAGGGCGGTCGTGACAGTTAGAACTTTGGCAAGCATCAGTAGCAATGACCAGGAGGGTCATGCAGAGGTGTTTGACATGAAATGGCAATGCTAAAATAATGGAGTCTGACACAAAATGGATGCCGACAAGAAGGACACTTTTCCTCAGTACCAATCTGATAGCAGTGACTGAGGTGGAGTTGATAAGAATAACAAGTTAGGTTTAAAGGGATGAGGATCTTATTTGGACGAAGGAAAAACAATCTATTTCCCACTTGTTAAGTTCATGTATAGATGGTGAGACTTTATCCTATTCATGAGAGACTGCCCAATCTCAAGATGCATTGAAGTCTCCTGAGATTTACATGTGGGTTTAAATTAAGTTTTGATGTCAGGAAATCTTGGTATTCTGCTAAATGAAGGGAAAATCTGTCAATAAGGCCTTAACATGAAAGGGAATTCAATTCACACTCTTGTGGATTGTCTGTGGTTTTTATCCCAACAAAATACTTTTTTAAACCCCATTTTTATCAATTATGGCACTAGGGATAGGGGACAAGCAATTACATTATTGGTTGAAATGAGATTCCTAGATGTGACGTGTGTCATGGGGTGATTTTTAATGTCTGTTGATACATTTTTACATTCCATCTGAGATAAATGAATTAACCTGGGTGGAGGGGTCATGGAGCTGGGGGGCAAGGGGATCTAAAATAAGAAAACATACCTTACCACCGCATCTCTCCTCTGTTTCTGCTCCTTGTTCCTCCACATCGCCGGAACAGGAAGCCCATGCAGGCTTCCCTAAGCCAATCACAAGACTGCAATACAGCACTGTGATTGTACACCGTGATTTAGCACTCAACCAGGGAATGAGAGCCTTGGCATGTTCTCCACCCAGGCTGTTATGCAGCCTGGGTGGAGAACATGCAAAGTGTGCATGACTGTTTGGCCGTCCTGAGACGGCCGGCTAGAGAGTCATGGGCACTTACAAAGTGTGCTCACCACTGCCCCTGCTCCTGTCGTCTGAGCAGCTCTGCCCCGCAAAGCTGCCGCAGCAGGACAAATAAAATGATAATAAACTTGAGTTCTTATCATTTTAGTTTTCATTTATTTCACTGCTGCAAAGCTGTGGGCCACACTCCTCCGCCTTAGCAGAGGAGCCGCCACTGATTCACTATGATGTTTTAGAATATATATTTTTTTTGTCGGATTCATTGTGTTTTATTCTGTTCCATACCTGTATTTTATATCAAGTGTTTGTGTTGTACTTTAATATTATATTGTGTCTCAAGAATCTGTATAAAAGACTAAGATCTAAATAAACATATATTTTGCCTGAAACTCAGATGTGGCTACAGCTTATTAAAAAAAATTCATCTACAAAGGTTCTCATGAGAACCTTTTTGCGAGCCTACTCTATAAGCTGCTAAGTGTCCCATCGTGTAACAATTAGTTGTTCTATGAAATGAAACATTTAAATCTGGTATGTCCTAGTTAGATCTCGACATTTAAACTGCAGCAAGCGTTTTCTTTCATTAATACACTTGTTCATTATGAATACGTGGCAGAGGAAACAATCTAAATACAGTTAAATCATATGGTATGAGGAAAAGAGAAATACAATTTTCAGAAAACAACACATTTCATAAAGAGGTCAGGTTCTACAGTTCAGTTAAAATATTAAATCATCTTTTGCAAAAAGCATTTATATTCTTAAAGGGGTAGAGAAGAATAAAAAACATAGTGAGGCCTAGCAGAGCGAGAACGATAAAAATGAAAGCTTTCTGCAGAAATAAGCAGCATTTTCACTTTTGCATGTTTAATTAAGGCACATTTTCCTAATGTGTATTTTATTATGCATTTTTGTGTTAACGTTAAGGCACATTTCTATATTAATAGTTGGTATCTTTTTTGTAACGTTTTTCAACCTCCTCAAGGCATACTATCGGAACACCTTTTCAGGTAATATTTGCCATGAGAGCACCCACCTTCTCAAGGAACACTTCTTGATTCCACACAGATTTGTGGTGGTTCATCATGTGAGCTATTTTCCTGATGCACTTAAATGTCCACATGGCCTGACCTCATGACACCTTGCAGCAAACAGCAGTGGCACTGTTGTACAGTTTAAAGGAATACAATACTGACGAGTACAAGAGCAGATGCACATAGGTGTGAAGATATTATTTTTTTATTTTACTGAGTTTTATATAGCGCGAACTTGACCCGAATCGGGTATCAGAGCGCTTTACATAGCACCAGTTGCATTGCAAGAGAACACATTTGTTTTTGTTAGACACGAGCACCCGAACCCAGGTCCCCAGATTCGAAGTCAACCGCCCTAGCCGTTAGGCCAACTCCTCTCCCGTAATCAGGTGCAGCCGGCACAGGTAAGAGCGGTGGGGTGGGGGTGGGGGGGGGGGGGTGGGAGGAGTCGACTGATGTTGATGGCGGGTTATGTAATATTAAATAAACAGATAAATAAAACCACTACCTTGCGCTCGATGTGGCGAGCGCAAGGTAACTGGTTTTATTTAATTTTTTATTTAATTTTACCTATCCCGTCATCTGTTGACATCCCCCCCCCCCACCCCCCCACCCAGCCCCACTGCTCTTACCTGTGCCGGCTATGCCTGATAGTTATCAAGCTTTCTATCCTCAGCCTGCGATGTTGCACATGTCTTTGTATTGGTTTCACAATTCTTTCTCACATACATCTGCCATAGAACCAGACGTATTTCGAATTTTTATCGAGTGAGCTGCTTAATTCATAATTCACAATCTACACCTAATGAGAACTTCATAGTGTCCGCAGACACAAGGCAACTTCATGAACCCATCTAATGTATAAATTGGATGTAATTGCCACCAGTTAACCGCTCACCATGTATGTACATATTTCTCACTCTACTCCATTTAATCCAGCAAAAGATTTTAGCATAGACACATTGCTCACTATAAATACTTCCCTTTCACACCTTTGAAGCAACTGAGCAGGTGCGAATTCAGTAAGTTCTCTCAACCATACCAATGTTTTCTATAGGTTGGAGAGTCTCGATCTTTTCAAAATTCTTTAACCCTAAAAATGAAATAATTTTGCCTTTGTGTTGCCTGTTTAAAAGACCCGTGTTGTAAAGGTGGTTCCCCCCCGTGTTTAAAGCACCCATGGCTCATCTGATGATGTATGTTTGTGAGGTCACAGTAGTATCACAGTTTTTTTCCCATTGCCTCTGGCTGGTGTTCCGAGGCTCCAGCATCACTCAGGCAAGGACATAAAACTGTCGGCAGGCAGTCTGACCCCAGCAGAGTCAGATCCTGGGATCTGGAGAGCCCGGGAGTGGAGAATACACCAGAAAAGCAGCCCAGGCTGGCGAAGAAGGGGGGATGCAGGACGGGGAAGCATATGGGTGAAAGAGCCCACAGGGCATGGGTGTTGAGAGGTATGTATTCCTATATAGCTGGCACAGCAAATGTTTTCAATGTAAATGTCATACAGAAAAAGTGAAGTGGGCAACATGCTTATGGACTCCACCGAACTGTAGAGTTTTGCTTATTAGCCACCCCTATTTTCTTATCTTGAATGTGTATTGTGTATATCACTTAAAGAAGTTTACAATTCAATCCACTTTGGTCAAAGACAGATTGTAAAAAGAGTAATGCAATCTCTCTCCGTTTCCTGAACAAGATGAACTGCTTTTTTATTAAACAAACTTAATGCGAGTACTCTCTTTTGGTAGTAATCTATATAACTATATTTTTTAAAACAGACATTTAGATTTGAGCAGGCTGGAACAGGGATGCTGCAGTTGGGGGGGGGGGGGGGGGGAGCATGCAGTACCATTTTTAGGTCTCGAGAAGATACATGCTCTATCTTCCTCTGGGCTTAGAGCCCGCCCATCTGCTACCCATTTTCAGGCACCATCCTCGCTCCATTTTGCGTTCTCCCCATTAATCAAGGGCATGCATATGTAATGCCTCTTCTGGTGTTTAGCCCTCCCCAGGAGTAACAGCCAACTACTGCTAAACATGCTCAGCAGCCATTTGCATGCATTGTTTTGGGACAACTTTTTTCACTTTTTGAAATGGCTGAACGGATCCACAACACACAACAGTGCCTTATGAAAAACCTGTAGGTAAAAGTAATTGATGTATATTCACACCATGCACCAAACACTAGCTCCACGAAATACTTAGCTTACCCTGGAGTCATGAACGTAATCATTCAACACCAAGCAGGATTCAATCAATCAATCAGTGTTTTGTAGAGCGGGCTATGCACTCGTTAGGGTCTTAAGGCGCTTAGGGGGGTGATGCCGCTCCTTTGGGATAATTTGAAGAGCCAGGTCTTGAGGTTTTCCTTAATTGGTCCAGTGTTGGGCTTTGCCGGCGGTGGTGGGGGAGCTCTTTCCATGTCTTGGCTGCAAGGTAGGAAAAGGACCTTCAACCCGCTATGTTCCTGTAGAAGCGTGGAACATTGGCTAGGGAGAGGTCAGCTGATCGTAGGTTTCTCTTGGGTGTGTGGAAGGAGAGACGGTTTTTGAGGTATTGAGGTCCGATGTTATGAGGGGACTTGTATGTGTGTGTGAGCAGCTTGAAAGTTATCCTTCTTTCAAATGGGAGCCAGTGGAGGTCGTGGAGGTGGTAGTAATGTGGTTGTGTCTTGGGATATCCAGGATTAGTCTGGCTTCACCGTTCTAGGCGGTCTGGAGTTTGGCGAGGAGTTTCTTGTTGATTCCGGCATAAAGGATGTTGCAGTTGTCCAATCTGCTAGTGATGAGGGTGTGAGTGAGCATTTTCACGGAGTTGGTGGGTATCAATTCGAATGTTTTTCATAGTATGCTGAGGGTGTTGAAGCAAGGGGAGGAGATGGCGTTGATCTGGCAATTAATTGTGAGCGACGAGTCCAGTATGATGCCGAGGTTACGTGCATTGTCTGTCGGGGTGGGTGGGTTTCTGAGGGCGGGAGGTCACCAGGTGCCATCCCATGCTGAGGGTGCGAAGCGAAAGATGAGGACTTCTGTTTTCATTGAGTTGAGTTTCAGGCAGCTGTTCTACATCCAGGTTGTGACTGCTTTCATCCCTTCTTGGAAGTTGTGCCTCGTGATGTAGGGTTACTTGTTAAGGGAGAGGATGAGCTGGGTATCATCGGCGAAGGAGATGATGTTGAGCCTATGGTTTCTGGTGATGGTTGCGAGGGGGGCCATGTAGACGTTGAAGAGTGTGGGGCTGATAGAGGGTCCTTGGGGTACTTCACATCTGGTTTCTGTTGGTTCCGAGAGGAAAGGCGGGGGTCTTATTCTCTGTGTTCTGCTAGTCAGAAATGAGTGTATCCAGTCTAGGGCCTTTCCTTGGAAGCTGGTGCTGTGGATTCTGTAGGCTAGTGTATGGTGGGAGATGGTGTTGACGGCTGCTGAAATGTCCAGGAGGATGAGGGCTGCTGTTTGGCCTTGGTCGAGAAGAGCGCGTATGTCATCTGTGGCAGCAAGAAGGGCTGCCTTGTTGCTGTAGCTGTTCCAGAATCCAGATTGGTAGGTGTCTAGGATGCTGTTGGCTTCAATGAAGTCTGTTAGCTGGAGGTTGATGGCCTTCACGATGACCTTGGCTGTGGAAGGAAGCAGCAAGATTGGCCTGAAATTCTTGGGGTCCGTAGGGTTTCTTTAGAAGTGGTTGACTTTGGCATGGGGGAAAGCTGCAGTCTCAAGGGAGCAGTTGATTGTCCGGCGTAGCTCCGGTTCGATGGCTGTGACAGCCCTGAGGAAGATATGAAAGAAACAATTGATGGACGAAATGCTAAACAATGCAATCATTCACCCCCATTCACAAGGATCTGGGTTTAATCCATCATTCTATTGCTCACCACACCACCCCAGTTTGGACCAAGCCATATGCAAATCAGTCTCGACCCTCTACCTTGTGGGAACAGTCCAGCCTGAACTGCCAAGCCAGGTCCTCCCTGGACCGGAAACAAGCATCCTGGGATCGGTTTCAGGGCATCACCCTTAATCAGCCAGGCTAGCTTGAATCCAGTGGTGTACTGAGCATGGGGCCCACATCTGGGCATACCCTTCCCACTTAGGGCAACATAAGCAGAATAAACAATTGAGGGACTGAATGTTGGACAATGCAATCATTCACCCCCATTCACAAGGATCTGGGTTTAATCAATCATTATTTTGCTCACCTCACCACCCCAGTTTGGACCCAGCCATATGCAAATCAGTCTTGACCCTGTTCCTTGTAGGAACAGGCCATCCGGAACTGCCAAGCCAGGTCCTCCCTGGACCGGAAACAAGCATCCTGGGACCGGTTTCAGGGCATCACCCTTCATCAGCCAGGCTAGCTTGAATCCAGTGGTGTAGTGAGCACAGGACCCACGTCTGGGCATACCCTTCACACTTAGGGCAACATATACAAAAGAAACAATTGATGTATGGAATGCTGGACAATGCAATCATTCACCCCCATTCACAGGGATCTGGGTTTAGTCCATCATTCTTTTGCGCACCACACCACCCCAGTTTGGAGTCAAGCTGTCCTGACTGATGAGGGCTGAAAGCCCAAAACCGGTCATAGAATGCTTGTTTCCAGTCCAGAGAGCACCTGGCCTGGCAGTTTGGACTGGACTGTTCCCATTGGGCACAGGGTGAAGGCTGATTTGCATATGGCTGGGACCAAACTGGAATGACATGGATAGCAGAAAAAATGATAGATTTAGGCTTAGATCTCTGTACTGGGGTTAATGTATTACATTGCTCTGCAAGCTGTCCATCACTTGTTCTTTTTGCATTTGTCACCCTGAAAGGGACGGGTATGCCCAGAGTGGTCCCGTGCTCTCCATGCCACTGGACTCAAGCTTACCTGGCTGATGAGGGCTGAAAGCCAGAAACCGGTCCTAGGATGATTGTTTCCAGTCCAGGGAGGACCTGGCCTGGTAGTTCGGCCTGGACAGTTCCCATTGGGCACAGGGTCAAGACTGATTTGCATGTGGCTGGGTCCAAACTGGAATGGCATGGGTAGCAAAAAAATGATGGATTTAGGCCCAGATGTCTGTACTGGGGTGAATGTATGACATTGTTCTGCATTCTGTCCATCAATTGTTCTATTTGCATTTGTTGCCCTGAGTGGGACGGATATGCCCAGATGTGGGTCCCGTGCTCTCCATGTCACTGGAGTCAAGCTATCCTTGCTGATGACGGCTGAAAGCCCAAAACCGGTCCTAGGATGCTTGTTTCCAGTCCAGGGAGGACCTGGCCTGGCAGTTCGGGCTGGACTGTTTCCATTGGGCACAGGGTCAAGACTAGGGGTGGGCGGAATTTGCGGAATTAACCTTCGCAAATTATCGCGAGAATGTTTAAAATTATCGCAAACAAGCAGAAATATCGCGAAGATGCGGAAGTTTTTTTCCGGCATGTTCGCGAGATTTTCTGCATGGTTGCGGGTCGCCAACTTACCCATGTGGTTGCTTGCGGGCGCGGCCATCTTGTTTTGAGTTGTTCTCGCGGTGCATGATCGCGAGAAGAAAGACGTGATCGCGCGACGCATGACGTCACTGCGGGCGCGAACTGTCGCGAGACAGCGCAAATGGCTAAAAACAATACAACATCTCATGGAGAACGCGACCGGATCAAGAAAACTTGTCGGCGAACGCAGGGATTCAGGTAAGGCGATCGCGCGCGCGCGAGAATGTATTATTTTACAGCGCGAGCAAGAAACAAATTATCGCCAAGCTGCGGAAACCGGAATTTTTGACATTTTCGCGCTCTCCGCGGAACGCAAAAATGTCAAATTATCGCAATTTCCGCGAACGGAACAACATTTTTGCCCAGGCCTAGTCAAGACTGAGTTGCATATGGCTGGGTCCAAACTGGAATAGCATGGGTAGCAAAGAAATTATGGATTTAGGCCCAGATCTCTGTACTGGGGTGAATGTATGACATTGTTCTGCATTCTGTCCATCAATTGTTCTTTTTGCATTTTTCACCCTGAGTGGGAGGGGTATGCCCAGACATGGTGCTGTGATCTCCATGCCACTGGAGTCAAGCTATCCTCACTGATGAGGGCTGAAAGTCCAAAACTGGTCCTAGGATGCTTGTTTCTAGTCCAGGGAGGGCCTGGCCTGGCAGTTCGGGCTGGACTATATCCATTGGGCACAGAGTGAAGACTGATTTGCATGTGGCTGGGTCCAAACTGGAATGGCATGGATAGCAAACAAACAGTAGATTTAGGACCAGATCTCTGTACTGGGTGAATGTATGACATTGTTGTTCATTCTGTCCATCAATTGTTATTTTTGCATTTGTCACCCTGAGTGGGAGGGGTATGCCCAGACATGGGTATCGTGCTCTCAATGCCACTGGAGTCGAGCTATCCTGGCTGATGAGGGCTGAAAGCCCGAAACCAGTCTTAGGATGCTTGTTTCCAGTCCAGGGAGGGCCTGGCCTGGCAGTTCGGGCTGGACTGTACCCATTGGGCACAGGGTGAAGACTGATTTGCATATGGCTGGGTCCAAACTGGAATGGCATGGATAGCAAACAAACAATAGATTTAGGACCAGATCTCTGTACTGTGGCGAATGTATGACACTGTTCTGCATGCTGTCCATCAATTGTTCTTTTTGCATTTGCCACCCTGAGTGGGACGGATATGCCCAGTCGTGGGTCCCGTGCTCTCCATGCCACTGGAGTCAAGCTATCTTGGCTGATGAGGGCTAAAAGCCTGAAACTGGTCCTAGGATGCTTTTTCCAGTCCAGGGAGGACCTGGCCTGGCAGTTCGGGCTGGGCTGTTCCCATTGGGGCACAGGGTCTAGACTGAATTGCATATGGCTGGGTCCAAACTGGAATAGCATGGATAGCAAAGAACTGATGGATTTAGGCCCAGATCTCTGTACTGGGGTGAATGTATGACATTGTTGTTCATTCTGTCCATCAATTGTTCTTTTTGCATTTTTCACCCTGAGTGGGAGGGGTATGCCCAGACATGGGTATCGTGCTCTCAATGCCACTGGAGTCGAGCTCTCCTGGCTGATGAGGGCTGAAAGCCCGAAACCAGTCTAGGATGCTTGTTTCCAGTCCAGGGAGGACCTGCCCTGACAGCTATGGCTGGACTGTTCACATTGGGCACATGGTCAAGACTGATTTGCATATGGCTGGGTCCAAACTGGAAGGGCATGGATAGCAAATAAACGATGGATTTAGGCCCAGATCTCTTCACCCTGAGTGAATGTATGACATTGTTCTGCATTCTGTCCATCAATTGTTCTTTTTGCATTTGTCACTCTGAGTGGGACGGGTATGCCCAGACATGGGTTCCGTGCTCTCCATGCCACTGGAGTCAAGCTGTATTGGCTGATGAGGGCTGAAAGCCCGAAACTGGTCCCAGGATGCTTGTTTCCAGTCCAGGGAGGACCTGCCCTGGCAGCTATGGCTGGACTGTTCACATTGGGCCCAGGGTCAAGACTGATTTGCATATGGCTGGGTCCAAACTGGAAGGGCATGGATAGCAAATAAACGATGGATTTAGGCCCAGATCTCTTCACCCTGAGTGAATGTATGACAATTGTTCTTTTTGCATTTGTCACTCTGAGTGGGACGGGTATGCCAGACATGGGTTCCGTGCTCTCCATGCCACTGGAGTCAAGCTGTATTGGCTGATGAGGGCAGAAAGCCCAAAACTGGACCTAGGATGCTAGTTTCCAGTCCAGGGAGGACCTGGCCTGGCAGTTCGGGCTGGTCTGTTCCCATTGGGCACAGGGTCAAGATTGATATGGCTGGGTCAAACTGGAATGGCATGGATAGCAAAACAATGATACATTTAGGCCCAGATCTCTGTACTGGGGTGAATATATGACATTGTTCTGCATTCTGTTCATCAATTGTTCTTTTTGCATTTGTCACCCTGAGTGGGACGGGTATGCCCAGACGTGGGTCCCCTGCTCTCCATGCCACTGGAGTCAAGATATCCTGGCTGATGAGAACTGAAAGCATGAAACTGGTCCTAGGATGCTTCTTTCCAGTCCAGGAAGGACCTGGCCTGGCAGTTCGGGCTGGACTGTTCCCATTGGGCACCGGCTCAAGACTGATTTGCATATGGCTGAGTCCGAACTGGAATGGCATGAATAGCAATAAAACTATAGATCTAGGCCCAGATCTCTGTACTGGGGTGAATGTATAACATTGTTCTGCATTCTGTCCATCAATTGTTCTTTTTGCACCTGTGAAAGAGTTGGGGTGGGCAGGGGTCTGAAGGTGCTCCGGAGTGGATGCTCCTTATGGTCTCTACAGTGTCTTTTGTCATGAGTAGGGTCCATGTAAGTAGGGTCTTTTCAGTGGTGTCCCTGGGGGTGGGGGCTTGGATGGTGCAGAAGTCTTGGTTGTTGAGGTTGTCATAGAGTGTCTTGATCTTGAGGTGAAAGAAGGTGCTGAGTCTGTTGCAGAGGTCTTGGGAGGGATGGACGTCCGTTGTTTCTCTGTTGGGGTTGGCAAATTCCTGTAAGTTGGAGAAGAGTACCTTGGTGTTGTAGGCATTGGAGAGGATTCTGTCTTGGATGAAATTCTTCTTTGTCAATTTGATGAGTTGGTGGTGTGCCGTGGTGGCGGTTTTGTAGGTGGCGCGTGTTTTCGGAGTTTTGCTGTTTCTCCACGTCTTTTCCAGCCTCTGAAGGACTTGGATTCTTGGAGTGCGGAGGTGAACCAGTTTGCTTTCTTGGCGTGTCATCTTGTAGTTTTCTGGAGGGGGGCAAGTGTGTTGGGACAGTTGGCAATCCATCGGTGGAGGTTGCTTGCCGCAGTGCTGGCATCTGTGGTAGTTGGTGGTGGGGTGCAGGTGAGGGCGGATGTGAGATCGTCCTCAGAGAATTTGTTCCAGAGTCTGTGTGGGGGGCAGTGCACGTGCATGTGAGGGGTGGGTTTTTAAAAAGAGAAATGGATGCAGTGGTGGTCCGTCCAAAGCTGTTCTGTGGTTGAAGGACATACTGTTTCCTCCTACAAAGACGGGGTCAAGTGTGTGCCCAGCTGTGTGAGTGGGGGTGGGGGCAAATTGCTTCAGTCCTATGTTTGTGAGGTCCTTTAGGAGGGCGGTAGTGTTAGGGTCGTGGTGGTTGTCCCGGTGGAAGTTGAGGTCTCTGAGTAGTATACACTCTGTTGAGGAGAGGGTGGGGGGCTGTGGATTGCTGCAGGGGTCCAGAGGTTGGTGAAGGTGCAGCTACAGCTGAAATGTACTGCTACAAGATGGAGACATACTTGTCCTAAATTTTAAACCCCCGTCTCTGAACCCCCTTCATGTATCTATGGTGAGTGAAATTATAAAATTTCCTTCATCCATAATTTATGTTTCATTGGGTGGTCTCACACTTTCCATATATAAAGGGGCCACTAAAAACAACCTAGCACTCCTCATCAATAAATATTTGTTTATACAGGGTTATGTCCCCAACAACTACACAATAATATTCAAAGTCATGCATGAATTGAGTGTGCTCTTTGTGGGTGGCACAGACTATCCACATTGATTTTTGTGGAAGACAACTGCCTAATACAGCACAGCAATTAAAACCTGTTTTTTTTTCTTTACCCTATCAAATATGTTTGTTTGAAGAGGCTTGTACGGAGGGCAACAAAAATGGTGGTTCTTGTTGTTTGCAGACAATGTGGAGTTAAATGCCACAATTAATAAAGAGGACGTTATGCCTTGGTGGGACAACACCTACAATCATGATTATGGACACCACAGGCTTGATTTCTAGTTGGGTGGTAGTGGAAAGTACTCCAGTTTCTGAGAAAAGTGGTAAATCAGTGGAAGAATCCTCCAGCTGAAATGCCCCCACCACATCATCCCACCCACAGAGGACATTCCATCCCTGAAGTCTTCTCTGTCTGCTCGAGGATATACCATCTAAAGCCATTTGGTCCATGATATATAAGGCCCTTCATACTCCTTCAGGCATCCTTACTTATTTGAAGCTGAAAACCTGCAGAATGCACTTTGCTTCAAGTACCTAGACCTGTGCCTAACTACTGACTCTTTATCGTCAAAAGAGTTATTTTTTCGAGTAAAAGGAGGACCAGGACATGCAGCATCTGCCCAGGTAGCCTAAGCTAATTTCCAAACAGTACACAAAGACAGTTGTCAGCTGCCTCGGTTCAGCCTGTCCTGCCAAACTCCTGGCTCTACTGCTCTGTAGTTCTGAGGGTGAAAGAGGATAATTATCAGCTGTTGCACTGCCCTGTTTGCAACTTCAAACAGGACACCTAGTGCAGCTGTTAGCTTCCATGCTGTCACAGAAAAAAACAAATTTGAACAATTTCACCTTAGGGCAGGAAGAAAGGGGAAAAGCATCCTTCCTAGTACTTGGGCATACCCTGGAGGGATGATCAGTTTCTGTCTAGTGGGTCTGACATCCTCCGTATTTAAGAATAAATAACTAATTATCTATTCCTTTGTAGGGCTCTCTTTACCAGAGAGTATTACAAGTTTCACAAAAAGAAAGAAAGATGTTTGTTATTGTCTGGGACTGTTACTCATGCTCTGTAATGCCTTTGGCTGTTGCTTGTCATTGCTGCCTGTGGCCATTGAAGTCCTGATGCGAGTATCGAGGTTCGTTACCATTTGGAGCCATTAATGCTTAGCAGTGATGGGGTACATAAAACATCATTCCATTCCTGGTGCAGGATATTTACCCTTCTTAAGATTTGGGCAAAACAAAAAGTAACAGAAGACAGTGGAAAAAACTTTGATTAACTATGATGGAGGCAAGACTATCAACACCGCAAAGTCCAAAAAGAGGGGAGAACGAGCACTTGCAGTAGGAAGAGGGTTGGTCAAATAAGTTATGGCAACAGCTCATACATTACTTTTTGTTGACAGAATGAAGGATTGGCTTGTCTTTCAAGATGGTAAGTGATTAACCCTGATATAAGTTTGCTTGCTTTCAGAAACACTACTTTCAAAGCAGTTGATATGGGTGGTCCCATTGATAAAACCAAAGAGATAACAGGAAAATATGTGCAGAGCTGCCTGCTGTGGAGTTTAAACCATCAGTCTTCAGACACCAGGTTGGTGTCAGAAGTGAGATTTTAAATGATCAGCCTCTGGACACTGGTAAGGTTTCAGTGTTGGGATTTGAAACCAATTGCCTCCTGACAAAAGGATAGTGTCCTCAGAGAGGTATTAAGGCACTATTTAATACTAGTTTTCAAGACGTACTTGACCGATCCCATAGACCAACATACAGAAATTCCAACTTGCCTCATGCACCCGAGCGCATGCGTGAGAGCACCTTTCATAGTTTTTATTAGTGCCCACTCTGGTCCTTGGTGATGGTGCTCGGGTGCTGTTTGCTTGTTAAGTTACATTTGTGTGATAAGGGACTCTGTGTTAAGTGAATGCGTGCAGCTTAAGTGACGTTAGTGCATTGTAATCTCTACCTGTTGAGACCTCTCCAAATCAAGCGGCATGAGCAATGCCTGCGAGTTGAAAGACATTTGCATGGTCAGGGTTCTCACGCTTAGTCTGCTGGCTGAGTGATATTGGCACACGGGATACTTCCGGGTCGCAGCATCATCGGCCACTCCAGGGGTTTGTGTGTTGAGGCACCTGGAAGTCAGGACCATGCGTTCTCTGCAGATTGACGGAGCGACATTTGCATGTTGATGACTCACTGTATCACTCATTAATTGATGGAATAGAGGTCTGCTCGTTGAATGACGCTGGTACATCACAGAATATATTTATTAGTGCGTCTCCCTGCCAGTTCACCTACACAACTCTAGTGCTGGCTTGAGTATTTAGTGATGTATGCTTGTTGGACCATCTCCTAGTCAATGTCTGCTGTTTTAGTGACATTTGTGCTTCCATACCTTGCCTTTTGAGGCAAGGTCAGTAGTTTAGTTGACATTGGCTGTTAAAAATGTTTGTGCATCATCTTCAAGATTCGTTGAAACTGATGCACATCTCCATGGTCTGGGGTATGTCTCACTTCTCTATGGCCAGGGGTGTCTCAGAAGTCTCCATGGCCTGGCTGCCTCTGACGTCTCTGTGGCCAGGGGTGCCTCTGACGTCTCCATGCTCAGTAGTGTCTCTGAGGTCTCCCTGTGCCATTGTGCTTGCTTTAACCTATGCTCCAGAATGTTACCACAAAAGAGAAAATGGCAAAAAAAACACTCTCAGACACTTTAAGCATGCTAATTTCAGAATGAAATACTCTGCTAAAACAGTTTCCATTGATTTAAGGCTGAACAGGAATGGTTATGAGTAAAATAGAGTCCCGCTATAATGCCCCAAAATTTCCATTTTTGTGCAGCACAATTTGCAAATCTATGCCGCAATATCCTGGGGGTCTGACTATTCAAATCTCCCAAACAAGCCTTTCTAAACCCTTCCCTCTGACTATCCCCCTACTCCTCCCAAACATCCTCCTGCTGCTGTGATTTCCAAATAAACATTCTAGACCCTTCCCTCTTCTATCCCTCCACTATCCTTTTTAATCCAACTAACAAACTAACATGTCCACTGCTCAAATTAATTTCATAGCTCCAATACTAATTCACCACTAATCCTGTTTGGGTTCCAGAGTAGTGTGCTACTCGCAGAAAAGTGCTTTGATGCCTCATCAGGGGTACCAAGTGCTATATAAATGCAAACCCCTCCCTCTTCTATCCTTCCATCATCCTTTTCAACCCAAATAACAGACTCACAAGTCCACCGCTCAAATTTACTTTATATTTTGAATACTAATTCACTACTAATCCTTTTTTGGATTCCAGAGTAGCATGCTACTCGACGAAAAGTGCTTTGATGCCTCGTTACGGCAGTAAGTGCTATATAAATGCATTTACCATTACAATTACAATATGTATTTGGTTAAAAAAAGGTATTTAACCACAGTTGGGGTGCAGGGCTTACTTTTGTACAGGGAGTTGAAATCAGAATCAGAGAGCCTTATGAGCATGGCCCTTGTTTTTTAGGTCTCAACTCTAGATGGCACGAATGCGCTGTCTCCAAAAACTTTTTATTTAATTCAATTCAATTCAAAAGACCTTTATTTCGATTGTTTAAAATCATAAAAGTACATAATTAAAACAATTCATAATGATGTATTCAATCAATACAATACCCATAATAGAAATAAAGGTGACATACTATTTTATCAACAAATAAGGCCCCCCATTTAATTTATGGCAGTCAATCAATCTGTATTGTTACATATCAGTTTCCTACGAATTAACCACATTGCAAGTAGAAACCTGGAAACTGTTACCACGACAAGTGGATTTAAATCACTTCGCAGAACCCTGAAAAAACCAAGGTAGCTCCTAATACCCAGATTCAAGCAAAGCTGAATAATCCATTTCTTCCGAATACTGGCGTATGCTGGGCAAAAAAGCATAACATGAATCATAGTTTCCTGTTCAGATGAGCACCCCGGACAATTGTGCTCAAGGACACCCACCCATTTATCAGTAAAAGAATATAAAGGAAGGGTCCCATATCTGAACTGTAGAAACAGCTTCTTTGCTAGAGTGGGCTGAATAACATCGAGGTCAGGTACAAAGGCGTAATTACACTTAACGTCCAAGAACAGATCGGTCAGGCTAGAAGGCCTAACTAGACGGTAAGCTTTAGTGAGAAAGTAGTCTTTGAGTGTAAGGGCAAGACTTTTTTTGGAGATGCCTAAGTTAGAATTCTCTGGATTAGTCCAGAGATGGGCAAGGCCAATGTTGGATAGTGTCTCCCTGACGTACTGGAGCCAGGGAATCTTGTCAGCCCCAAGTAGACCCAAGATTACCTTCAGTTCGTCTCTGTAACATGCCAACTCTGGTGTGCTCCAAAGCCTTTTCCAATACATCACCGGACGTATGGCAATGACCTCAGAAATAGGACGGATATTAAGATCCAGCCTCAATGGCATAAGCGGAGTATTAATTGGAAGTGATAATAGTTTCCGCAAGAAATTATTTTCAGTAATGGTCAGATCATTTGTGCTACTAAAACCCCATAGCTCAGCCCCGTACAGTGTAGAGGATCTAGATTGAACACAGTAAATTTCTAGAGGGGCACTTATAATTTTTGAGCAACAGTTCTTATGAACTTTAAGGATGCCCCCCACCGCCTGATTGAGTTTTAAATTGGCTTTAGAAATTTGTGGGGACCAACCCATCTTGTCGTTTAGGGTCAAGCCTAAATACTCAAAAATAGAAACCCGATCCAAAGCGACTCCTTCCATTTTAGGATGTGGATAATTAGAGGATTTTACATTGAAAGCCATATACTTTGTTTTGCCAATGTTGACCACCAGATTCCTTTTTTTACAAAAGCTTGTGAACTGGTCCAGCACCCTCTGCATGCCCATTGGGGATTTGGACAGCAGCAGGGTGTCGTCAGCAAACATAAGGGCAGGGAATTTTCTGGAGGCCAATTTCGGTGCATCAATGTCAATGGCATCTAAAAGATCGGCAATAAGGCCATTAAGGAAGAGGGAAAACAAGGTTGGGGCAAGTACACAGCCCTGTCGAACTCCCTTAACAACAGGGAAAGGGCCAGTCAAATTTCCAACTTTTCCGTAGCGGACTCTAGCATAGGTCCCGTCATGGAGAATCTTCAATTGATGACATAAATATGGCGGGACACCCATATCCAGCAGTAGGTGCCATAGCTGGTTACGATCCACCATATCAAAGGCGGATTTCAAATCCACAAATGTCATATATAGGCTACCCCCGTCCAGTATAACATGTTTCCAGTGGAGCAACTGGAGCCTAAATAGTTGGTCCATAGTGGACGTTTTGGCCCTGAATCCAGCTTGAAGTGGGGTTAGTATATTATTCTCTTCTATCCAACTCTGTAGGCGTTGGAGAAGAAGCCTAGAGTAGATTTTTTGGCTCACATCTATTAGGCTTATAGGCCTGTAATTGCCTGGATCAAGGGGGGATCCCTTTTTATAAATGGGGATAATTTCCGCACCCATCCAGGTAGATGGAACAGGTGAGCCTTGTAGGATGGTATTGAAGAAAATTTGGAAATAAGGGGCCCAAACCTTTGGTTCGTCTTTGTAAAGGTCCCCTGGAATGCGGTCCAACCCCGGAGCTTTATTGGCTTGAAGCAGGTCCAAAGCCAAGTCCACTTCTGATAGGGTCCAGGGGGGTGCCAGCCAGGAAGGGTCCTTAGACATTATGATAGCTGGGGGATCGATGCACCTACTAGTGTTAATCGAATATAGTTTTTCAAAATGAGAAGCCCAAGCATCTTCGGAAACATTTGGGTCGATCA
This sequence comes from Triturus cristatus, assembly GCF_964204655.1. Classification (NCBI taxonomy): domain Eukaryota; kingdom Metazoa; phylum Chordata; class Amphibia; order Caudata; family Salamandridae; genus Triturus; species Triturus cristatus. Next base: position 469,231,478 of record NC_140593.1, on the reverse strand, counting down.
TGGTATTGCCCTCAGAGCTTCCAGAGTGGACAAGATTCCAGAATGTTCTTGGATCTTTTGCCACGAGGGCTTGTCTCATTGCGACCCATCTTTGCTCTTCCCACTCAGACTTAGCTGCAAAAATTAGCTTTTTGTAAGCTCGACTGGCTTCCCTGATAAGTAGGGGGTTACCTCCTCTAATGGCCTGAAGTAGTTCCTGTTTGGCTAGCCTACATTTCTTGGTAAACCAGGAGTTAGGCTTGCCTGACATCTTTGTATTGGGCGGACCTGAGGTGTAAAAGGAACCGCCCAATATAGCTACTAGATCTTTATGAATTTTGTCCATATCTAAGATTTCATCATCTGCACTGCTATTAGTCTCTCCCATAAACACCCTGTCAAGTAGGGGGAGAATATCAGAGTATAAGCTGGCTATTGCTGTTTCGGACTGTTTTATAGTTTGCCAGCGAATCCTCTTCCCCCCTTGTATAATTCTTAAATTACCCGCTGGAGGAATAGCTGTATCTAGCCCTGTGTTCAATAAATAAAAGTTTAGAACAACTGTCAGGGGGTCATGGTCACTCTCAGTGCGTCTAGTTACTTTAAAATCCAGGATATTGGGCCATAAATCTAAGCTCACCAAAACATAGTCGATCACAGATTCATGTTCCATTCCCCTATAGGTTGGTTGTCCTGGAGTATCACCGCTAAATCGACCATTACATGCTCTCATAGAGAAAGCATAGGTAAGGGAAGTTAGCTGAAGAGCCTTCGGAGTCCAGTTTTTAACTGGATACATATTAATAGGAGGTATAAGTCTAGCCTCATCTTCTACTTGAGTGAGTGAAGTCACTCCAGACAAAGGCTCGAAGTGACAATTAAAATCTCCACCTATCATCAACACTACCTCGTCTTGGAGTGATTCCAAGAGTAATGACAAGGAATCTATAGTGGGGGAACGACCACCTCCTTGAGTACATCGCGAATAGATATTAATAAGTGCAATCTTAGGGGTCTTTTTATGTAGCAAAAGAATGCACAGTATATCGGAGCTTATTGTATCAACCCTCTTAATATTAAAGCCAAGATGAGTGCCTACCCAGACACATAGGCCCCCCGAAGGCCTCCCTCGAAGTCCCTTTACAGCAGGAAGCATATATGTAGTATAACCTAATCGATGGATGGGTTCAGTTGACCAGGTTTCCTGAAAGAGACAAATTCCAAAGGGGTCAATAAAGGAGCACCATTCTGGATTGCCAATGTTGGTAGCAAGACCCGCAATGTTCCAGCTAAGGACTTTGAACTGATTATCGATATTTGGAACAGTCTCTACATGATTAAGATGGACGGGTGGGGGGGCTGTAAGAATTGGTTGTGTCTCAAAAAACAGGCCTCAGAGCTAAGGGTTCGGTGCGAGCATCCCGCCTAGAACCATTAAAATTGACGTGATTGGCTTCTGCTTCCAAGGAAGCTGGACCCTCGATAGACATCACCAGCAGTTCACCATGATCTCTCTTGACGTCAACATTATCATGAGTAATGAAGGTATCTCGTTCAAAAGGGGGAGCAAAACCAGCTACTAGTTTGCTGGAAGGATCAATACATTGTGGCTTCACACTGATCACACCCCCATCCTGGAGAGTCCTCAAACCCCTCGACTGCTGTAATCTTCAGTCGCACCCTTCCATGTCTGTTAACACATCGAACCTATTTACAGTCTCCAAGGGTGTAAATGGTCTTAGATGCTCCATTCCCCTTATAGTGTTTAAATTGTGCCTAGGGGGAACAATATTCCACCCAAAGGGATCGGCAACAGATGCTGGATGTTGTATCTGTGCAGGGCATCCCATGTCAAGAGAAGCTAAATAGTTCTGATAAATAGGTCCTTGGCCACTTGCATAGGTTGTAGGGAAGACCAATGATCTTGGATAGAAGTATGTTAGTGCACGGGGTATAATGGAATTCATTCCATTGCCCGAGGGCCAATTTAGGATATGGTCCACCACTCGAGGGTCTCTAAAGTTCACTACAACTACATCACCCTCAAGATCTTTGCTTCTACCACCCAGCCATGAGAGTCGTCTAACATGCACTATTTCTCCGTTAATATTACTTTTGATAGGTCTAAAGATACTAAACCAGTGCATGATTTTGTTTTTTAATTGGACGAACCCTTCCCTTTTATTATCTGTCAATGTGGGGACCCCAGTCAAAACGACCACATAAGGCACGGCTTCAGGGGGGAGTTCAACCATTGGACCTTTGTTCAATGGCATCCTTTTATATCTGGAGCTCCCCGCCCCCTCCTGCAGTTTATTTGCAAATACATTATTCGTTCCTCTCTTCAATTCATTAGCAGATGTTACTGCTGGTTTGTTTGCCACCTTAGGAGGAGGTAGCCTCTGTTGATGGGGTTCTCCTAGATTAAAAGGTACTGATGCAACTTTGGGGGTTTGACTAGTCGATTGTACGCCCAGATGTGAAGAGGGCAACACCATATTCGCAACATCCCTTATTGCAACGTCCTTGCTCCTAATAGCACACTCAATAGTTTCGAGACGTTTCTCCACCCTCTTGAGCTCCTCTATGATTGGAGAAACAAGGGACCTAAATAGTTGTTCTATACCGTCTAATAGAGGGGAGGGGGGGCTGTTTTCAATCCCAAATCAACAGAAAGGGCAGTAGGTGCAATAGTACTTACTTCCTTATCAAGAAAAGTGGATTTGGGGAAATTAGCTGAAACAGCAGCAGGCGCCTGGTGTGGTCTAATGTCCGACTTGGAATGCCTACCAAAATCTTTATGACTAGTCTTACATTTTTGGTATTCGCCCCCTTTTCGCCTTCTTTTACCAGGAGGGGGGCCATGAGCCTTAGGCGAGATTGTTTTGATCGCCTTGTGACGGACGGATTTACTCCTATTAATAATAGGATTAGTTAAATTAACAGTTACTACACTAGGGCTAGGAGGCGTGTGGTGGCTGCCAATCTGGTCAATTAGAGGGGTAGGAGTACATATAGAATCTCGTAACAAAAAAGGGACACTCGCAGAGGGTGTAAGGTCGTCAATATCATCATGGCTATCGCCACTCGGGAGGAGAGTCTGAGACATCAGATCTTTAGGGGCCCGATTTCTCAGACTTTCAACCGAGCGACGACGCTCCAACCTTCGCTCTTCCAGAATTGACTCCCTGTCTAGTTCAGTGGGGACCCTTGTAAAATAACTGTCGATTGTACCAGTTGAAGACCCCCCCGACTTTTCTACAATAACATTGGCCAAACTCTGAGCCATAGCAACAGTGCACATCCACAAATTAATACAACACAATGGGGGCGTTAGGGAATAGGCCCAGCCCGGCCTCTTGCGGCCTCTGAGGGCCTAAGAGGGCCCGCCCTTTACCCGGGCTTCGCCCCGGGGTGCGCCCCGCACGCGTCCCGCTAGCGCGTGTGGGCGGATGTTCATATAGCAATAGACTTTACCGTGAGGAGGCAGGGCCGAGAAGAGCAACCAGGTGTGCTCGATGAAGTCCGCACAGGGAACCCTGGTCCTCGCAGTCCCGGCAGTCAAGCCCCCACAGCGTCCAGCGCAACTCCAACCTTCCCACTGGATTAGGTATTCCGACAAGGGGACAGTCCTGCTCCGGTTCGCACAGAGTCACAGCACACGAGGGACACTGTTTTTACTCGCACCTTCTTTGGTTCCTGCTCATGCCACCTCATTATATCTTTATTTCTCTTTGCCTTTTGCAATCCCTCAATGTTGCTCTCTCACGCCCCGTTCTTTCACTGTCTGTTGTTGTATTCTATCTCTGTCGCCTGCTAGGTATTTTTTTGGGGCAGTTTTTTATAGCGCTAACTCAACTCCAAAGGAATTGGAGTGCTTTACATGAGTACCAGTTATATTACACAAGAATACATTTATTCCTTGGTAGCCCCAGGGAGAAAAAGTTATTTTACCAGAATCACAGGATGCTGAGCAGATGACGAGATTCGGCCCAGGTTCCTCAGCTCCAAAGTCAACATCTCTGAGCATTAAGCCACATCCTCTCTCCAGCAGTTGGTCAACTATCAGTACAGACCTAGGGACCACGTGCCCTGCTTTCTTTAATAAACCATGCCAATATTGTTAAACTTCATTGTAATACTTCGTACGATTTTTCCATGGCTTTAAAAGTCCCCTCGGATTTACGATCACCTGCTGGAACAATAACATCTGAGCATCAAGTTAGCAGGTGGGACATCTCACTGCTCCCGTTAGGTGGCTCCCAGAACCTTCAGCAATATGGCCGTCGAGGCTAGCTGCAGTATTTTCAGAGAACAAGCCCATGCAGCTCGATTGATTTCATTGGACGCTGGCGGTTGTCGAGCGGAAGCAGGTTTGCTGTACAGGGAATTTTTTTTAAAGTTATCCACCTCACTGCTTTGTTCGGGAGGGCAAGAGGTTGGAAGGAAAATACTACATCCCTGCAGGCGGCAAACCAGATATATCACTTGGGGTTGGAGAAGGTAAGTGCAACAACTGCAATTGTTGGCAATATATGGATGTTGTGAATTTCATGGAATGCTCAGATGCCCCCAGTTTTAGGTTTTGTGTAAAAAAGAATCTGTTGTATGGACTTTTTGGGCTTCAGCTCACCCATAGCCTTGTCATTTGCTTCCTGTGCAGTGGATGCTGTACGGACAAGTGCTTCTTTCCTCCTCCCACTCAGCCCCACTGCTAGATGCTATTCATTGGAGTGTTATATATCTGCTACATATTGAACAGGCTAAAGAATCCTTGATATTTGAGTGTGCCACTATTAGACCTGGCACCTCGGCGCGGGTCTCCTTTCCATTTTTTGCTGTTGACTCGTGTTTTTACTGATGTTAGAAGCTTTGGGCACTGTGCCACTGCTATCCAGTGCCACAGTGCAAGTGCTCTCTATGGTAAATTAATGTATGGATTAGTGATTCCATGATTGTCTGGTTTGGTTTACCTGTCAGACCCTAGTACAGTGTACCAAGAGTGCCCAGGGCTGGTAATCCAAATGCTGCTGGTGGGCTTGCAGCACTGGTTGTGCCACCCACAGAAGCAGCCTGTTAAGGTGTGTCTAAGGCTTGCCATTGCCGAGCCTGTGTGCAGTCTTGTACTGCCATGCTGACTGGGCAAGTGCACCCACTTGTCAGTCCCTAAACCTTCCCTTTTCTGCATATTAGTCACCCCTATGACAGGCCCAAGGGCAGGGTGCATTGTAAGTATAAGGTAGGACATGCCCTGGTGTGTGTGGCATGTCCTAATAGTGAATTGCAGCCATTTTCGTTTTTCACTATTACAAGGCTACCTGTTCCCCATAGGCCAGAATGGTCAGTTGTATTATTACACCTTATAATCCTAACTCACTCCAGGAACATGGTAGAAATTTGAGTCTAGTATGCCTGACCTCAGAATGATAAAATATATCTTGTAGTGAAGTTGGTTTTAAAATTCTGTGTTTGAAAATAACACTTTAAGAAAGTAGGTATTTTCTTGTCTAACCATATAAGCCTGCCTTTGCTAGGTTGTGTATTCCTTTTCTGGAGTTTGAGTGACAGGGGCTGGGGGATTCCAGGAGACAGGGTGAGTCAGCACAGGACTGAATAGAGAGATCTGCATGCAGATGGGTGGGAGGAGTTGCACCTGAATAGGGCTGTGCCTTCCCTCCACAATGCTGGCTCCACCTCCTGTGGTAAGTCTGATGTGTCTGCCCTACACTGTGAAAGGAAAGAAGGAGTCATGTAAACAAAGGGCTCCAGGACTGACCAGAACTGAATTGGACTAGGCAAAGGCCTCTCTGCCTTCAGAGAACAAAGGGAAACTGTGTATACAAAGGGGGACCCAGACCCCAGAACTTTAGATCACTTTGGGAAACAAGAAGAAACTTTTGCTGAGGAGAGGAACCAGAGAGACTGAGGAGAGACTATCTCTAAGCTTAAGGGATTGGCCTGCAGTGGTTGCCTGACTGCCAAATAGAGGAGAAAGGAACTTTGTGTACTTTATTCAACTTGTGAAGGACCTCCAAGGGCTTGAGAAAAGAGCTTGCCTCCTGATGAAGTCTCAGGGACAACAGACTTCACCAACCAACTCCCCAAGAGTTCTTTGGAAGTGCCTGCTGTTTTGCGAGGCTTTCTGAGGGACTGCGTGTCGCAAGGAGCTGGAAGCGCGACTCACGAGCAAGAAGCGTGTCGCCGCACTGCCGATGTCGCTTCACAACGAGAAAGCGCCTCGCATCGCCGGAGAAGAGGATCGACGTCGCAGCAGATACCGCTGGATCACCAGGAAGCGTGTCGCAGGGCCTGTCGCGGCCCAGAAGAACCGTTGAGTCATTGCAGGGTCCCCGAAGCGCCTCGCATCACCGGAGAAGAGGATCGACGTTGCATCAGATGCCTCCGCATCACCGGGAAGCGTGTCGCTGGGCCTGTCGTGGCTCGCATCGTTGCCGAAGCTCCTCTCATCGCCAGAGAAGAGGATCGACGTCGCAACAGATGCCACCGCATCACCGGGAAGCGTGTCGCAGGGCCTGTGGTTGCTCACATCGTTGCCGAAGCGTCTCGCATCATCGGAGAAGAGGATCGATGATGCATCAGACGCCCCGCACCACCGGGAAGCATTTCGCAGGGCCTGTCGCGGTCCGCATCGTGTTGCATCAAGAAAAGACGCCATCTTTGTTTTATTGCACCAGCTCTTAATCGCATCACGGCTTTGCGTGCCGCATCGCCACGGGAGCGCAGTAAGAAACTGACACATCACCTCTCCTCGCAGAGAAGAACCGACCCATCCCCTACGCAGCAGTAGGGACCCGACGCATCACCGTTCTTGCGTGTAAGGAACCGACGCATCACCTTCCCTGCAACACTTTCGTTGTATTGCGTTACGCATCTTAAGGTACATTGAACTCAAAGTGTTGCATTTTAGCATCTAAAGAGAACTAAACTAATTCTACCATTTTAAGTACAGTATTGTGGATTTATGTCGTTTGTGGTCTTGTGATAAGTCTATATAAAGAATACTTATTTTTGATATAATACTTGTGTGGTGTCCATCTGTAGTGTTGTCACTTGATTACTGTATGTGTTCACAAATGCTTTACACACTGCCTCTGAGATAAGTCTGTCTGCTCGTGCCAAGCTACAAAGGGGGTGAGCAGGGGTTATTTTAGGAGTGTACCCCCCTTACCCTGACAAGACGCAAGGGTCCCTATTTGTCAAAGGTACCTACCTCTGCCAACTAGAGACCCCCAAATCTAACAGCCACCCTAATGGTGTTATAACAAGTGTGTCACAGGCCCCCTTCCAGGGAAGGATATGGTTAGCCAGGCTGCTGTCTCAACTGTAAAATACAGCAGCAATCAGGGTTCAGTGGGCCCCTCAGGGGCTGTTGCACCAATGGAGACCACGCCCCTACATCTCACTCTGACCTTAATTCTTGGTGTCTCTCTCCCTCACCTTCTCTCCCACTCCCTGACATTCCCATTTGTCTCACTTTGTGGTTGGGATTTGCAAAGCACAAACCTTGGTTGCTATGCAGGCTCCAGAGAATGTTTCTATATTTTTTCCTTTCACTCTTTGTCTTTCTTTTTAGCTCACTTTACCTGTATACATCCCTTACTGCCCTCAGACTCTTCTTTTTCATTTTTGTTTAAGTGTTTTGGGGGGTTTATTCACAGCACAGCTCAAGCCTCAGAAGACTGTGACACATACCAATGTGGTAGTTGGTATTTGTGGCTGCACAGAATATGTGAAAATATTGCCATGGCATGCAAAATGTGGTTACCGAGCATGTTGTATAGTAATATGTACTTTGTAACCTTTCTGTCTGTTGTGATAATTTTTCGTGTGATTCTCTCCTTTAGTACTCCCTCGGTTTAAAAAAACACCAATTTCTTTACTAACAATTCTTATTTTGTTGTCCTTTTAGTCATCTTCTCTTCCATCGGGCCTTTTTTTCAATATGCTGCTTTCTTTTTTTTCTGCAAGTCCGATGTTGTTTACTTTAGCGCACTATCCCACGTCAATGTCAACGCACTAGCCAATAAAGATTGACAAAGCCAATAGCTCTCACATTACCGAGATCTATTGGATTTGCCAGTGCTTGTTTGTGCTGCGGCCTTTAGGGCTTTGCCTTCGGTGTTAGCAGTTGTTATCCTGGTGGACCTAACTTCATCACTTGTCTTTCGACACTCTCTAGGCAATTTGAGGAGAAAAAACTGGGCCTGCCCGTGTTTCAGGAGGAGAACAGCAGTCCATAAGCACAACAGTAAGACTAGCTGCAAACACTCCCCTACTTTCCACTGATATGCTGTCACTACTAAAGACTACAATTTGCAGGCTGTTTACAACAAAACATTTGTTGCCTGCTTTTTGTGGCTGGGAAAGTAACGTTTCAACAAAAGCTGGATACATAACTGGGGGTGTAAAAGAATGTTCAACTGGGCACATGGTGGGAAGAAAAGCATTGTGAGTCCCGGAAAACGTCGTGTCCAATCACAGTTCCCATTTGATTATGTTCATTATATTCCACAAGCCAGACATGCTGGTTGCTGTTCTACCAAACATTGTAAGATATGGCTCTAACTTGTAATTTGTTCTTAGCCACCCCCCCCCCCCCACCCCGCCCCCCCCACCCCGAAATTTGACTCTAGTTGATTTGTTAGGAATATGCGTATTTTGAAAGGAAAACATTCACAAAATTCACCTAACCCCCATTTAAGGGGAAATTTATTGTTTCAGTGTTACCAGCATCCAAATATGGTGAAAACATTCAAGTACATTCGACACTAAAGGAAAATGTGTGAAAAGACTGGCGATCTATTCTAAACACGTTGTGCTAAACTCAGTGCCATGAGTCATCACTGTCTTTCAAAATGCAGCCAACGTACTGAAGTTGCAGCTGTGAGGCGAACAACCTCTTGAATAAGAAAGGAACAATTCTTTACACGAATATTTTCAATGAAAGGGAGAGTAAACCGACTCCACAACAAAGGAAACAGATGTTTTACAAGCAATGATTTGATCGGGAAACATACAGCAAGTTGAAAGAGGCTCGTTTAGCTGTTTCCCCACTGCAGGACTGGCCATTAATATCCGAGGTCAAAATTAGGAAAAGGCACGTGACCTTTTTGGCGTCCCGGGAAGCCGCTGGAACTTTGTTTCCAGTCAGAATTCACGATGTAGTACATGCAGAGTAACGAGTGCCAAATGTGTTTAAAAATGTTTACTGAACAAAAACACAATAATAAGATACACCTTAGTTGAGCACGTGAGTATTGTGTGTATGAGATCGTAATAAATGCGCGTATTTTACTCTCTGATTTGTGTGTGGATTGCCCATTAAGAAGTGCTTACCAACGCAGAGTTGTCAAATTTTAAATCCAGCATTTATGAGCGCAATCGCTGGGATTCCAGGCGCAGGCCTGGAAGGCAGAGCCGGACCAGATAGTGGCCAATGGGGAACATCTACCGAGGGCAGGACCACTAGGAAGCGGGAAGCAAAAGCGGCGCAAAAGCTGCATGCAGCGATTGGCGCATGTGTTTTGAACTGCCCAATACAAGCAAGAGGGGAGTGGTGAGTATGAGTTCGAAAGGGGGGGCACAGGACCCCTTAGCTCAATTGACCGCTCGTCACTGAGCCTCGCTACCGGAAGGCGCAACTGGAGCAGACCGTCGGACCTAACAGCGACTTGGCAGATGCACTGGCTGTGGGGCTTGAGCTATGCCGGACAGTCGGAATGCTGACATTGGACTTCCTCCGAGGAGTGTGTTGGGAGAAGTTTTCAATAATGATGTGGCCAGACAGAGTGGCAGCAGAGCTGTAGAGTCGCCGAGCAAGGGTAGACCATGACTACCTAAATTAGTGTAGTGGCAGAGCCATCGTAAGTTGGTGAAAGATCAAGCTGCATTTTTTTCCTCACAATGCATCGGACATAATAGCGATCGACTCTCCCAGTGCGGTGCACTACGGCAGCGGTGACTGAGTGGCGAGCCCTCCGAAGGCGAGTGGGGCACTGGATCTGCGCACTGCATGTAGCATTGTTGCCAGAGACACGGCTGAGACGAGGCACCGGTAGGCCTGAAAGCAATGGAGCTAAGAGTGGCGACTACAAAGGGGTGAGGCAAAGGCGGAAGCCGACCCATTTCTGGTTCAGAGCAGCATGCGAAGTATAGGTGGGGCCAGCACAAGAGAGGCATGGTGTTTTGCTGTTTGATCCAGTCCACGTTTCTCAGAAGCAGCAGCGAGGTGCGTGGAGTGGAGGTGAAGGTGAAGGCTGTGAACGGAAAACGACCGAACGGCCAGGGAAATCGCCGAGCCGAGGCCGCAGAAGCTGAAGCTGTCACCGAAGCCGCCTAGCTGCCAACTGCTGAGCCACCGCCGCAGCCGCAATTACAACCACGGCAACGCCGTACATCGGTGAGCTACGCGGTGAGCCTCTAACTACGACAGCGGCGGCGGTAAGGTGGCGGTAAGGCGCTACCTACAGCGGCGAGGCTCTCCGTTTTGGATCCGCTCTGGATTTTCTGTGCCGCAGCGGTGTAGGAGCCATACCCGTACCCGTTTCCTCACCATAAGGGGTGCTTACAGAGCCTGCAGAGCGGCGGGGAGCAAAGGAGCTCCCGTTCACGGATGCAAAATCACCCGACGCAGTGAGCCGCAGCAAAGTTGGCAGCAAGCCGTGAGTGTCACGAGCAGAGCAGGACACAGAGGAGAGAGGTGAGAGCAGCGAGCAGAGGAGCAGCCGTGTCCCGCTGTGCTGCTGCCCTGGTGAGGGAGGTCTGAGGGAGGTCAGATTCCGTCCGTGCCACCACAGGGCTCGAGCACAGAAGAGGTTACGCCAGAGGAGGAGGAGGAGGTGATAGAACGACAGCAGGTGGTCAAGATCGGCCTCACGAGTCACCACATTAGTCTGCACTCAATTGCACAAGGCTGAGCAACAACCCTGGTGCTCTCTACCATTAGCAGGTGAAGAGCGGAGAGTGGAGTGGGGAGACGAGACTGGAAAAGACGAGGGAAGCGAACAGGGCGAGGGGTGTTTTATCTACCAGCACTGCTCCCCACAGCCCCGTTGCCCTGTGTGTTGCCGGCTTAGCAAGCACCTGCGACCTTTGACCTGTGACCAGTGACCTGTAACAAGCAGAAATGCAGTAAAAAGGAAGTTGAAGTTGAAGTCGATCTGCAGATAGGGGGCCCTGCGCTTCGCTCACCCTCCTGCTACACTTTCCTGCCACATCTGGCCCACCCGAGATGAGATCTGGCAAAGTGAGGGCTCTGGACCCACAAAAGAAAAAGAAAAGCAGAGGAAAACAAACCACTGTTAACACAGACCTTGAGCCTGTATCTAATCTGTTGTTGTGTGATCTGGAACCCACAACTGACAGCACAACTGACAGAACGCCCCAATCTACCTGTAAGGACCCTGATAGGATGGCCTGTAAAACCTTCAGCAAACAGCCCAAGATAACGTCAAAATTTACTTTCTTAAAAGATGCTGGTTCAGCGATCTTTTCAAGTAACATGAACATCGCTGGCCTTCCAACCCCCCTAAGTCCCTTAGTGACAGTCATCAAGGGAAGCTCAGTGGCAAATGTGGGGTCTAGGATTTTGCGAAACAGTTATACGTCACCTAGCGTCACTACTAATCCACCAGAGGAAGCACTTAAGTCCTCTCCAATTGAGCAAGTGTGTCAATATAACATAGCACCTTTTTACGTCACCAAACCCAACGCTGCACATAAGTCACCGGACTTACAAATAGAACCAACTGAAGAACGAGAAGATGAAGAGGAAGCAAACAAATCCTCTCCAATTAAGCAAGTGTGTCAACACAATTCAGCACCTTCTCACGCTACCAAGTCTAACGTTGCATACAAGTCACTGGACCAACAAGTAGAACAAATGGATGGAAAAAAAAGTAATTTGGACGATTCAAACGAACGTAGTTATTCGCAAAACAAAGTTAAGTTCAGTATTTCGCGTAGCAAAAACGGCGAATCTTCAAACCACCTCAAAATGGCGAGTCCCACGGCTTTGAGGACGGAGGGAGTATTTACCATCCCCGGGGACGGGGCAACAGACTTAGCCAACCAGGATCAATACAGAGAGAGGAAATCAGATCCCACTCGAATTATAGAGGATGTATTCGAGGTAGATGGCAGCACCAAAGAACTCTCCTACTTCGAGTCAAAAGAATGGGAAAATATGCTGCATTCATATGGGAACACCACCTTTGGACACCCGCCGCCACCAGTATCACCAAGGCAGGACAAATGCGCGGGCCCCTCACAAGAAAAGGCATGGGCCACCGCCCTTGACATTCTTCAAAAATCAGCCGATGCCATGACTTATCAGGCGAACAAAATGGACATCCAAATCAGCCTTTTAAACACTCTAGCCGTGTACATAGTCAAAATTGACGATAGGATCTCAAACTTAAACAGCCTGATAAGACGCGCCCAAGAAGCGGCAGACCGCCCGCAACAAGGATGTGTCTGTACACCAATAGTAGAGAAACTCAGCTCACTCCCAGGGATAATGGAAAAGCTAGTGGAAGATCTTAAAGAAATCACAAAAGCCAAATCCATACCCGGAAAAGGTAGTGACGCTGACTTAGGAGACCCTTGCGAAGATCCACAAGTAACAACAGCTCCCAACTCAAGACTAAGTGGGGCTGAACGGATCAATTTCCCCCAACCCCAAGATTCCCCTGGGCTTGTGAGCCGTAAGAGGGCACAACACTACATCTCTGGTTAATAGCAAAGCACATTCTTCCTGCCTTACTTCAACAGAACAAGAGCAGGGAGAACTATTGGGGAAGGCGAAAAAACACAAAGGAAGCGGAAAGGACGAAATAAATTGAGTAGGGGGAAACAAGACCTAAGCCTCTACCCTATGTTCACATATTCAAAAGTGAAGGTGCGTGAAGTGAAGTGCTCAGTGACAATAAAAACATTTCATCGCATTGAAAGACAGGTCAAAAAGAACCCAATTGGTTTAGACAATGTTTAAGGGGACTTTGACATTGTGGTCGACGGCGTTTCGATCTTAGTCAGTCTAAGATCGAAACGCCGTCGACCACAATGTCAAAGTCCCCTTAAACATTGTCTAAACCAATTGGGTTCTTTTTGACCTGTCTCTCAATGCGATGAAATGTTTTTATTGTCACTGAGCACTTCACTTCACGCACCTTCACTTTTGTATATGTGAGCACTGTATATACAATATACACCCCGCTGAAAAAGTAAAAATGTTAGGAATGGAAGCAACTCCATTTTATGATGTTAATAAAATGTGATGTCTTCCTCTACCTTCCTGTGTCCTTGTATACGTTCCGTAATTGGATCTAATTCATTTTCCATTAACATCAAATACTATTAATTTTTTCTCAAATTAATAACTGTAGCTCCGCTACTCGAGGATTTTTTGACCTCACCAGACCATTGTTTTTTTGAATAATCTCCAATTGGACAACATTTGCAACTGACCTTTCCGAAAAATATGCTCAACCAGTGAAACACGCGATCCAGACTGGGCTGAAGCAGACGCCCAACTCGAATCGTGAAATACAAGCTGCAACAAGATCCATGAACCAAATCTGGCGGGCGCTAAAAAGCGATCCAACGGACCTCACAAAACTAACAAAATTGAGAGTGGCCCGCAGCTACTTAAAGAAAGCTAAAAGAGAGCTACGCAGAAATCAATGGAACTCGTTCTGGGTGAAATTGCAGCATGACATAAAAACGAATAACTCCGCAAGGTTTTGGAGGACAATCAATAACGCTTCTGGGCGTGCATCGAAAGTTGCTTCATCAGGCATCTTGGAATCTGAATGGGCAGCATTTCTCCATCTCCACTTCAACAATCAGGATGCTATCATCCTAAATCAGAGGCCCCAAGTCAAACACAAAGCGGCAAATGAAGAAGCCGATTGGGCACTTGTTTCGAATACCACTAATTCGCAAATGAGAGTATGCCGGAACGATGAATCCAAAATGAAAACATTAAAAGAGAGCCTTCCGCCTCAAAGCGGTACAGAAACTATAACAATCGAGAAGGCAGTGATTGAAAAACTGATAAAAAAGGGATGGAAGGACGGGGCTCCAGGCCCAGGAGGAATCCCTCAAGCCCTGTTCAAGGACGATGTATCCTTTTGGGCTGGGAAGCTAAGCACTTTATTCAATTCAATTTGGCAGAATAACATCATACCGCCTTCTTGGCGGGGATCCATTCTTGTACCATTCTTTAAGGGTGGGGACAAACAATCACTGAGGAATTATCGCCTCATCGCCCTCATCGATAATGAAGCTAAGTACTTTGCGGGAGTTTTGCTTAACTCACTTAGGGAATGGGCGGATGACAATTTTGTTATTCCACCGAATCAGACTGGGTTCACAAAAAACACAGGTACATCTGTCAACCTTATGACCCTCTCCTGTCTGATTGACCAAGCCAAGTCCAGCTCCTGCCCACTGTACATGGGATTCATTGACTTCCAAGCGGCCTTCGACAATGTGAACAGATCAAAGCTCTGGAAGAAGTTGTCCAGTCTCAACATTCCAGCCAACCTCCTAAGAGCTTTACAACTTTTACATCAGGATACATGGGTCAGGATCAAGGTTGGGGACGGCTCAAAATTATCCCGCCCAATTCCAACGGGAAAAGGATTAAAACAAGGCTGTGTCCTGGCCCGACACTCTTCAACTTATTTTTATCCGATCTTCCAGAAGCCCTAAATAAGGTCAATTCCCACGCTCCCAAAGTAACTGGCCTCTTGTTGTCAAACCTTTTATACGCCGACGACGTGGTTCTGCTGAGTAAAACAAAGATCGGAATGCAAAGGCTTCTGGACGCCACTCTTGAATATTCAAATAAGAACGAACTTGTGATCAACAACAAAAAGACCAAAATTCTGGTGGTTCGTCCAGGGAAAGCCAAGAAATTGTCCTGGACCCTGAATAAGGAAAGCATTGTCGAATCCAACTGCCATAAGTACCTTGGAGTCACATACAACAACAATGATAAATATAAATCTCAATTAGAAGAACAAAAAAGGAAGGGTGCTGCACTTGCCTTCGCAATTGGCTCAATTCAAAAGAAACTACAAGGTCCAACTCTTGCACCTACACTACAGGTCGCCCAGGCGAAAATCATTCCTACCCTAACCTATGGCAGTGAAGTCCTCAAAGGACTAGACTGCTGCCAATTGGAAAAAATAATCTCAAAGATCTACAGATCAGTGTTCAAGCTACCTCCTCAAACATCTCCGGCACAAATCAGGCTGGAATTTGGAATCTGCCAGCAAACACTTGCAAGAGCTATGACTTTCCTCGTGTGCTATCACAAGCTACGGTCATCTAAGGAGGGAAGTCTAGGCATCCATTTGTGGGCTAGTCTTGACACAAACAAATGGCGAGCAGGACACAACTACTTGGCAAAAGGCCTAACCATTTTAGGTCTAAACGATCTCTGGAATATGCACATAAGCCAGAAGGAATTCAAACGGCTAGCGAAAAAAAGTACAAAATATCTTTCAATAGTGGAAGACAAGGCTCGTCTAGCTAAAAGAAGTCACGGGTGGCTGACGCTGCAATCATACGCCTTGTCGACATCACAACAGTACCTAATCGTACCCTTTTCTGTACGAACAAAACTAAGTTTCCTAAAAAGTGAGACTGGGAGTCATTAACTTGTTGGTTCATTTGCCTAAATGGAAAAAAGAACGTGGACGAGTTCTCTGCCGACTCTGTGGGGACCAAAAAGAAGACATTATACACATCATATGTCTATGCCCAAAACTACTGACCAACAGATGGGCCCTTCTCAAACATTACTGGAACACAAGAAAGATCAGAACTTGTAGAGAAGCAGTGTTGGCTTGCTTTGACCCCAAGAACACCAAACTAAACTGTGCCCTGGTAAGGTTCATGGCCTACGCTGAAAAAAAACTTTGTGAGAGATCCCCAGTCAGCAACCCTCTGTCGGCATAACATCTTGGCAAGCACAATTTGACATCTTTTAGCTTACAGGACTAAACTAGTCTTATCTTAAATGAATTTTTCTTGACATTTTAACTTTGTACTTGCAATGGTTTTTTTCAAATCACGCAATAAAGTATTATTATTATTATTATTATTAATAAAGAGAGGCATGGATCGCCTTGGAGGGAAAGGGAAAATGCCGGCCCTGAGCTAGACCACGATCTCTAGGCCCTGCTGGAAAGGGCAGGTGTCCTCGTGGCCAAGTGTGGAAAGGAACGGTTCAGCAAGCACATTATGGATTATTTGGAGGAAGGGCCTGCAAAAAAGCGCCAGAAGACCCAGGAGGCCAAACTACACAAGACAGCTAAGGTCAACAACGACCCGGTGGGAAGGGGCTTGCATTCAGAATGACGCCCTCTTCAAAACGGGTGGGATTGGGACTGCAAATAGGGTTCAGAAATAAAGGAGCAGCACTTGGCCAGAAAGAGGCCAGGACCAAGACAGTGAGGACTGCACAGTCTGGGCACAGAGGGAGTGTGACACCAACAAGGGACAAGGAGGACAGTGACTCAGGGGGAATCAGCGGGAACAGCAGCAGTGACCCACAAGAGGAGTCCATAGCCAACACAGCGGCCCCTCAAGGGTCAGAGACCATACTGTGGAAATGCAAAGGGACCATCTTTCTTGGTGTATTTTACCCAGTTCTCTAACCAAGTACAAGTTTGATATCCTCTCTCTAATGACATTTGCAAGGCAGGTGTACCTTCCGGAGCCACAGGAACTCCTTTCCTTGTTGGTATTGGCTCATCCTTATGTATTAAAGCCTTTGACAATTTAAAGAATTTCATGATTTCTTTCTTCTACCTCGATCTGTTTTGTTTTAAACCTCTAAACTCTCTTCCGTATTATTTCTACCTCCAATCACTGTTCGTCTTTGTCCACCAATACCAGTGCAGCTTTACACCAACCAGTAATATCAGCACAGCACTTTATGTCTAACTCTTCACCACAACTGACCCGCCCTTCACAATTTGTTTGTCATCTTTTCCTCCATCCTTTTTAAAACAAACTTCACAAAACAATACAACATAAATCAACTTTGTCTGCTCAACTAAAAGAATTATAGATACCCCTCATTCAGAAAATGTAATTTGCTTCCAGTGAAAACCTCGACCAGCGCGATTTCACTCTCATTAAGTAAAAGATTCTTAAGATCTCTCCTGTTGCGCTTCCTGAAGAAATCTCAACAATGCCAACTTGGCATGCATCAAGTTCCCTTTCTCTGAACCGGCAACAACATCTCATGCACAGTACTCACAAAACAGAAGTCAAAAACACTTAGTGTAGGCCACACTAAGACTGCCCGTAGGCTTATCCCTGGATCTTAGGCCTTGACAGACCAGTACTCAATTGGGCCTTGACGGAGGTTTTCATGTGGGGGGGACGAATATAATCTTGATTGATGCATACAAGATAAATTTGCAGTAATCATGCGAAATTGCCAGTGATTAATTAGGGTAATCACATTGGAGAATTATTTTATATGCATTAATTCCCGCATTACAACCTTTCTTTTGATTATGTTGGTTCTAGCCCATGTGATGCGGGGTATCTAGGGCGTAGCCCAATAAATTTTACTTCGGGGCAATCCTGGGTACTGCCTGGACAGCCGCATGGTGGCCTGACACACCACAGAAATCACCTGAAACATTACACTCTTGGAGATCTTTCCCATCATAGTGGCCTTTTTCATATGGGAGGACTAACTATCTAACAGTCAGATGACACTATGGTTTGACAACCGCACAGTGGTACAGGCAAGAAACCTAGGAACAGTGCAGTGCCCATTAGTAGTGTGATTATTGCCATAGTTAGTCAGCTTTCAATTGAGGGCCAACATAGGGGTTAGGGCCAGACACATTTCAGTTGGTGTGAATTTGGCAGCTGATGCGATCTTTTATTTTCAGTGTGAAAAATTCAGAGAACTGGCAGAGTATGTAGAGCAGAGCATGACACCTGTACCTATGCAACTCTGGAACCTCGTGGACCCAACCTAGCGATGCTGTTGGACAATGCGTAGCTCCTAAGACGACAAAGAGATGCCGCAAATGCTGGGAAGTCTTCCAAAGTGTACCTAACACAGCGGGCAAGGGAAGCGTCACCTTTGAATATTTGGCAGGTTCATACATTGGGCATTTCAGGGCTACAAAAGCAAGTCATGGGCATAGAAGCACCTCAGCTCAATTTCTCACTTTGCCAAACTGGCTGCAGAGAAGGACCCGGCTGGTTTATTCTAGAACAGTACAGAAATGAAGGGCTGAGGTAGGTTGTAGCCCAGGCACAGGGACCGGAGGCGACCCATTAAATTCACGGTGCTGAAGGCAGTGCTGGCAGCCCTCCCATTCATATGTAGGCCAGGCCACGAGGTGGCACTGTTTAAGGCGGCATTCGCCTCAGCTTTCTTCGGGGCCTACAGAATCAGCACACAAGTGGCCCCAGACAGGGAAAGCCTGAGGACAACATGCATCTACACCGAGGACATACATCTGGGGAGTGGGTACATGATAGTGCACAGATGCCAGTCAAAAGCAGACCAGGAAGGGAAAGGAAAAACACACATGCATCGATTGTATTGAGCACAGTATATGCTGCCCGGTGTGCCTCACGCAGGACTGCGCAAGTCAGGGCGTCGCAAGGCTAAGCTGCTCCTCCTACACAAGGATGGCACATGCCTAAGTCATTTCCAATTCATGTTGATAATGAGGAGGGACTTAGACAAAGTGGGATTCCCTCCTAGGTAGTTTGGGTCACACTCTTTTCGCATAGGGGCAGCAACTACTGTGACCATGGGGTCTCAGGCGCCTTCAAAGATTACATTCAGCCCGCTGGGATCTGAGCTATATTTCTACTCGCAACACGATCATCCGGCCTCCAGCACAGAGTATGGATTCTGGGACACTCATATATCATGCAGTGCAGTGGTGGGTGTTGGCACGTAAACACTTCAAAGGGATTTGGCTGCACAGCATGAGGGTAATTCTGAAGTGCAGCAGAAAGCAATGTATTCTGCCCTCTGTACGTTTGCTTTCTGGTGCATTCATACTATTTTATGCATAGCTTTATGAGTTGTGAGGGGGAGAGGATGTGGCCAAACGGCTAGGGCAGACAACCTCAAATCTGGGGAACCATGTTCGAGGCTCGGCAACGATCCTCAACACCCTGTGATTCTGGGCAAATCACTTAATCTCCCCGCACCTAACAAAAATGAATGTGTCTTTGTGTAACGCAACTGGTGCTCATGTAAAGCGCTCTGAAACCCAATACCTTCGGGTCATGTTCGCGCTATATAAACTTCATTTAAAAAAGGGTGACATGGTTGGGGCGACCATGCATAATATGGTGTCAGCTCCTACCTGCCGTACAGGATGCGTTGAACCAGAAAGGGCAGCCAGATGCTATTCTCATGCACCTACAGGGGAACAATTTAACATGCCTTTGGGGAAACGATCTGCTAGAAGAAATGACATCTGGACTGATGACCCTGGCAAGGTTGATCCGCTTAATGGACCTCATCTGGTCAGAAATGATAGCCTGCTGGGAATGGAGAAGGGTGGTAGATCAGGGGGTGGTGGACAAATCAAGACAGAAGATGAACATTTCCATGGCCAAATATGTAGGGCAAACAGATGGGGGTTTTTAGAACATGTGCTTATCAATCTTAGGACATTAGGTTACTACACGGAGGACAGAGTCCACTTTACCTGGTTGGGCATGGATATGTTCCTGTTAGGAGGATTGAACAAAGGTCCGGGGATCCTAGGACTGGATCTTTTTGCCTTTATTCATTAAGGACTTCTGTGGAGGAGCTTTAGCTCGAGGCGCTGGACCTTTCCAGGCTCGTATTCACAAATTTTTTGGAGGGAACATAGAACTTACTTTGGCAGCGAAAAGGTTCCGTGTCAATCCCTTATGCTTCTGTTAACGCAGAATATCGTTTTATGATCTCCCGAGAAACTGTGCCACACTAATCTTTTATGGCACATAATGAAATCTTGTCTATAAGCCTTTTGCCGTGAACCACAAGGCATTTTTAGTGTGCAATTCTTTTTCTTCTTGGCGATTTCTCCTACAACACTAGCCTGTTTGCCTGATTGCTCTCATGTTTTCTCACCTCCCCTCCCATTACAGAAAACGACATTTACCTGCATTTATGTTTGGAAGAACTATATACTGCATGATACAAGACCTGTTTTGAATCTAAGTACAACTATGAAAGGTATACAGTGAACGTACTATGTGATAGTGCTTGTTTTACTCAACTCTGTTCTTTTAACAAAAACAATGCATGTTTACACTCTGTGGATAACCCAGGATCACATGCATGACCCTGACTCTGGACCAAAACCTTAATATTTCTATCTGGAGTATACGCATTCACACTTGCAAATTTAAAAGTTGCTTACTAACTTGAATGGTCCCCAGCCAGCACCATACTACTCAATAGAGTTTTGAAATATATACATCACAATGGTATTTCACCGATACATAGAACACACTGTTCTTGAGCCTTTTTAACGTTTACCTCACCTTGAACTTTATCACTTACTCACTGTCAAAATTCACATTTTTTTATTTATTTCTTGTGGTGATTTTTCCTCCTTTTTTACTTTTGTCATTTTTCCCCCCAAATATTTAACCAACACTATTTGGTGACTTTTTATAGGGGATCTGAGATCTCACTTTATTTACAATCACATATTAAATTCTCTTACAGGCTTGAGAAAGCCCAGGTTGTACTGACCAGAGGGCAAAACCCGTGTTGGCTGTTGGACTGTCTTACCTCCAGAGCACTAATCGAAAAATTACTTATGAAGATCTTACCATGTAATCAATAAAGACTCTATTTAAGACAAACATCGAACAATTGCCTTCTTCGGATAATACTGACTCAAAGAAACATTAGTCTCATTGTTGATCAAAACTTCTACACTTTGTAAAGAGGAGCAAACGCTTATTTCCCCAATTAAATGGATATGTTCCTCCCTACTGTCCTAGAACAGCTAGGTTTCTCCTGCAATGAGCAACAGGGGAAGTTGCTAACGATCGGGAAACCGCCAGCAGCTTAGAAGAGACAGCACAGACTGAGAAAATAGTAAACTAGGAAAAAGAGCTGCTCATACAGTGTCCTTGGCATGCCTGACTGCAGGGGCACTGGGGAGCAGGTGATAGCACATAATGACAGCCAGAATAGAAGAACTGCACAAACCGTGTGTCAGGTTTTAAACCGCACAGGAGCAGAACGACGCTAATTTCCAATGCCCCAATTAAAACGTTCCTGCAAGGCTTGAGTGATCCTTAACAGGTAAGTTTCAAGGGGAGAAGGGGAATTGGGACAGAGAAGAGACACTCCAAGCTCACTGTCGGTTCTGCTTCGTTTTCTTCTTCTTTTGAACTTCTGACAGTACTGTGAACATTAGCATTTATTTAATTATACCAAGTTTCTTATAGACTTACTTTCTTACTAGAAACTAATTTGCTCGTCTTACCAGAGTATGTCTTGGAGCTTACTTCTAAGGTCATATCTTAATGTAGTTTGAGAAGGTGCCACTTAGTTCTCTCTTAATCTTTTCTTTTACAGAAATGACCTGCATTCAATCCAGCTTCAGCTAAGTACGAGGAAACACATGGGTAAGTATAGGTTAATTATTTTCCTAGCCTGTATGCGTGAGTGTGATGTATCCACCCACCGGTATCCCTTACTTTACTCACTGTGTAAGAACTAAAGTGGATCATGTTGTGTATCCGCTAGTCGGAATTTCACTGCCTCTTTCTGGTTATTAGTGTAAAAACACACTAGACTCAATAGGGAAAGAGTGTTGTTTTATATCTTGTATATTTAAATAATTAGCTGAGGTAATGCTGCGCAATGACTGTAGCGCCAGCGATATCTGAGTCTGACCATATTGACAGGTAGGGCGAGAATTTAACTCTTTTGTAGTATGAGTTGAGTTTTTATGTGCAACAGAAGTTTTTAATTTGTCAACTTCTAAGGGATGGAAAGGCGCGTTTATCTCTTCATTAGATTTATATATTAACAGACTAATTACGTTCTGTTACTTTCAAAGAGGAATTCGTATTTTAGCCTTTGGGGAATTAAACCTTGCCTTTCAAGGTATCAGAACAAGTTGGTACAGAGAGTGACCAGCAAACTGTTAATACATACATGCGAAGTGGAAACTAGGAGTTTTATGTGCAATCGTAAGAATTCAACACTGACCTTGACTCAGGAACTTTTATACCGCCGGTAACTAACCGCATTTTATTGTTATATCGGCAACTACCCTGACTAAACTTTCACGACGCCAAAACTGCTCCTCCTCAGCTGAAATCTTCAGTGAAGTGCACCTTAGAATGTTAGAGCACACTTCACCATACGGAGATTTACAGGGAGAACTAGACCGCTGGACAGCGGTGTGTTAAAGCATGTTGGTGGCCATATTGGAGTTCAAGCGGTGCCAACAAGCTCGCCAACTTAAGGGGTAACTTGCTTGCTGGTAAGTTTGATGGGTTAGAAAGGGGGAAACATTAGCCACAGTCAGGTTAGAGGGAGGAAACCACCCGTGAGCCCTGACAGTACCCCCTCTCAATGGGGTTTCCTCCAATCGTGGTTTTAAAGGGAATTTGCCATGGAAGGCTCTGATCAAACGAGGAGCATGGATATCTGAACTCTTTTCCCATGAACGCTCATCCGGTCCATAGCCCTTTCAGTCAATGAAATAGAAAAGTTCATTGCGAACCTTCTTTGAATCTAAATCTAAAATGCGTTTCACCTCGTACACCACCTCACCATCAATAATTAAATGATCAGGAGGGGAGAGCCTGCGCAAACCTGGTTGAACTGGTTTAAGAAGTGAGACATGAAAGACTGGATGAATTTCAGTGGTGCTCGGTAGGGATAGTCGATAAGTTACTGGATTAATGACCTTTTCAATAGGATAGGGGCCCATGAAACGAGGTTGGAATTTACGGGGACCCTTGAGTTTGAGATTCTTTGTACATAGCCACACTAAATCCCCTATGTGAAGATCAGGTTCTTTTTTACGCTTTCAGTCGGCAAAGAGTTTGTAACGATCTTTAGTGATCGACAAATTCTGGGCTGCAGAGTGATGAATCTTGGTTACATGTCGGGCAATGTCTTGGACTGCAGGGACTTCTATATCATCAAAATTAACATGTGAATTAGGATGCCTGCCAGAGTTGATAAAGAAGGGGGAGTGTCCAGTAGACACGTTGAGGGCGTTATTATGCGTATATTCCGCTGTCCATAAATGGTCTGGCCAGTCCCCCTCGTCATTCAACAAATAAAGGCGCAGGTGCTGTTCTAACTCTTGGTTAATGCGTTCTGTCTGGCCATCAGTTTCCGGATGAAAACTGGTGGAGTAGCGATGATCAACATTAAGCCCCTTGATATACTCCTTCCAAAACCGTGATAGAAAAAGGGAACCCCTGTCTGAAATAAGAAGCTTAGGAATACCATGCAGGCGAATTATATGCTTATTAAAGAGTTGGGACAGTTGTTTAGCAGTAGGTGTGCCCTTGAAGGTTACAAAACGCGCCATCTTGCTAAATGTATCTACACATACAAGGATGGTATCGTAACCATTGGATGAGGGCAGATCTACAATCAGGTCCAGGGAGACTGTGTGCCAAGGATACGGGGGAGTTGGCATGGGCTGTAGGAGACCTTTAGGAGCCTGTCTGTCTGGTTTTCCCCATGCACAAATTTCACATCCCAAGACGTATTGACGGATATCTTTACACATGTGTGGCCACCAGAAATGACACTTGAGTAAATCTTCAGTTTTCAATATGCCCTTGTGGCCGGCCAAAGGGTTGTCATGATATTCTTGCATTGCCTTCATCTGAAGCTCTTTAGTAGGTAAATACAAGGTGGTTCCTTGATGAGGTAGACCATGGCGGATGAAACTTTGTGCATCTTCTGTGGCCCAGTTTTCCATGTCGAGAGTAGTCATTGATTCCCGAACGTGATTCTCAAAGAGATTGTTCCAATGAATTTGTCTTCAGGGATGATTTGCTGATTCTCAATGACTGAGGTTTGGTTTTCAGTGTCGAGTCTAGAGAGAACATCAGCTTTTCCGTTCTTAGAACCTGGGCGAAAGGTGATTACAAAATCGAAGTCCACGAAGTAAAGAGACCAACGCAGCTGGCGGGGTGTGAGTGTACGGGCAGATCGTAGGAATTTCAGATTACGGTGATCTGTAAACACCGTTACCGTGTGTTTGGCCTCCATTAAGTAATTGCTCCTATCCTTGAAGGCATCTTTAATCGCCAGGAGTTCCATCTCGGTGATCGTGTAATTACACTCTGCAGGGTTGAGTTTGCGGGAGCGATAAGCCCCTGGGTGTACTTGCCTGGTGTCCTTGTGCCTTTGTGAGAGTATTCCCCCGATGGCCAGGTCTGAAGCATCCATCTCCAGATAAAAAGGTTCGGAGGGGTCTGCATGAAGTAGAACAGGTGTAGTGGTGAAACTTTCCTTCATCAACTTAAAGGCCTCTACAGCTTCTTCGGACCACTTGAATGGTACTCCTTTCTTCAGCAAACGGGTTAGCAGGAGGATTTTTTAGGAGAAACCATGAATGAATCGTCTGTAAAAGTTGGATAATCCAATAAAACTTTGGACTTCTTTTATAGTGGTTGGGGATTTCCATTCTGTTATCGCCTTCACCTTCTGTTCATCCATCTATACTCCTTCAGGTGATAACACAAATCCTAAAAAATTCACGGTATTGGTGTTGAACAGGCATTTCTCCAACTTGACAAATAGGGAATTCTCGCGTAGACATTGAAGCACTGCTCGAACTTGACCTTGATGTTCTTCTTTCGTGTTAGAATAGATTAGAATGTCGACTATGTACACTTTGGCACATTGATCGATGAACTCGCTTAAGACATCATTGATGAAGTACTGGAAGGCCGCCGGAGCATTACAGAGACCATATGGCATTACAAGATACTCATAAAGCCGTATTTGGTCCTAAACGCCGTCTTCCACTCGTCGACTTCGCGAAGTCTAACCAGGTGGTAAGCTCCTCATAGGTCTAAACGAGTGTACATTTTTGCCTCCTTCACCTGGTCAATCAGAACGGAAATAAGGGGCAAAGGGTATCAATTCTTAACCGTTATCCTGTTGATTGCTGTAAAATCAATGCAAGTTCTGAGATCTCCCCTTTTCTTCGGTACAAAGAAAAGAGGGGATGAGACTGGGGACTGTGATGGTCTAATAAACCTGTTCTCCACATTTTTAGCCAAGTAGTCTTTCAAATGAATATTTTTTTTTTCGGTGAAGGCGTAGACCCGACTGCACGGCAGATAGGCCCCTGGTTCAAAATCTATTTTGCAATCATAGGGTCTGTGGGGAGGTAACAATTCTGCCTTGACCTCATCGAATACCTCAGCGAAGTCTTGATATTCTTCAGGTATCGTGACGGTTTGAATCACGCATACCGAATTCCCATTTTCACATAGCAGGGCTGCAGCTCTGGGTCCGGAAAGATCCAGCATGTTATTGTAACAATGTGTTGTGCAATAGTCAGAATTCAACTTGATTGTTTGAGCTCCCCAATCGATTAACGGATTATGCTCGGCAAGCCATGGTAGACCTAGAATCAGTTGAAATTGGGGGGCATCAATTAGGTTAAATTGCAAAATCTCTTGATGTCCTTCGATGGTAGTCATCTGCACTGGCTCTGTGTGACTAGTTATAGGTCCTGAAGTCAAATCCGTTCCATCAACTGATCTGACCTTTTCGCTTCTTTCTTTCTTGATAGCCTGTAATCCAATATGATTTGCGAATCTATGGTCGCAGAAGTTACCTGTTGCTCCAAAATCAACCATAACCATGATTCCGGTCAAAAAATTTTCCCTGAAATTTAATGTTACTGACATGACCAAATGGGGCGAGGAGACTTGCAAGGTGTTGGCCAACTGATGATTTATTGGAGTTGTTTCTTTAATCGCATCCACCAGTCCAACTCTGCCTACCGGTGGTGCAGCTAGTTTTCCTTCTCCTTCACAGATATCTTCGGTCTTTTTACACAAGTTTTGACAAAATGTCCGCTGCCTCCACAGTACATGCATAACTTGTTTAGTCTTCTCCTTTCCTTTTCCTCCTTGGATAGCGGACCTCCGATGACATCAATCTGTGTGTTTTCGGATTTGGCACGAGGGACACTGGACCTGAACTCTCACCTTCGTTCTCCCTTTCGCTCATTTTGCCGATAATCGATTTCCAGAACTAAATCCACCAGTGCCGAAATTTCGGTAGGACGATTAGGAATTTGGGACAAGGCATCCTTTAATTCATCACGTAACCCTCTGTAGAAAACTAACGCTCTTTTGTTTTCGGGCCAATTTGTCTCTACCACCAGTTTGTTAAATTGGGCTAGGTAAGCCACTAGTTCTCTATTGCTTTGTTTTAGTTCTAACAGTTCATTGTCTGAGGCTTGTGAAGCTGTTCTTCTATCGAAGATTCGGAGAAATTATTTTTTGAAGTCTTCGAGATTGTATAGGACAGGATCATCTTTGGTTACAGGTGGATAAGACCATGAGACGGCATCCCCACTGAGGTAGGATAAAATAAATGCCACGCGGGATTGAGC
Source organism: Triturus cristatus (assembly GCF_964204655.1). Taxonomy (NCBI): domain Eukaryota; kingdom Metazoa; phylum Chordata; class Amphibia; order Caudata; family Salamandridae; genus Triturus; species Triturus cristatus. Next base: position 469,204,839 of record NC_140593.1, on the reverse strand, counting down.
ATCGGGGAACATCGTTGGACAGCACATAAAGAGCAGAGAGCATTGCGTTAAAAAAGTTTGGGCTTTCTGCAGGTCTCCGTTGAATTTCTCTGGAGGTGCAAGGGGAATTACAGTGGATAATGAATGGATGACTTGTGTGGGAGCTAAAGGTGAGGTACCTGCACTTGTTCTCTGGTTTTCAAAATAAGAAGTTCCTTGACTAGTTCCCGGGACAGCCCTTTCTGATTTAAAACTAACTATCTCTTGTCTCAAAATGTTATTCTCCTCTCGGACTGCCTCAAGGTCTCTTTGTATATTTCCCAGTATGTCTCCTAAACTCTTTAAATCTAGACCCTCCGTCATTCTGCTCAGGTGCTTACACCAACGTGGGTACTTCACTCTGTCAGGTTTTAAACCGCACAGGAGCAGAACGACGCTAATTTCCAATGCCGCAATAAAAACGTTCCTGCAAAGCTTGAGTGATCCTTAACAGGTAAGATCCAAGGGGGGAAGGGGAATTGGGACAGAGAAGAGACACTCCAAGCTCACTGTCGGTTCTGCTTCATCTTCTTCTACTTTTGAACTTCTGACAGTATTGTGAACATTAGCATTTATTTTAATAATTATACCAAGTTTCTTATAAACTTAGGGGCAGATTTACAAGCCCCTTGCGCCACTTTTGGGTCACTTTTAACATGGGAAAAGTGACGCAAAAGTGGTGTAAGGGGCTTGTAAATCTGCCCCTTACATTCTTACTAGAAACTAATTTGCTTGTCTTACCAGAGTATGTCTTGGAGCTTACTTCTCTTCTTACTTCTCAGGTTATATCTTAATGTTGTTTGAGAAGGTGCCACTTAGTTCTCTCTTAATCTTTTCTTTTACAGGAATGACCTGCGTTCAATCCAGCTTCAGCTAAGTACTAGGAAACACATGGGTAAGTATAGGTTATTATTTTCCTAGGGTGTATGCGTGAGTGTGATATACCCACCCACCGGTATCCCTTATTTTACTCACTGTGTAAGAACTAAAGTGGATCTTGTGTATCCGCTAGTCAGAATTTTGCTGCCTCTTTCTTGTTATTAGTGTAAAAACACGCTAGACTCAATAGGGAAAGAGTGTTGTTTTATATCTCGTATATTTAAATAATTAGCTGAGGTAACCCTGCACAATGACTGTAGCGCCAGCGTTATCTGAATCTGACCATATTGACAGGAAGGGTGAGAATTTTACTCTTTTGTAGTATGAGTTGAGTCTTTATGCGCAACAGAAGTTTTTAATTTGTCAACTTCTAATGGGTGGAAAGGCGCATTTATCTCCTCATTAGATTTATATATTAACTGACTAATTATGTTCTGTTACTTTCAAAGAGGAATTCGTATTTTAACCTTTGGGGAATTAAACCTTGCCTTTCAAGGTATCAGAACAAGTCGGTACAGAGAGTGACCAGGAAACTGTTATTCATACATGCGAGGTGGAAACTAGGAGTTTTTTGTGCAAGCGTAAGAATTCAACACTGACCTTGACTCAGGTACTTTTATACCGCCGGTAACTAACCACGTTTTATTTTTATATCGCCAACTACCCTGACTAAACTTTCGCGACGCCAAAACTGCTCCTCCTCAGCTGATATCTTCAGTGAAGTGCGCCTTAGAATGTTGAAGCACACTTCACCAGACGGAGATTAACAGGGAGAACTAGACCGCTGGACAGCGGTGTGTTGAAGCATGTTGGTGGTCATATTGGAATTCCGACGGTGCCAACAAGCTCGCCAACTCAAGGAGTAACTTGCTTGCAGGTAAGTTTGATGGGTTAGAAAGGGGGCAAGATTAGCCACAGTCAGGTTAGAGGGAGGAAACCGCCCGTGAGCCCTGACTCAGTGTCCTTGGGCTGCCACCTGGCAGGGGCACTGGGAGCAGGTGAGTGGTCAGCAAGGGTTTGAGGCAGGGGGACCTGGCAATTGCAACCAGGACCGGGCCTGACATCTGTCCGTAGAGAAAAGTAGCAAGTGAAGCCCAGAATCGGCAAACACTCAGACACCTGAAAAGAGGCCTTTGTTCATGGTTAGTGCTGTCAACCGGAGTCAACAAAAAGGAGCATCTTTATGACATTGACAAATGTGAAGTTTATCATGTAAGCATGGTGATTGCGAATGACCAACCAATAAGTTGCGATATGTATGCCCCATTTGTTGATATAATGTGTAATAAACATTTGCTGTTATGCACCATAAACTGTTCCCTGTGTGATTTAAGAGGAGGAGAGAGGGTGCGCTGTCTAGCTGAGAGGGGTGATGTTAACTGGCATGTCTGGGAGGGGTTGAGTCACTGGCCTGGAAGGCAGAGCAGGACCAGATAGGGGCCCGTGGGGAATGCCTACTGAGGGTCTGAACACCAGGAAGTGGGAGGCAAAAGTCTGTGAAAGTTGCATGCAGCGATTGGCACGAATGTCTTGAATCACCCAATACAAGTAAGAGGGGCGTGGCGAGTAAACGGTCAAAAGGAGTGGCACAGGAACCCTTAGCGCAATTGACCTCTCGTTGTTGAGCCCACCCACCACATCAGATTGCAGGTGTCACAGCTGCAAGTATGGTAGGGGATAAAGGGCATGGCGGAGACAGCACAGAAAGATACCCAGAGAAAAAAGTAACCTAGGAAGAAGAGCATTCTCAAATAGTGTCCTTGGGATGCCTCACAGCAGAAGCAATGGGGAGCAGGTGATAGCACATAATGACAGCCAGAATAGTAGAGCTGCTCAAACAGTGTCCTTGAGATGACACACAGCAGGGGCACTGGGAAGCAGGTTCTGGGGCGGGCGGACACAGTACCTGACAGCAAGGTTCTGGGGCGGGCGGACACAGTACCTGACAGTCTCCCATTAAGATAGGTAGCAACAGAAGCCTAGAATCTGCAAACACTGCTGATAAATGCAAAGGGGCCATCGCTCAGGGTTAGTGCTGGCAACTGGAGATAGGAGTCAACAAAATGGAGCAGCTTTATGGGATTGACAAATGTGATGTTTATCATGTAAGCATGGTGATTGCAAATGACCAACCAATAAGTTGCGATATTTATGAACCATGTGTTGATAAACTGTGGTCGTTTTGCACCATAAACTATTCCCCATGTCATTTAGGAGGAGGGGAGAGGGTGCGCTGTGTGGCTGAGAGAGAGGAATCGTGTTCACTGGCTTGTCTGGGAGGTGTTCCAAATTGAAGTAATGAATTAAAAGACATATATAACTATAAGTTTGAGAAAAAAGAAATTGAACTAACGTTTCATAAGTGGAAGGCAAATCAACTGGTAATTCAAGATCAACATTTGAGGAAGAAACATCAATGATGTGGCTGACTTACCCGGCTAAAATCAGTGTTTGAAACGAGTACATGGGAGAAGCTAGAGATTAGCTTAAAGAATGCATTTCATTTAAAACACTTCAGGCCATGCGTTATCAAGGGTTTCTTCACTTTGGTACCATGTTCCTTGGTGCAAAAGCAATGCAACCCTTGAAATGCGATTTATCAAGCCGCACAAGTCCAGCTTACATGGTCCTGAGTGACTTGATACATCTGGAATAACGCAACGCAGTGCAAATCACTATGTTGTGTTTCTCGGCCAATTCCCCTGTAATGAGCACAGCAAGGTGACTTGCTGTGCTGCATTGCGTTGCTATTTCAAAGTATGATCCTTCAATCCCTTCGAGGCAGAGAGCAACCAAGTGTTTAGTGCAGAGACCATGTCAATCTCTATCTTAAATGATTAATGAATTAAGCTGGATGGTGATGTAATTCGTATATACAAGCACTCATCCAAGGGTTACATTCATAACCTAATAATGTTGAAATGGATGAGGGTAATAGGAACCTGTAAAGAACCTGAACAGTATCCAAATTGTATATCAGGCGCACGGTCGGGTGCACGATCGTGTTCATGGTGGCCGCGAAGCAGAGACGAACATGGCACTACGTGTCATGGCACTGAGCCATGATTCTAGGCTTTCAAGTATTTATTTATTCTTTTTTTTATTTTGATTCTCTTCCCTCCAGATTTAACTTGAGCCTGCCGTTTTCGAAGGAAGCTACCTTCCACGGCACATTTTGAGGGATCGGAATATTACTGCCCAGCTACGTTCATCTACATTCTTATTTCAGCAAGTTTTAGCATTTTTCATTTCGTGTGAAAAGGTACTCAGGGATCAAATGTTAATGAGAACAAACAGCAAAAAAGTGCAAGTAAGGTTGTGGACCACATCTGACATGTCTTTAAATGCTGCCATTGACATAGCAAAATCCATAGAGCACTCTGAGAAGTTTGTTAAAGAAATAAGAGGCAATGATAAAAGTGATGTATTTAATATTTCCAAAGTTGATTAACCGAAGAAGTTTTTTTCACAAAAGGTTGAGAATTTTCCTAGACCTGAAGGGAAATTTAAAGGTATGAAAACTGAAAGAAGGAATACTCTTTTACTGTGTTACAGCTGTGGAAGTAACGGGTATTTAGCTAACTCTAAAGTCTGTCCAACCATTGAGAAAATTTGTTCAAAATGTGGCAAGAAAGGACATTTTAGCAAAGTATGCAAGTCAATGTCAAAAAGGGTAAACATGATACAAAGTTTGGATGATTATGGTAGTTTTCATGAAAGTAATGATGATGATATCAACATGGTTATCAATGTTAGCGAAAGTGAAGGAATCAGTAAATTTCCTTCTTGTATAATTTCTGTTGATGGCATTAAATTGAAATTTCTTGTTGACTCATGCGCATAGTATACCATCATTGCTTTAGGCATTTTCAATAACAAATGGCCTAATAAGATGCTATCTGCTCCTGATGTTACACCAGGAGGCTACACTGGGCACAACATTGATTTGGTTGGGTATTTCTGGGCAGATTTGGTGTTTTGGGGATTTCACACTTTTGGAAAAGTGTATGTTGCAAGGTCAGGGCAATCACTTCTAGGGTTGCCACACCAGGAGCAAATGGGAATTAGACTTGATCCCAGAGCCAGTCCTCCTGTTTATGTGGTAGAGTCTGTTAACACCACTGATGGTAATAATCTCATTGATGAATTAAAAGTACCATTCACAAGTGTTTTTAGTGGAAAATTAGGTGAATTCCAGGGCTTTAAACATACTATTAAACTACATAACAATGTAATACCTGTCCGCCATAGGGTGAGAAATGTTCCTCTCTCCTATAGGAGCAAACTCAAAAACATGCTTAAGGATTCATGTGACAAAAACATTATAAAACCTATTGAATCATCACCGTGGGTTTCTCCGGTAGTGATCTCGGTCAAATCTTCTGGTGATCTCAGGCTATGGGTAGACTTACGTAGTTTAAACAATGCCATTTGGGTGGATGCCCATCCCTTACCCAATTTGCATGAGATGGTGTCTATATTAGCCGGTGCGCAGATATTTTCTTGCATGGATTTGGCCAGTGCGTACCATCAAGTAGTCCTGGATGAGGAATCAAAAAATGTGATAGCTTTTATTACACCAGAAGGGCTTTTCAGGTATTGTCGCATGCCTTTCGGCCTTGCTAGTGCTGCTTCAGTCTTTCAAAGGCTGATGAAAGATACTCTTGAGGGACTAACTGGCGCTATTGCCTTTCAAGACGATATACTCATTTATTGCAAGAATTGTGAAGAACATGATAAGAATTTGAAAAAATTCTTTGCTGCGTTATCTGATAAGGGTCTCACTGTTCGCCTTGATAAGTGCAAATTTAAGGCGACGGAAGTAGAATACCTGGGACACACCATCAGTGGTATGGGTATTAAACCCAAACGCATCTATGTTGAAAATATCATCAATGCCTCCATTCCCACTTCTAAGGAACAACTAGTGGCGTTCCTTGGACTTATTGAAGTTTATGCAAAATTTACCTCTAACTGTGCTTCCAAAGTTGACCCATTCAGGTGTCTTCTTAAGAAAAATGCAACATTTACTCAGACTAATGATATGTCAAAGGCTTTTGAAAGCTTGAAGGAATTTATAGTAAATTCTCCATGTTTAAAACCATTTGTGAGTGGTAAAATGTGTACCGTGATGGTAGATGCCAGCAATATCGGTTTGGGTGGTGTGCTAATCCAAAAGGACAATGGGAAAGAATGGATTGTATCTTATGCATCTAGAGCATTAAGAGACGCAGAGAAACATCATTCAGTTATAGAGAGGGAACTCCTCGCTTGCGTTTGGGATGCAGAACATTTCAGATCATTTCTATGGGGCACAAAGTTCACTACAAAATGGATCACAAACCACTGGTGTACATGATGGCACTGGGCGGGGGACGCACTATGTCCTCACGCCTGGCGAGATTGGCTTCTAGGTTGCAATCTTTTCAATATCAAATAGAATATGTGTAAGGTAAGGTAAATGTGCACACTGATGCATGTCTGGGTTTCCTCCTCCTGTTGCTGATTTGAAGGAAATCGAGGAAGATGATTGTGAGGTGGCTTTTACACCACGTGATGTTAGTTTGGTTTGTGGGGAACAAGCAAGTTTACAAGAAGAATTCTGGTTACAAGAAATGGGAAAAGATTTGGAGTTAAATAAAGCCATAAGTTACATATTACAAGGTTGTCCTGAGGAAAGGAAATTATAAGGTGAAATGATGAGCTACGTTAAAGTTAATGATGAGTTGGCTGTTGAAAATAACATTGTCATGAGAAGTGACAAATTTGTCCCTCTCCATTCATTAAGGAACATAATTGTAGCAATAGCTCACGAAGGTCATTTAGGCATCTAATTTACTAGAGGACACATCAGAGATTTTTTTTGGTGGCCAGGTATCAACATGTGTGTGGAACATTTTGTGCGTACTTGTGCAAAGTGTTCTGCTAGTGACAAGTCAGCCACAGCTTTGCGTCCTGAACCCCATCCGGTAGATTTTCCGGAAGCTCCATGGCGTAAACTTGGTTTTGACATAATTGGGCCATTTAGTGTCTTACCCAAGCATGAAGCTTTTAGTATAGTTTTAATTGATGATTATTCTAAGTGGCCTGAAGTTAAGATGATTAAGGATATCACTTCACAGAATGTTATAGAGTTTTTAGATGATGATTTTGTAGAGAAGGTATTCCTCAAGTGGTCGTTACTGGTAATGGACCCCAATTTATTAGCAAAGAAATGGAGGGTTTCTTTGAGAAATGTGGTATTACACACAAGAAAATTGCTGGGTTCCATCCTGAAGCCAATGGTCAAGTTGAGAGATTTAATCGTGTTGTGAAAGAAGCCATCCAACTTTCAGTGAAAGGAGGTTTGAATTGCCGTAATGCGTTGCAGTCTATGCTGTTAGCATACAGAACGTCCTAATTCTGTAACTTTAGTCAGTCCGTTTGAACTTTTGAGAGGGCGCAAACCCAGTACCAAGCTAGCTCCTTGGTGTTTGAAGAAGAATTTAGGTGAGAGCAGTGATTTCACTAATGTAGACTACGAGAAGGTTCGACATAGAGTTGAGGTGTATAAGGAAAAAATGAAAGAAGATATGAGCAGAAAACATGGATCTGTAAGTAAACATGCAATTGTGATTGGAGATGTGGTTCACATAAAGAAAAAGGAGGGGGTTGCCAAAGGTTATCCAGTCTGGTCATCACCCAAAAGAGTTGTGAATGTTTTCAGAAATGCTGTCAAAGTGGATGGTCGCAGTGTCTGGAATTTCAATGGAGTTTCTCTGTTTAAAGTTGAGAAAACCTCACGGAAGGATACTAGCAGCAATGTTTTTTGGCTATCTGAGAACATGATAACGTTGGGTGTCAGGACTCATCCTCTGTTGGTACTACAAATGTTCCTCCCAAGAATGTAAGGGTCCATCATCTCCCTATGAGGTTTAGAGACTATGTTATGAATAAATATGCCTTTTCAAATTATATGTTTTTTTTTTCTAAGGGGGAAGGTGTGTCGGGTGCACAATCGTGTTCATGGTGGCCGCAAGGCGGACACGAACATGGCACTGCGTGTCATGGCTCCCAGCTGCCTTGCGATTAAACAACGTGTTGTTATGTTTTGATTCGTGGAAGGTTGGGCGTTGGGATAGAATGGAAAATGTTTTATTCTGAACTTGGCTTTTGATCAGTACAGACGTGTGTTGCAAATAAACACGCATACAGAGACCATTCCGTCTCTGACTATTCCTTCTGTGCAGAATATCCTTCTAACACGCACTGTTCTGGCTTGCTTTACAGCACATCTTTAACTGATGAGCCCAATTAGACTGAAAATGTACTGTCCTCAGCGCAGGCATGAGCTCTGACAGTTAGCGTCTGTGCTGAGATGAATGCATTAGGGAACAACAGGACCTCAGTTTGAAACCACAGTTTCATCTTTCACTGGATTAGGATCTTCCTCAGTTCGAAAAGAGGAAAGGGATCCTCTACAACTGTCTGCTGGGAGCTACTGCTTCTTTGAAAACAATGGTATAAACTATATAAATCTTTTCAATCAATTGTGGAATCACAGTATGCAGCCAATGCTAGACCTACATGATATAACAGACCATCACACTTGTATCTTAGCAAAAATAAAGCTGATCTGCAATGCATATGAAATAGTAACTGTTACACACTCAGAACCTTTCAAGCAAAAAGAAAACCATAACAAAACTATATCAACAGATAGATAAATGGTGAAACAAAAGTTTTGTGTGTTTCTAACAAACAGCTTCTAAATGTACAATAATTCTTTGCCCATGAATGCCATATAGTTTGTTTGTTACTTTATTATTCAAAACGTTTCGATCCTAATTCCTGATATAAGGATCTCCTCAGAACTTGAAAATGCAGGGGCATCTGAATAGCCTATGTGTATATCGATATGACTGGTCCTAACAAAATTAATAATGTCAAAGATAAAGCGCCCACCAAGATGCAACATGAATATGTACTTACTCAGGGGTATGGTTTAATGCCTCTGAGCTTGTATGACACACACTCTGAGGGTCCTTTCGCGGGTCCTGCTTCTTGAAAGTTCCATCCTAAAGTCATTGTTTAGGATCATTCCCCATACTTTTGCTTTTGGGCACAATTTGACCTGCTTGTCGTAACCATCTAAATGTATACTTTTTAAGGGGAGAATGGAGGTGACCTTGAAAAACATGTATACGCAACTTGCAATCCTGATGACTGCAAGTCAGTCATTAGGGTTTTCTATAGTAATCATGAGCAAAGGTTTCCCCGGATCATTCATAACACTTGGCTAACAGCATTATCAGTTACAGGTGATACATGCATTCTTTGCAGTTCTCTCAAATTCTGACACTGGAAAAAAAGAAATGCTTTAATCTCTCGGAATCCTCCACAGCAAAATCATGAACATTCTTTAGCTTCTACCTCTGTGGGAAGGGGAGGGCTAAGAATGCCAGGATCCAATTAAACGTTCCCCTCAAGTCCTTCCTTCAAAACAACACCTTAACTTGGCTGTCCAAATTTTAGGCCTTTCATAGTTAGGTTATGGTACTGTTGTATGGACTGGCCTGAACAAATCTCGGATGGCTTCCCCGAAAACAGTCCTTCATAAGGTAGACAATCTGGTCTTGAATAAATGAAGAGTTTAGCACATCACACCTGTGCTTTAATCTTTAAATTGTTTTTTTTATTGTTGTATTTATTAGGTTATACATTGAATTAAAGACATGTCTCGCTTCTACTGTTTGGGCAATATGAGGAACCCAATATAGAGTATGCATTCTTGATGCCTTAACATGAATATATACAGTAAAAGGAGTAGTGCAAACCATGTTTTAACAAACATGAGCGACAGTGAGGTCATTCGGCGGACATAGCAGGCCCAATTCCTTATCTCCCATAGTACAGTTTGGTCGTAAGATTAGTTACACAGGATGGCCACAAACGTCTGTTCCACAACAGCTAGTAGTATGAGCATTTACCCTATGTTGTCCACCGTGGCAGGGGGTGAGTCTGTGGTCAGAGAAGCCTTCCCGGCCAGATATGTTTGGTATAATCCCCAAAAGTTCTTTGGGCAATTTCAGGGGGGAAGTAGCTGACTGTACAGTTCCGTCTAAGTGTTGCAGTACAACATATCTCGTGACCACTCATGTATTGTGGGCGGAGGACCACGCGCCCAACGCATTGCTAATCTATACTTTGCAATTAACACTCCCATTTCAATCAATCGTCTAATTCACTTTTTTAATTTCTTAGTATAGCCCAGCAAAACCATTAACGGATCAGGGAGTATTGGGTATGTTAGGTTTCGACCTGGAAAAAACCCTGCCTGTTCTGTGCTGGCCAGGCTCGAGAGCAAGACGGTTAGGTAGTATTTTGGCTTATATTTAAGGGTGGGCGGAAATTGCATAAGGGGGCCTACGTGGAGAGGCACGGAGATGGAATCCATCTCCGCACTCTCCGCACAGCTCCGTTACGCGCCGCCCGCCTCCCACCCGCAGTATCAACACTTTACAAAACACATTATAAATAACATTTTCAATAAGCTTACATTATTGGCGGCGTTCCCGGGCTTCCCTCCGTCTCTATCGCATCTTCTTTTGTGAACGGCATATGCGCGGGTGCCCGCGCATGCGTAGTTCTCAGAAAAAGACACGATGGAGAGTCAGGGAAGCCCGGTAGGTAAGGTAAGGTTATTTACAATGTTATTTATAATGATTTGTAAAGTGTAATACTATGGGCGGGAGGTGGGCGAGGGGCCACCTCCGTTGCGCCCGAGTGTGCGGAGATTTGCCTTGTTTCTTCGCCTACATTGCGGAAGGCGGAAGGGGCAAATCTCCGCACATTCTGTGGGCGGAACGGAGATGTCCGCCCACCCCTACTTAAATTTTGGTGTCTACGTTCAGCAATGATAATGGGCGGAAAGAGGAGCACTTCTCTGGGGGCTTACCAGGCTTACGTATAGTGACTATTATGGCCTCCCTCATTGATGGGGCCAGTTCCCCTGATTTGTAAAGCTCTTCGAACAGCCAAATGTGGAGTAAAGAGATCCTCAAATTCTTTATAGAAGGCCACTGTCAAGCCGTCTTGCCCCGGGGCATAAAGCCTTGTGTATTTCCCAGGCCTCTAATGGCCTCATCAGGTACTTGAGGGTCTCAAGACGCTGGTGGTGAGTTCAGGCAGCTCCAAAGTCATCAGAAGATTCAGGTCTAAAGGTTCTTTCAGAATATTTGCAATGTAGGACTTCGTCTGATGCTGGGGGGGAGTTTGTTCCAGGTGTTGGCCGAGATGCAAATTGATAGTAATGGGTGTTGTGCTTGTAATAAGTATGTTTCCTTTTCATAAGAAATAGAATGGATAGAAAGTGATTTATTCAGTGTTACATGCCTGAGGACTGTTTCACTAACTCTGCCTCACTACCAGAGTCAAGTGCTACAAAGATGCATTAGATTCCCAGTAAAGGGGACTGCAAACTTATTGCTTGAGAAGCACTCATATGCTATCAATCAATCAATCAATTAATCAATCAATCAATCAATCAATCAATCAATCAATCAATCAATCAATCAATTTTTTATGAATTTATTCCTTAAAGCATTGTTATTTTTTGTTAAAATATAATTAAACTACTTTTAACTAATGGTATGTATCACATGCAGTAATTGTTAATACAAAATAAAGAATATTATTTTTTTACTTTAGGTTGTAATTGTCACGTTAAATGCGCTCTGAACATTGAACTGTGCCATGGGCCTTTAACCCCTTCAGCGCGGCGGGAATTCCCCCGCGGTGCTGAAGGGTTCGAGCGCGGGCGGGGCCATGACGGAACGGTTCCGTCATGAGCACAGCGCAACCGATGCTCATGACGGAACCGTTCCGTCATGGGCATGGAAGGGGTTAAGAATGAACACTGGTAAACATGGGCAGTCTAACTTCGATGAAACAAAATCTCCCTCTATCTTCATGGATAATATATAAACAGGAGTCAGGGGTACTACATGTCCCATGATGCTGTGCAGATATTTGCTCCATGCTTCCATAGACTCAGCAGGATGTGGAAGAGGCAGGATATAAATCATGCTTCTGGCCTGCAGCGCGTTGTAGATTATTCGTTTGTTCAGCATGAATCTCGACTGTGGATACTCGTAAATGATCTGTGGTGGAGTAAGGGTGCCATTGACTTCTTTGGTTCTACTTTTAACTTGCTTGTAAGTGAGGGAAATCCTTGATGGGAGAGTTCCATGGCTTTCCTTCAATCTTTTATTTTGTCTTTTCTCGGAAAGCCTAAGAGAGAAGGCAGCGTTTTCAGCTGAAACAAATTCATGTTAAGGATTGATTGAAAGTTAGTCTGCCCTTTCAGGTGACCTTTGGATTTATGAGAGTTAAATTGAAAGAAACTCAAGTTTTATTTTATTTCTCTCATTTATGGAAACTATTCTGTGGGGCTCACACTGAACAAACAGTGATTCCTGACGGTAATGGATTCAAAATAAAGTGCCATTTCTGAGGCTGTGTTTTGTTTGGAACAATATGAACAAGGTTTAAGAAAGAAAGACACTTTTTCTGTAGCTTACAGATAAAGCTATGAGGACTAAAATTGCTTTTTACAACTGTGGAAATATTATCACTATGAAGTATGGTTATGAGCTCTTGTAAGAGGAGTATCAAGAGCCTTCAGCTACAGGAGAATTAATTGTGTTTGTTTGTTTTGTTATTGCCATTTAACAAGGGGTGCCAATAAAGTGAGGTTTTTGTTCTCCACCCCAGTGAAGCCTGCCAAGAGCTTTCTTATGGTGGGTAACACTCAATGTGAATTGTTCTCAGAATTTTTAACTAAGGAACAAAAAGAGGAAGTTAATTTATATTGCTCTAATTCTTGATCCTGTGTTGTTTTTTTCGTTTTCATAGTACAATTATAATTCATATACCTCATCTGGAACAGACTTCCATGTTCTAGATATATCTAGCTACATACATGAATGTTCTACAGACGTCACAGATGATATTTTACAGGTATTTGCATAGGGAGAAATAATGAAACTATGTATCTCTGGGATAAACTATCATTAATGGTGTTATTTGCTCCTAGGTCTCCTACCCTGCTTAATCATTTCAAAATTCTGTGCTTTGACCACAAGCAGAATTGAGGTGATTGGGAGGTGGACTCTTTTTGTACAGTGAACCGATCCCGGGGTATCAACAGGCAGACAGTAATTATTTTTTTTAATTTAAACTTTATTAGGTTTGATAGATTTAAATGAATTAAAGATCAAATTCAAAATTCAGTTAATAGTACTCCATCGTTTGCTCCTCGTTTAAATACATATATACTATTGATTTACATGAAGCTACATAACATATAATATTTTTTTACTAATTAATTATAAAGCTTAGTAAGCTTTTTTAATCTTCCATATACTTTATCATGGGGTGATCTACACCGTTATGTGGGGTCTCCCTAAGTTAAAATATATTGAAAACCAAAAAGGTTTAACTAAAAAAAATAGCACAAATATGTTTATGTTAACTTTGAATATAAATTACTTTTGTATATTTATTTTAAATGTAGAACAACATAAGTGACTTAAGTAACTCCAGGCGAGAATTGAAGCCAAGCAAAGGGCCAGATCCTCAATATGATTTAAACAGCAACTGCTGCAAGTGATGGCCACTGCAATCTTGCAGTTTTTGCAAGAGTTCTGCAGAACAAAGGCATAAGTGTTGACTTCATCGTCGCTACCTTGACCTGGATTTGCTATATAACAATGGGCAATGTTTTTAAGGCCAAAGACATTATCATGGGCAACTCCACTAAGAGAGCTAACATTTCAGATAGTGCTGTTTCCTGAGAAGTGGCTACCCAGAACACATACATTACTAGTTGGTACAAGATGGGATATAGGTGTGATAGGCATACTTAGCTGACAGAGAGTTAACATCCTGACAATGTGTAGATATGGTTCTGCACCACTTTCCATTGAAAAAGCATTTTTTCATTTGCCTATAACTTCGCCTTCCATGGTTGAATCTTAATGATATTTGACAATCAGCTGAGGTACGGCATGCAACATTTCATGCATTTCCTTGCAGGTGTAAAAAAGTTAAGGAGATGTCACAAAATAATATTTTCTCCATATTAAAGCCCATAGGAGTTTTTATTGTACCTACAGGAAAATGTGCTCAACTGATGCATACCAAACTTGGCATGGTAGCACATTGTGCAGAAACGGTGCTCTTGCTGGTTTGGTGAATATATGTTATGTTGTTTTTGAGAAAGAAGGATTTAAAAGGTGACAAGTGTGTTTGAATGGATTAACGTTTATCAGTATTTTCGCTGTTTGAATTTGTGATTCAGTGATTCATGAATCCTGACAATTATTTTAGAATTCTCACACAATTTTGATTGGCTGGAGAAGATCTAAGTCCTGAAATGCCCAAATTGCTTACAGTTCTGTAGAAAAAGAACTCTACACAGAAATGGGGAGATTCTAACAAGAGCCTTACACCTCGGCAGGCAGCCTAATCAATCAAATTGCGTGTGATTTACAACTCAAAAGTGATCAAGATTTCAACAGTCGCCATTTTATGAGGTCCATTCACGATCCATTTTGTGAACAAGTCATGATATGATCTGCAATGTCCACAAAGAGTTAAAAAAGAAGGCAGAAGAGGATTGATGATGAGAGACGGAGAGAAAGAGAGAGGAACAGAAAAAATTATACAGGGGGAAAGCCATTTATAGAGGGTGGTTGTGCATTAAGGGCACCTGCAGCAGGCTTGGCGCTGGGCCTAGCCACAACCCTGTGGTTCCCTTCAATGCCCCTGTTCAGCAGTGGTTGGATATCCAAGATGGCTAGGGTGCAGGGCCTGAGGCCAGGTCCTGTGATCAACTCCCTCTGCACACTGTTGAGGCAATTCGCAGTGGGGGTTAGAAATACAGTGAATCACAATAAATATAAAAATTAACTGAAAACAATCACAGTAAACAATCAAAAAAATCATTGATGTTTACCACTTATGGTATGCAACACACATAATGCACCTTGTAACTTTGCGTTGCTCCTTTGAGCTAAATACCTATTTGCAAATGGCAACGGAAAAAAGTTAATCACGAAAGAGTTAAATGAGGTGAGTGGCAACATGAGTTATGTCATGAATTGTGTGCAGTGAATACCATGCCTGGGTAATTTCAGTGGATTTGCATGTTTGAGCCAGAACCCTAAATGAGGATTTAGGTGTTTTAGTGACAAAATACATAGATAGGGCACATATAGTCAATGAAAAAAACAAATGTTAAAGTGGCATCATATTTAGGTATTGAAATGATATAAAACTAATGTTTACATAATAAAATACCACTGAAATTAAAATGATAGCTTTTAGAGCTAACTGGAACGTGGGCCCCGCAATGGCATGCACTGCTTATGACCTCTCATATTACACCACTCGTAACGTGTTAAATTATATCACTGGTGATATCAGAAATGACTTCATTGATGACATCACTGATAACACCTTAGTTATTTACAGCATAGTTACTGAGTTTACACATATGGGGCCTACCATGGAAATAGTGTAAACCTTGGTAGCAAGTGTAATTGTGCATGTTGAAAGTTATATGGTGCAAATCATTAAGATTTGGGTTGGAAGTAATACTTCTTGTTAAATATGGTGAAGTCAAAGTGCACTTAATGTGGGTTGCAGAGGTTTGATTGAAAGTAAGTTGTGGGTTAAAGACAACACCTGCTCCAAGACATTTGTGAGAAATGCCAAAGCTGCTGTTAAATTATGAACCAGTGGATATTTAGGCACATTCCCATGTTAAATGGTTGTAATACAGTGGTATACATAAAGTTTATGTAGCAAGGATGTATAAAAGCTGTGGCTGTTTATTTTCAGAACTTTGCTAAAGACATTTTGAGACATTGCAGATTGTAAAATAATATAGAATGTAGGGGTGCCTCAGTTAGACGTGGTTTATATCAATTAGTGTTGCAAGCATGATTCTAAAGTTGTAAGCCATAGTGCCCAACTCAGGAGCATGTGAAGTGTACTTTTTCTACAGTGAGTTGGCTATATGGCCTCATGGAATGTGTCTTTTCAATGGCAAATGTATACCTCTTAACCTCTCAAATTAAAATGGCAGGTCATGTGAAGTCTTTAAAAGGTAATCCCATTACGACAAAATTGTCCACAAGTGTAGCTTGTTGAATTTCTTCAATATCACAAACCCTATGGGAAGGTGTCAAAAAGACTGCATGATGTCATCAGTGATGTCATCAATTATGTCATAGCTGATGTTATCAGTGATGTCATTGATGTTGTAATTACAGATGTCATCAATGATGTCACCAATGATGTGATTTAATATGTCATTAGTGTTGTAATATTTGAGGTCAAAAACAGTGCATGGCAGAGAACAAGCTATAGTTAGTTCAGTAAACTATAACTGGTGACTGCCACATTGTTTTTATATAAGTTCAATGCCTAATTGTAACTTCACTTTAAACTTTGTTTTTCAGTAAATGTATGGGTTTCTTAATGTAAGCTCAGATCTTATTACCATAACTAATTATAACGTTACATCAACCTTTGATTTTTTCAATGCATTCTGTTTTTTTAAAACAAATTCTGCCAACTACACCACTGGAGCACAGCCTTCAGCTATGTGCAGTGAGCGGATAGCTGCTGTGCCAGGCCTCTCACTGGGCCTTTATCCCAACACCATGCAGGAGCCCAAAAAAACAATGTGCACAGCTTTTGGCCATGTGCTCTGGGGTTGGGGACAACCAACAGTGGCTGGCCAGAGGTCTGAGATAACTGAAAGTCATTGCATCATGTTTCACAGTTCTAGACATATTGACAAATAATATATAATTTGTCATGGCTCCGTAAACAATATATATGAAAAATTCTTAAACATTTGAAAATGAAATGAAAGGTGTTTGCACATATGAATGCATTTGTATTCACATATACCCATCTGGGCAACCCATGGGGATGACTCTGACTAATCCCGGAAAACACTTCTTATGCCCCCTCTTCAGGAACCACTGACCAGCAGCATCAATATAACAGGGCCCACATCAGGGCCCAAAATACAATTTAATGAAGGGATTTTTCAGGTACTCGACATCTCTACTGGGGCCTTAAGACACAATGTGGAGTAGGTTTGATGCTTTGTGATTGTCTAGACCATCCTGATTGGCAAGCACGTAGGCCCTAGTCTCATGCTAGTTCTCATACCACTTTTATAAGAATAAACCAGCCCACCCTTGAACCACTGCTGAACGTAATTGATGCCAAACTGATACTGACTCTGGCTTATGCCGATGAAGAATTTCCAGGCAAGCTTGTCATCTTTTTTTAACAATGTCCAGTGCGCTATTTTCAGGTCACTCTTCAAACTCCTGTATTACTCCTCACTTACACAGATAACGATGGAATTTAAGCTGAGTGACCCACTACTTATGGGGAGAGCCAGTTTCCTGAAATACATACACTCAGCATGGGATGCCAAAAAAGGATCCTTGAAAAACCTTATATGGCTAGAAATTTCACTCACAAATAGTCTCAGGCCTTTGTTTATTTGGTCAAAAGCTCTTAAAGATGCCTTCGGAGTTGTAAGGTGCAGTAGCCTTGTGGAATTTAAATCTGCCTCATCAGCATTTTAAAGCAGCCCTAAATAAAGAGGCCCATATGGAATCATTTGTATCCGACCATCAATCCTTTATGAAAAGAAAGCATGCAGTCTTGGTCATAGAGAGCTACACTAACAGAGGGGGTCTAAAAATATATCACCAAAACATTTTCAGTGTATTATTAGGCCTGGGCAGTGACCTTCGCTCCGATCGCGGAGTTTGCGGAGTTTTCTGCACTGCACACTCCGTGGAGCTCGCGGAGTGCAGAAAACTCTGCTTTGCAATGTGTAGCGGAGTTTTTTCCCCGCTCACGATCGCGAATGGTAAGTTCACGAGTGTGAGCTGCGGCTCGAATAGAATTTCTACCCGAGCAGCAGGAATACTAGCACAAACTGCAGCTCGCACTGCACTCCGTCCCTCGCGGAACTCCGCAGAGGTTTTTTTGTGACTTCACCTAGTTCCGCGTAGCAAAACTCCACGAACTACACCCAGGCCTATGTATTATTACGTGAAGTTTTGCCAATTTCCGCTGGGTTGTTACTTATCACTGGATCTTTTACCCCGATGGATACGTCAACTCAACATCAATATCTGCCGCTTATGCAGCCTGTTCTAGGAATTACTAGCTCACTTGGTTTGCATTTGCTCCTCCTTATTAGACAAGCGTAGAAGATAGGTATGCCTCTAATTAATCAAACAAGGAACATGGTCAATATTGGTAGCTGTTGCATTTTGTTTGACCGAAGCTGATACTCAAGCATATGCTTGCCTCAGTAAATTCCTGGAACTAGCGGACAAAAAACTCAGAACCTCAGCCTTGGTTCTAGGCCCCTTGATTGTGGGTGCTTCATTGTAAATCAGCCGGACAACAAAAAAAACTGAGCTAAGCAGTGAACAGTGGGCTCATCACTCCACATGGTTATCACAGTGGGGTTCCAACTGTTCAGCCGTGCATTTAAAATAGCAACATATATTGTTTTCCAGCAAAAAGGAACTTTATTGGTAAAGACTCTTCATTGTTTGGCAACATATTTTGGTCTCCTAAGTAGTGTTAATTGTGTTTGCCCCTAAGGGGCATCTAAAGAGGTGAAAAAACACTGTCAGGTCACCTCACTGCTCATTGTATAGTAAAAGCACGAATAATGAACACAAAAAAAAAGGAGGCTCGTAGGCAGTCACAGATATTTTAATCTGGGTCGACACATGATAATGATTTGGATCTGCAAGAACCACTACCAAACCCCCAATTTTTGTTTTCAGTTTAAAATGTAAATTTGCACAGTACTTTTAATGATCAATTGGTATTAAAATATGCATTACATTTGTCTTTTTAAAATGTCCTTAGCACTTTAGCTTGTAACGTCTGGTATACTTGTGTGTCAACCATGTAGATGTATCAATGGCACTGTTACTCAAGAAGCTCTGTATCTTTGTAAATTGCCACCTAGATAAATGTTGCTAACAACTTATTTATGTACATATATATATATATATATATATATTATCTACTGGCGGTCGCCAGTAGATAGTTATAGTTAGGACCGAGTTCCCATAGGAAATCTGAAAATTCTATTTTGAATAACTTTGGCGCCGGTTGACGAATCCTCGCGAAATTGTAAAAACTAATGGGGCGCTCCGCTCAACTCCTACCCTGAAAGTCTCGGGGTGATTCGTCAAGCGGGGGCTGAGAAAAAAGGGGGGTCCCAAAATGCGTTTTCCCCATGCATTTTCC
This sequence comes from Triturus cristatus, assembly GCF_964204655.1. NCBI lineage: Eukaryota > Metazoa > Chordata > Amphibia > Caudata > Salamandridae > Triturus > Triturus cristatus. The sequence continues at coordinate 469,185,582 of NC_140593.1, read as the reverse complement.
CATAGGACCTTTAGTTGAAGGTACAGCCCGAACGGCTGAACAGAATTACTTGAAATTTGGCAAAGAGGTAGTCCTCAGGCCAGGCATGTGCCTTTTGCATATATGGTGTCAATCTGTTCAGTAGTTCCTGAGAAAATTGCAGCTAAAAGTACATAAATATCTATATGCGCGCACGGTGCTCGCACCAAATATGCGCGAGCGTAATTCTGATTGGTGGTTAGATGTCAGTCAACATTCGAATCGGTCGAAATCAGGAAGTGTCGGACGCCATTTTCTGTGTCGCAGTGAAAAAGAAAGGTGGAGAACGTGAAAAGGGGGCAGGGTAGAGAGTTCCTGACCCCCTAGCCTTTGTCAGGGGGTCCCTGAAGGACCCGGAAGGGTGAAAAAAACCTTTTTTTTTCTTAAAAATCACGGTGTGCGCGCACGGTGAAAAACCCTTAAAAAAAAAAAACATTTTAAACTGTTTATAAGTTTATAGAAGATATTAAGTATGCTGTTCAACTTTATCCAAATAAAAAAAAATGAGCTGAGCCATTCCATATTACAGGATACAGTCAATCTATAACTATATACATAGGTAGTTTATTGTAAGATAAATATATAAAAAATATAATAATACATACATAAATTAGCATTTAAAAAACCTTACAAATTCACTAAAAAAACCATAGGTTTCACACACGTTATAGTTAGAAATTAGCATTTAAAAAACCTTGCAAATTCACTTAAAAAAACATAGGTTTCACACACGTTATAGTTAGGAATTAGCATTTAAAAACCTTGCAAATTCACTGAAAAAACCATAGGTTTCACACATGTTATAGTTAGCTGGACATTTTACTCGTAAAAAACCATTGGAAATCCCCCGTTATAGTTAGTTCAGCTAACTATAGCTCGCGCGACCGCAATCCACTGCTGATGACATCACATGTTACATCACTCATGACATGGTCAGTGACATCACTCATGGCATCACTGATGACATCTCAAATGACATCACTGATGACATCACTGATGACATCATCCAGTGAATATGTGTCTTTCTGAAAAATAAATATTTTTAATATATATGTACATCTAAAGGTTAATGGAAGAATAAATGGGTAAATAAGTGTCTAAATGGATGTTTTTTTTGTAAAATTAATTGTATAACTGACTTATTAACAGTATCTTAGTGAATACAGTGATGTAATATGTGACGTCAACAGCAGTGGATTGCGGTCGCGCAAGTTATAGTTAGCTGAACTAACTATAACGGGGGAATTTCAATGGTTTTTTACGAGTGAAATGTCCAGCTAACTATAACATGTGTGAAACCTATGGTTTTTTCAGTGAATTTGCAAGGTTTTTTAAATGCTAATTCCTAACTATAACGTGTGTGAAACCTATGGTTTTTAACGTGAATATATATCAGTGAATATATATATATATATATATATATATATATATATATATATATATATTCACTTAAAAAAACCATAGGTTTCACACAGGTTATAATTAGGTGGATATTTCACTCGTAAAAAACCAATGAAATTCCCCCGTTATAGTTAGTTCAGATAACTATAACTCGCGCGCCCGCAATCCACTGCTCATGACATCACATATTACATCGCTCATGACATGGTCAGTGGCATCACTCATGACATCACTGATGACATCATCCTTGTGATAGAGTGGCGGTCGCGCGAGTTATAGTTATCTAAACTAACTATAACGGGGGAATTTCATTGGTTTTTTACGAGTGAAATATCCACCTAACTATAACCTGTGTGAAACCTATGGTTTTTTAAGTGAATTTGCAAGGTTTTTTAAATGCTAATTTCTAACTATAACATGTGTGAAACCTATGGTTTTTTAAGTGAATTTGTACGGTTTTTTAAATGCTAAGTTATGTATTTATAATTTTTGGGTTTTTTTCAGGGTTTTCACCGTGCGTGCACCGTGCGCGAACGGTGCGCTTCGCGAATCGTGCGTGCGCTGTGGACGATCGGTGCGCTTCTTGCACCGATCGCCCACCATGCGCTGTGCGTGCCGTACGTGCACGGTGCGCGCACCCCGCTATATTTTTTAAAAGAATAAAAATGTTTTTTTCACCCTTGGTGGTCCTTCTGTGACCCCCTGACAAAGGCTAGGGGTTCAGGAACTGTCCACCCTGCCCCCTTTTCACGTTCTCCACCTTTGTTTTTCACTGACTCAGACTGCGAGAGACAAAATGGCGGCCGACACTTCCTGATTTCTACCGATTCGAATGTTTACTGACATCTAACAACCAATCAGAATTGCGCTCACGCACGTCACAGTGCGCGCACCGTACGCGCACGGTGCACGCGTATAGATATTGATATGCTTTTAAATGCTATTTTCTCAGGAAATACTGAACAGATTGACACCAAACCTGCAAAAGGCACTTCCTTGACCTTATGGCTACCTCTCTGCCAAATTTCACATAATTCTGTTCAGCGGTTTGGGCTGTACCTTCGACTAAAGGTCCTATGGAAAAATGCATGGGGAAAACGTGTTTTTGGCCCCCCTTTTTCTCGGCCCCCGCTTGACAAATCACCCCGAGACTTTCAGGGTTGGAGCTGAACGGAGCGCCCCATTTGTTTTGAAAAATTCGCGAGGATTCGTCAACCGGCGCCAAAGTTATTCAAAATAGAATTTTGAGATTTCCGATGGAAACTAGGTCCTAACTATAACTATCTACTGGCGATCGCCAGTAGATAATATATATACATGTACACACACACATATATATATATATATATATATATATATATATATATATATATATATATATATATATATATATATATATATATATATATATATATTTCTTTTTTTTTGTCAGCAAAGTGATCCTTCACTTCCACGCGCTCAGTTACGGGTGCTCGGCGTTGGGGCCGGATCCTGGCCCAATATTTTCAATTTTAGAGCAAGAGACGCGGCACTCAAGACTTGACTTTTTAGCTTTCAATATAGTATTTATTTACCACTCAGACCAACGCATTTCAGCCTACTCTCGGCTGTCATTTGTGATGTCATTTGAGATGTCATCAGTAATGTCATGAGTGATGTCACTGACCATGTCATGAGTGATGTAATATGTGACGTCATCAGCAGTGCATTGCGGGCGCGTGAGTTATAGTTAGCTGAACTAACTATAACGGGGGAATTTCAATGGTTTTGTACGAGTGAAAAGTCCAGCTAACTATAACGCCCCTGAAACCTATGGTTTTTTCAGTGAATTTTTAAGGTTTTTTAAATCCTAATTCCTAACTATAACGTGCCTGAAACCTATGTTTTTTTCAGTGAATTTCAAAGGTTTTTTAAATGCTAATTTCTAACTATGCCTACAGAGATAGGGCATGTGAAGAAATAAGGAAAAACGCACAGAAAGAGAAAAAAGAAATGCAGAAAGAAGCAACAGAAGTCCTCAAAGACGAAGAAAAGTGCAGGAAGAAGGATAACGTGCAGAAAGAACAAACAGAAGAGCAGAAAGAAGCCTTGTTGCAAAATCATCCTGTACTCTCAACTTTTTCAGACGGATACTGGTGGTAACTGAATCTGACTAACCAGTCCTAGAGCCAGTGCTATGTTAAAAGACACTCAGAATACAGTGAAAACACCTTCATACACTAGGGAACACGATGCGTTGGTGTCCCCCTGTGATTAGCATGACCTCCTCTGTAAGCCCCTACTATATAATAGGGCAGGGGATTAAAACTACCTCTTAAAACGAGCCACAGGGCGTGTTTGCACACGTCACCTCAGGCCCCGTCCCCTCCCTTCCCCACTGTGTAAACACGCCCTGTGGCCGCTTTAAGTTGGGAGATTAAGTCCCCTTGAATCCTGAGGGTCCCTAGGGTCCAACTAGCCCACTAGGTACCTCCTGTAAACGCCACAGAGCTGCGTTGCAGAGAGGTGTAAAAAGTGGCACGGCCTGGACCACCTCTCTGCAACGCAGCTCAGTGGCGCTTACTGGAAGCACCTGGTGGGCTAGTTGGCCCCCAGGGTCTCTCAGGATTGAAAGGAAATTATTTCCCCAACTTAAAACGCGCCACAGGGCGTGTTTGCACACGTCACCTCAGGCCCCTTCCCCTCCCTTCACCACTGTGTAAACGCGCCCTGTGGCCGTTCTAAGTTGAGAGATTAAGTCCCCTTGAATCCTAAGGGTCCCTAGGGTCAAACTAGCCCACTAGGTACCTCCAGTAAGCGCCACAGAGCTGCGTTGCATAGAGGTGTAAAAAGGGGTGTGGCCTCAGAACACCTGTCTGCAACGCAGCTCCCTGGCGCATACTGGAGATACCTGTTGGGCTAGTTGGCCCTCAGGGACCCTCAGTATTGAAGGGGAATTAATTCCCCAACTTACAACTGGCAAGGGGGCGCGTTTGCAGAGTGCTGCAAGGAGGGGGCATGGCCTCTGGCGCAATGCCGGTCTATTATTTATTTTATTTTTTTAAGAAGGAGGGCTGTGTGGCCCCCCTTCTTTTTCTAATTTATTGGCCCTGGGGGCCCATCCCCCAGGGCCTGCACCCTAATTGTTTTTGTTGAAAAAAATAAATTTGGAAGGGGGCCGCGTGGCCCCCCTCCGAAGGCCTTAATCGGCCTCGGGGACCCCAACCCCCGGGTCATGGCCTTTTTAAAAAAAATTCTTTAGGAGGGGGGCTGCGTTGCCCCCCTCCTCAGGCCACTTATTGCCCCAGGAACCCCATCCCCCAGGACCGGCCTTTGTTTTTTATTAGTTTAAAAAAATATATATTTATAGAAACACCTAGGACATTCTGGACAAACTGTATGTACCTATCACCATGACGATTTGCGTGATATTCATTAAAAGGCGACTATGCATACAATGAATCCACGTGGAATGTATTTACACCGCTAGTGAAGCTCTGACGTGTCTGACGCCCTACCGTGCCTAATCCCGGTGCCCCCGCTGGTGGGTACTCTCCAAGTAGACACCCTTGTTGTTTATTTATACAAACATGGGTAGCTATTGACGGGCACATTTAATACACACGCACACCAAGCCATTCAAAGGGGATTCAACAAAAATTCGACCAAACTATGCAAGAAACCCCTCTCACTGTTAATAAAACACATTCACCGCCGGATGCGTAATACTTTTAATTTTACTCTCTGGAAAGGAGACGAACCTCACTTGAGAGTCACAGCGTGCTCCTGGCTGAGCCCAATGCTGTGTTACACCCACCAGTGCCCGCCATGTGCCACACACCTCTGTGTTGTATTCCACCAGCTAGTGCATATGCTATGACACTCTCCAGCCCATGTGCACTGTAACACCACCCTGTGAATATGTCATGCCACACTTGCCTTCGCACAGGTTATATTGCCCCATCTAACGTGCCTTCCTCGATGCCTATGTTATAACGCATAGCGCTATGCCCTACATATTACAATCTGGGATCCATATCTTTGTCACAGTGCATATGCAACGTTACACTCCCCAGCACATATTTTATATTACAACTTTAGAGACTAGTTAGGTTACACAACACTGCCCTGTGCATATTACACTCCAAGGCGCATATCGCATAGCACGCGCTAGTGCCTGTGCTATCTCGCGCTCTCCAATGAATCTGTCACTGCGCACAATGTATTGCATATTATATTTAACGCCCCGGTTCATCGTATATAAAACTTTTTGGTGCATAGTTTATACCATATACTATATCTAGTTTTCATTTTCAATCGTGCTCTCAGGACTATGTTCTATATAACACTGCGTCCACCTACCCTTTTCACGGCCATTACATTTTGCGATGGGGGGTGGAGGGTCAGGGGGTGTTTCTGCCAAGTGAGCCCGGAGTCACAGTAACAAACGTCCTCTTCTTTCTGAATAAAAGTGAGATTATGCTGCATACTTGTTCATATTTTAAGCAGTTCGTACAGACACACATTTTAAAAACAATTAAGTTCCTAATACCCACCTTCTCTGAACAGTTAGCTTGCTGCCCCATCCACCTCCTCCCTATTCTCTGTTGTCTGAATCCATGGACTAGCCTCCTCCCTCCTGCCATGCATGGTCTGATGTGCTGCCACTGCCCTCCATTTAGCATGATGTACCAGTCCACTCCTCCTGCCCTCCATTGCCCAATTCTATGGCCCATCATTGACCTCCTGCTTAGCCTCTGTGCTTAGCTTGCTGCCCCTATTCTCCTTCCCCTGCTCTCCGATGTCTTTGTGCATGCCCCTGCTCCATCCTTTTTGCCCACCATGTTCCATAGACCTGCCACTCCTATCTACTCTGAGTGTTCTGTTGAGCTGCCACTCCCCTCCCACCTGCCTAGCATTGTCAGATGACTGTAACCTGTCCCTGCCACCTCCACCCTCCCTGTCCACATGCCATGCCCCTATCCCTTTCCTCCTGTCCTCCATGGTCCATTTTACTGCCACACCCTTCTGCCCTCCCTGGTCTGTTGTGCTGCAACTGCTCCTCCTGCCTGCCCCGCGCGGTCTGTTGTGAGGCCCCATCCCCTGAACTCTCTTGTCTGTGCCCAGGTCCTGACCCTCCCTTCTATCCTCCATGGTCCTTTGTGCATGCCCCTGCACCCTCCTTCTTGCCCATCATAGCCATTGTGCTGCCACTAACCCTCCCACTTGCCATGCATGGTCTTCTGTGCTGCCATGGCCCGTCCTACCTTCACCGTGTGGTCAGCTAGCTGCCAATGACCCCCTCCCACCTTCCCTCCATGGTCTGTGTGTATGCCATCACAGTCTCACTGTTGCTCTCCATGGTGTGTCTTGTTTCTAGTGCCCATCCTGCCTGACCTCCATGGTCATCTTGCTGCTCCTGCCCTGCCCCCAGCCCTCTGTTTCCATGTGCAGACCCCTATTCCCTCCCTCCTGGCTTGTCTGTTCCATTGTAATGCCCCTGATCAGTCCATCCTGCTCTTTATTGTCTGTTATGCTGCAGCTTTCTCTCCTGTCTGTCCATTATGGTCAGCTAGCTAACATTGCCTCTTTCCCCTCTGTTCTCTGTTGTCCATGTGCATGATCCTGTCCCCTCCCTATTGCTTTATATGGATTGTTGTGCTGCACTCCCGTCCGGCATGCCCTGTGTGGTGTATTGTGCTGCTGCAAACCCTGATGCCTGCCCTGTAGGGTCAGTTTGGTGCACCTCTCCATGTCCCTCCTGTCCTCTGTTATCCGAGTCCATGTCCCTACCCCAATTCCTCCTGCCTACTATGATCCAATGTACCATACTTGCTAACATTTTGAACTTGGTAAGAGCGAGATTTTGAAAAAAAACTGGGGTATTGATTTTCCCCTTTGAGTTACATTGAAAAAGAGGAGATTGTAGACAGGAGACAGATCAAATAAAGCCCATTTGAGCCTAAAAACATTGGACGTTTCCTGGCTGAAACGGGTCTGCTGGCATGTATGGTTGTACTACCACTGCCTCTTCCTTCTGCTCACAATGGTCTATTATATTGCCACAGCCTTTCTTGCCAGTCCTGTATTGTTGGTTTGTTGCCCCTGCCCCCCTTTCCACTGCTCTCCATAGTCTGTTGTGTTGCCACTGCCCTTCCTGCCTGCCCAGTGTGGTCAAATTGTTGCCTCTGCAATCTCCTACCTGCCTTCAATTTTCAGAGTCCATGCCCCTGGCCTCTGCCTCTCAACAGTATCCCAATGAACAACTAGATTGCTAACATTCTATATTTATTACAAAAGTGTGGAACGCCCGACGTCATCTTGATGTAATCAAAACTGTAATACCTAGATAATTTCCTTTAGAAATTACATCTATGAGAGGGTCTTATTTGCATCAAAATTATGGTTAGTGCTCTAAAAAACTAAAATGAGGACATATTTGCTAAGTTTTCAAATAGCGACAAAGAACTTTTAAATTATTTGTAATCTTTATGTTTTTTTATCCAGTTGACCACTTGATTAAATGTTACACTTAGGGGAGAGGATGTGGTGTTACTTCCAGAGCTGCAGATTTTGCAACTGGGGAACCAGGTTGGAGTTTCTGCTTCAGCTCAACATTCTGTGATTCTGGTCAAATCACTTAATCTCCCCATGTCTACAACCAAAATGAATTTGATCTTGTGTGATGTAACCAATGCTCATGTAAAGCACTCCAATACCTGACAAGTCTGCCCTATATAAAACTGCAAATACACAACAAATAAGTGTTTTGCACACTTCTGTCATTGGGCTACATGTGGGCTACATCTGGGTGATATTTGTGCTGCATTTGGGCTCTTTTGTCTCTGGTGGCCATCTTGGGAGATTTATTTGTTATGAAGTTTCCTAATTTCCTCATTTACTGCAGTCTCCTCAGTAGGAAATGCTTTAAGTTTTTTACTTTGATTCCATCAATAAGGTATTCAGATATGTCACACATTTGCCATAAATTCTGAATGTTAGCAATCTAGTTGCTCATTAGATCACCATAGTAAAGCTACTGCTCACGAAGGAAGTCTGCTGCTGGTATTAAAAGTGCATGTTTCAGTCTGCATATCAGAATTTTTTAATGAAATAGAAGAGGATTTGATAAGTCACTCAAAATGTGCCCTAATTTTTTTCTTCAGCACTAATCATAATTTCTATGGCAAAATGACCACCCTCATTTTGTTCCTTTGTAAATTAAATGTTTTAAGTGTTACCACTTTATTCCAATCAAGATGGCTTCAGGTGTGCCATACTTTTGTCATAAGTAAGACGGTTAGCGCTCTAGTTGTTCGTTAGAACACTCTGGGACATTCTATCATTGGTCTATACTTGGGCTACATCTGGGTGATATTTGTGCTACATTTGGGCTCTTTTGTCTCTGGTGGCCATTTTGGGAGACTTATTTGTTATGAAGTTTCCTAATTTCCTCATTTACTACAGTCTCCTCAGTAGGAAATACTTTCAGTTTTTTACTTTGATGCCATCAAGAAGGCATTCAGATATGTCAAACATTTGCCATAAATTCAGAATGTTAGCACTCTAGTTGCTTATTAGATCACTGTAGTAAAGCTACTGCTCACCAGGGAAGTCTGCTGCTGGTATTGAAAGTGCATGTTTTAGTCTGCATGTCGGAATTTTTTTAATGAAATAGGAGAGGATTTGAGAAGTCACTCAAAATGTGCCCTAATTTTTCTTTCTCCAGCACTAATCATACTTTCTATGGCAAAATTAACCCCCTCATTTTGTTCCTTTTTAAATTAAATGTTTTAAGAGTTACCACTTTATTCCAATCAAGGTGGCTTCCGGTGTGCAATACGTTTGTCATAAGTAGGACTGTTAGTGCTCTAGTTGTTATTTAGAATACTCTGGGAAGCTGCAGTAGAACACAAAGGAATCAACTGACAGTCTCTGCCTTTGTTGGATGTACATGTTTTACTGAGAATGTCAGACTTCATTCTCACATGGCTGAGAAAGATAATGTGAATTTACAGAAAATATGCTCTCAGTTTAGCATTTAGATCACCTTCCAAACCTCTGTGGGAAAAGCATGAGCAAATAGTTTTCTCTCAAACATGATTCATGATATCACAGCAGAAGGCTTTTTCACATGGTAAAATCACCTTAGAACACACCACAATTCCTAAAATGAGTATGGTACCATCAACAAATGATTTATTATGTAACTAAAGTCTTAAAACCTTCTATTAACTGCGATGCTTTTTAATGAGGTGCTATTATGTACATTGGTCCCAAGATGGCTGCCAACACTTCTTGGATGAAGTACTGACAGCCAATCAGATCTCACGCTAGGCTATAACTATCTTTTTAATATATATATTTATTTATTATGTAATTATTTATTTATTTATATATCCAAACACCAGTCCCGGTGTATTACGAGGCTGTCTCAAATGGACGGTCCGAGTCGGGTAACCGGGTAACCCGCAAATCAACAACTCCTTCCTCCTATATCAAGAAAATTACTCGGACACTCGCGTATGCTTCAAGTAGCCAATTTAATAACAATGGCAATCCATTGTTATTAAATTGGCCACTTGAAGCATACGAGAGTGTCCGAGTAATTTTCTTCATACAGGAGAAAGGAGTTGTTGATATATATATACATATATATATATATTTATACAATTAAAGGGTATAGCCTGCTACTAGCTTATGTCACAATCTAAATGCTAAAACCTTACGGATTCAGCTTGCTGAATCTTAATACTATTATGCTATAAGCTCACTCTATCTTATGCTTCACAAGCACAAATTTATATTAAAAAACTTTAATGATCGTAAGCTGCTTCGTATCTTCCATTTTGCACGTACATGGACTTGTATGTCTCAATAAAGTACTTTAAAGAGTCATGCCACTTTTTGAAAGAAATATTCTAAGCCCCAAGTTTTGATTTTTGGCTGTTTGGACACCTTTAGTACCACTTCCAAGGGTCTAGAACATTTGGTGAACCACTTGGCGGACAGGACTCACTTCTGGAAAGGTCCAGGTTTGGGTTCAAGGTTGTCAGAGCTTTTGTGTTCCTGTAGTGCAGAACAGGAGGCCAGCCAACTAGCCCTTGGAGTCACTCTGGTAGTCCTGGGATAAAGCAGCAAAGCAGGCCTCAAGCAGCAGGGCATCCCTCTTGTAGCATCAGGGCGCTGAAGTACAAAGCAGGCCTCAAGCAGCTGGGCAGTCCTCTGAAGTGTACAACAGTTATTATGGGGTTCCTCCGCATCCCTAGTAGTGAAATGAAGAGCTGGTCTTAGGGACCAATATTTATACCAGGTTTCAGCTGTTGAAATGGGAGAATCTTCAAGACTCACCCACCCTCCCACATTGGGTTTTGGTATGTCCTTCCTTTACTGCCCAGGCTCCAAGAGATCTTGGGTGACAAAGGACTGGTGTGAAGTTCTTTGTCAGTGTGCTGGAGGCAACTCCACTGAAATGTAAGTGGGGCATGATCCAGCTCCACCCCTCCCATCCTGGCAGGATGGCCTATTCTGCTAACAAATAGTCCACCTTTGTCTCACTGTCTGGGTGGAATGTACAAAGGACATCTGCCAACTATTCACACCCTTGTTACTCATGACGGAATGTAGGCACCAAATGGTTAGGACAAGTAAATCCAAATTTTCTAAAAGTTGCATTTTAGGAATTCTGACTTAAAATCTGACTTTACCAATAAAGATGGTTTTAAATTACACCAAACAACAAATGTGAATTTTCTACCTGGTTCCAATCAAGGATTAGCACTTCTCAAAAATGCAATAAATTAACGCAATGTTTTACTACGAGAGAGGTACCTAATCTTGCAAGAAAATAGCTTTCCGCTCCCACGGACAATCAACACCTTAGCATCAACTGCCCTATCCCCTATCTAATCTAATAACCATCCTAAATCCCAAATTCCTAATGATGCTCTTATTCCATATCCCACCGTGGCCATAAGTAATGGTCAGCTTGTGTTGATTACCTCCTGGCAGACCTGGTGAGTGACCACGGAGAATTGGGAAGCTGCTGCAGAGAGGAGAGGCAAAAGAAGGCTTGGCACTGTCAGTACCTTTCAAATGAATATTAGCAGACATGGTCTGTTCCATGAAGCTTATTATACTGCCTAGGATATCAAAGGCAGCAATATAGCTTTTTGTTCCACTTATTGTATTGATTGTTGCTTTTCAGTGGTTTAAAGTTGGGGTCATAAATCTATGTTGCTGTCCTTCTGCCAACCTATTTCTCTGTGCAGACATCTGTGGATTCTGGTTGATTATGTGACTGCAAAATGGCTGTCTGCTTTCCTCTGTTGGTATATGGTAGCAAACAGAGTCAGGAAATAAATAAATGGCAGAGGGATGGTCCTCTTCCCAGGAATACTAACAGCACAATTTGCCAAGTATTTTCAGGCCAAGGCTATTTGTTTTAATACCTTTGCAGGATGGTGAAGTACAGAAACTCTGTGTACCTTTGTAGCAGGGTGCGTACCCTGAATATTGACCCTAGAATATCAGCAGGACACCATATCAAGGAAACCCATAAAAAAAAATCAAGTAAGTTCTAGATTTTCTGTACCTAACTTCCCATGTATGTACCCATATTGTAAATACATCTTCAAGCTACATGGATGTGGAGTTAGGAATAGTAAATCTATAATTCCCTATAAGCACTGAGCCTTCTATAGTTTTCCCTACGTTATTCTGCACTTGAAATTCCTGAACCACGATATTCTGGGGGTCCACATTGAAGTACAATTGAGTAGCAGGCATAATCAAAAATCCTGCGGTATTGCAAACTAACAGATGCACCTTTTGGATCTGTTTTTGACCACTCCTCTTATTTTTGAAGCAAAATGAATTGCCACTACAATTCAATCTCCAACCCTCTTTGTACCCATTCAGAAAATTATGAAATGCTCACATTTTAACCTCATATCGGACAGATAATAATTTGACATGTTCTACTCTTTGCACTCTGGACAGAAATGAATAAGGGACCCGATTCACAAATGTATACTTACACTTTTGTTTAAGCGTACAACTTTTGGGAATTCACAAAGCAATATTTATGAGAAGCATCTTTACAACTGCCTATCTTTATATGTGTGGAGTCTCTGCCATGAGTGTGGAAACTCCGCAATCATAAAGATACTACATGTAAAATTCCTTTGTGAATTACCCAAAAATGTAAACTTACACAAAAGTTTACGTTTATCTTTGTGAATCAGACCCCTAGTGTGGTCACAAACTTTACTTATCCATACACTTGTATTGATTTAATTACCCATGCTCCTTCTTCGTAAATGTCTCTGCACACCCGTTGCCTCCACGACTTATGGTTATCCGATGGGTGTATGAAGTGTGCTGATTTGTTTATGGTTTAGAGAATTCTATATAATTGTGGGATTAAAATATAAAGGTCACTGCAATAACAAAGACAAAAAAGCAATGAGAAGACTATCTTACATTTTATTATTAGCTGCAGTTTCAGCCAGACAAACAAGGAAGAAGGGCACTTCCGGGAAGATTGTATGTGATTTCACAGAGAAACAATTTAATGGAGTACAAATACTGAGAAACCATTCCATCTAAACAGATTAATGGAAATTTTCTGACTGAACGGTATTTACCTTTTGTTAGAAACCAATTTATAGAAAGTCTTTTTTGTCTAAATTGGCTTATGAATGCATGTTAATAAGATATACAAGTGGTATATTTGTCTACCCCCAAAACAAGGAACAAAGGACAGTGTTTGTGACTAGCAGGCATATGCACATTGATTCTATCACCCATTGAGGTGATACAGGGATCGTTTCTTTTTGGTCCTGAGGAAGAAAGCCAAGGGGATGGCTTCTGAAACATGTTGACCTTGTAGGAGGTGACTCATTATAGTACACCATCTACACCTCCCCATTTTTACTATTCTCAGCCAGAGAAGACAATAAAGCATTTTCGTTCCACTAGCTAGAGAATTTTTAACCATCTCACATTTTCTTTTTACGATCCCACGCACTACACATACTCACCAATCACTGAATAAAGTGCTCCTGCGTCTACGTAAGTCGTAGCATGCCCCATCCCGTAGAGGGGCGGGAAGACCCCAATGATGAAGCATGACACTGAATCAGGTTTCAGTGTGTATGGGGTATTTTACAATTTTTGAAACATTGCCCTTCCCACAAATTGAGAGAAGGAGCTCTGATCCTTTCGCCCCATCTTTCACGTATGATTAAACAATTCAAATAAAAATAGCAACACACATGGGTGCATATATATTCACATAATACCTGGTAGAATCCCCATGTTGGATAACAGTATGAAGAGGAAGACGATTCTACCTTTTTCCTCTTCACTCCCTCCTTTGATTTTTTTATATACTTGCTCCTAGCCAGGATGGGTTCAGAAAGGGGCTCGGCACAATTGAACAGTGCCTTGATCTCCACCTCATCCTGGCAAAATATAAATATGCTACTGGGGCTTCCACTCACTTGGCATTTATGGGCCTGTCAAATGCATTTGACTATGTCTCCTGCTCTAAGTTGTGGGTCATGGGTAATGATGCGGGTCGGGTTACATTCTTAAGGCATCCACATCATGACCTTTCTGCTTCAGTTAGGTTTGGTGGTGCTGGTGAATGTACAGAGACGTTCAGCATCAAGAGTGGGGTGTGTCAAGGTTGCGTCCTTGCCCCAATCTTATTCATTCTCTACACAAATTATCTGGAGAACACTTTAGTTTCAGTTGGGGTTGACATCCCACATGTGGAGAATAAGGCCGTGCCTGCGCTGCTATATGCTGATGATGCAGTCCTTCAGGCAAGGACTGCAAATGGTCTTAAAAAACTTATCGTCAGCTATGTGAGTTTGATGAAGGACCTGGGCTTGGAGCCAACCTCCAAGAAAACTTTTACAATGATATGCGGCCCAACAAATACTAAAACCCATAGTCTAAACATAGAGGGCAAACTTCTGGAGAGGGTTAGTTCCTTCTCTTGAATTAATGTGACTGTATGAAAGGCACTCATTCAATTAAAAAGTTTTTTTTTAGATACTTTTTAGGGGTGCTTCCGTGAGGGGGCTGACTGTCTACACAGACCCTGGATAAATGTGTAATAGTGCAAGTAAAAGACTCTTGCTACGGAGCAACTTTCCCAGAATGCAAATGCATTTATTTGATCTGTTTCACTAATATAATCAACCTTTTTTGTTGTATCCAATAATTTACATACACATTTATGTTTCACAAACCATATTCTTCTCAACTAAATGAATTTTACAAAAACAACATTTAATTATTGTTCGAATCACAATAATACTTTGTACATGATGATTTATACATGAGTCAAAAATTAAATCATTTTCATGCTCGCCCAATGCATTTCGGGCCGTATGATGGCCCTTCTTCAGGGGAAAATCTAGAAACAAGATGAAATTTGAACAGTAAATCAAAAGATATCAACTTCATAGGTCCAGACAACAACTCTGATGTATTGAAAGAATGTACAACAGTGCCATATTCACTTTTCATCACGTAACGTACTTGGAACTAATATTGCAAATAAATGAATATGATCAGAACGAACACCTTATAGAAAAATGCCCTTATAGAAACCAGTCACCCATAGTGATAGAAAGTTTCACTTAAACGTGTGCGTTTATGTAGGAAAAAACTGTTGCTCAGCATACCTGATCACCATGTAATGAACTTCCTCTGCGAGCAAAAAAAAGGAAATGCCACAACTTACAAAAACAATTCTGAAAATATTGAAATAGCCAACCTAAACACGAACTGAGCTATTGATCACTAACCTTGGTTTCTGACCACCTTTTGAAACAGAAATCCCCGCTGGGTTAATCACGCTCAGACGAGAATTCTAAAAAAACCAATAACTCCATTAGCATCCGTAAATCTCACAACGGTGTCACTATGTAATCTCCTAATAACCAAACGAGCAGCAGCTCACCTCTTCCAAAACTTCTCAAACGTAGAAATGCCGATAACCGCACAGGAGCCCAGCTCATCTACTGAATCAGTTACTGACAACCGCGTCTACCATATATGGAACAGCGCTCACTACCAAAGAAAGAGGACTAAACGCTTCAACTACGTGGATTTGAGCGCACGCCATCTTGGAATGGCATATCACCTTTAGCGCTTCTGATGTCAATGGTAGCCAAGTGAAATCTAAACCACTATTAATAAATAGCCCACCTCCTCGTGTTTATCCTGTGATCCACGCCCTTAGTGCATAACTAAAATACCTAAATAACGAACTAAAAAAAGAAGAAGTGAATGATAAAACAGAAAAGTAAGAAGAACGTTCTGATTTGAACAACAAATATGAGCAATAGAAAACAGACTACATGTCTCCAATAATGTACAATACATGCATTTTAAAGGAAACAACCTAAATCAACTTTCTCATTGATCCCGTGGGGATCTTGAATATTCAGCTTTTTAATCCAAAAAATCTCCCTTTGTAGAAGTGTTTTTGTGAGATTTCTACCTGGGGTTGGGACCATTCTTTCTATCACTTGAAATTTGAGTTGTGATATTGAATGTTTACATGAATTCCAATGTATTGCGAGACTGCTTTTGGGGTTGGCATTTCTGATGGTGCTTTTGTGCTCTGAAATTCTTGTTTTAATTTTTCTCTCAGTTTTGCCAATGTACAACAGTCCGCAAGGACATTTTATGGCATAGATCAAGTTAGTCGAATCACAAGTAGAATTATGTCGTAATTTGATAGTTTCCCCAGTGGAGGGATGATGTACTTCATCTCCTTTGATTACATTATTACAATGCACACAATTCAAACACCGTTGCGTTCCTTTATATTCAATTCCATCAGTGTTGGGTGTGGTTGAAAGAATTTCTTTGATGTTTCTCGACCTTTTAAAAGCAAATAAAGGTTTCTCACGAAAGAGATCTTTGAAATCCTCCTCATTTTGTAACATATCCCAACGATTCATCAAAATTCTTTTGATTTGTCTGGAAACTGTAGAATATGTGGACACGAAGACTTGTCGGGTTAAATGTGCTTTGGATTTGGTCTGCAATAGATTTTCTCTGGTCTTGTTCTCAGTTTTAGTTATGGCTTCTTGTAAAATGTTCTCTGGGTACCCTTTGGAAGAATACCTTTTCTTCATGCATTCAATATTGTTTTGCAACGTTGGTTCAGTAGAGCAAATCCTTTTAGCTCTCAAGAATTGTGAATAGGGGAGATTATGCAGTAGATTTTGTGGATGGAAACTCGAAAATAGCAGCGCATTGTTTTTATCTGTTGGTTTATGAAAAATTTCCGTCTGAATAACATCCTCCGTTATCCTGACTAATACGTCCAGAAATGGAAGTGAATTCTTACTGATGTTGCTTGTAAATTGTATATTTTCATCCTTGGTGTTCAATTGTAATATCTTAGACTCCAATTGTTCTGTACTACTTTTCCACATGATGAAAATATCATCTATATATCTTGTATACACCAAAAGATTGTCCATCCATTCCAAGTCACTGTAAATGTATTGATCTTCAAAATGAGCCATGTAGGTATTAGCATATGCAGGAGCTCCTGCAAAACCCATCGATGTGCCTTTGAGTTGTAGGTAATACTGGTTGTTCCACTCAAAATAACTATGGTGTAAACAAAAATGTAACATTTCCAACAAAAAAACTTTGTCCGTCTTTAAAGTCGCCTGTCTTAGCAAGGCCCATTCTACTGCTTGCATCCCCCCTGAATGGGGGATGGAAGTGTATAAAGATTTCACATCCAGCGTGCAAAGTGTAATGTTGTTGGTCATCTGTACATTCTGTAATTTCTGCAAGAAATGAGTAGTGTCTTTTGTGTATGATCTCCATTCCTGGACAATAGGCTGCAAAAAATGGTCAATGTACTTTCCGATCGGTTCAAAAATGGTTCCGCACCCCGTAACGATGGGCCTGAACGGTGGATCCAAAAGATCTTTATGGATCTTGGGTAGCATGTATAGACCAGGTTTGTTGGGATTTTCTTTGGTTAGAAACAAACTAGTGTTTTCTGTAATCCATCCCATATCTATGGCTTTAGTGAGAATGATGTTCAAAGTGGCAGTCAATTCGTTGATGGGGTCACCATCTAGAAGAAGATAAGTCGAAGTGTCGGAGACATGTTCTGATACTCTTTTGCTGTAAAACGATTGGTCCATGATGACAATGGCTCCTCCCTTATCAGCTTTTTTTATGTTGATGCTTACATCATTGGCAAGAGTTTTCAGAGTGAATCGTTCCTGTTTTGTGAGATTGGTTTTGGTATTGCGTTTGACATTTATCTTGGAAAGATCGTTTTTAACCAAATTCTCGAAGGCGTCTAGAATCTTGTGCGACACCGGTGCTTGAAACGTAGACTTACGTTTGAATTCTTCAAATTCCTTTTCCCGATGGTTGTATTCCGTGATGTTGAATGTTGAGAAAAAATACTTAAGGCGGAGAGTCCGCATAAATATGAATAAAGTTATTTCATTTTCCAAAGTGCTGGTCTGGTATGTTGGGACAAATCCTAATCCTTTGTTAAGAATCTTAATTTGATGACTGGAAAGTTCTTTCGAAGATATGTTAATCACTAGGTTGTTTTCTGACTCCTCAGGTTTTGCCTTGATCTTTCTTTGGCTTCTCCTGGTTTTCCTCCCGTTTTTCCTGGAGGTAAGTTGCTGTCCGTAACCTGGGCTAAAAAAGATTTGGACGTGGAAGGTTGTATATCTAACTCATCTGTTGACATTGCTTGAGTTTTATCTCGTACTTTCTCCCGTGATTTCTCCAAATTCGGCGGTGGTCTGTTGATATTCGTGTCTGTATCAGTTGCCAGACTTTCTTCGGATGAAACATTGGGATTTCTTTTGAAAAATACTCTCTTTTGAGCGTATACTTCCGCCCAGGTATATACTTCATTCAATTTGTAGTCCAATGTGTCACGTTTATATTTTCTCAATTTCCCTTCTTGTACTTCTTTGGAATATTTATCAATCTTACTGTTCATTTCTTCCAGTACTTTGTTTAAGTCCTCGGCATCCATGCGTATTTCAATGTCTGTCCGGATGATTTGTATTTCTTCTGTTATTTCTTTTATGATGACCGCTAATTCCTCTATCAATAATAGAATAAGATCTAATGAACACTTGTTTAGTATTGCGTACCACCGATCCATAAAGTCTTTTTTCAAGTGGAATCTAAAAAGCATTGGTTTTATGGATAATCTTAATCCTCTGGGAATTCTTTTGGCGCGATGGTATTGCACAAGTGTGGAGGCATGGAGACGTTGATTTAACTGTCGTTTAGTAAGGAATTCTAGTTGTTTTAACTGTTGTTGTAGAGTGTTGCCTTGCACATCAAAAGTTTTAACGTCTTGAATCAAAGAATATATTTCCGCTGCTTGCTCACTTGTATATGCCAACACATTGGCTCGATTCTCAGTTAAACCGGTAATATTTTCAAAAGACATGGCTGAGTTTGTTTAGGTGCTCTTTCAAGATTTAGACAGAAGATACTTGAATTAATGTGACTGTATGAAAGGCACTCATTCAATTAAAAAGTTTTTTTTAGATACTTTTTAGGGGTGCTTCCGTGAGGGGGCTGACTGTCTACACAGACCCTGGATAAATGTGTAATAGTGCAAGTAAAAGACTCTTGCTACGGAGCAACTTTCCCAGAATGCAAATGCATTTATTTGATCTGTTTCACTAATATAATCAACCTTTTTTGTTGTATCCAATAATTTACATACACATTTATGTTTCACAAACCATATTCTTCTCAACTAAATGAATTTTACAAAAACAACATTTAATTATTGTTCGAATCACGTTCTTCTTACTTTTCTGTTTTATCATTCACTTCTTCTTTTTTTAGTTCGTTATTTAGGTATTTTAGTTATGCACTAAGGGTGTGGATCACAGGATAAACACGAGGAGGTGGGCTATTTATTAATAGTGGTTTAGATTTCACTTGGCTACCATTGACATCAGAAGCGCTAAAGGTGATATGCCATTCCAAGATGGCGTGCGCTCAAATCCACGTAGTTGAAGCGTTTAGTCCTCTTTCTTTGGTAGTGAGCGCTGTTCCATATATGGTAGACGCGGTTGTCAGTAACTGATTCAGTAGATGAGCTGGGCTCCTGTGCGGTTATCGGCATTTCTACGTTTGAGAAGTTTTGGAAGAGGTGAGCTGCTGCTCGTTTGGTTATTAGGAGATTACATAGTGACACCGTTGTGAGATTTACGGATGCTAATGGAGTTATTGGTTTTTTTAGAATTCTCGTCTGAGCGTGATTAACCCAGCGGGGATTTCTGTTTCAAAAGGTGGTCAGAAACCAAGGTTAGTGATCAATAGCTCAGTTCGTGTTTAGGTTGGCTATTTCAATATTTTCAGAATTGTTTTTGTAAGTTGTGGCATTTCCTTTTTTTTGCTCGCAGAGGAAGTTCATTACATGGTGATCAGGTATGCTGAGCAACAGTTTTTTCCTACATAAACGCACACGTTTAAGTGAAACTTTCTATCACTATGGGTGACTGGTTTCTATAAGGGCATTTTTCTATAAGGTGTTCGTTCTGATCATATTCATTTATTTGCAATATTAGTTCCAAGTACGTTACGTGATGAAAAGTGAATATGGCACTGTTGTACATTCTTTCGATACATCAGAGTTGTTGTCTGCACCTATGAAGTTGATATCTTTTGATTTACTGTTCAAATTTCATCTTGTTTCTAGATTTTCCCCTGAAGAAGGGCCATCATACGGCCCGAAATGCATTGGGCGAGCATGAAAATGATTTAATTTTTGACTCATGTATAAATCATCATGTACAAAGTATTATTGTGATTCGAACAATAATTAAATGTTGTTTTTGTAAAATTCATTTAGTTGAGAAGAATATGGTTTGTGAAACATAAATGTGTATGTAAATTATTGGATACAACAAAAAAGGTTGATTATATTAGTGAAACAGATCAAATAAATGCATTTGCATTCTGGGAAAGTTGCTCCGTAGCAAGAGTCTTTTACTTGCACTATTACACATTAGTTCCTTCTCTTACCTAGGCCTGGAGTTAGACGAAGGTTGTTTGCTGCTTACTTGTGTACAAAACAGAATAACCCAATATACACAGCTGTAGGCACCACTTTCTCGCTTGCAATGTCTATTGGTATAAAGTCCATTGGCCCAATAATAGAGATCTACAATCGCAAATGCCTGCTGCTCTTAACATACGGAATGGGTGTATGGGGCTGTAGGGATGCACACGCAATGCAGAGGAGAACAGATTCTGCCGTCAAGTTTTAGGGGTTCCCCCCTCATCTCTGCATTTCTCCCTCCATCTGGAGCAAGGCATGGACTATGTCCAAGATACAATTAATGCTGCCCCTTTAGCCATTTGGTGTTCAATCTGGTCCAACAAAGAAGCTGATTTAAACTGGGCAGTTATTAGAGATTGTTTAAGTTGTGCCCGTGGCCTGTCCATCCCTTGGCTCCAATAAAAAAAAAAATATGCTTTTCGGCACATGGTTGTGCCTCATTGTTTGAGCACCTAGAGACAATTGGTAAAGCCGACAGAAAGTGGGTTATGGATAGTTTTCGTAAGCACAAACAATTTTCCAGGGAACTATCAGAAGTGTTTAAATCCTCAGTTAGAGACTATTGCCTCATTCAAGTGTCACCTTCAATTGCTCCGTATTTATTATATGTGACCAATGTCTATGAAAGAAACCTGTTGACAATATTAAGGTTGGGGTTGTTTCTTTGGATGATATGTTTCCCTCTAGGTCAGTATTCTTCTGAAACTGTTGCCATCTGTCAATGCGATGAGCAATCGAGTCAAACTATTTTACATTTTGTCTTTTTCTGCAAATTTTATCTCCCTTTTACTAGGAAGTTCTTATTACCGCTATTGTGCAGACATACATTTTCTAAGTGTAAGGCGACCCTTTATTATCTACAGCAACTCAATGACTGTAACTTCTGCTTTGGAGTTGCGAGAAAGAATATGCTGTTCTGATACAAAAACACTTTAGTGATGCCTGTCATCACTGTATTTGAAATGTCTTTTTAAATGTTCAGTGTTGATACTAATTCTCACTATTTATTGTCACAAAATGTATTCTAGTGCTCTTTTTAGAAATTACCCCTCTGGAAATTATTTTTATATGCTCATCACTGATGCTAGTTTTCATAGATTTTTACTTATTTGCCTCTTTGCTGCTACTTCAGGATCTAGTACTGTTGCACCGTCACTTTATCTGCTGCTAAATTGGCCTTCTTGCCCTGGTATTTTATTCATCGCACATCAAGATATTTGTGCTGATATTTTTAAAAGAAAAATGTGGCTGCTATTTTTTAACATATGTTGATTCTAATGTAGTTTGTCTTTTTTATCCTCTATTGTGTGTATCTTTTATGATCTGTCCTCGGAAGATCGAATAAAGACAATTTGAATTGAATTCAATTGAGTCCAAATTAATAAAAATAAAAATAAAACCATCACCATACTTACATCTCAAAGTCAATAAATGAACGGATAGATAATCAGATATGCAAGACATTGCTCCTTCCACATCTATCTATGAGCATTTTGGGTCCAAATTAAACATTTTATCTGCTCTAAGGATGAACCTAACAAATTGACTTGTTAAGTAAATAGATTTCCCAGAGAGGCAAAGTATAATAGCTTGGCGACAAGTTCTCACCCCATTTTCCTTGAAGAAAGATTTTCACAATGCTTTCCGCTCCTGTCTTAATCAGGGGCAAATACATACAATATGTAGTAGTGCTTCATTGAGATGACAACATAATCTACAACTGAACGTTGACCAATTTTGTAGCCATCTTGGAGTTCTGTTGTTTGTTGGATATGGACCAAATCTTAGCCTAAGAAATTTGTTCCTTATACATGGTAGTAAGTAGGAGAGTAATTATGGTTTGGGCTCTATTTTATTAAACAAGTTAATGACCGACCAGGCATGCTTTTTTACTGCAATGGTCTTCTTAACCAATACTAAGGACAAGAAATTCGTTGATCGATTGAATATCTGCTTAAAAGCAGTTTTATTTCTATCAAATGACCAAAAGGCTGGGAGTTAAAGGTATGTAAACTCTCTGTTAAGTAAGATCTCCAGACACTTGCATAATCATATTTTATTACTACCTGCCAGCACAGATTTGCAAGATTGCCGGTGTCAGATAGAAATAATGATTATACATTTTTTTTAAATGTTAAATGCCTCGGTGTTCTTCGGAATAACGAAAATAGATTTAAATATTTAATTTGTGGATTTTCAGGGATTTTGGAATCTGTACCTCGAAAAATTACTGACCCATAGGCTAAAGAGGGGCTCAACTTTGTCTTAATTACTTTAACTAAGTGCTCATAGCTAGGACATATACGCTTATTTCACAGTGTTCTAAAAGCAAATGAAATTTCTGTGGCTTTGGCCTTTAGATTGGTAAAGTGATGTTTAAATGCTACACTATCATCAAATGTGATTCATAGGTGCTTATAAAATATTACCGATTTGTTAACCCATTAATTTTTTATAATCTCATATCAAGTTTAATAATCCTATTGTCCGCTGGCGCGCCCGACTCCCGTTTGACGGGACCGACGCGTGTCATGGTGCGTGTCTGGCACGCGGCTAATGCAGCTATGGGGTGGAAGGACCGTTTGACCCGGGCGTCACCGCTGTATGCGTCTGAGAGGTTGGGCTCCCTGTGGACGTCGAAGGGCTTCGAGAAGTGGGACACGATCGGAATCAGCACGGTGGGAGATCTCTGGACGAGGGGGGGATTCAAAACTTTTGAGACGCTGCAGGCGGAGTTCCAGCTGCAGGGCAGTGAGTACTTTCGGTACCTACAGGTTCGCCATGCGCTGGGCTCCGTCTTCCCGGATGTCGCATCCATTCCGGAGTCTTCCCCCCTGGAGGACAGAGTCCTAGATGGCCATGTCCCGGACAGCACGATCTCCCTCATATACAAAAAACTGATCAACGATAGATCGTGCCTGCTGACTAGTCTCCGCGAGGCTTGGGTTGCCGACGGGCTGGAGCTGGACGATGAGGATTGGATTTCCGCGGTGGCCTCTCCGAAAGAGGTGGCCATCCCGGCTCGCCTTCGTTTCGTCCAGCTCAAGATCCTTCACCGGGTTTACGTGACGGGGCCAAGGCTTCTGCGTATGGGCTTTGCTGGTGACGGAATGTGTAAGCGTGGCTGTGGTGCGTTGGCGACTTTCATGCATATACTGTGGGAGTGCCCGAAGGTGGAGCGATTCTGGCGTGGTGTGCATGAGGTCCTGCGTGTGGTGACGCGTGTTGCGCTGCTGCCTGAAGCGAGGAGATGCTTGCTGAATGTATGGGAACCGAATGACTATTCGGTCCCGCAGACGCGGTGGGTGACTCTGGGATACATGATAGCCAAGCGCGACATTGCTCAATTGTGGGGATCCCAGAGGCCCCCGGCGGTGTCGGACTGGAAAGAGCATATGGATTGGTGTATGTTTCGTGAAAAGGTGGTGTATGTGGCGAGAGGTAAGCCTGGGGCGTGGGTGAAAATCTGGGGCCCCTGGAACGCCTACCGCGGGGGTATTTGTGAGCCACCACTGCTACCGGCTGCCTCGCCTGCTCCGTCTCCCTAGACGGCCCCCCTCCCTCAGCCGCGGGCGCGCGGTCCCCCAGTCCCTGATCTATTCCCATTCCCCTCTCCAGAGTTCTGCTGCTGGTTTGGATCCCCCACTTATGGAGCACGTGCTGTTATTTTGGATCGCGGGTTGCCTTGCGGGTGTGGTTTTTTGGTGTTGTTTTGTTTTAAGAAAAGGGAACCGTACTGTGGGCTTGGAGCTGTGTGGCCTGCACCATTGATTACTCCTGTTTTCACTGCTCTACACTGCCTAGAGACTTTTACTGTATGTGTGCAATATGTTTTTTGTCATTCTAGCGGCCGGCCGGATGGTTGTAGGCCCATACTTGTACCTTTTACGAACTGCAATAAACGGTTTCAAAAAAAAAAAAAAAAAAAAAAAAAATAATAATCCTATTGTCATAATTTTTGGGTTTTTTATATTCCTTTGTAAACTATTAGCTAAAATATATTTGTTAAACAAATCTATCAATCTTTGTAGACCTATTGCATTGTGACTTAGCAATATATAGCCTCATTATGATGTCAGTTGGAGTTGCCTCCAACCGACAACGTCTCGGTGTGTGAACCGCCCGACCGTAGGAAGGGACGTTCACAACTCTGAATTAGGATGTGGCTGCAAACGCCTGTTTCTCTCTGGGAGCATGTGCAGAGGGTGGAAACCGCCAGCAGCATAAGCATCCATAGAGAAATGGGAGTTTGTAAAAATCCCTGCACTATGTGGCAGGCACCACATGGTGCCTGCAACATGGTACAGGGATTTATGGTGCCCCCCATGGCCACAACTGTAGGGCCAGGGGTGTAGGGGGCCTGGCTAGGGTCCCTCAAAGTCACTTTCTGTCAGCCTTTTCATGTTGTAAAGGAAGGCCAACATGAAAAGGCCGTCAGAAACTGTCATCATAATCATGACGGTGGGAACACCATCCTTAAGGGATTATGAACTCATTTCAACTGTCCGACTGGCTCCTTGAGCCCATCAGAACCGAGTCGGTTTTCCTAGCAGGTTAACACTTCCACTGCCAACATTGTAATTCAGTGGTCAGAGTATAAACCCACCATATAGGTTGGAAATACTCTGACCAATGGTTGAAGGTTTTCCGTTTGACATTGTAATAGCCCAGAGTGTCATCCGCATAATGCAAGTATTTAATATTATAAACTGAAAAGTTTGGGGAATGGGCATTTACATTCTGCAAATGGAGAGGTAAATCAGCCATAAAAAGATTAAAAAGACATGGGGCTAGTACGCATACTTGTTTCAGACCGCTATGGGTGTCAAAACAGAGAATAGTATGATTGCCATCCCTCAATTTCACCTGGACCCACGTATCTGAGTATAACAGTATGATCATATCTAATGACTGCTTCGGTACATCCCATGCTGCTAACGTTTCCCAGAGTAAATTGCAGAGAAAAGAGTCAAAAGCAGCTTTAAAGTCAACAAAACAGATGTATAACTTTACTTTTTTTATGTATTGCACTCTCCAATCACTCATACACACAGAAACACACCCCAAGACTGACTGATACATATACTAAAACACCCATACATACACCACATATACAATTAATACATTATTCAAAAAACACAGATCATTTTTTATATATTATATATATATTGGATTGAAAACAAAAATCATTTTACTAATTTTTTTAAAAGGGTTCATATACCCAAAAAGAAATTGGTACTGAACCATTTGAAAAGTAGTTCCATGTCAACAGACATGATATCAAGGCCAAAAAAAGAGGCATCAAATAAGGCTTTTTGCTGTTAATCGAGAAATCTTTGCCACAGATGATGCTTTGGACAATTTTAGCATGAACTTTCTTTTCACCTCATTGTATACTGAAGTATCACCAGACGTCACTTTACTTCCTCTGTGGTGCTGCATGTTCTTCATCCTCCTCATTTTCCAACAGAACAGGATCTTCAGCAGGAGCAGGTGCGGACTCAGCAGCCATTGTAAAATGTTCTTGACTGTTACAGCAGTGAAAACATCTTATTCTCCAAGTTCTGTCCACCTTTCTCTATTTCCTAATAAAGTTTGAAGTTTTGGATGGGTTTAATGGGAAACAAATGGTGTGGTCCCCATGTGTTCAATGAAATGAGGAGTTTCTGAGCGAATTCACAGTGCCGATCATCAGATTCGCAGTGCGGTAAAATAGAAATTGAGTGAGTTATACTTAAAAATAAATACATTGTTGTACATTGTGCACCTGAATTAGTCATTTATATAAAATTAATTAAATTTGATAAATTGTTGGCAAATCTGCGGCTGCAGCAGCACAGTTCCATTGCAATCAAGTGATCAGAGCAGAAAACCATAGAGTTCAGTCTGACTAGCGTGGCTCACAGGAACTGCAGAAGTACAGTGGAATCTCAAAAAAAGACATCAACATATTTTAAATTTAAAAAAAAATACCAATTGTTTTTATTTAAAAAAACAGTTTAGAAATGTATTACAGAATTTTAAATTAAAGTAATAATATGCAAAATAATCAAACAAAAAAAAGTAGTTTACACTTATGAGAAATGAAACAATGAAAATACTATATATTTTAGAATTAAACCATAAACAATAGAAGTATTTGGAAAAAGAACAAAGTTGTAAAAAAACTTAAATGGCACATAAAAGTAAATAAAAACACAAAATATTTTCTTGAAATTCTACAAAAGCAGAAATGCTTTACTGTTAACTTGTTATAGTTAGGAAATTGAATTTCAAAAACCATAGAAATGCACTGAAAAAAACAAAGGTTACAAAGACATTAAAGTTAGGAAATAAAAGAAAAACACTTAGGAATTTACTGAAAAAAAACAAAGTTCACAGGGACTTTATAGTTAGGCTGACATTTATTCATGCAAAATGAGAGAAATACAGCAGTTTTAGCTAGCTATGCTTACTATAACGTACACCCCTGCAATGTACTGCTTATGACCCCACATATTACATCACTGATATGGTCAGTGACATCACTGATGACATCTCAAATGACATCACTGAGGACATCACTCATGACATTACAAATGACATTACTGATGACATAATCCACAGAACCACACATATGCCCATTTACACCCCATACATCTCATACACCCACTCACACACAACCACTGATATAACCATTCACGGACCTATACAAACCACACACACTCCTACTCACTGATCCATTTAGCCACTCACACATCAACTCACCCATATAGCCACCAATGCAACCACTAATTTCACATATACAGCCATTCATGCACCTACTCACTGATCAATACAGCCACTCACATATCCAGTCATACAGACATACAGGCATTTACATGTCCAGTCATATACGCTTACAGCCGCTCACACATTGAATCAGTTACCCATGCAGCTACTCACACATGTACGCCCTCACCCATACGGTCACTCACATAGTCAGTCACTCACCCATACAGTTACTCACATATCCACTCACTTACTCACTAATGCATGTACTCACTCAGATGCACAATTACTGAGACAAACACATACTCCATACATCCTCTCTCACAGTCACTTACTTTCTCCTACAGACAATCACATACCAATTCACTCGCCCATACAGCCACTCACACATTCACTCATCTACTCACCTATACATCCCCTTACCCATCCAGTCACTAACCCATACAGACACTTATGTACCTGCTCAGAAACCCATTCAGCAACTCATGCACCCTCTCATTCACCATTTACAGCCACTTAAATACCCATACAGATATTCACACTGCCACTCACTTAATCATACACCCACTGACACACTCACTTGCTCACCCATACAAAATTCACAGACCCACTTTTCATGTATACAGTCTCTCTCATACCCACTCACTCTTCTATATACCACTTACACACACACTCACTCATTCACTCACCCATACAGGCACTCCCATCCACTTACCTCAGTAACTTTAAGAAAACACTCACAATCACTAGATGATGCCATCAATGATATCATCAGTGAAGTCATCAATAATGTCATTTGAGATGTCATCAATAATGTCATGAGTGATGTCATTGATCATGTCATGAGTGATGTAATATCTGAGGTGATTAGCAGGACATTGCAGGGGTGTATGTTTTAGTTACCTCAGCTAACTATAACTGCTGAAATACATTTTTTATGAGTGATATGTCAGCCTAACTATTTGTATTTGTATTTGTATTTGTATTTTTAACTTGTAGAGCGCCTTATCACCCCGGGGTCTCTAAGCGCTTAGCAGACGAGTGAGTACTGGCAGGAAGAAAAACCGACTAGATGTTACCCCATGCCTCTTGAAAGAGCACAGTTTTTAGCTCTTTCCTAAAAGGCAGGAGTCTGGTTTCTTTGCGCAGATTTTCAGGCAGTTGGTTCCAAGCTTTGGGCATTGTGTGGGAAAATGTCCGACCACCGATGGTGGATCGTTTGATCCTAGGGCAGATCAATAGGGCGGCGTTGGCTGAGCGTAGGTTCCTGTTAGGAGCATATGGGACAAGGCGTTTTTTGATGTATTTTGGGGCTTGCCCATATAAGGCTTTCTGCGTAATGCATAGGCCCTTGAACTTGGCTCGTTGATTCACTGGCAACCAGTGTAGCTCCCGGAGGAGGGGGGTGGCCGGTGTCCTTCTTGGTTTATTATATATAAGTCTGGCCGCGTCATTCATGACGATCTGGAGTCTCTTGGTGAGTTTTTTCGGAATGCCGAAGTACATGGCATTACCATAATCCAGTCGGGCCAGAATTAAGGCTGACACTGCTCGTCTGAGAGTGTCTGCCTTTAGGATGGGAGCTAGCTTGCGCTGTTGTCTCAGGAGGCCTACACAAGTGCCCACCACCGCCGAGACCTGGGCTGACATAGTGAGATTTGTGTCGATGATTATGCCCAGGCTTTTTACTGCTGTTGCCGGTATTGGGGCGTTACCTAATTCGGATGGCCAAAGGAGGTCGCACCAAGGGCTAGATGACGTTGTGATAGGTAGAACCTCCGTCTTGTCCGGGTTGATCTTCAAAAAATTTGCCGTCATCCAGTTGACTGTAAATTTTAGAATATTCTTCAATTTTTGATCAGCCATAGGGGAATCGCCTATCTGAATGATGATCTGGGTGTCGTCGGCATAATTATATATGTTGCAGTCCATCTGATTCAGAGATGAAATGAGGGGCTGCAGATATGTGTTAAACATCAAGGGGGACAAGGCAGAGCCCTGCGGGACGCCGCATGTGATTTTAGCAGCCTCTGACACCATGTCATCCAGTTGTACTTTCTGAACCCGTCCACCAAGGAACGAGGTCAGCCAGGCGTGGGCCGTGCCCTTGATGCCAAACTCCCCCAGCCGCGACAAAAGAAGGTCATGATTGACCGTATCGAATGCCGCGGAGAGGTCGAGTAGCACCAGGGCACAGGGATCTTTATTATCTGTTTTAAGACGTAGGTCATCTAGTACTGATAACATGACTAGTTCCGTGCTGTTGTGGGCTCTAAACCCTGCTTGGTTGGGTTCGAGTAGTGCGTTACTCTCCAGGTGGTGCGAGAGGGTGGACAGCACATGATGTTCCAGTATTTTTGCTAAAAAAGGTAATTGAGATATGGGCCTGTAATTCTTTAAAATCTTGGAATCGGCACCAGCCTTTTTTAGCAGGGGGATCAGTCTCGCTTCTTTGAGAGTAGATGGGACTAGTCCCGAGGTAAGGGAACTATTTAGGAGCGATAAAATGTCCTCCTCAAGGCCTGGCCATGCTTGTTTAAATATCTGCGGGGGGCAAGGGTCCGCTGGGGAGCCTGATTTATCTTGGTTCATCACTTTTGTCAGGGAGTCCTTGGTAAATAGGGGTAGGGAGGTTAAAGGCTCTGTGATTGCGGGCGGGAGAGTTAGCGGAGTTTCCGGGCAGTCGAATCTAGGGGTACTTTCGATCTCTATCAGGAGGTCAGATATCTTTGAGGTAAAGAAGGATTGAAATTTATGGCAGTCCTCCTGCGTAAAAGAAGGCGGTTGTTCCTTCTTTTTCCTCAGTTCAGTAAGTACTTGGAAGATTTCCTTCTGAGGGTTAGGTGCTGTGGCAATTCTGCTCTCGTAGAACTCACTTTTTCTAGTTCTGATGGCTTGTTTATACAAGGCAAGCTTTTCCTTGTATAAAGTCTGGCAGTTGAGATCATACCCCTTCCGCCAGGCTCTCTCGCACTGACGCAGGGCCCGTTTTAGGAGTCTCAAATCGTCATTGAACCAAGGAGCGCCTTTGCCTTTTTCCCTGATTTTTATCTTACGAGCTGGGGCTACCACCTCAATTGCAGATTCTAGTTTTTGCGATAGCTTTTGACTGGCCTTCTCTAGGTCATCTTCAGGTAGTCTGTTTAGGTGGGAGGGTTGCAGTAAAGTAGATAGCAAAGTATCCGGATTAATGGAGTTCCATCTTCTCACTACCCGCCATTTGTCGGCTGAGATGCTTTCTTGTTTCGGGAAAGCTAAGCTACCCTGTAAGAGGTAATGGTCTGACCAAATGCAGGGCAATGAAGTGACTGGGCGCAGGGCAGGAACAGAGGTCCATATCAGGTCCAAGGTATGGCCCTTCATGTGTGTTGGGCCTGTCACAATCTGGGTTAATTCTAGTGCGGTCATTGCGTCTTCAAGCTGTTTAGACGTAATGTCTTTAATGGGCTCCTCCCAGTGGAGGTTAAAATCGCCCATTACCACAAGACCCTCATATCTTGTACGGAGGTCGTGGACCAGACCCAAGAAAGGTTCTAAAAATGTTGGGGGGGTTTTGGGCGGGCGATATACGATGATTATCGTGAGGCAGTTTGTGGGAGAGCAGAACTTGACGCCTAGGATGTCAGCTCCCTTAATGCATTCAGCACAGATAGTTTCTGCTTTAAAGGCATTATTATATAGCAGCGCGACTCCTCCCCCTTTTCTGCCATCTTTTCTGTTATGGGAGATAGCCCCAAAGTCGGGTGGGAGGGCGGCCACTAGGTCGGGTGCGGAAGAGTCATCCAACCATGTCTCCGTGACTCCAAGAATATCTATATTCCCCTCCTGGAGCAGGGAGAATACCTCTAGATGGTGTTTTTGGAGCGAACGAGTGTTCAGCAAGCTGACGCTCAATGACGTTACCGTTGCTCTCCTTCTCTGATTGGTTTTTTTTTTTGGCTGTTTCAGCTGCGGGTTTCAGTATGTTCTCCCGCCTCAGAATCTGCTGTGTAGGTTGGCTGATGGAATAGGTAGTACTATTAAGCGCAATTAGGTTTTCCTTGGAATACCACGGCGCTGAGCCAAGGGTCCTGGCCCCTGGTCCCGGCCGGTCGCGGACGGGCGCAGACGGGCTTGCCTTTGGTGCGCCTTCGGCGCCCCGCCGGCGCCCCCGCTGCGCCCGTCCGCTGCGCTGCCTGTATGAGGGTTCCATTTTATGCCCACGAGGGCGGGAGGGTGGGCGTGGCTAAGTGCTTGCTTCTTAGTCCCCCAGCCTTCTCCTCATCTAATATGGCCGCCGCTAATAGTCCTACCTCGAGGTCAGTGACCAGAGAGCAGGGATAGCTTAGGATAGGAAAGCAGATAGATTTTGAAAAGCAGGACCCGGCTTTCCGCCTCAGGACACTGCAGAACAGAGCGTTTTAGGCAGAGGGTAGGTACTGTGCAAAATAGCAGTATTCACAGTGCAAAACACGCAGGTTAAAAAAAGCAACAAGTATTTTAAA
This sequence comes from Triturus cristatus, assembly GCF_964204655.1. NCBI lineage: Eukaryota > Metazoa > Chordata > Amphibia > Caudata > Salamandridae > Triturus > Triturus cristatus. The sequence continues at coordinate 469,153,830 of NC_140593.1, read as the reverse complement.
AATTTGTTAAAAATAACCAAACGCTTTCGCGCACAAATCGTAGTACTCACTCACTCTCAATCACTATAACGTCCTTGTAACCTTTGGTGACTATATAGATATAGATCCAGGAAAACCCCCTGCACTGCTGATTACTTCCACCTCAGTGGGCCGATGCAAGTAATGGGTGCCAGGGGCCATTTATAATATTCCAAGAAAATGTATACCTTCAAGATATTAATACACACAACTCGCACTTCAGGGTCGCGTTCATGCAAATAAGATGTTTATTTACAACGGCAACACAATTAAACCTCACTGTCTTTTTCAAAAGCGAAGTTGTTCGTGACCACACACCATTCAAATACTATAGAGTGGTAAACAGAGAAGACAAACAGCAGTTTCAGACAGGGAATGGACATTGAAGACAGACTTCATTCATGTTTAAATTAATCCTAAGCATAGTGGGCATAGTGGGGCTACGTGGAGCAGCGCGTAGTGTGCCCAAATCTATGCACACTCGCGCGCTCCGCGTAGCCCCACTATGCGCCGCCCACCTCCCGCCCACCCTCCTTTTAAAATAATGTCATGTATGATAAAATAATTAAATATAAAGACTTACCTGCAGCGCGGCGTCTCCGGGGCTCCCTCTTCCTCGTTCAGAACTTCTTGTCACAAATGCGCATGCTCTCCAAATCAATTTTTAGTTTATTTTCAGTATTTTGTCAACAATTCGTCTGACTTTTACTAATGCGCAACGCTAGGAATTTCCACATGTTCTTCACTAGTTTGTAAATCATTTTAACCTGGAATTCAAAAGATTGATAAGGGGGTGGGGTTTTCAACTCCTGGATGTCAAAGCACCTCAAACTTCAAAAAGTTTCACTGAGGTAATTTTTTATGACTCCGGGTGCCACGGCGGTGATTTTCTTCACACACCCGAGCGGCCATTTTCTAGTGTCCCGCTCGCCTCTCGGTTTTCCTACTTCCTCAGGAATTGCCTGTCAGCTGTAATTTCATGCACCAACGACAGTTGTTGAAGTGCTCTCCTTAGCTCTTGGTGCTGAAGCGGTGAATTCCACTCCTTACATATGAACATCCTGTCATCCAGCCTCCTCAGGTTTACTGGGCAACTTTTCTTCAAGTATGTCTTTCCTGGAATGACCCTTTACTCCAGGGTGGCCCAAATTTCATCTTTCTCAGCTTATTGACAGATCAACACTGAAGATCTCATGTAATCTACACACAGAATTTACAGTGAAATATGTGAAAATGTGATATAATTATATAATTTGTGTCGATATTTTTATATATATCATTTTATTTTGAATTTTTTACACATCTACAATCATTATTTTTGTGCACGGGCGGGATTTGATCTTTTCGAAAGCTTAAGCAGTGATCAATTCATTTTGTCAAGATAGCCAGTGACTCACATACATCTTCCATACCATTTTCTTCAGGTACAAAACCAAGGAGAGCAAAAAATGACCCTACCACTTCAATTCTGTCGTCCCATAACTCGGATTCAGACACACTTTTGGATGAGGTGTGAGGTCTTAGACCTTTCATGTGCACAACTAATGAAAAACTACAAAAAATTGAAGACAGCTGGATTGTCATGGAGGGCAAGATGTCTGAGTTAGAACGGCGTGTCGCTGACCTTTAAGATATGATTATCAAAATTGCTATGTTGGAAAAAGAAATTAAAAATCTCAAACTACATACTGAGGACCTTAAAAATTGAAACAGAAGGAACAATCTTCGCCTTTATGGTCTTCCTGAGAACCTTGAAGGTCCTGACCTTTTGACCTTACTGAAGAAATTTTTACCTGATCTTCTTGGCCTCCAATCTACACCCTCTCAACATTCAACATGCACATCGCTTAGGCCGTCTTCAACCCCACTCCACTAAACCGCGTGGTATCATAATGCTCTTTTTGGAATTCACTGACTTGATGTGTGTTTTGAAAACTGCTAAGGAAAAACGTTGTCTGGTCTGGTCTGGTCATAACATATTCATTTCTCAAGATATTTCCAATGCATCTACTGCTCGTTGAAAAGAATTCCTAGCCCTTCGACCCCGGATGTGAAAACTGAACTTTCGTCATGGTATTCTTCATCTCTGCCTCTGTAAAATCACCCATGAAGCTGTCTCATGGTCTTTCAAAGATCCGGCTAAACTACAAGTCAGAATATGGAGGCTAATGCTTGATGTTTCTAAATACTCTTAACTCTTTGCATGGTTTTTCTTATTCTATTCTTTGATTCTATATTTTTTTAATATATGGCTATTTTTTATATGTCTTTTAGTATCCTTCTCTGCTGTCGTTCTTGCTTTTGACGCTAGCATGGCCTATGCTCATCATTTGTTATCTCTTTTCCAGATCTGGATTTCTATTCTTGATCTGTCCTGTATTTTTCCTTCTCTTATTTCCTTTACCTCATTTCTATTTCTCTCCTATTTTGTCCTCTTTCTCTTTTTTCTTGTTTATTTTTCTTATTTCCCTTATATTTGTACAAGTGTTTACTATATCCTCTTTCTTCTTTTCTTAGTGACTGTTTTCCTATGTTCTTTCTTTTTTGATAAACGGTGTCTTAATATTTATCTTATTAATTTTTCAGCCTGTTGTAACTGTTCTCGTATCCTCATCCCCATACCATATCATGTTTAATATTGTCTCGTGGAATGTTCGTGGGCTGGGTCATCCCGTCAAATGTCAGAAGGTACTTTCTCACCTATCTAAGCTACAAGTTGCCTTTTTGCAGGAAATGCATTGTAATGATGTTGAATCACTTAAACTTAAACGTCACTACGCTGGTCAGCTTGCTTTTCCTCTAGTTAACTGTAAAGGTGGGGTCGTCATTTTATGCCTAAAGTCATTGATTATTCAGATTTATCAACTAAATGTGACCACATGGATGACGGGTTTTGGTTGATGTTATTATATTTCAAAAACATGTTACTTTCTTCAATATTTATGGACCTTCAAATCTGATCCCGAATTTTGGCACAGTGTTAAATTAAAGTTATCTTCTAGCTCTAATCCTAATATTATTGTTGCCGGTGATTTTAATGATTGACTGGATCCGTTTACGGATTGGAAATCTAATTACAAATTTTAACCTAATAAGTCTCATAAAGCATTCCAATCTGCCTTTGCCTCTCGTCCATTCTTTGATGTATGGAGAACATGTAACCCGGATGTATTTGAATTTACATTCTTTTCCAGTGTACACCATACTATGTCTCAAATTAATTATATTCTACTTTCTAAATCCTTACTCCCCTCTATTCAATCATCAGAAATTGGTTTTATTTTTATTACTGACCATGCCCCTGTTTTGTCCTCCTTTGACATGTCTCTTAATACTTCTAAACAGGGATGTTGGCGATTTAATACCTCCTTACTATCAGACCAAACTTTTATTTCGAAAGAGACTTCCTTTATTGATGAATTTTTTCAACTTAATCACCCTAAAGACACTACTGTTCACAATAATTGGGATGCTTTCAAGGTTTCTTTTAGGACCTTTACTATTGCCTACTCTACTAAAAGGAAAAATAAAAGGAAAAATATGTTAGATTCTAAATACCTCTCAGCTCTCCAACATCTCAAATGTCTTGAGCATACATACTTCACCTCCAAGTCGTCCGCTAACTTGTTGGAACTGATAAAAGTCAAGTCTGCACTGAATAAGATTGCTATGATTGATGCTTGCAGCGTCCTCCTTAACATTAAATCTAAATACCATGGCAGCCAAAATAAAGCTGGCAAAATGTTGGCCAATTGTTTAAAAATCAAATCGGAATGGAAAAATATTGGCCCTATTCGTAATGGACACAACAACACTATAATGTCTTCTGACTCTGATATTAATAATGCTTTCTGATCCTATTATGAACTTCTATATACAGAGGATACAACACCTTCTGAGTGCGATATTAAGACTTTTTTTCGTGACCTCCCTAACCCCACTCTATTCCCCATACTCTTTTAACTCTTGAAAAAGATGTTACTCTTCAGGAAGTTATCAATGCTTTTATGTCTTTGAAAAAGGACAAAGATCCAGGACCAGATGGCTTCTCCAATGAGCTTATTTCCTCCTTTTCCTCCTAAATTATTTGAACTTCTAAATTCTTTTTTGTTTATCTCTAAAGCCTGTGGTTCCTTTTTGATGCCGTTATTGTCATTATCCCTAAACTCGATAAAGATCCTACCCTCTGTAAAAACTATCAGTCAATTTCGTTAATTAACTATGATTGTATAATGTTTGCTAAAATTCTAGCATCTCGATTGGAGAATGCTGTTCCCCACCTTGTTAAGCCTGACCAGGTTGTTTTTTATTAAAGGCAGGCTTGCCTCCGATAATGCTAGAATGTTCTCTAATGTTCTTGCCTCTGGGAAAAAATATCCATATCCTCTTGCTTCCCTCTCCCTTGATGCTGAAAAAGCTTTTGATCGTTTAAATTGTCAATTTATGTTTACCAGTCTTAAATGGTTTGGTTTTGGCCCAAAGTTTATTTCCTCTATCAAACTATTATATGTTGAACTCCGTGCCTGTGTTCTTGTTCATGGCTGTTTCTCCCCCTATTTTAAATTACATAGAGGAACTAGACAAGGTTATCCTCTTTCTCCTTTGCTTTTTCTCCTTTGCTTGGATCCCTTCCTTGAGTCCTCTTATATCTGGCTTTAAACACAATTATCTAGAAATCAAACTTTCAGCTTATGCAGATGATGTTTGGGTCTATATGTCTAATCCCCTCACTTCCTTAAAATACTTTTTACAAGAGATTGATTTATACTCTGCTATCTCTGGTTACAAATTAATTTTTTCTAAAACTGAGTTTTCACTGTTAAACTCCTCCTGTTAGTGTTACATGTTTGATAATGCTAACTTTTCATGGTGTCCCTCTAAGATTAAAGTATTTACCTGGTCTCCCCTATTTTTATCCTGGTGGGGCAGATTAGATACTATTAAAATCATGATCGCTCCTCATGTGCTTTTTATGCTCTCTATGTTACCTTTTAAAATTTCTAATTACTATTTCTCACAAATTACTTCTATTTGCACTAAAGACTGAAGGTGGTGTATGTATTCCCAACTTTAAGTTATATCATACTGCCTTTTTAATTAGACAATTTTATGCTCTGACCAAAGACTACTATGACTCTCCTGTTCCACAATGGATTACCTTTGAGTGCTCTTTATTGCATGATTTCTCATTCTATGATGTTGTTTTCATGTCTAATTGTACATTTATATCTAAAAATCCAATTTTAAAGTACTCCCAACATTTGCTACACACAATATTTACCCAGGGGTCTGACTTTTTTCAGTCTTTTCTTGCATCTTCTATTTGGTTCAATAAATGTATTAAATTTCGTCACAAATTATTTTATTTCAAAATATTGGAAGGAAAAGGGTATTTTTTATGTTCATCATTTGATCTCTCAAAACTCCGTTTTATCTTTTGCTCAATTATAGAGCGATATAACTTGCCTAATTCCTGCCTACAACAATACAACCAATTATTACCTATACTTCAATCTTTTGAATTGAACAATAATTTTTCTCCTGATTCTACCCCATTCACTTCTTTGACACCGTTATACAATCTTACTTATGATTCAGCCCCCAAAGCATCTCTCATATATAAGCATCTATCTTCTCCTAGCACTATGAGAAATAAATCCTCTATTGAATTATTATGGGAGACGTAACTTTCTCTATCATTATCTGTTTACCAATGGGATTATTTGTGGTGTAGAATATTTAATACCTCTAAAGCTGCCAGTATTACTCAATCTTTATTTTTTGTGTATAATAGAGCGGTTAATACTCCTTTTCTTATTCATAACATTGATTTCTCTGCCTCTCCTCATTGCTAGTCATGTCTCTCTCCTGATGGTACTTTAACCCACCTATTGTACTATTGTGCTAAAGTGGCTTTGTTTTAGAAATCTGTTTGGTCAAAATGTTTATTGATATTTCCATGCGATGTTAAATTATCTATTCAAAAAGAAATTGTTTGAACTTTGTCTGCAGATTTTAACAACCTTTCTTCAAAAGCACTACTATTTGATCTTTTTATTGCACTTGCTTTTAAAGTAATATTAACTTGTTGGAAAGCTAATTCTAAAATATGTATATTAACTTGGTGGAATCTTATTTGTGATGCTCATAAAATATCTACCGTCTCTTTTTCTTTGATATCTCCAAAAATGTAATCAGAATTACTTTTTCACTACTTTTCTATCTTCACACTCATCATTTGCCTAAATCTTGTAAGTTTCTTCACTCCCTTTCCCTCTTTATTCCTTCTTTGTTCTATCTCATCCTCCCTCTTTCTTTTTTGTGAAAAAAGTATGAATATGAATATAGATAAATATTACTGATCCACTGACTATTTCCCACTTGTTGCTTTATATTTCATAATCTTTTATGATTTGCAAGGGATTCCTCTACTATGAAGTTTGCCAACAATGTAATATGTTTAATTCATTATATTTTGCTTGACAATTGTATTGTTTTAATTACCTTTAATCTTAAATAAAAAAAGTATTTAACCAAAAAAATGATTAAGGGTGATCCAGTCATAGGGGCGCATGTTACCTCACACCTTGGGTGACGTATCAAAAAGCTATATCGTTGAAAGACACGTTAGTTAAAAGCTACTTGGGCACAAACATGAAGGAAGGGTGGTTACAAAAACAGAAAGGCTTCTACAAATATGGAAGATGTAAAACCTGCACAAACAATAAGTATCGAAAAACATTTCCATTGCCAACATAGAAGACTGGAGAGATCAGAAACGTTTATGAACTGCAAAAGTGTTTATTGTGTTTATGCCATTTTTCTGTCCTTGTAATCTACTATATGTACAAAGTACAGTTATTCCAATCAAAAAGAGAATCCTGGAACGTCAGAGAGCTATCAGAAATGGTGATTTGAGCTATTCAATTGCAACACACTGGTTAAAACATCACAACAAGGATTCTAATAATCTTTCTGTTTTTGGTGTTGACAGAATTGCTCCAACCCCGAAAGGGGGAGACAGAGAGAGGCAATTGAGGATCTTGGAGTCCAAGTACATTGTCCTTCTCAGCAGCCAGTCTCCTTTTCTTAACTAAGAGGCTACTGTCACGATTGCCGAAAGCGCTCCCGGCAGACTACAATGTTGGACACCAGCCGGGTTCGCACATGCGTGGAAATTGGTCAACCTAGCTAAAGCCCTAACCCCTCCTCAGCAACAGCGCTTAGCGTGCTAGTGTTCTGCCTTATGTGTGCACTTCGCGGCCCTCACGTTCCTGTTCAGCGTCAGATCGGCGTTTCTCTTGTCGGGTCGCTTGTTCCTGAGTTGTTGGAGTCTTCCCCGCTTTTCCTGCCATTTCAGAAAGACAGAGATTAGTCAAGTTTGTTGATGCTCTAGATGGTTACAATAACAGCGCGTGTGCGCTGAGTTTTTATTTAATTTTCTTTGTGTTTTCACACTCACATATTTCTGTGCCCTTGGCACGGTGGAGGTTCCGCTTACCTCGCCAGGAATCTATAAGAAAAAGGGTGTGAATAGTTATCACCTGAATTCAAGGTTCCAGTTAAGTTTTGCTATGATTATGTGACATCTGTTACATGGGAATATTTAGAGAGCTACACCAGGCTAAACCAGGTAGACACACATGCTCATACTTGTTTTTAGCAGCGGCATTGTTTCAAGTGGTCAGGTCATCTTAACCAACTTCTCCTTGTCTTTTCTTTTAGCACCAGTTCCAACCACAGTATTCTGTTAACATTGTTGTTTATTGAGGAAGAAGGGGTATTAGAAGGTAGGGAAGGGATAAACAACAAGAGCAACAAAGATGTGAGGTAACATTTTTCTGTGTTATGACTGCTTTCTGCTCTCTCCCCTGTACAGCCTTTTACCTTGCCTTCCTTTGACGAAGCCTGGGGTTTCGTTGTTTTGTTTCCCTTCTTCCCCGGGTACCATTGTCACCTTGAGATTGTCAGGTGTCATAGGTGATTTGGACGAAGTAGTGGAGCTTAAATCAAATTCCATGACGTTCCTGCGGAAACATAGGTGAGAGTTTGTTTTCTGTATATACTGTTCCTTGGTGGAGAACTCTGCCAACCCTCCGTATCTCCAGTTTTAAATCTTCACGGGAAGAAATATACAAACTGCTGGAGGTACATGAATGATTAGAACGAGATGGTAACCCAATACTTTAAGACATGGAGGAACAAAACCAGAATGGTCCCACCTGTGCTCTCACACTAGGGGCTCTGGCAGGAGCTCCCAGCCCTGTTAATTGTAAATTCCCTGTTCACATGTGCATGGTTTCCCCACACACATCCCTATTTTGTATATATTTTTGTGAATTTTTCTTTTTCTTTTAGAGTTACTAGGGTATTAGGGTAAATAGTTTTGTTATTATATTAATCCATGCTTTTGCAGTTGGTACGTGCCTTATCAAAATGCGAAATATTGAAATCAGAGGGTGAACAGTGCACTTGCGCAGAATTTATATTTATAGGTATCCTGCGTAAGAATGTTAATTAAGATTGCTCCGATTATTGGGATTTCCTTTTGATTGTCAACGGTTTGAATATTTAACAATGATGAAATACGATTATCTGTATCTGTTGCCTACAATATTTCGAATATGAGGCTGGTCGCACACTTGTGCAGAACTAAAATGAAATTTAAATTTGCAGTTGGATTTGAGATTAGAAGCAAGATGTAATTTAATACAGTAATTAATTTATTCTCCTGCACAAGCATGTACCTTATTGTCCTGTAAATATGAATATTAATATTTTTAGCTGACTTTACTAAATGTATTTAAACATAAATTAAGTCTGTCTTCAATGTCCATACCCTATCTGAAAATGCTGTCTATCTTCTCTGTTTACCACTCTATACTATTTGAATGGCATGGTCATGGACAACTTGGCCATTGAAAAAGACTGTGACGTCGAATCGCATTGCCGTTGTAAATAAACATCTTACTTGGATGAATGCGACCCTGTTGTGTGAGTCGTGTGTATTAATATCTTGATGGTATACATTTTCTCGGGATCTATATATAGAGCTATCGATATAGAGCTATTGAAATGTGTGTGGGCGTGTGCGTTTGTGTTGTCACTTACTCCCTCACTCACTGTTCTCAGAAACTGCCTTGTTAAACCTTGTAGAACAACGATGTGATATTACTGCAACTATGGATGTTTTGGTAATTCCATGTTCCCGGGTTGTAATAGTAAGGTGGGTAGGAAAAACTATCCATTGAGGTTGAATGTCTGCCCAGAGCTGTTCCAGTGTCAGTAGCAATTGTTTAGAAATTATAGATACTCATGTGTCTTGGGAACCTTTCCAAGGAAGCATCCATAGTCCCGAATGAATTCCATTTTATTCCTCAGTGATGCAGACGTATACCACTCAACTAGTAAAGCAAGTTCTTTTTTCCTGATTTTTGATTTGGAATTGGTTCAACGTTGAACACTTCAATTGATCCATCATTAAATCCCCAATAACATTTTATCTGAGAGTATGGAAGTATAGGGTCTTGAAAGAAAAACATCTGTAACGTTTCCCTGAAAGTCTTCCGCCCTGTTTCACACATCATGAGAGCTTCTCATGGATGTGATGAGGGTGACATGGTAATTTCGGTTTAATTACCACACAATACAACTATGCCTCGTAAATTAGATTTAATTGAAAAGAACATTTGTATATAAAACGTGATTCTATGTGTAAAATGACGTGGGGCACAATACATAACAAAAAAAGTAGGAACTTATTTTTAAAACATGTGAGGGAGTTAAAGGGGGCTCTTTTCCCCTAAAATACAAGAAATGGGTAAAATACAAGAAAGCATAAACGCTGGAACAATAAAAGAATAAACAAAAATGCTCGTGGGTAGCTCAATACTGCCATCTACAGGCTATACTGAAAATAAAGCTCAGAGGATGACGATCATGTTTACCCCGATGTGTATGCAAACACATCATTAAAGATAGGTACTCGTATTTTATCTCACAAGATTAATCCCAAAACAATTAATGGACTCGAAATTAGCACTTGGAACCGTACATAGACTCGCCACCCAATTATCACTAGCACCTCCATTTGCCGTTTGTACTCGACAGTCTGCTACCAAAAGGTATTCTCTATCAGGCAGGAAGCAGAAAGTGGGTGGTAAAATCCCGCACTGATAATTACTTGCTCCTACAATTGAAAAATCATCACCTTCCTCCATGGACTATACCCTCCAAAGATAATGATTCTCCTATTTACTCCTGACACAAGTTCTGGCTGGACTGTTCCTTTGAAGCTGGAGCAACACACTAATATGCGTATATATGGCAGAGTCCAAACTTAGGTGGCATGGTGTGCAAAATAACGATGGCGTGGGATGCGGCCTTGGGTGATTACCAAAAGCTGAGATTAATTCAAGCATTCCATTCATCGCTTTTTTGAAAGCTTTAGTATCTCATTTTCTGAAGAATAAGCCATCTAAACTGAAGTTTCTTCTTATCTTGTCCTCTGAGTTTGACTCTTCTTCTCGCTGGCAATTTTCTCTCACTTCTCCAATTATTTTGTGTACCTCTCCTTCTCTTCTACCCTCAGTTCAACCTCTGGGCTTTAATTTCACAATTCTCTAAAGTTTTAACGAAACATATGGGAAATGGCCCCTGCATACTGATTTCAGTTGTCTTTTTCCCGACCTGTGCTAATCCGGAAACAACTTTGTTATTGAAAGACTAGACAGTAGTAAGTCAAATCTGTTTGGTCTAACTCCATTTTCTTCTTTCCCTTAAAAGATGTACTTGACTCTTTGGCTCATCTCATTCTTGGTGCTTGGAAACTTGCTAGGATCGTCCTTATCATCCCTTTAATGATTTATTCATTAGTTGTCCTATCCGATCTGAATGACATGTTGCTGGAGTCAAGAATGACGAAAAGCTGGGACTTTCTGCACATTGACACTAGTAAGTTCTGCCCAGTAAAATACTCTGCTCAGCATTTTTGTCAGCCCCCGGTCAATTGCAAAATTTGCTCTCACCCTCCCTTTGACTACACTTACTATTTTACACAAGGAAAATGTTCTACTTCCTGAAATGTTTACTCTATCTGAATACTTTGAGCCTCATTTATGAGGCCCGACTGGAACTTTTGCACCATGGGAAAGTCACTTTTTTTACGTTCTGGTTGCGCAAGATGTCACGGCATATTTACGAGGCCCCGTAAAGACACTTTTACTTGGCTTTTCTTGTCCTTATAAATACGTGCCCCTTTCATGAAGAAAACTTTCCATGGGAGTTGCCGTGGTCCCACCAACACCTATGGAATCTGAAGCATTCCCGTGTTTACAAGACATCGTAAACCTGGGAATGCGTCAGAACCTAACTCCACCCCAGGGGTGGCTTTAGGGAGGCACAGCAATGAGAAATGTTTTAATTTCTCCTCATTTTTCCTTTTTCTATGTGTGTTACGCCTCTTGTGGTTGATTTTGTGCAGGAAGGTGTCCCTTCCTGCACAAAATCAATCACCCCCTTCAACACAGGCACCCTTGTACCATGGTGAAAGGGTGCCTGCCTTGGCGCATGGCAGCCCATTGTGCACCGGTGCAGGGGAAAAGAACAGGAATGCGCCGTATCTATAAGATACGGCGCATTCCTGCCCTTTTGTTTTGACATAGGGCAGTGCAGCAAGATTCCTAGCAGCATTGCCTACCTCAAAACATCATAAATAAGGTTCTTTGAGTTCTCTCTCGAACTGAAGGCCATATCGTCAGAATACAGTAAATTTGAGGTGAAAGTCACAATGTAGCGGTGTCTCTCAATAGCTCAAGTATCTTGAAACAAAATTTGCCTGGTGAGAGTCCATTGAAAACCCTTCTTTCAAGGAGGATGGCATATGTGTAGCTGATTGGAGTGTTGTTATGTAGGAGGTAGCTGGGCTCTTTCAACACTGACCCAAATAGGTTACAACTACTCCTCAATATGTTGAAAACCAAAGAATCAACACCAAATGGATCAGTGTATAAATAACCCAAAATGTCACTTAGTTTTTTCGGAAAGCAGGGGCCTATTCATTAAGACATTTTGGAATGTGTAAAGTAGTACACCTACAGTGCTCTTTTAATTACTATTGCATGCCTTTGTGAATTATGTTTAGACCATCGACAAGGGGAATAAAATTGATATATTCTAAGACAATCCATACACAATTGCTACAAATAAAGAGGTCGATATCCTCTTTGTAGTTGAAACTAATATTGATGAGACTAAGATCAAAGTCACCAAAAGAGAATGCAGTGAGCAATTTAAACATTTAAATAGGCCTGAACAAAATGTAAATTACGTCAGTGTAATTTGCATATCTTGGGGAATTTTGCATTACACATGTTACGCAAAATTCTAGCAAGTACACCTTTAAACCTCTTATAGGAATTATGTGCCATATGCAGTTGAAATGTACAGAGAATGCATTGGAAAAGGAAAAAACAAGAGGCTGTTGTTTTTTTTGTTTTTTAAACTTTATTTTCACCAAATACATCTCACAAAAAAGCTCAGAGACATATACGTACATCTTTCCTTGGTCATCATTTGTCACAACATATCGAGATAGTGACTAAATCCTTGCGCAAACATAGTCATCTAGTCACCAAATAACCGTAGTCCTTGGGAATAATAATCGTACAGCATGTATGGGTCCCTCTAGTCAACCCCACTCATAATAGAACAACAAAAGAAGCATCAACAGAGCACCGCCAGTCCCGGAAACCAACGTGGAATTACGTGGCCTACTGAGTTGCGTACATAAACAAGCCATACAGTTGGGAATGTGTTATCACCCTACCCCATCAGGGGTTATACCATGTTCTAGTGAGAATTCAGACTCCTGCCTTAGCGTCTCAACATAGGACTTGTAGGGTTCCCAGATATCCTTGGGGCGGGATCTACTGGGCATCAGACTCGCATACAGTTCACTGTTCACATTACAATAGGCAAGACTGCGCAACCAACCCTGAACAGTAGGGGTAGTCTTCCGCCCCCAATAAATAGCTACTTCCCTTTTGGCTAATAATAAGCTAAGTGACGCAAACCTGCGGACTTTCTTGGGGAATTGAAATGTATATCCTAGTAATGCCACTACTGGGATGGGGGCTAGGGTAATTTTCAACATCTGGCCTAGTGTGCAGTGAACCTGTTCCCAATAACTTTGCAGGCTGGGGCATGTCCAGGAGAGGTGAGCGAAGTCTGCGTGGGGGGGGGAGCATTTGTGGCATGTATGTGGCCTGGTTAGGTCTATTTTGTGCGATAGGGCTGGGGTAAAATAGATGCGGCACAGAAACTTGAAGTGTAATAGTTTGTGCCTGCTATTCAGGGAGACGTTTTGTGTAACCGAACAGCAATAAGCCCATTGGTCATCAGTGATGGTGATTCCCAAGTCTTCCTTCCATGCACTACGGATTTTGTCATCTCGTACAGGCTTCAGCAGGGCACATGCCTTATAAAGTTTGGAGATCAGATGGGAGCTGTTCGCGCTATTTATGATCAACGTCATGGGAGAGAATGAGGGCGGCTCAAGTGGAAACGTTGGAAAAGTGGCTCGAAGTGGGGAGCGAATAAGGCCCATCACAACTTTATCTATCACACTAGCGGGAGCAAGTCGTGCATCCTCTGAAGGGGAGAAAATGTGGCCGTCTGGATAAAGGTCACCTATTGTCGCCAAAGCAAACTGTGTCAGAGTGCGCTGAACCAGTCGCTCCCCTGTTATGGGGAGCAAGTGCGGCTTGACTACAGGGAGGGTGGAGGAATATAGCCTCTCTGTACCAGTGATCCGACACAATTTATGCCACGCCCAGCACGTGGTGGAGATGGTTTGTATGTCCTCTGGATCTCTTAGGAATCCCGTGGGGAGGAGCGCTGATAAGGGCTCCGGAAGAACAAGGTCTGCCTCTGGTTTCAGATAGGGAATACGGGCATCATGATGATACCAGGCGAAGGCATAACTGCTTTGTGCCACTAAATAGTAGAGCTGGAAGTCTGGAACACTATAACCCCCTCGTTTATATGGCAAAGTAAGGACAGCCCAGCAAACTCGCGCCTGCCCACCACCCCACAACAAGTGACTAAGAAGAGAATTAAGCGTGTTAAAAAATTGGTTGGTGAGTGGGATCGGTATGTTGTTGAAATAAAAGACACATTTGGGGAGGACGATCATCTCTATTATGGCTACATGGCCGACAAGTGATAAAGGGAGTTGTGGCCATTTCTCTATTTGAGTGGTCAATGTTTCCACCGCACATCTGTAATTGAGGCTCAAGATTTGGGCTGTGTCCAGGTGTATGTGTATGCCTAAATATTTCACTGATTCAGTACACCATTCAAGGGGGAACTCAAGGGCCCAGGGTTCCGTACCGCTCGTCAATGGGAATATGACTGATTTGTGCCAATTAATGCCGAATCCAGAAAAACTGCCAAATCTAATAATTTCTCTGATCAATTCGTGCAAATTATCTTTTGGGTGTCTGACATAAAGTATTGTATTGTCCGTGTAAAGCGAAATCAAAAGGGGGCCAGTGTTGAATTGCAGCCCCCTGTGTAAATGCTTCTCCTGGAAGTGCCGGATGAGTGGGTTCATTGCCAAAATAAACAATAGTGGGGAAAGAGGGCAGCCCTGTCTTGTACCCCACGTAAACTGAAAAGGAGTGGAGAGTGCACCATTTAAGCGCAAAAGGGCAATGGGTTTAGAATTAGGCCTGGGCGAAGCACTACGCTACGCTACGCTCGCGTAGTTTGCGAAGTTCGCGCTACTTCGCACTACGCGAACTGCACGTAGCACAGTGCGAACACGCGTAGCGTAGTGTTGTGTAGTGCTGCGGTCCTTTTTTGCTTGCTCGCGGTCCTCAACGTCAAGTTGGCGACCGCGAGCAAGCAAAATGACATCCCGGCGAGACTTTTTCCTTGTTCGCGATCAGCAACATCAAGTTGGTGATCGCGAGTATGGAAAATAAACCTCCCGGCGAGATTCCCAACACGAGGAGGTCAGGTTTCTCATTGCGAGGGGTCGCGTATGCTCACGACCGCTCGCGATGAGAAACTACCAGTTCGCGTTGAGAAAGCTGCCGCTCGAGTAAAAATCTACTCGAGCAGCAGAAAACTACAGCTCGCACTGTGCAAGATTCCATTTTCAATGATTGCACAGTGCCGGTTGCTTGTCCGCACTGTGCAATCATTGAAAACAACATCTTGCACAGTGCGAACATGTTACTACGCAGTTCGCGAAGTGCTACGCGTAGCTCGCGTAGTGCGAACTTCACTTTGCGTAGCTTCGCGAAGTGTTACTTCGCGAACTACGCCCACCCTTATTTAGAATACAATAGGGCTGTTGTGGCGATAAAGCCCATGGGCATGTCCATGCGGCGTATTATGGAGAAATAGTCCTCAATAGCTTCCTGGATTTCTGCCCTAAATACTTCGTCCTGTAAAGCGCGGTTAGGAAACTGCCACTGTCGCTCAAAACCCTCAGGGCGGGGGATCAATAAGAGCATCTTGACTGGAGAAGGGTCCGAATAAGTTCTAGGGAGTGTTTCAATCAAGGATCATCAGCCGTATAAATCTGGTGAGATAAGCCAAAAATCAATCCACGTCCATTTGTTATGTTGACCTGAATAGTGTGTGTAGTCTGTAGTGGAGGGATTCCATTTCCGCCAAACATCTAGTAGAGTGTATCAGTTGCAAAGCTCCCTGAAAGCCCTGTGTGCCCGTGGTTTAGAGTCCTGCGCCGTCGAGGTACTATCTGCAATGGGGTCAGGGAGTAGATTGAAGTCTCAGCTCATGATCAGAGATAGTGAGTCCAATCCACTCAACTGTGTTGACACAGTATGAAAGAAGTCAGGATTGTCAGTGTTGGGGGCGTATATGCATACTAATGTAATATCCCTATCAAAGAGTGAACCTGACACCGCCAGATATCGCCCATCGCTGTCTTGGAGAGTGGATCTGTGGCAGAACAGAACCCTGTTGTGTATCAAAATGGCCGTACCCCTGACGTAGTTGCTATAGATTGCGAAATATCTATGCGGGCCCCAGCTAGTTCCAAAGTGTGCTCTATCTGACTTGGATAGATGCAGCTCCTGCAATTAAGCAATGTCCACTTTGTATCGCATAAATAGTGGAGGACCTCTCTCCGCTTTCGGATATCATTTAAACCCCTCACATTCCACGAGAGCAGGGTAAGGGACGAAGGACCCTGAACATTACCAAACTTGGCCATCTGGTTGACAGTGCATTGCAAACAAAATAGATAGTCTATCAATATCGTCAGTATTCATCCAAGGAGACAACAAATGTACAACAAACAAATGAGAAACAAGAACCATTACCCACCCACCACCCCTGACCCAGCCATGCCCCCGCGTGGGTAGGGCCCCAAATAATAGTGAACGTGAAGCACCAAAGAGTTTTACACTGAATCAACATTCTAGAAGAACAGCACCCCAAAGTGAACAGAACCATACACAAAGGATACATCATGGGAGGGCAGCAACGCCCTGGCACGTCTCCAGCATATTGCAAAATTAATATAAATTAACTAGTGTGTTCCTGCGACCACTCAACTATATCGTCTGCAGTAAAAAGGTGTCCCAGTCACCCCGTGCCACTACTGGAAAAAGGTTCTGCACTTGCATCTGACCCACTGTGTGGGGAGGAGGAGCTGGATCCTGGTTTGACCATGGGATTGCTCTTCTGTTTGTAGAGGCGACAAAACTCCTGTGCCTCCGTTGGGTCTTCGAAGATGCGGGTCCTGCCATCCACATCGACCTTAAGTCTGACCAGGTACAGCATACCATAGCGGAGCCTTAGATTTCTCAAAGTGGCCTTGACACCACCGAATTTCCGTCTCGCCTCTTGGACCATGATAGTGAAATCTGGATAAAAAGACAGTTTAGAACCTTGCCAATCCACGTCCCCTTTCTCCCTTGCCAGCCGAAGAATAGTGTCTCTGTCTCAGAAGTTTAGAACACGTGCCACAATGGGTCTAGGAGGGAGACCGGGGTTAGGACGAGGGCCTAATGATCTGTGTTCCCTTTCAATCACAAAGCCGCTGGTGAGGGCCTTCGCCCCAAACAGGTCTAGCAGCAGAGTCTCAACAAACCGATCCATTTGGCCGGTGGAGGTCGATTCTGGGACCCCAAAAATACAGACGTTATTCCGGCGACTGCATGCCTCCAAATCTTCGTTCTTGGCAGCGACCTCCTTCAGAATGCGTTCCATGCGGTAGAGTCGTTTAACGGACTGCGCTGTCCCGTCTTCTATGTCAGAAATGCGCGCCTCCACCACATCCAGCCGTCTATCATGCACTTGGACTTTGGCACCAAGGCTAGCAAGGGATTTGTCTAAGAGTCAAAGCGGCTATCTAATGCTTTAAAACCAGCTCGCATTTCTTGCAGCAGGGAATTGGGAGGATCCACTGGCCCGCTGTCAGGGTCCATGGCTTGTGCCGCCTCTGCCATGTTTGAGCCATGAGGTGGGTTATTGTCAGCAACCTTCTCGAAGGGTAACGTTCTCTGCCTAGGGTCTTTGCGGCCCATGCCGCGTAGAGCGGAGCGGTTGCAGTCAACGGGAAGCGCAGGGTGGGTGACCAGTGCACAAGTCCGCGCGCCAATTCCGATGTTTCTTTCAGGCCAATCGGCGCTAGGCTAGTCTGCGGGAGCGCTATGTGGTGGGCTATGAGGGGGCAGCCATCTAAGCCGGTCAAGGAAAATGAGGCAGATTGAGATCTAACAATGGCGGACAGCGATCAACTGGAGAGAGAGGTGGTAGTCAATGCAGGCGGAATGGACATCCATTGCAGTCCCACGTTTAATGAGCCAATAGCGGGGTTGAGCTAATATGTAATGTGCTGGTTGCTGCGCCCAACCTGCCACTAGATGAGAAGCTCCTGCATGGGAGGGAATACTGCGCAGTCACACGGAGGTCGTACAGCACCAGGCTCCAGGCACAGGGATCAGAGTGGGGTGATCTACAAGGGCCCTGACCCACAAGTGGCAGCGCAGCGAGTCTTACCCCGTAGAGGTCCAGCAGCTCATCAACGCAGTATATGCGGGAGCGGGGAACGCCGAAGGGCGTGCCCCCTCCTCTCGCAGGCCTCAATCCGGGAACGTGAATGCGGAAGTGAGCCACGGGAGCACCGCACCAGAGGGAGGGCGTTGAGACGCTCTCTAAGACGGGCACTGTTCACTGCTCCAGGCGGGGACGGATCATGGCAACGGAGGCCCGTGCCAGTAGGGATGGGCCCACGATGTGGGGGCCGTGCCGCAAATCCGCAACCCCTCGTTCATTTGCTCCGGGGCACACAGCAGCCTTGTTTGAGCATCAGAGTGTGCAGCACCGGGTCAGGCGGTCATGGTGTCGTGGCCGGCCTTCAGTGAGGGGTTTAACTACAGGAAAACGTCGTTTAGCTGAAGGTCCAGACGGAGCTTCAGAGCTGAGCGGCTTGGCCACGCCCCCAACAAGAGGCTGTTGTTCACGGTTATTTCATTTTTCTGTACTTTCTTTTAGTGAGAAATGCATCTTTGCATCAAAAACCAATGATGGACAGATTTTGCGCAAAAATATAGTGCAACATTATGGGTATTCCTTGAATGTAAATATGCATACTTGTGAGTAATTTTGTTGAAACTTTACCTGGCTATGCAAAAGCTAATTCAAAAAATTCTGCATACCCCTACATTTAAATGATAAGTTGGATGAGTTTTCTAATTGAAGGTGGAAATGGTAGTCTATGCTAAAGCTCAGATAGAGGAGGGAGTGAAGAAACTAAAAACTAATATGCAAGAAGGATTACAACAACAAAATACTCAGCTAAAACAGATTGAGCACTAATGTGAAGAGATGAAACACAGATCCTGCCGAAAGAACGTTTGTATTGTTGGCATATCTGACGGCTCTGCGAATCAAGCCAAACAGAGCTCTTTCATTAAATGAGTGGCACAGATGCTATGAGCAGAACCTTTAGAGAAAGAGGGGGAAATTATTCTAAGCTACTATTAATAGTCAGTGTACATGGCATCCAGTTCCTACCAATGGTTGCATTGAGAAAAAGAAAAACGTAATATTTTGCTGAATATACTTTCTCTATGCTCACCGACAATTCTGTTTTGACTGCAAAATGTTTGAGGAAGATGAGATCTCTGCAAAATGGGATTTCGAGAAGCAATACTGGCATGAACTGACTTGAAGGTAGCTTGGCATGCGGTAATACATGTATTTCACAAGCCTGATGAAGTATAACGTTTAATTTTCAAAGCACAAAGAAAAGACAAAGCATTATCCAAGATAGCTCTGAAAGTTATGAAAGTGGAAAAAGAAATGCGTGTAACTTTGGGGGCAGAACAGAATTGCTACTTTCTGAATGCTGTCAACTGCACTCATCATAAATTGAGAAGGAACAAGACCAGGCCTGATCAAATCTTGGAGTTAGTCAGGGTCACGGAGCTAACGGGTGGGAAAAACATTCCCGGGAGGAAGGATAATTAATTGGGGGTAAAAGAAGAAAATGCCAGGAGAAAATAAATTGATATCAGTTTAATAATAAAAATATGATTCAGGTTGTGACTATAAATGGAATTGGTTTAAAGTTAGTAAACAATAGGTGCACAGAAAGCTCTATATTTTATTTGTAAGATATGCAAGCATAGATTATGTTTACTCAAACATATCTATCACTGTATAAAATATCTATGATTTATTTGGAAAATGAAATATAGCTGGATTCAGGAAATTATATTCAATAATGACACTGTATGTCATAGATATATAGCTGTACTCCTTCAAGGGCTTCTGACAGCTGTGGCTCCTCCGCAATGGCAGAGGAGCGTCGCCCCACTGGCTCAGAGCCAGCAGCTGAAAAATAAAACAATATTTTATTTGTAGGGAGGGGTGGGGCCGGGCCATGGCAGATGGGGCGGAGTGATGTGCACTGCTAAGTATGCATGTCGTTTGGCTGGCCTTCTTCAACCCAGGTGTTTTGCACAACCGGATAGGAGAACCAGCACAGTCTCTCTGTGTCTGAGCGAGCGTTAAACCAGCCTGCTCAGGCGAATCTCCGCGCTGCTGTCATGGTTGGTAATATAGCATCAGAGCAGCATGGGGATTCGATAGGGAGTCTCTGATGCTGTCCCAGGGACTGCTGGAAGCAGGAAGCAGAAGAGCACTGAGGCGACCAACAGCATCAGGTAAGTTTAATTAATGTATTATTAACTCCCTGCACTCCCTCTAACCGCCCCACCACTTTTAATGTGTGTCCACCACTACTGGCTCCTAACCCACTCTAATTCAGGACCAATGGTTAGTGATGTTGGTTACGTTATCAAAAGTTGAATTAACTCAATCCATGGCTACAATAAAATAGCTAACAATAAGCTCCAATTTCTGATGTATCCTATATTTTGAATTATTCTGGCTATTGTACACCAGGCAAAATCAAGCAATGGCTCAGTTTTGCCGATGCAAAACGGCAAAGATGGTAAGAAATTGGTTCTTGAGAACATTGTCAGAGGAGTGTTGGAAGATACAAGGAATATGGATTGCTGCTCAAAACCATCTAACTTTTTTTGTTCAAACAGAGGGCATTAATATAAAATAATACTTCTCTTCCCAGCATGCCCCATGAATATTGCAAAATGGAACATTAGAGACAATATACTCTATGCAACGCTGGTGGTGAGGAAGCTTACCATCTAATGACGGAAAGATGAGAAACCGTTTGGAATTCAGGAAAAGTGTACTGATATCATATAATTAATGAGAAGTGAATTTTTGTTTTTAAAAGAGCCTGGGTCACACTCCAGAAAGAAAACCTCTAGGGATACTGTATGCAAAATATCACAACACTGGTAGGAATAATTATTTTCTTGTAGCAATTTAGGATTGGATAGTTGATTATTGGTTTATTAATGGTTTGCCTATTTGTGCTTGTTTAATTCTAATAATAATAGGTGGTGACTATTTTTTGTTGTAATATATGTTCATGTTTAATTGTAATACTGATGTAGTGTGTCTGAATCTGTTCTGAAATAATAGGAACATAAATAAATAAATACATACATAAATAAGACAGAAACATCCCTCAAGGTGTAGCGAGTGAACGCAGGAGACGTAAAAGAGAGCAAAGGCAAGTGTGAAACATGGAATATCAACTGAGTGAGAACAATGGAAGCAGTCACCTATTCACTATTACATCCACCTATACACTCATCTCATATAATTATTCACTGGTTCAATAAATATGTGTGTACCCCACATGCCACAAATTACTTCACTGTATATGTTTTCTGAGTGATGGAATCTTACTATGGCTGTCATGCTGAATCTGTTCAGCAAAGGAGGAATGCATGCACTACAGCTGTCTTTTGTGATGGAGGAAAAATAGGTTTTCTGCTGCCATATTGCACCTGTTCTCAGAGGAAGTGAGCTTTCAGTGCCACTACCCAATTTATATTCATCCTGTGATGAGGACGCCTGCTCCGTTGTTGTGTTGAACTCAACCGGTATGGATTGTGCTCTCACGAGTTATGCCAGCAGATATTGTTTCTCTTGCACACACAGGCTCCCACACGCGGTGCCAGCTCATTGAAGTTATTTGCACCCATGATTTTTCTCTCAAAATGTGGCAGATTACTATTCTTCCTTTCTTCTTCAGGCCCAACTAATTATAGCATAAATGCCCCGAATTATTTATTCTGCCAGCAATTACGAACTGGTGATGTTATTACCACTCATTAAGCCTACTTAGGCTTCTTTAATAACCAAGAACTGTGTCGGGCTCCACACCAGACTTTTTATCTATAAGCAACGCTACTTATGCTCTACAAACTGGTTGTTATCCAGATGATGACCCTACAAAAGCCTTTTGGATTGAAAGGCAGTCAAAATTAGAGGACTGCGAGGATTGTGGTGTATTATATGGTATGGTCATGTGACTTTACTGTGTAATAAACTCGCAAAACTGTCTTGGGTACCAGTCAGGCTCGTTTGTAAAACCTTTAGCTCAACCCTTTTTAGCCTTGGCCTCGGGCAGCAAGGCTTAAATTGATGAACTAGTGTAAAGCATTTAGAAGCACCAGACAATGGAATAAGAAGGTCAGACAACGCAAAACAAATCCAACACCAATTTATAAGAATAGATTATATGTTTATGCAATTTTAGACATCAAAATGAGAAAACTTCACCAGAGGTTTCCAGAGATATATGTTTTGAGGTAAAATTTAAATCTCAGCTTTTTAGTCAAAAGTGCAAACAAGCATAGGCAACTGTAAAGTTTAGAAACGTTTGAAAAGGTTGAAAGAGTTGTGTGCAGCTATTCCAGCCCGAACAGGGTGACCAAATCTGACAGGAAGAATTTCCAAGGGGGCCACTGAGGAGTATTTGGACAGTCATTGGTCACCAAACAGTCTCTCGTCCAGTTTCACACTTTACATCAAGACTGCTATAGACTTCAATGAAGTGGTCATGATGCTAGGGATGTAGGATGCTAAGAATGGTGAAAGATGCTCTGTGTGTTGTGTGGTCATCCGGGGTGTTCTTGTGGGTATTCCTCGGTCCATGAATAAGGTGGGGTTGACTTTGGCTCCCGGGTCAGTGTCCCTCAAATTCCTTTTTGTGTAGTAGAAGGCCATCTTCAGATGGGCTACCGATAACCTTACACAGTGGGTTTAGTTGTATCATTTGGTGAGGGCTGGTGGCCATCCTTGGTGACCAATCTGGATTCAGATGACACTCCTGTGTCCAGCAGACTCAAGTACAACTCTTTGCCTTCGAGGATATGTCTCTTTAGTTGCACAGTGGCAGTCAGTGATGATTCGAAGAATATAGCTACTGCCTTGCCAGGGTGGGGCTACTTCAGCTTTGCTGGCCCTAGTGCTGGTTCCAGGGGGTCAGACGACTAACCCTCAGAGACACTTCTTTGGCCTAGGTGTTGGAAGTGACTTTTCCACAAGGCAGAAGCCACAGGCAGAGTCCGCTATCTTCTAGCCCAATGCTTGGCAGGTGTAGTCCAGCAGATGGCGCAGCCTCTCTTGCAATCCAAGGGTCAGCAGGGTAGTCCTTCTTTGGTCTTCTCTTCATTTCCGGCATGATTTGAGGTTCATGGTGCTAAGATTGCTATATTTTTGCCCAGAAAGTGCCCTGTGGTGATACTGCGGTCACTAACTAATGGGATACCAGGATCCCTTGTATACTGTGACAACTTCTGGCTGTGGCATCTAGTAATCTCGGAGTGCACTTTTCTGCCCACTCTCAAGGTGTCTCGTCCTTTCCTTGGATGTTAGGAGCTTGGTAGCCCACACCAATTGTGTGGCTACCTGTGGGCTACACAATGGGTTGGGCATTGGTCTCCCCTCTCTGTTCCAGCTGCCAGTCTGTTTACCTGTACAAAAGGCAGCCCCTCAGGAGTGTGATCGCTATTTGCCTAGCAAAGGCACCTTCTTTGAAGCTTGCCATTTGGGCCAACACTCTGAGTGGCTTCCTGCAATGGGAAGGTAACGCCTTCCTCTGTAGCAGGCTACTATTGTACAGAAACCTGGGAGTTGTTCACACTACTCCCCATGAGGGCTGAAGGCTGTCTGGTGGCCAGCAACTTGGCAACAGAGGAAGCAACAGTTGTCTTTCCTTAAAAGTGACATTAAATTCAAGTCAGGTTTGATGTCATGATTAATTTGTTTCCTTGAAGTTTAGTAAAAAGTTTTCAGAATTTAGCCGGGTTAAGAGTTCAGCCAGTAACTTTGTGCTAGCCAATGGGGCTCCAAACATTTCCACAGCAAAAACAATAATTTGGAAGTTTCGCTTTTAGGACATATTAAAACAGTATATGACCTACCTAATAATATACAGCTCCTTGCCTTAGGGCTCTGTAGGCCTTCTTTAGGGAGACATATATATGTTATTAAGGGTAGTGGGGGCTTTACGATTAGTTTAGATGACAAAGTGAAACTCGCAGTTTTAAAACTGTTCTTCCAGGCTACAGTGGCAGGCTGGGAGCCATTTTGTTCTTTGTACCACACAGGATTGCACAATCAGTGCAGCAACCACAGGAAGACACTCTGTCGTACATGCCTTGGGTACCAAGTACTAGGGACTTATAAGTAAGTCAGCTTATGTCAATGGGGGGTAGCCAATTCAACATGCATTTTATAATGGGTTAGAACACGGACACTGAGGTCTGGTTAGCAGGTCAGTGAACTCTCAGAGTAAAAAACACAGCAGCATCAGGCCAAAACTTTGAGGGTAATCGTGCACAATATAGGCATTTCCTTGCAGGGGCATAAAGACATTTTATTATGGAGTTGGTCTATAAAGAGCTACAAGAAATTGATTGATTTTCTTCAATCTTAAATCAAACCATTTGATGTTTTAGCCCTTTAAGAGACCACTGTATAGTCTATTGTTGACTGTAAACACCTTTATGTTTCCCTTATCTCTGCACCTACTTGCATTGTGACTTTATTTCACAGAGCACCATTGTTGTTCGTTGTAGATCGTTTTGTACAGTGTCTGATTTTTATCATTTCTGTATATAAAGGAATTTTGTACTGGATACAGGTGTCTGATAACATTGTTTTGCTTGTGACTGCATTATTTGACAATCCAATGCTTACAGTATCAATGTTGCTAAATTAAAATATTTGTTGCTTCATGACTGTTGCTGCTTAAGGCGTGCTTGTTACTTGACAGGGAAACTTGCACTGCTGCACCTCTTCTGTGAAGAAGGACCATTCCTGCTGCTGTTGCCCCATTTGTACCTTTTCTGTGAGTCAGGAAAGCTTGCACCATTAATGCTGAAGTTATACCTATTCATTGTTAAATGAAAAGTTTGCATTGTTGCTTCCTGTGTTGTACCTGTTCTGTGTGTGGGACAATATCTTCTGTCACTCCCCTTCATGCTGCCATCTGTAATTTACCTATTCTTTGTGATAAGCAAGGTTGCACTGCTCTAGCACCTGTACATGTGCTATGTGGTAAGTGGAGTGTGTCATAAAACCTTTACACTATAAAAAAGCTAAAGTGATTGACCTCATCATTACTTGTTTAAATGCAAGAAGTAAATGAAAGAGTGACCCTCACAAAATATATGAGCAGAATTTACTGTTGGTTTTGCACGTGAAACAAGCACGGTTTTCAAAATGGACTATAATAGTTTGCAAAAATTTTAAATATAGCAGCCAAGTGCCTCTATGTAACGTGTGACACCTTTAGCCAACGCTGGCTTTTTTAGCCAACTCCACTTTACATGTTGATATTTTTGAGCCCATCATGACCGTGTTAAAGACAAAACTAGAAGCTCCAGATTGTAATATGTTGTTGGCTGAGAAGCCAAGACTGGGAGATGATTGTCATGTCATCCAGATACCTGGCATTTGTGTAAAGCAAAATAAACATTGTGATTTTTTTTCTCGAAAGCAACAATGAAGAGTTAAGCAGTACAGTCGGGTAAAGGGCGGAGATGTCCTTTCAGATGCACACGTGAACATCTCACTTCTGATGGGCTACCTCTAACATTATTCAAGTGGGCATGCTGAATGACCTTATTACCCAAAACAATGTCAACCTACCTGGGGTCATCATTGTACAGCAGTAGCTTAACGCGTCAACAGTGAAACGAGAAAAGTGAAATAATATACCGGTGCCCCTCTGCCGGGGTCAACCTAACGCTGTGCATGATTATGTGATGTGCTCAGTAGCACCCTGTTTGGAATAGGTGCAATACATGTAGTAGTTGCTCCCTACTTTTACTTTTTTTGCTCTTCAGCTATTACTCTGCTTTTTACAATCACAGACCGGATGTTATGGAGCGAGTTTGAGGGGGCAATGGGGGGAGGGCAGTTAACAGAGACTCAGGAAAGTTTTTCACCCTAAGACCTTAATGGCCACTGACCTTATCTTCCTGTTCATCTTCTTTCTTGTTGATGCAGATGACGTGGTGGGCTACCTCAGAGCAGTGACTAGCCTATGAGCACACAGTTCCCCTCCTCCTCACTTGAATAACCTATTAAAAGTTCTAAACTTGAGGTGACAGGCTGTGGGAGAGGAAGAGGGTGGGATGAAGAAGTAAAAGGTAGGGGAGATAAAAGGAAGGCGAGGAACGTGAAGGTAAGGGAAGAGAACAAGATTTATGGCGAGAACGTGCGCCTGGTATGCTGGAATGAAAAAAGCTTCCATGAGCGCTCCTCTAAATATAGGCCCGCCTCACCTGGGCCCTGAATGGCTAAGGCTAGAGCTGACTAAAACCATCCTATTCTTATTGTAAATGTTGAATGAAAAGTGACAGTAGGCTTAGCTCAAGCTTAAGAGCAGACCACAAATAACAGTTTCTCTTCAAAAGGAGAAAATGCAAAATACAAACAAAACAACAACAAAAAAACTGTGAACCATGTGATACAGATTCCGGATGTACCGTAAAAAGTTTATTTTTCCACTATAATAGAGAGTACGTGACTAAACATGTACCACCATCTGGTTAAAGAAGCAATAAATTGTGCAGGAAATAACATTTTAAGCATAGAAAATGAGTCTGTGGACTAAAATACTGTGTGAGGTATGTTTAATAATTTTCTCCTGAAGGGTTATTTCCTATTCGTAGCTTACATTCCGTACAACATTATGTGGCGAATGGGAATGCAAAAGATATATATTGTTGCTGGAAACTGGAGCAAAGGCACACTCTCCCCATAAAAATGAAGAACCTTGCATTCCACGCTCTTGGGCATGTTTTCCAAACTCTTAACCACACCTAAAAAATGAAAGCAATTTAGAAAATGACGACGAGTTCACTGACTTTTAACATACAAGGGGAAGATTGTGTAATACTAGTTAGAGCTTTGTTATGCAAGTACGTGGTTCACTAGCTGACCTCATTTATAACATATTTAACATTTATTTCTTTTTTATCAGCAGCAACAAACAGAGATATAACCCAGTGGGACAAGGGTAGAGAAAAGAAACATAAAACCAGTCAGAAAAATATCCTATTAGGGAAGTCTGATCTGAACATTACTTTAATAACGTTTCTCACATTCTTTGTTTGCATGTGCAATGGCCTGCCATCTGTTTTATTCTGATAGTATCTAAAGCACTTATAAGGCAGGAATGAGTAGTGTTAACATTTCTGTTATAATTCGTGTTTGGAATTTCGAGTAAATGAGTTGACAAATTGTACCTGGCAGAAAATGTGCTCGTTTAAAGGCCATTGCTATGAATCATTTTTTATTTTTTTGCCACAGCATTTGAGACTTTTGCTCTGCACTTATACAGCAGATATTTTTATACCTACCTTGCTTCACAATCTTTGCCACTTCAACTGGAAGGCTCAGGCGAGGTAGCTGCCAGAATGCTTTGTTCCTTCACATCTGTTATGTTCTGTTAAGATCATATCGGCCCTACAGTTATACCTCGTAACCCCCTGACCTTCGAGACCGTTCTTAAAAGTCAAACCAATAAATGGATTGTACACGCACTTTCAAAGGTTAAAACGTTAAGCTAACGTTCTCTTTTATAATTAGTAATTGAATATCGTGTTGTCGATTTAATAGCAATTTTTGGGATTTCTTTTTATTTTGTTCATTATCAGTATCAAGTTTCTTTAGGGTTAAAGCCCAATCAATTAAAAAAAATATTAAAAGAAATCCTTTAAAAGGCATTATACATGGAATTAATTAAAAAGTCGCAATATTTACAATGAGAAGAGTACCTGATTTTCCAGCAGAGAACACAAGACAGCTAGCACCACAGGTTTTGAGTTATCCGTCTTTATTAAGTCCATCGCAGACATCACTCTCATTGTCCATATGTCTTAGCAGCAGCTTGAGTGTGGCATACTTCGGGCAGAGGAGCAGGAAATGTGCCTCATCTTTTATCCAATTCGGACAACTTTGGCATTGCTTTGGCTAGCCGTGCAGATCATCCCATTTGCAGGTAAAATATTTCAATGGTACAGTACCAATCCTAAGGTGACTAAACAAAACTTTAGCCAGGACTGAAAGCATCGCATCCAAGTAGACCTACAAATTAGGTGTACAAATATGGGTTAAAAATACCGTGGTCAAATTCCCTTGCGCGGTATCTTCGACAATCATTACCTGGAGCCATTTTTGTACAAAGATTTAACCTCATGTGATGGCCCACGATAACAGGATCAGGGAAAGACTAGATATCTGAAACATGTATCTGCTCCAATAGATCACACACTAAACCAGTGTTGACCTACTAACAGAAAAGCCTAAAACATAGCATAGGACTTCCCTGTAATGTCTTGACTCAGGTTTCCATAAGACTTGAGTTCCACATTTCCACTCCCTCTCCTTCTGTTGCACCAATGTCTCTGCCAATGGCAGCTCTCGAGTTGATCCTGGGTGAGCGGGACTCGCATCTTCACTTGAGTATTTCAGACCAGGTTGCTGCCTGGGTTCCGCCAAATATGGCCTGTCTGAGCTCTCACTCTTCTCCCTGAGAGGGCCTTGGTGGAAGTCACCTTTGACATTTCTAAGCTGCTTTACCTTCTCTTTCTCAGAGTCCTCTAACAAGGATTTCTGGAATATATCCTGCCCTTTCCAAGATGATCACATTACTATGCTGTGTGACTCCCAATCCAATGTGACTATTTTCTCTTTCTGTGAGGTGTTTCCAGTCTTTATGTTATAACATCTAGAGTGTTTGCTTCTCCTTGTGTCGCAACACTTCTTGCTCCCTGTTGGAGTGTTACCTCGCTCCTGATCAGTTTTAGGATGTCCTGGTTCTTCAGCTATATAATTCAAGCTCCTGGCATTTCCTGTATCTCCTGAAGTCTCCTGTCCTTGGGTTTTTACTGTTACCTAGAGCCTTACTGTCAACAATTATATTTCTGAAGCCCGCTTATGAGTGTAAGAGGATCATATTGTCCTCAACCCAGATTTTCAGTCTGGAGAGTAATTCATATGAAAACATTTTTGGGCTGTTATCCTACATGCTTTATGTGTAGAAGTTGATAGTATCATATTGGCCACCTTTCCTGTGTAAGGATACTAATATTGCTCCTAGTGAAATGGAAATACCATGAGCTCGATTTAAAATGTTGTTGCTCACAAAATTGATGTATCTGCACCCATTTAATGAACTCAGATCAATAATAGTCATCCAAATTGCCCACAATTCAATTTTTGTTATAAGATGCATATCTACAGCGAGATCCACTTTACAGAGTAAACCAATGACATAAACAGTCTAAATCTAAAAATGGCAAATATTTAAAAACATAATATTTCACTAACTGGGTTAAATAAAAATTGCATGGCATACTTTGCAGAGTGCACTCCATCTTTCAGAAAAAATGGTTTTAACAAACATAGATGATTGCTGTACAATACAGGGCACACAGAAAGAATATGCTCTAATGTTTGTACAGAAATCTTTCAGTGGTTATACAGTCTAAATTCAGGAGTCTCTTCCATCCATGCACCTGAAATAACATTTAATGGCATCATATTTAATCGGATCAATAAAAAAAAATGCACACCATGTTACAGCTTCCACCTTAAATATGGTTGAGGAGAAGTCCCAGAGCATGTAGAGACAATTACCTCCAACTTCCTTTTTATTCTCCAGGCATGCATATCTAGATCCCTTGAGGTGATCTTAATACTATGTTTTAAAGAGACCTTCAGTGCTGGTCGAGACATTGCCATTAGCTCACCCTTGTCCACGTTGTAGTGTTTTACTACAGTTCTTAAGAAACAAGTTGGAAGTCCTACTCAGGTCGAACACTTCAGTTTGTAGTAAGCTTCTAAAATGATTCCTTTTGCTAAGCAAGAGACTGAGACTGTGGCCTCAGCAAAGGACGGCAGCCAACCCCTTAACATAAATGCTCAGGAGCCCAATTCTAAACATAAGGATTCAGCCGATTCAAGGGTATTTACATGAAACAATTTGTGGAGAGTTTTCCACACTATTTAATGGAGAAAACGCCAATATTTTACATCCATTGTTTCAATTATATACAGTAACATTGAAGAAATATTTACATTATAAACGGACACTAAATGATTGAAGTGTCTGCAGCCTACTGCCCTCTACATTGTCAAGAGTGCTTTCATATGTACCATCACTTTCCGAGATATATGCACAATGTGTTCTTTCCCAGAAAGATTGACAGAAAATATTTTGCTCAAGTATGGATATGAGTTCACACATTCTAATTCCTGAGTGCCTGATTGGGACTTGTAGCTTTTTCTTTTTCTTCCTTCTTAGCCAAGAAAGATCATCACTCTACTCTGATCGATACAAATTTTTAAATAGCGACTATCAGGGAACTACCGCAAACAGTCCAGATCGCTCTGAAGTCCCTCGTTGTTAGATCCAAGATCACACTGTCATCCGCATAAAGCAGTAAAATGATATGACGGTGACCTAACTTCAGGGCATCCGAGGCAGCCAAAGTCAATGGTAAATCAAAAATATACAGAATAAAGAGGGTAATAAGCAGTCTTGTTCAAGACCGTTGTTCATCAAAATTGTAGATGATAATCCACAGTCACTCCCAAGAAATACATGACACCAGATGGAAATATAAAGTGTGACAATGAGGTTAAGCAGGTGAACAAGGATTTTTTCAATTCTGAGCTTGTGCCAGAGGGTGGGACAGATATATGATCAAAAGACATAGAGAAATCAATAAATGAGACAGAACGGCATATTACATGCCACCACATATTTCTCCCATGTCAGTTGGATGGCTGTAAGGTTATCTACAATAGAACTGTTATGCTTAAAACCAGCCTGCTCCAATGGAATTATGTTATTGGCCTCCACCCATTCTTGATGATGGATTAGCAAAGTCTTCACAAAAATATTTTCTATTGAGTTAAGAAGTGATAATTGCCTATAATCATTATGGAGGGCTGTACAGCCCTTCTTTTGTAGGGGTAAGATAATACTACCCCTCCAGGAGGAAGGCACTGAATTAGATTTACAACAATAGCTAAAAAGGGCTGTCAAATAATCTGACCACAAAACAACTCTAATTTTATAATAGCTATAGGAGTTTGGTCAGGGCCCCTAGCACCTTATGGTCTTGCACTACATATGACCTCTTTGATCTGGTCCCTCAAGGGGCTTACTAACTCTCCCCTTTTGGGGGGTAACCACCAAGGGTAGGAAATCCTTATCAGCTAGATGGTTGGCTGAATAAAGATTTGAAATATACAAGGAACATTCAATACTTGGGATTGGGCTAAGTAATTTCCCAAATGTCCCACTTGAAATATATTGGGATAAAAGGACAATGTTATGAAAGTAAGGTGAGAATGGAAAATGTGGAACGCAAACAATGCATTCTTTAAACAGGTGATAACAAGAAAAAAGTAGAAAATTGCTGAACCTAAGCGTTAGTTTTACAAAGAAATTACATTTAGAAAACAATGAGGAAGATTATATGAAATAAAGGGATGGGCTTCGTTTTCTTTGTAGCACCAATTTGTAAAGCATACTCTCAAAATCATTTCAATATCCTGTTCAAACTGGCCGTTGTCCATGTTTCAGCTTAGGCAAAGCTGATTCAATCTCTCCTCCTTCCAAAATCTAACAAAGAAACAACATTCAGTAGGATAATCAAACAATATTTTATTCAGGGGCCTAGAGATAACTTAGTTAGTGTAATGTTGTCTATAAATGTATCATGAATATACCTTTAAGGCATAATCTTATAAACTTTCAGATGATTAGCATCAGTTGTATTACGGTGCATTTATTACATAGTCAGGCCGCAGCACATTAACTGACCACATGTAACTTCAAGCCTTCCAAAAATGACTCCTAACCATCTGCTCCATCCAAATTCCCTTGACAAACCAGTTTCATGACTGTAAGAAGAGTTTATGACCCTCATTAATTATAGGCCAAGAGTACAGTGTTGTCATTTGATTGTGGGACTAACTAGGGTGGTGCAAATTCATATTAAGTGTTAGTTAGAATTCAAAAGTCAATTTACGAATTCTGTTCACAAGCTCAAGGCAGCAAATTGTGTAATCAATTGGTTTACAGTATTCAATATGCAGTTTTATGAGTCATCTACAATTTGTCTTCAATTTTGACTCAAAATTAAGTTCAAGGTCAAGGTCAAAGATATGTTTATTTAGATCATAATCTTTAAACAATACAAAACAATTAGTATACTTTAAAATTAGTTCACATCAACAATCTCATAAACAATTTTGCCAATTAAATATTCATACCAAATTAAAACCAGATTAAACTCCTCTCGACCTATATGCATGTCAGTTAATAGATAAAACTCACTTCTTTATTGGTGGGTCTACTCCCTACAATATTATAAAACCGGTTCTAGACAAGATATTAAAATATTTCGTTATAAAATTCTAAAAATTAGTTCTAATTTATTATAAAACTCTGAACTGCCTTTATGAACTTCCCCAAAGCGATTGCAATTTCTATGTTGGGCATTTCTGTGATAATATCGATCGCTTGTGCCCGGTTTCTTATGCCATATTTTACAAATATTGGGCGTAACCAAAGTTTGCGTTGCTCTAGGATAGTTAAACGGTCCAGCAGAATATGCACTGAGTCTGCTTTTGTTCCCAGGTTACATTTACAGCACCCTCTGGGATCGAGCATTTTATTTTTTATTCCTTTATTTATTAGCCATGGGTTAATCCCAGTGCGGAACCTTAAGATCTCCTGTCTATACCATGGGTTTGGTAAGATATCCAAATAGGGGAACCAATTTTCATTTGCCCAGGAGTTCATCATAAACTTTACTGATTTTTTCTTACTAAGGTATTCCTTGTCTGCCCTTTTTGAGACTTCTTGACCATTGTACTTTAACTCTTTTTTTGTGCATTCTATCTTGAGTGACGCTCGACATAAGACCACTTTTATATTCTCAGCGGCCTGTACCACTTTCTTACTACACCTTTTTTCCCAACTTAAATTACTTTGTTGAATCTCGTTACGACACCAATGTGCAATTTTTTGTCCATTATCATTCTCCAGGCGTTTCCAAAATCTAATCGCTGCTACTTGTACTTGTACTCCCCACGCCATTGTTCCTATTTCTAATCTTAATGCTTGGATCATTGCTGATGGGGGCAGTGATAAAAGATTTTTCAGGCATTTTCCTTCCTCCAGGTCCCAGAAATCTTTACCGCTCAAATAAATGATTTCTGCTCCGTAGAGTACTTGTGATGGTATCATTGCATTGAAGGCCTTGAATAAAGGACGATGGGACATATCCCCGTAGTCACGATTAAACATTTTTAGCCCGGCAATTGTTGTAAGTGCCTTCGCTTTTTGGGCTTCTAGGTGTGTGTGCCAGTTTAATGTTTTATCGAACCACACACCTAGGTAACGGTATTCATTTACCGATTCTAATTTTAGGTCACCTAAAAACCAATTAAACTTAATCGCTTTTTTCCAGAAGCATAACATTTTCGTCTTATCTAGGTTTACCGTTAAAAACTTCTTTTAACAATATTCCTTAAAAAATTTCAGCTTTCTTTGAAGGCCTATTTCCGTCTGATCTACTCTTACCAGGTCATCCGCATATAAAAGGCACGGTACCTTTTTGCCATTCATCCTGGGGCTTGCACTACCCTCCACTTCTAAGCCCTCAGGTAGGTCAGATAGAAATATGGAAAATAACTGGGGGGCGAGTACACAGCCCTGTAAGTTGAAAAGTTATCATTTCCTTTTGCTAGAAAGTAAACCACATTGTTGCAAAGAATCCCATAATGAAGCAGAATTGAATAGTGTCCACTTACCGCTATGGTGTTATATGTATGAAGAGAACACACATTACTGAAGGCATGCATGGGCCATAGTGGAAAAAGCGTTATTCACATTATCAGGTTATGTGCTCTGAGACACTGTGCACAGCCTCTCACTAAGTGCTTGTGTAGCTTGTACCACCTTGGTGTCAATGTACTAATAATGACCAGAAGGAGTGCTCCGCCATCTGCCTGGTGTTCCAGGTGCAATTGATGTGGAATTGTGGAATAAGGGGCTGGTTGAAAGATGTCAAACTGGAGCTTCTTAATCTTTTACCCTGACCTTGTGAATACTCTGATTTTCAGAAAAGGGATGTAGATAAGCTTTATACCCGCTCCTCCAAAATGATTGTTTGCCCAAAAGATGCTAAGAGAGGTTCCCAATTCAAGATAAAGCAAAGTCGTTTTTTGCGCTGTCAGTTCCTGCTAGTACCACAAATAGGAAAACATGTCCAAGTGAAGAATCCTATTGGTCGTTTTGTTTTTCATCCCCAGCATTGCCCAGTTTTTAACATTTTTCTTCCAGATTTTTGCACTATGCATTTCAAATTTTTTACTGGATTCTACTCCTGAATAACATTGTCATTTCCTGGTGTCAGAAAGCATGTGCTCTCTGCAGTACTACTCTTTATCTTTAATCAAGTTTGCCAAGGAGTTCTTTTTCCCCTTGTGTGTTTTGATGCTTGCTCAGACTCTCTTAAGGAGATACACATCACTTTTTACATGTACTATTCTGCGCAAGGGGGCATGATGGGTTACTGGGAGGAATGACCCTTTTCTCAGGCAATCAAGAAAGGGACTCTCATTATTGTTCAGTCCTTAACATATAGGTCCTAACATGTACTACATACCATTCATAATATGCAGAATGTAGATGTAAAAAGATGCCAACATGACAGATGGTAATTAAAATACCAAGTCTTAGTGCATTAAATGTATGACATGGCCAGAACAAAAAAACGTGATTGGCCATACTTCAAAGGAAATCTATTGTTCTGTACACTATGGTACTCATTACAATGCCGATCAGACGAGAGTCTGTCCGGCACTGTGTCGGGAACGGGAACGCTGGACAAGGAGTCAGCAGTCCCGCTTCCTTAATTAGGATGCGACCGCCATCACGACGGTTGGAAAGTGCATATTTCCTATTGCGGCTTGTGGTGTGAGCTGCAGCACAAGCCGCAAAAGGAAAATTACATTTTTAAAACATCCATGCACCGTGTGGCAGGCATGGTGCCTGTCACACAATGCATGGATGTTTTGGGGGCACCGCAGGTGCCCTCTAGGCCTCATTGCAGAGGCCACGGTGGGACGGGGCCCTGCTTGGGGCCCCCATGTCCATTTCCAACAGCCTTTCTATAGCAGTTGTACCACCATATAAAGGCTGTAGAAAAAGTGCATCATAATCCCCACGGTGGTGCCTGAGTGACTCTGCCTTCATTTAGGGATTACGATCTGCCCTCACCTCGACGGGATCCTTGAGGCTGTCAGGAGTGTAACAGATTCCCACCACAGGCATTGGTTGACTGCCTGCATCCTAATATGGCAGTCGGACTTATGCCTCAGATGTTGGGTGGACCGCCAATGATGAGCTGTCGGATGGCCCTCTGCCCGACTTCGTAATGGGGCCCTATGTGCGACCGGAATTCCAAATATAACATCATGCATTTTATTCTTCAACCACAACTGGTGTCCAATTTATCCAGAAAATTAAAAGATAAATTAGTCCATTTTTGAATGAAGTTTAAAGCTAGTTGAAAACACTCCACAAAGAAGCAGCCGGGTGAGGACTCCAGCCCCCAGGAAGCCCAGGGAACAGCCGCAGCCGAGTCATCTCTTTAGCGCCAGGAGGCGCTTATTGCCAGCTCAGGAGCCCCGCTGCTCGGGACTCCACACAAAAGCATCTGGGTGAGGACTCCAGCCCCCAGACAGCCCAGGGAATGACCGCAGCCGCGTCATTGCTTTCGCACCAGGAGGCGCTTATTGCCAGCTCAGGAGCCCCGCTGGGTGGGCCCGTACTTGTCCGTCATTGCCAGGAAGAGGCAGGGCAGGGACACCCCCTTTGATCCGTGGGCAGCTAAACCGTGAGTTACAAACTATCCTGACTTTGACTTTGCCCTTCCCCGGCTGCTATTTGGTCCTGGCCCTTTGGCTTCTTTGGGTTGATTGGTGCCTGCCTGCTGTCCAACGCCTGTTTTATTTTAGAAACCATAAAGGGTTGACTTTCCATCGAGTGTATTAGTGACATACAATTGACTCCCAGTCCTAATAGTTGCTGTTGGACACTGCAAGTGTCATCTCCAGGCTGTATGTTGGGTATAACAGTTTAAATATCTGGCAAAAGGTTCCAAGGGAGTGAGTTTGGCAGTGCATTAGATTTAGATTTAGTATACGTAAGGTCCCACGAATCACTACGGGGAAAAGGAAATCCAGGGACTTCGAAAGTGGGGATGGAGGGGTGCAACCGAAAACTAACAAAACCTATAAAGTTCATAAGTTGGCAGGAGGTAACTGTGTTCTTGAGCGCATAGATTACCTCCTTGTTGAGTGCGAAGACATTTTAGTACCGTCAGCCGATTTACCCACGACCCCTTGTTCCCCTTGCTCACTTAAGCACTCCAGTAGCGCAAAGTCCTGTCAGTCAAAACGCAGCCCATCGATGTTCAGGAAGCCTAAAAAACATAGCGCAAAAAACTGTTCTCCCAACCGTACATTAGTGTCTTACATTCCAAGCACTGTTGCTGAAGAGGTAGAGGAGGTGACAAGTTCTCAACTCCCTTTTAGGACTTTAGACAACACTACAGCTCCTACAAGCTTAGCCACTGATCTTACCCTTTCCAGTAGGTTTCTCCCACTCCAGCATATGCACAAGCCCCCTGTGGTAGTGGAGTGAGGTGAGTCTCACAGCTTAGATGATGGGAGTGAGGAATTGAGAGTCGACCCAGGGCCTCTAGGCACCCCAGCACCATCCTCAAGCGAGTTTGTCACTAATGACCAGGTCCTAAAGGGTCCGGATACCCTGAAGATTATAGTTGATCTGAGGTCCGCGGTAGACTTTCTAAAAAAGGCAGTCCAAGAGCTAACAGAGCAAATCAATTTATTAATAAACAAGTGTCACTGAAATCCAACCAATAAAGCAGCCTCCCGTAAAATCCCTGACTCGTACTACTACTCTTGACAGTCCGACAGCTTCTACTCCAGGATTGGCTGTAAACCCCACTCACAAGAATCCCTCCGACCATATGCCTCGGAACACTACATCTTACACTGACACTGTCCGCTGTCGTACACCAGGCTGGTTACCAGCTAGCGGCCCCCATTCTTTCCCCCCACCGATGATCATTTCCATTGAGATTTACTTGGTAGGCGTGTCAAACCGCAAGGGCCCCCCAAGAGCCTTTACATGACCAACGTCCCCAGGTTGTTGTCACCCACGAGTCAAGAAAAAAGGACTCCCTTACTAATAAATGCATACACTGGATACGTCATGTCATTCAATAATCAACCTTCAAATCCCTCATATACAACCTATGACTCCCTGCTACTAAAGGTTCAAAGGAACGAGAGGGATCTACATTTGCACCCTCCCATACGTAATATATACCACAAAAAAAAGCAAATGAGACATAAGAAAGAGACGTTCACACTTGGTAAATGTCCTTATCCAGGGGTCCCTCTAAGTCCCTATATGGCCTATATTCTGAAAAGGACCAAAAATATTAAAGAATATCTATTCTAGTTTCTACTCCATTTCAGCAAATTGAAAGGAATTGCCTCCCCACCGGGTGTCATGCTTCACCATTGGCCTTCCTTGCTTGCCAAAGAATCCTATAATGTGAGCAGGCTTCCTATATTCATAGGGGGGCCCTCTATGGATGAAGCCCACTAATGGAACTACCTTTAATCTTTCAAGAAGGCAACAAGATGATTAAAATGAAAGGGGATGCCTAGGAGTGATTATCACTCCTGTATCTAAATGGTCAACATGTTTCAGCCGATGGCCCCATCCAGGGTCCATGGCTTTCATCAGGACCAAGGATACTTATTTTACTTCACTGTTCGTATAAGCATACTAGGCACACAGTAGACATACACACATTATACCGAAATGTTATTCTTCCTGCTGGATACAGAAACACTCCTTCAGTGTGCATAAAGAGGTCCTGAACGAAAATACAAACAGAATTTCACAGTGAGAGACAAATAAGGACAAACATAGAATAAAAAACATGAAGACAATGCTTCTTGTTGTACGCTGCATTCCAGCTGTTCATGAAAACTCATGTTGCACTCATGGTAGGTGGCAGTGCACTCCACTGCAAACTGGAGATAAGTTTGAAAAATAATGAAAAATAATACCAGGCATGCATGCATATATCACACACTGTACATTGCAACACATATCCTAAGGTAAACTTGGGCAGACCTCATAGAGGAGTACATTGAGGGTGGCCTTGTAGTAACACACTAAATGAGTCCAAGATAAATAGGTATTAGCGATTTACTTCACATCAAACAGTGAAAGAACCCAAATGGTAAGTAACCATACTGAAGTATCCAATAGACACTTACTTCATCAAAGGTTATATAGTGCCTGTTCACCTGGTAACATGTCTCTCTCCTCAGTTGGAGGAGTAGAATGCATTAATGCAGTTACTGTTGGCTGTACATGACAGGCCTGTAATACGCGTCATGGCATGATCACATGGTGTGTGAGGCTCTAGGAAATGTAGTCCCACATACCCTCTGACTGCTGAGAGATATTGACAAACAAATCGGAGCATCCAATGCATCATGGCACAGTCACATACCAGGGACCTAGATGACTCTGATGATTAATAGGCCCCCTAGAAAGTCTATGTGATTTGTAGCCATAGAATCTCATCATTCAATCTTTTAGTATGAGTTTTTAACTGTTACACCCACTGTGGCTCCCTATTGAGCAACATCCACACTGTGTTGCCCTGCTGGTGTATAAACATCTTCCCTAGTACTAACCTACTAATGTCGTCTTTAGTATGTTTAGCCTCTTAAAATCCTTCATAGGACCTAACCTCTACCCATCCATGGACCCCAAAAAAAACTCAACATCCCTATACTTTACCCACCCCTGAACCCTAAAAACCCTCATCGCCCCTAAACGCTGCCGGCCCTAAACCCAACCCATTACTGACCCCTAAAATCCCTTCATCACCCCTAAAGATCACAAATTTGATCTAATTTTAGATTTGTTCTCAAAATTATCTTTTCTTTAAAATATTTCCTTTAATGATTGATTTATTTCTATTTCCTTAAAATTGTCTTTCCTTAAAATTGGCTTCTCGTGATTTGGTTACTTCCAATGTGATTTGTCAGTTTTCCCTATTCCATTTATAATTAAGTCTCCCTGCATCTACCTCTGGAGGATGGAGTCCTACCTTTTAGAAAAGCCATGGATTTTGAAAAAGCTGGGTAGCGAGTACACTGTTCATTTTATGGATTACATTCAGTTCCAAGAGGCTTCTGTTTTAGTGCGCTCTATAAATACAATTAACATAAAATACCACAGGGAATTCCATTCATGGATGAGATTGGCTTATTCACCAGTTTTTTCAATTCTGAGACAAACCTCAGTCTATCTCTTTACTTGTTTCTGCAAGAAGTTTTAGAAATCAATTTTAGAACAAGTGAAATGTTCAATTAGGCTTTCTAATGCTATCGTCTGTCTAATGTCATAGAGATTCTCTTGGGAAATACAAGGTCATTCCTAACAACATGAAGCATTATCATGTGTGCATGCTCTTTTCAAAAACAGCAAGCAAAAAAGGGTAAAACTGATTCCATTTAATTCCATGTAAACCAGACTTTGTTACAATTAAATGAGAAAACTCCGGATTTTATAAATACTAGCATCTTCAATATGCAGCAGTAAGCAACCGACCCACATATCTCCAAAAATCTAAAAATTTCTTAAACCAGAGCACATCTCTGACATTTATCAATACCAAAGAATGCAAAATGAAGAACCTAAGGTGCAGAATAGTTGTAGATGTTAAGAGGGAAACACATTAACTAATGTGATACATAGGACATGAGGAGTTGTTATATATAAAAATATTAGAAAGAAGTACAATGATTCATTACATCTTCCAAGTTTATGATTTTGATAAAATCTAAACTATAGTTAGAGAAAGGACACAGCTTAGGTAAAGAAGGAATGGGCAAATATGACTGGTGTCTTCAACAAAGGAGCATTATCTTCGGATGAAAGAAACGCTGGAGGTAGGACCCCACAAAAAGGTAGGAACTGGAGCAGAGTCTTTGGTTGGAGGCCATTCCGTAGTCCTTCATGTTGTCTTAGAAACTAATAACGAAATAAGCAAATGCCAGTTGGACCACCGCAAGAGAAAGTAATTGCTCATTAGTAGGAAAAACAAGTTTTGCATCCAATGAACTGTTAGAAAAGATGTAAACTTCACACTAAGACAAAATGAAAGAGTAAATGTTGGCACAAAATCACATTTGATAGTGTCCCAAAATAAATACTTAACATAGAAAAGTGAACAAAATCTAAACAAAATTTCAAATTAATAATTAATTTTTTTTTAAAGTAAATTGTTTTTACTTCCATATTTGGTAGAACTGGAATGCTAAATTCTGTACACTCATTTTGAACAACAATCGTGAATTTGGCATGGAAAAGAAACCATTCGGTATGGACAAATAGCTCATGATATGAGTTGACCATGGGAGAGCAACTTAACACTTTATAACACTTGGAAATTGAATTAAACAGAAGGATACCAGTTGTTTATGAAAACTTGCATTTTGACCATATCATAATTTCAAAAAGCATTCATAAGAAAAATTTAAAAACAAAACAATGGCTGAAGAGTATTAAACAACATTTAAAAAAAAAGATAACATTCATAATAACATTGTGCTAATTTGAAGGCAGTGCACACTTTATTAGATATCAATAGTACCAATGGCATAATGTTATAGAAAATTAGTACAGGTAGGTGAAAAGGCAAAACATTGTATTTTGACTACACTGTGCAAGTCCATTGGCCATAAACATACGGACTGAGCATAACTTGGACTAGCACCATGCCCTGCAGCCTAATATCACTATCCAATAACTTACATTCTTATTGTTCATGATAGAACTAAAGTGTTTGTAAAAACACAGAATTTCACAGAATTAAAGGTTGAACGTAGGTTTTGTCTCCCTCTGTTCATAGGGCATTAACATTTATTCATAAGATCCAAAAACACTCTCTTAAAACATCAAAAGTTGAAATGACATTATAGTTGCAAAATAAAATCTAAAAATCTGTGAAATTTGCCAGCTATGGTACGCAAGGCATGAGACAACTCATACACCTGCCTTGTACTGCTCACATCTGCACACATGACATCAATGAGGAAATCTTAAATTCATCATTCATGAGATCACTGATAGACTCTCAAATAACATCATTGATGACATCACATATGGCAACAACAATAACATCATGAATAACACTACATCATGAAACCAATCTACGTTATAACATCAATAAAGAATCCTTACAGCTGCAATTTGAAAGCTAATATCTTCCCACACAAGCCACTTCTATATGGTGAACTTGCATGATATGTGTATGTAAGTTTTGAGAACAATGTATCCATCAACCACTCTACAACTCCCCTTTTTAACTGTAGTATCCCCAAAGCTCTAAATTATGCTATCACTCTGCATGGTGTGGTATACACATAATTTAATTGTGTCAGTTCCATATTACGTAAGCAGAATATCCTTCAACTGCACTTTGAGGTATTACCCATTCCCCTAAAACTTTGTGAAA
Source organism: Triturus cristatus (assembly GCF_964204655.1). Classification (NCBI taxonomy): domain Eukaryota; kingdom Metazoa; phylum Chordata; class Amphibia; order Caudata; family Salamandridae; genus Triturus; species Triturus cristatus. Next base: position 469,112,197 of record NC_140593.1, on the reverse strand, counting down.
AAGGCATTGGGTTTTATACACTTCCTTGAAGATATAAAGTGTCGGGAATAATCTATTCCTTGTTCTCTCTTCTCTGTACACTCTGCATCATTCATTCTTATTGTTCCTAACGGGGCCAGCTCACAAACTGTATTTTGTTGTACATTTAGTAGTTTGTGAATCGTGTCCTTTTGAAGCTTAGTCACAAACTGCATTTTCTAGTACAATAGCACTACTAATGTAGTACGGATGCTGTTAGTTAGCCTCTGTGAATATGTGTAAGCCTCCATCTCGCCTATCTTTATAGTGAATAGATCTGAGCCTCAACTGCAGCAATTTTCTCACACATAGGTTTACATTTCAGTAGTAACTGTGGGAGGGATGGGGGAGTGGCTGGAAAATGGGGAATACTTATGAGTGAAAGGGTATAGACAAAGAGGAGTATGGAAAGGGATAGGAGAGGTTTAGGCAGGGACGTGCACCCAACCACAGAAGATTAAGCCTATCCACAAACTGCACTTCTATAGTTACTACAACCAAAACGTAAACATTGCAAATGTACTCTGGCCCACCACCCATGGCCACTCACAGGTACTGAAACTCTGCTTAATCGAAAATAATAATGGCCATAAATGGGACAAAGCTATTGCCTCCTCTGAGGCTAGGGGTCATAAAGGAAGTGTCAGGAGAAGCAGGGAGCAAGTTAGAGGTTTCAGTTGCATATAACATCAATCATACTGAAATAAGATTTTTAAAGACTTTGTGGTCCTGATTCACTTACATTTTTAACTAAGTCTACACTTTTGAGTTTTTTAGTAAGTTGAGTACTTTTTGTTATTCACAAACTACAAGTGTAAGTTGCCACTAGTAAGATAAAGAAAAAATTAGCAAGTGTCAACTACTGGTACTGCAATGCCCTCCATGAAAAATACTGAAAGTAGGATCTAACATAAAACCCCATAGGTAATAATAGTGAAATAAATAAAATAGTTAAAATAATAAATAATTATAACTTAATGTTTAAAAGTGTATAAAACAGTACATATTTATTATTTAATTCCAAAGTATTTTAATAATGTATTTTGAATTAAATAATATCGCAACAATAAAGATATTTAAAATAGTTACATTAATTTTAAATAATTTTTTAGATCACTTTTCATAATTATTAATGCGCGTTATTTTTTCCGTTCAGAAACATAGTGTAATTTAATTCATTATATGTCCATTAATTATAGTTTTAATTCAACTTTAGTTTATTAGTGGTGTAGCATTTTTGTATTTTGTTCTTGATTTAAATTAAATATATACAATTACTTTAGATTAATATTAGGCCTGGGCGGTAAATTCCGTTCCGCTCGCGGAATTTGGGGAATTTGGGTAATTTTTAAGGGTGGGCGGCAAATTCCGTTCTGCTCGTGGAACTTGCGAAATTTCGGCATTTCCGCATTCAGCGCGGAACGCAAATATGTCAAAACTTCTGCAATCAGCGGCGGAACGGAATTTGGGGGCATGCATGAGGTAATTAAACCTCACCAGGAAGTGACCAGGAGGCTGCTTTCTCCTCATCTGCTGCTCTGATCGGCATCTGACCCTTTATAAACAGGAGGCAGAGGCATGTGAACTCGCATTAAAGCCCCGCTCGTTTGGCCATGCCCCACACACACTATCGGTATGCACCAGCGTCTTCTCACCACACACATACATGGTCACTGAAGACAACTCTTTTGGCCCTTTATGCAGCTGTAGTGTAGGAAAAGCACTATACATCTACCCAACGAGGTCTGGCATGATGCTCCAGTCACAAAAGCGCCATCCCCGTGTAGTTCTTGTGACCAGGAGGCTGCTTTCTCCTCATCTGCTGCTCTGATTGGCCTGAGTCCTTTAGCTGGTTCGCAGTAACGAGTTACTGCATGCACTGTAGACACCGTCATTTCCTTAAAAAGAAGCACACAGTTTCATTCTTCGGTGTTCTGTGGCACCCATGATGTTATACCGCACAAAGGCACTTCCTTACAGTAGCACACCAGCACATGTTTCATCAGCCCTTAATTACAATCCTACTACAGTTTTGCAGTTTGTTGCTGCAAGCAGCGGTCATGAAAACCCACTGATATTGTCTAGAATTGTAGCCCTGCCTAATTTTACCACACAAAATAGTTGAGATAAAAACCACCCTGTTATTTTTCACTCAGGAAATGCTAAATTACGAGGCTGTGGCCCATCTGTGTTTGTTTAAATAAAAGTGTGATTGCGATACCTCCTACAGCCCTTTTCCTTCCAATGACAAAGGATAAAACGCCGTCGTGGCTGGATGTTAGCCGGCGAGTACTAGCTGACTCGGAGATTTATTGTTTGACATCAGGCATGTGATGAAGAACTCGCATTGAAGCCCTGCCCGTTTGGCCATGCCCCACACACACTATCGGTATGCACCGTCTTCCCGCCATTTCCCCACTATGATGAACAGCTCATTCTAGGGACCTCGGCGCCATTTGGCGCGGTGGCAAACTTACACACATACATGGTCACTGGAGACAACTCTTCTGGCCCTTTACGCAGCTGTAGTGTAGGGAAAAACTAAGCACTATACATCTACCCAACGAGGTAGCACTTACTAATGTTGTAATCTATGCTGGCTAATCTACTGGCTAATCAGCGATCAGCCAGTAGATTAGCCTGCATAGACCAAAAGGCGCAGCAAAATCTCCGCGAGCACGCAAAATCTCTGCGTTTTCGTTGAGATTTTGTGCCGCTTCGTGGAAGTTTGCAGAAGGCACTTCCGCAAATTCTGCCCACCCCTAGTAATTTTGCGTTCCGTGGAGAAAGCGGAATCGCCAAAAATTCGCAGACATTTTTTACCATTTCGCAGAGCTTTGCGTAGCGCAACTACACAAATTCCACCCACCCCTAATTAATATGCATCATGAAAATACTTCACAATGCGGATATCTCCCCCTGAATATTATATTTTTAAAATTCAAAATAGTTTATTAAAATATTTTATAATAAATATGTACTATTTTTATATTTGCAGTACCAGTGGTTGACCATGTGTAGTGCTGGACTCACTACTGGACTCACTATGTTTTTTTTTAGAAGTGCCTAAGGTGCTAAATTATATAATAGCGGTTACAATACTCTGTTGGGAGAGAGTATACTTTCCGCCAACATAAAGGTCTGCCCACACAATTTATACGCAGGCAGAACTTTGGTATAACCACAGTGCAGACTACTCTGTCTTTATCATGGGTACACCCCTTCAACAGCCCAATGGAGTAAGGGCCATCAAAGGTTAACCTCTATGTCCGCACAACTAATTCAGATGGGCAAACATACAAGTCAGTTTTCAGTGCCGGTCACTGCCAGGAAAGCCCTGACAGAAAGGGGCAGAGAACACTCTCTAACTCCCATGGTGAGGGGGCATTGTTTTTATATTTTTGAAAAGAAAATCCTTTTTGAAAATAAAAAAAAAGTATATTTTGATGGTCGGCTCCATCATGTTGATAAAGCAGTGTGTCTAACATGAAAAAGTATTGACAAGAACTGCTGTGACACCAGTCCCTGGAAATGTTTCAGAAAAGTTTGTTGGCTTTGAGGTCTTAGGGCCTACATCAGGACAATGGAGTAATTTACTCTGTTGCCCTGACTTAACTCTACCTGCCAAACTATAAATCTGGCAGTTACACTCAGAGTTTGTGACTACTGTAAAGTAGTAAACTCACTAAAAAGTGTAAATTACCTTTGTGAATCAGGTCCATATTATACATTTAAAATACAGAAATAAATTATTTAACATTAAAATGGAACCGTTTTTAAAAAAATTAAGAAACTTTTCTAATGTCCCTATACTTCAACATATAGAGATCTACGCCTGATTGCGGTGCTCTCTGCCAAGTTTGCAGAACGTCAAATATTGTCAGAAAGTCACAGCTGGTAGTAACTTTAGAGTTGGATTTGACGTGATTACTGACACTCAAAAGTGTAAAAGTAAACTTACATGTGTAGTTTACTCATGTGTAAGTTTATCTTTGTGAATAGGCCACTTAGTAGGAATGGAGGAAACAATAAGCAAAGTTTGAGACTCATCCACAGGAAAGATTTTCAGAAATTCAAGGAAGATGTAATGGAAGATAACAGAATCCTAAAAAGGAGAATATGTAAAAGACACATGATGGAGCCTTGAGGACCTTGAAAGTGAACAGGAGAAGGAACTAACATTAACCCTTCATGGACAATGAGAAAGTGTGAGGAAGTTCTTTTTCAGTCACCTTCAACTAAACCTCAAAATTGATCGGATATTGCTCAGTTGATATGTTTCGGCCAGGTTCATAAGCAATATCTCCAATTACATTAATTCTAATTATTTTTGTCTAGTTCTCATTACTATGATAGCCAGCAAAGTATCCAAGCTCTCACAATGCTCATTATTATAGGATATGCGTCAACTGAATATTATATTTCATTACTGTACAATGTTATATTAAAAGAGCAGTAAGATTTAATGATTTGCCTCCCTCCTCCTCTTACTAAGATATAAATGTAGCACCTATATAAGGCACCACCCTCTATGACAATTACCTCATCCCACATCACTTTAAACACTGTACATGATGTTGTTTTGTAAAATAATAGATGGAGATGTCTCACTCAACTGTAGCAAACAAAGAAAAGTCTGGATGTATCTTTGTTAGGCATATTTGCAGCACTTAAGTGAGTAAATGGTCACTGACAATTCCAATTAATTAATCCTATAGCTTCAAATGATGTACTACAGGGCCTCCACTGTGCTTTCTAAGGACAAGGTTACAAAAATAAAAAATGCAAACAAAAAGAAAATACTTAACATTTTTAAGAGCTAACCAGGGCATAGCCTGATAAAATACTGACACCTCTGTATTCCACAGTTTGCACAGGTGTCTGCATTATAAGTATGTCAGAAAAATAAAACAGATGGATTTTCACCTCATAACTTTCAGCAGCTCAGACTGGAATAAAAGAGAACACCGCAATGTTGTGTGGCAAGCACCACAACTTTCATGGTATGCCAAGTTTGGAGGGTATAAGTCATGAATGCCATCATTTAACCTATCTGATAAATAACAGACCCCATGGTAACATTAACCATATGCGATAAATAATATTACTATTTTGAAGAACTCATAATTGAGGCCTTTGACTTTAATGTACTGAGTTCTTTTGTGTGCATGGCATTAGAGGCATCATTAATTGAGTCATTAAAATTTCATCTAGCTACCAGAAATGCTGTTCACTCAAATCATATGGATGTACAGAATTCCATCTTGATAAAATGTTGAATCATGTGCACAAATACACATTGATTTCAAATGTAAGCTATTTGTAGACATTCCACAAGTTATACTAATTGGTAAAGGAATGTTGTGTCTCAAAATGACAAATTTATAAAGATATAATTATATCTACTAGAAATTGTTTGACTCTACAAATTAGATTTTAATCCAATAAATTATAACCTAACCTCCCAGAGTTTCCCAGGGAAACATAGCAGTCTGTCTATAGTAATGGCATGGCCTTAAGGGAATAATGATGAGCTATGGGATGGTTTGTGTACAAAGTCTTCACAAAGAGGTTACTAACAGTGGCAATTTCTTTAGTTCCACTAAATGTATCACCTCAGGAACCACATACCCTTGGTTTTCTAAAGCATAGTACTATTGCAAAAAGCATTTGAACTATCCTTTTCTAAATTTATCATCTGCGTTAGACAGGGATATTCAATCTACAGTATTGCCTGTTTTTGACCGGCCATTTTTAAGGATGTGCCTATAAAGAAATGTTGTTTCTCACCTGCAGAATATTATTTTACCCAATCTGGACTTTGCTCTAAACATTTTACTTTTATAACATTTCCAATCTCAAGTGGGAAGATCTAATATAATATAGTAAACTAAGGGGCATATTATCAAGACAGACAATAAAATTATCGCTGCTTTAGCGGCAGAAAACTGCCGCTAAAACGGCGATAATGGGCTTGATAATATGCTCTATGGAATTCCAATTGAAGCCCATGTTAGATGTGAAGGACATCTAACCTGAGCTTCAATTGGAAATCCATAGAGCATATTATCAAGCCCATTATTGCCGTTTTAGCGGCGGTTTTCTGCCGCTAAAGCAGCGATAATTTTATCGCCTGTTTTGATAATATGCCCCTAAGTAACTCAGGGAAGTAGATTATGGGTTCTCTTCCACACAATTTAAATGTAAGTGCTTTTTGAAAGATGCTTTGTATTAACCATGGGGTAAACTTCACCAATCTGTCAGTACTTACCTAAGCTTTTACCTTCTCTCAGAATAGTGCTTTGCAAGTTACAAAAAATGTCATAACCTCTAACAAACTCCATTATGAGATGCAATGTTAAAATAACTCTAAGTAGGAGTATATTCAAACCCTCATATACTTTTTAGTATGTCAGTACTGCCTACTGCCATTGTGTGAGCATCAAGAGAGTTGATGACATCAATGTCTTTGAACTGCAATTCATTGTAGTGAATTTAGTCACTAAGTCAGGAATATCCTGGCTCCTCGAAATAAGTAGATGATAGACCTCTTTCAGGTTCACTTCTACTCTGGGGGGCTACAAATAGGAAGCCTCTTCAGGGCCTGAAGGGAAAAGCTCCCTCATTGACTTCAGACTTTCTCCAACCTCTGTCAGAATCAAGTGTCACACATACAGCTTCCAGTTACACCTTTATAACATTTCCAGCTAACTCAAAGGTATTTTTGGCACCAAATAACTATAACTATAGCTCACACCACCGCTATGCACAGTGTTGTCATCAATTATGTCATTTCAGATGTTATCAATGATGTTGTAGAACATGTCATGAGTGATGTAATACGTGAGGTAATTAGCAGTGCATGATGAGGGTGTGAGGTATAGTCACTTGAGATAATTATATCTGGTGAATTTGAGTGATTTAATATGTTTAAAACAGTATGTTTTAACTGAATCTTTCACCTAACTATAATTTCCCATCAAGTTTTTTTTTTAATGACAGTTTTTAAGGTTTATTGTTGTAAAGTAAGATATTATTACCATCCCTAACTATAATGTGACTTTAATCTTTGTTTTTTTTGATGAATTTGTAGTTTTTTTATGTAACTATACATAACACAAACCCTATGCCTGGCTTCAGTAGACTATGTCCAAACTCCGTGGGCACTGGGCAGCCTACAGCATGCCGGATGCCATGCAGAGTGTAGAGTTGGACAGAGGGCCTGTCTTCAACCCCACCCTGGTGCCTAAAGTCCCACCTCGCACAGCATTTGGCCATGCACAGTGTTATGTTGGACGCAGCGCCGGGACTATAACCAGGCCTTGTACCCATCCCACATGTGCATGGCTGGCCACATCATATAACTATATAAAAGGTGTCACTTTAAGTAATTCTGATCAACTTGCTTTGTCAAAGGCTCAATAAAACTAAACAATAGTGATAGAGCCTATTGGCTTTATCAAGGAGCCAGCACATTAGCAAATATTAAGCAGACCTATTAACTTTGTCAAATAGGTCTCTAATAACCATAATCAAATGTATATTTCTTTGTTTTGCACATGTCAGAGCATTATAGTGATTGTAACATAATGTTTTCAATATAGCTCTTTTAAACAAATATTAACGTGTTTGAGTTTTTAAAAAACTTTTTAAGGCAACAAAGTTCAACCATAGAACCAGTCACTAGAAGTTTCTGCATTCCAGCTCATGAGAATTCAATAACCCAGGAGACTTGTTGTGTTTTTTTCATTGTTGTTGGGGGGCTGCTGCATTCCCTGCAGCCCCCCACAATATTAATAATTGTTTACTGGTACCCTTGTCCCATCTAGGAACATCACAAGCAACAGAATATTTTAGGTGTCCTAGTGTCCACCCGGGACACCCACAATTTTATAGTCCTAGGAGGCCTCAAGGGGAGCTCCGGGTTCCCCATTGGCTCCCAAACTGACATTTACGTGGGTGTCCCTGTGCATATTCTGGAGATCCACAGATCAATTTTGGTTGGGAGTCATGGGGAAGCACCAGGCCCCATGAGTACCAAGTCAGCTCAGCCACTTTTAGTGGGTGTCCCAGTGCCCACCTGCGGGACCAACAGTCCTTGCTTTCTTGGGGGTGGCAGGGATAGTCCCAAGCTCCTTGTGGCCTCATCCGGCACCCAAGCCAGGACCATATAACGGGCTGGCAGGAGCCAGCACCATTCTTTTAATCCCTGAGAGGGGGGAGCATGCACACCCTTCTTAAATTTTCGGGCCCACGAGATGGGGTGCCCACAGCCAGTTCCAGGCTTGGAGAGGGGGCCTTATGCCCCCCTACCCTTACGTATAATTTATCAGGCCCAGGGGATTGGAACTCTAGGGCCTGGAAAGGCCTGAGGAGGGGGGCTGCATGCCTAGCTCCTATTATTTGTAATATCTGAGCCCCAGGGGGACTTCATAAAAGCATGGGGAGGGTGGCGCTTTCCCCCTCCCCATTTAATAAATGTTATCCCAGGGGGATGGGGTCCCCAGGGCCTTATTTTGGATTAGGGAAGGCGCTGCATGCCCCATCCCCATATAAAATCATGCTGGCCTGGGGAGTTGGGGTCCCTAGGGCCTAAAAATGGCTTCAGGTGGGGGCCATACAACTCCGGTAACAACAAAAAAAACATTGAGTTTATTCCCCGGGCCCTGGCCCACCCCGGGAGGTGTTTTAATCGGTGCCAAGTATCATCCATGCAGCCGCTGTATGGATTTAAAAAAATTAACTATTTGGCCCCAGGTTTTTCCCTCTGGAACACTCAACAACAAACCTAGGGGGCAGGGTATATCTACCCTACCCCCTGTATGTTTTCTTACATATGTTCTGAACAAGGTACTGAGTCCCTGAGTCCTAAAGTGGTTGCTGCCACAACTTTGTCTCTAAGGCATCCTACCTTGAGATCTATCAGCATTGCGGATCTTCTGCAGTGTGATATATACATACATTTTGATCCTTAATTCCTCAAACGTTACTGCATAGATTTACATCAAATCACAAAATTACACTTTCTATTTACATCTAGGTTTCTACCCAATTTAGTGTAATTCTGTTCAGCCATTTCCGTGGTACTGCTGTTCAATTTTCCTACAGAATATTGCATGGGGAAAATGCATTTTGGGACCCCCCTTTTTCCTCTACCCCGCTTGATGGATAATGAAAACTTTCCAGGTATGGGCTGCGGTGGATGAACTTTTCTTTAGGAAGTTTCAGGAATATGTGCCAAACAGTGCAAAGTTATTAGCAAACCAAAAAATGCTTTTCCTCTTGAAATGTGGTCCAACCGATAACTACCCAGTGGCCACAAGGTAGTTATATTTAGGTAAGCATTTCCATTGGATATGCCATTTTTATATAAAACAAGCATCCTGGGACCATGCTCACTATCTCATTGGAAGCAGAAGTATGATTTAGGCCCAGATCTATGTACTGTGGGTGAATGTTTGACAATGTTCGGCATTCTTCCCATCCTCTTTTTGTGTTTTTATAGTACCCCAAGTGGGAAGTGTATGCCCAGGCATGGGTCTCATGCTCAATATGCCGTTAGATTCAAGCTAGCCTGGATGGTGAGGGGTTATATCCGGAAAACAGTCTCAGGATTCTTATTTCTGGCCCAGCAAGAACCTCGCCTTACAGTTTGGCCTGGACTTTTCCCATGAGGAGCAGGGTCAAGATTGATTTGCATATGGCTGGGTCCAAACTGGAATGGCATGTGAGAAAAAATAGTATGAATTTAGGCCCAGATATCTACTGGGGTGAATGTTGGACAATGTGTTATAAGAGACAATGCAGTAAGTGAATGAAGTTTATTAAAACCTAATAACCATTGAAGCAACCGCTTCTCACAGAACTAAAGAAAGCAAGCTGGTTCACCCCCAAAATTCTAGAGTCCAGATGCACATGTAGACGGCTCAAGAAGACAAGGAGGAACAACAAAACCCAAGCAGCCCATGCCCCCTTCAAAACAGCCACCGTACACCACCACCTCATAAAAGCTGCAAGGAAGAAGGCCCTCCAAGACAGAAACACCAACAACACATACAGTAACAAAGAACTCTTCAGCATTATCAAGGAATTTGCTAAACCCAACAGCGAGTCCACAGATGTCCCATCCTCCCAAGACCTCTGCAACAGACTCTGCACCTTCTTCTACCACAAGATCAAGACTAATATATGACAACTTTGACACCCAGGACCACCCCACGGTGCCAGCAACTACCACAACCGAAGCCGACCCCCTTGACAAACTTTGCACAGCTGGTCCCCACTCACCAAGGATGACAACATAAAGACCATGAAAAGCATCCACTTCGGAGCACCTTCGGACCTCTGCCCCCACTGCATCTTTCACAGAGACCGTCACCTTCCCCAAAGACTGCAAACATGTCGAGATCAAGCGCGTCCTGAAGAAACCCTCTGCGGACCCGACGGACCACAAACACTTCAGGACCATCTCCCTCCCCTCTTTCTGAGCCAAAATCATCAAAAAAGCCATCAACGCCCAGTTTGCTGACTTTATTGAAACCAACCACGTCCGGGACATCTCCCAATCTGGATTCCAAAGCAATCATATCACAGAGACTGCCCTCCTCGCATCCATCGACGACATCCTCTCCTCCCTCGACCGGGGTGAAACCATGGCCCTCGTCCTACTGGACCTCTTGGCAGCCTTCGTCACCATCTCCCACCGCACCCTAGCCAGAAGACTCCATAATGCTGGTAAACAAGACAAACTCCTCAAATGGATCCGCTCCTTCCTCACTGGCAGAACACAACGGGTTAGACACCCACCGTACCTCTCAAAACTGACAGAATTCAGCTGCAGAGTACCTCAGGGCTCCTCCCACAGCCCCACCCTCTTCAAAGTCTACATGGCCCCCCTCGCAGCCATCATCAGGAGCCACGAGCTCAACATTGTCTTCTAAGCCAACGTCACCCAGCTGATCCTCTCCCTCCCCCAAAAACCCACTGTCACCAGGAACAACTTCCACGAAGGAATGAAAGCAGTCACTGCCTGGATGAAGGACAGCAGCTCGAAGCTCAACTCAGACAAAACATAAATCCTCATCCTGGGAGCATCCCCCTCCGTTTGGAATGACTCCTGGTGGTCCTCTGCTCTACAAAGTTCCCCAACCCCCATAAACCACGCATGACACCTCTGCATCGTCCTGGACTCCCTGCTCACAATGGACCACCAGATAAACACAATCACCTCAGTCTGCTTCAACACACTCTGCCAGCTTCAATAGACCTTCAGATGGATCCCCACCAAATCCAGGAAGACAGTCACCCATGCACTCAACAGTAGAAGACTCAACTATGGCAATGCACTCTATGCCGGTGTCACCCAGAAACTCCTCCAAATACTCCAGAATGTCCACAACACCGCAGCAAGAATAATCCTCAACATCCCTCATTGCAGCCACAATACTCAACACCTCCACGACCTCCACTGGCTCCCAGTTGACAGAAGAATAACCTTCAAACTCCTCACCCACGCATACGAGGCCCTTCACAACACTGGACCCTCATACAGGAATCACCACCTCACATTCCACATGACCAACAGACATCTCTGCTCCACCCAGCTTTCTCTAGCTACCGCCCCACGAATCCGCAAGATCAGAACTGGAGGAATGTCCTTCTCCTACCTCACCTCCAAGACATGGAACACCCTGCCCATCCACCTCAGGCAATCACCCTCACTGATGCAATTCTAGAAGGACCTCAAGACCTGGCTCTTTGCATGTGCTCACCCCCCACAGGCCCTTGAGACCCTCACGGGTGAGTAGCCACACTTTACAAACCCTGATTGAGTGATCGATTGATTTGACTGAACTCACAATGACAGTTCCAACTGCAAACATAATTGCAACACTACTCCTTCCCTCAAATAAGTGAAGCTAAAAGCAATATAACTTGGAAAATATACATATGATGCACCTGAATAACTGTGATTAGTACTCATACTCCCTTCCCAAAATTAATGGCACACACTGGTGCAGATATACAAGAAACTAACGCAGCGTGGTGCCGCAAGTCATTTTGCTGGTTAGTTTCGAAGCACAGGGATGTGACATATTTACATATTTACAACAATATGTTGCATCTCTGTGTGTTCCCCTGTGCTGGCACACAGACTGCTGCCATGCGACGGCGCAGACACCCTTGCACCATCATGCAAGGATGCCTGTGTGATGGGGAGATTTTTTTGTGCAGGAAGGGGCACCTTCCTGCACAAAAACAATCAACTGATGTGATTTCCTCTTCCAATGCATGCTGTAGAATGCAGCATGCATTGAAAGAGGAAATAAACGAGGAGCAATGAAAACATTTCTCCTTGTTGCACCTGGGTGGCGTAGCATTCTGACTCATTTCCAGATTTACGATTGCTCATAAATCTGGAAATGCATTCGTGGACATGGGTGTTGTGTGGGAACACCCAAAGCAACACCCATGTCACACACCTAACACGCAAAGTGTTGTGTGAAAAGGGGCAATATTTACAAGCACAGGAAAAGCCATGCGGGGTGGCTTTACGTGTGCTTGTAAATATCACTCAGCAGGTTGCGCTGCTGGTGCGTTACGCAAAGTGATGCACTGGCACCGCAAGGGGCTTTGCTTATGTGAGAGTCTAAATCTGTTCCAGAGATTCTGTATTTGTTTTGAACTATGGTTATTTAATATGGATGGGCTTCCTTGAGCCTGCATACCTCCACTTGGCATGTTATCGCAATACGAAATCCTATCAATACTCCATATTCTCCCATCTTCTATTTCTACCATATTTCCGTTTACTTTAGTTACTCTCGGAGGTTTTGAATAACCATTGATATCTTTCTTGCCAGGATTGTTGATTTTAACCACCACCCAATCCCCAACTTTCGAATTCCTCCATCTTGTACCATATTTGGAGTCGTACCTGTTTTTGTAATGAATTTGATGTTGGTTTTACATGTTTGCTAACACAACCTCGATAGACCCATTTGGGTTCTCCTCCTCCCAGCCAATTAGGAGCCCACTTGATACCAGGTAATCGACTTTTGAGGAGTGTGAATGGAGAGACTCCTATGACTGAGTTGAGAGCTGTATGTTAGGACCATAACATTTTCTTTACAGCAATGTCAACTGGCTCCCCCAATATCAGGGTCATTTGAATGCATTGCTTGATCATGCAATTAACACGCTTCACTAGTCCATTTGCCTTGGGAAAATAAAGTGCTGTTTTGAAATGTTGGATGGACATACCTCAGAAAAAATTCTTCAAGTCTTCGGAGGTTAACTGAACCCCATTGTCTGCAATGATGATACTAGGTACACCTTCTATCATAAATGTATCCCACAAGAATGATATAAGGTCACAAGTGGTGATGTGATTCACAGCTTTACTAACAATCTAATGGGAATGATAGTCCACTAACACCAGCATAATTGTTCCTGCCCATAATGGAACATTTGAAGGACCAATCATATCTAAGCCTAATTTGTCCCACAGTTTAGAGGGTACACTCACTGGTGATAGAGGTGCTCTCCTAACCTTCTTGCTTTTATTACTCATGAAGAAAATCACACAATCATTAACTTTTGTTTCTACGATATTGTCCATCCCTGGAAACCAATACATAGCTCTTACTTTGGACTTGGTGATACTCCATTCTAGTTGCCCTTCATGGGCTAATTCTGCAATTCTTTCCCACAAGTCCCCAGGAGGCACTACCATGTTGCCTTTTAAAACCATACCTTCACATATGCTAAGCTCATGTCTAACATCCAAATAATTCCTGACTTTGCCTTGTGACCCATTGGGTTTCGCTGACCATGCTTGGACTACTCTCTCTTTCACCAGGTTATGGACAACATCCTTCTTTGAACAATCCACCCATTCTTTGTTCGTAATGTTAGGCTGAGTAACTAGAAGCACAGGATCAGGATCTTCCCACTGGATATTCTCCCCTTTTTCACCATCCCATGGCAACCGGAAAAAACCATCAGCTACACTGTTTCTTTCACCAGGACATAGTCAACTTAAGGTAAGGGGTTTGTGGTCTGTTTTCAAAACAAATGGCAAATCCCATAAAAAGAATTTTAAATGGGAGATGGCCGAATAACAGGCTAGAGCTTCTCACTCAACCAATCAATCAATCAGGGGTTTGTTAAGCGCAACTACTCACCCGAAGGGTCTCAAGACACTGTGGGGGAACGCAGCTTCCGGAAGTTCATAGCAATTCGTCGAAGAGCCAGGTCTTGAGATCCTTCATGAACTTGGAGAGTGTTGGCATCTGTCGGAGGTGGGGAGGGAGTGTGTTCCATGCCTAGGCTAAGAGGAAGGAGAAGGAGCAGGCTCCTGTTCTGGTCTTCTTGATGTGATGCACTATAACAAGGGAGAGTTGGGCTGAGCGGAGGGATCTTTAGGGTGCGTGGAAAGAGAGGCGGTGGTTCAGGTAGGCAGGTCCAGGTGTTGTGGAGAGTTTTGTGGGCAGGGGTGAGAAGCTTGAAGGTGATTCCTATTGATGGGGAGCCAATGTAGTGTCTGCAGGTGTTAGCTGGTGTGGCAGTGGCACAATAGGTTGAGGTCTAGTCTGGCAGAGATGTTCTGGAGTTTGCGGATAAAGTTCTTGTTGATTGCACGTAGAGTGTGTTGCCATAGTCCAGTCTTCTGCTGATGAGGGCATGGGTAATGGTTTTCCTGTGTTTGAAGGGAATTCTGTTGAAGGTCTTTCATAGGAGACGGAGGGTGTGGAAGCTGGGGGTAGAGACCACATTGATTTGGCGGTCCAGTTTGAGTCCAGGATGATTCATAGATAGCGCGTGTGGTCGGTTGGGGAGGGTGGATTCCCGAGGGCAGGGGGCCACCAGGTGTCATTCCAGGTGTCGGAGTGTGGGCCCATGATGAGTACTTCAGTTTTGTCCATGTTTAGTTGAAGGCAGCTGTTCCTTCTTTTCTTGAAAGTTGTGTTTGGAGAGGTTGCGTTTGTTGGATAGGGAGAGGATGAGTTGGGTGTCCTCTGTGTAGGATAATATGTTGAGTCTGTGGGATCTAACGATGGGTGCGAGTGGGGCCATGTAGACGTTGAACAGGGTAGGGCTGATGGAGGATCCTTGGGGAACTCTGCAGGGGGTCGGTGTGGGATCCGAGAGGAAGGGTGGGAGTCTGACCCATTGCATTCTGCGGGATAGGAATATGCAGATCCAGTTGATGGCTTTGTTCTGGATTCCTGCATCGTGAAGTCTGTAGGCTAGGGTGTGGTGGGAGACTGTATAGAAGGCTGCGGAGAGGACAGGAGGATGAGAGCCACAGTCTCTGCCCTATCAAGGAGGGAGCGGATGTCATCTGTTGCGGTGAGAAGGACAGTTTCAGTGCTGTGGTTTTACCTAAAACCGGATTGGGAGGAGTCGAGGATGTTGTTTTTCTTCTATGAAGGAGGCGAGCTGGCTGTTGATGGCTTTTTCGAGGACTTTCACTGGGTATGGGAGTAAGGAGACTGTTCTGACGTTTTGGAGGATGGTGGGGTCCGCCGGGGGTTTTTTCAGGAGAGGGTTGATCTCAGCATGTTTCCAGTCATCAGGGAAGGAGGCAGTCTCAAAGGAGCAGTTGATGATTTGTCGAAGCTTGGAGGCGATAATGCATGTGACTCTGTGGTAGATGTGATTGGGGCAGGGGTCCATGGGGGCCCCGCAGTGGGTTAACTTCATAGTCTTTAGGGTGTCTTTGATGGTGAGGGTGGTCCAGCCATCAAGTGTAGGTTGCATGGTGTAGGGAATGGTGGGTGTAGGTTCTGCATGTAGGTTGTCGTCATCGAAATTGTCATAGATGGTCTTGATTTTGTGATGGAAGATGGTGCTGAGTCTGTCGCAGTGGTCCTGGGAGGGGGGATGTCGGTGGTCTCACTGTTGGGTTGGGCAAACTCTTTGATGATGCCGAAGAGATCCTTGCTGTTGTGTGCATGGGCGGAGATTCTGCGCTGGAGTGCTTTCCTCCTTGTGTATCTGATGAGCTTGTGGTGGGCAGCGGTGGCTGCTTTGAGGTTGTCAAGGTCTGCTGTGATTTTTGATTTCCTCCATATCTTTTTGAGGCATCTGCAGGTTCGTCTAGATTCTCGGAGTTTTGTTGAGAACCAGCTGGCTCTCTTGGCATGTGGGTTGGTTATTTTCTTAGAGGGGTGATGGTGTTGGCGCAGTCGGTGATCCAATTGTGCAGGGTTTGGGGGGCGGTGGATGAGTCGTCGTCCCTGGTGGTGGGAGCAGAGCTGCTGAGGGAGGCAGTGAGCTGGTCATCGGAGAGCTTGTTCCAATACCTGCACTGGAACTGGTGTGGACGTTTGCGGATGATGCTTGCTTTGAAGGTGAAATGGACGCAACAATGGTCCGTCCATGGGAGTTCAGAGGTGTGGTTAAACGTGATGGAGTTTCCTGCTGTGAAGATGGGGTCGAGGGTGTGTCCTGCAGAGTGCATGGGTTCTGGTATGATCTGTTTGAGTCCGATGTTGAGGTGGTTGTCCAGGATGGAGGTGAAGTTGGGGTCTTGGAGGTTGTCAAGGTTGTAGTTGAGGTCTCCCAGCAAGGTGTAGTCAGTGGAGTTGATGGCTTGCAGGGTGATGATGTTAGTGATGGAGTCGGAGAAAGGTGCACAGCGTCCAGGGGTCTGTAGATGAGGGTGCCTCAGAGGGTGGTGGTCAGGTTGGTCTGTATCTTGAAGTGAAGGTGTTCCATCCGGTCTATGGGCCCATAAGTGTGGGTGCTCAGTCAGAGGTTGGATTTGTGGGCATGGAGATGCCTCCTCCAGGGATAGCGATTGCTGTGTCAGGTCCTCAGGTGGTGTTCGTCCAGGTTTCTGTGAAGAAGGTGACATCGGGGGGTACTGTGGAGGAGGTCCATGGAGTATCTATGGAGGGAGAGGATGTTGACGAGGATGCATTGCAGAGTTTGGGGTGTGGTGGAGTTGTGGCAGGAGGGTTGAGGTGGGTACTGGGTCTCGGTGAAGGAGAAGGAGTGGCGACAGTGGTGGCAGGTGAAAAGTCTGTTGGTGTCTATAGGTGTGGAATTCTTGCAGTTGTTGTCCTGGCCAGTGTTGTGTGAAGAGGGCTGAGGAGCTGTAGCGCCGGAGGGTCAGAGGACCAGGGTCCCTGGCACTGGTCGTGGATGGGCGCAGACGCGGTTATCTTTGGCACACATATGGCACACCAGCAGCGCAGCCAAGTTGCAGCCACCGTTAAGTAGGGGTCGAAGGGAGGGCGGTACAGCTGGGAGGCGTAGGCATGTGAGAGGGGGAGGGGCCACGGGGGCAGCAGCGGTGGGAAAAGAGCATAAGAAAAAGGAAAAAAGATGCAAAAAGGAAAGAGGTAAGAAGATATGGAAAGGACGAAAGAGGCCGGCAAAAAGCAAAGAAGCAAGGAGGAAAGAGGCAGGCAAAAAGGAAAGATGCAAGAAGAAAATGAAATAAAGGCTAAAGGAAAAAAGGCAGAGACAGAAGGCAGGCAGAGGCAGTAGAAGGACCACTGGCCAGAGGCAGCTCTGGGGACAGGGCACGTACAGCGGAGGTGCACGAGGGGAGAGCAGTGACCGAGGGGTCAAAAGTCTTGCCCACCCTATCTCGCAGCAGGTGCTATTAAGTAGGGGTTGGGGGAGGGCGGGACAGCTAGGAGGCAGGAGCGGGGGTACGTGGGAGGGGGAGGGGCCACAATGGCAGGTGTGGCAGGAAAAGAGCAAAAGAAAAAAGGAAATAAGAGGAAATAAGATGCAAAAAGGAGAGTGACAAGAAGAAAACACAAGGAGGAAAGAGGCAGGCAAAAAGGAAAGAGAAAAGAAGAAAAGGCTAAATGAAAAAAAGGCAGAGTCAGAAGGCAGGCTGAGGCAGCGGAAGGACCACAGACGAGGCGAGGCACATGGGCCTTGAACACTGGCCAGAGGCAGCTCTGGGGACAGGACACTTACAGCAGAGCTGGGTATGCGATGCAAATGCAATTATTCTCTCTTTACCATCTACTACTTGAGCTAACGGAGCACCTATTCTCTCTCCATTTGCATCTGTAGTTAGTAAGGTTTTGTATTTTGTGTCAAAGTTACCTAATGATGGTGCAAATTTTTATGTTTCATTTAATTTTCTCAAATGTTTTCTTACAATCAGCTTTCCATTGAAAATGAGTTCCTTTCCTGAGTAACTGCCTTAGTGGTTCTTTGTGATCAACAAAAATGTTTTACATATTATGCCATGTATTCCACTCATGTTTTATAGTTGTACCTGCTTTACTGAGTGCATTGAGTAGCTTTCTTAATGTAACCTCATGTTCTTTCCAGAGCTCCTGCAGATGAGGATGTTGTCTTGGAAATACATGACTTTTCTCATCACATCTAAAATGTGGTACATTGCCTTGTGGAATATAGTGGCGGCTGATGCCAATCCAATGGGCATTCTGCAAAACCTGAATGCTTCAAAAGGTGTTATAAATGAAGTGAGTGACTTTGAGTCTGGGTGTAGTTCAATCTGGTGATAGGCAGACAATAAATCAATAACACTAAAGTATCTAGCATCTCCTATCATGCTTATCATTTCATCTATGCATGGCATTGGAAATCTATCCACTCCTAATTTGCTACATAAGTCTCTTAAATCAACACAAAACTGCAGTCCCCTTCCCCCTGGTTTCTGGTTGACTGCAATAGGAGCAAGTCATAATGAGCTTTCAATAGGCTCAAGCACACCTTGATGTATAAGTTTATGTGATTCTTGTTTTTATGGTTCCTGCATTAAATGTGGAACAGGTCTTACTTTGTGCACTACTGGTGTAGCATTATCTTTAAGTTTGATTTTATGATGTAAATATTTTGAAATCCCAAGTTGTTCTCTGAACACCTATGGGAATTCATCACCCACTTCTCTGCTGACCATGTCAGCTTCAATTTTCATAACTGGTTCTTCACCATTAGGGTCTAGTTTCATCCCCAAATTTCTTTGATGATGCCAACCAAGTAAGTTGGAACCTTTCTCAGCTATATATATTTTCCCTACAGCAGAGAAACCTTTATAAGCAATATTCATAAACAACATTCCTACTAGGGGTATGGAATCTTGCTTATACCCCCGGTCTAATATCTGCATGTTTACAGTAATCTCTATCATTAACGTTTTCCTGAAATGTTTCATGTCAATAAACGTGTATCATGAATATTAAAGTTTTCCTAAAATGTTTCATATCAATAAACGTTTATTGTGAACAAGAGTCTGCATATACTTTTATATTTACACCATTCAACAGGACTTCACAAGTGGGATAATCATTCCTTTTTGTTCTTGATCCACAACTGGTAAAAGCAATTCATGATCATTGCCTTCGGTTTCTTCTACAACCTGCATTGATTATATTCCTCCTTCACATTTTTGCGTACTCTTGTTAAGTGTCCTCTTTTATTACACTTCCTACATACACACACGAATGTGCAGGAAAATTTGAAAGGTTTGCCAAATGGTTAACATTACCACAATGATAGCATTCGAATTTCTTTTTCTCTACATCGTTGCCCATTTTCTTTTTAAATTGCGTCTCCAACCATTTCTTCCCACTCTCCTTATCTTATTATGATCTTCCTTGTCAATTTGAATTTTAACTACATGAACCATTTCAGACACGTTATACTGCTTCATCTGGTTTATACATTCTGCAGTGTGTTCTGTGTTTTTGGCCAGATCCATGGCTTCTTTTAAATCAGGATTGTGTGCTAATAATTCTTCCTGAGCCCTAAGGTTGTTTGTGCACTGCACTAATTGATCCCTAATCAAAGAATCACACAAAGGGCCAAATTCACACATGCTTGCAAATCCTTTTAAACATACAATATAGCTCTTACTTTTTTCTCCTTGTCTTTTCTAAACAATATTACATTTGTTCCCAATATATTCTTTTAATTTCTGAACTATCATAGCATACACATCTACTTGACCTTCATTCTCATCACTTTTCTCCACAGCAGGAATAGCTCAATTTTCATATACCCTTCTTCCATGAATGCCTAGGTTAAGTAACAGTATATGCTGTTTTCTTAGCGATGAGAACTTTTCCCCTTCTATCTTCTAGCGCTATTAAATATGATTGGAACAACTTTTCAAGGACATACATAACAAGGATGTACAAATTATCCCTGGTACACTAACTATACACTTGAAATTATTACCGAATGTGCCTAATTATTCAATTCATTAAAATGTTATAACTATCAACATTTTTATGCTCCACACTCAAATCTGCCTCAAACAAGTTAAAGAGTGTCCTGAAACACAAACTCACCTATGGTTGGGGATTTCCTGGCAAGGATTACTGGAGGATCTTTCTGCCTTCCTCCAACAAATTCTGTCAGCGTGCTGACAGCCGGCAACTCCTATGCGAATTAGGTAACTCCTGTACACAGTCAGAGAGAGTTTCCAGTCTCAGCCACACACCTCAGCTACTGAGCAGCACTCAACAGTAACAAAGGAGATATATGTTCACTGCATGGCCAACCGTTCTCCTCACTTCTTGGCCTGCTATTTTCCACACTGGTGCAGCCCATTGTTCTCTTCACTGCGCAGCACTCAACAGTTACACTGAGGGTATCCAGTTTGCACTGCGGCTCGCTGTTCACCTCACAAGCTGCACAGCACTTCCTACTTTGCCGTTTCTGTTTCAACAAAATTATGACAATATGGTACTGTTTTACATATCGTACCACTATTTCCTCAAATCGTTATAATCAAGAGGTAAAGTCTTCCTACATTGGATGCTATTGCCAAATGCCAATTGGTAAGGCACAGAAACCCTGACGCTGCTTTCCCGCTGGTATTGGTCGAGGCACTGATACAAAGCACAGGAGCTCTTCTGCCTCAACACATCACTGCAATTTCCTCCCCGATACTGCAGCGCTATATCTCAGCACCAGTTTATGAGAATCCCATGCTGCTGTTTCTTTATAACTGATCTGCGAGCCATGTAGGGTGGACAGTAGCACGTTGTTCTCTCAGAAACCCAATGAGTAAGGAACACAGCTGGCAGGAGACTGTGTGGCCTCTTCCTGAACAAAAAACAAACATAAGTACACTAACTGGTTATACAACAGAGGCGCTGCCAACGCAAGCGGAGCCCCCTGTAACTTGTAATGGTGGCATAATCAATGTTCACAGGGCTGAGGTTATCTCAGCTGTCCCCTGCACAGCATCAATCCCATCCTCAGTTGCCAGTGCTATAAAGAGACGATGCAGTAAATGAGTCAAGTTCATTAAAACCTGATAACCTCTGAAGCCACCACTTCGCTCAGAACTCACAATGACAGTTCTAACTGTCAAACAGCATGTGGACTAGGGCCAGCGACTAGGGAAGGGGATGGGTAGGTAAGAAAGGGTGAATAGGGATATACTATTATAACATACTTAACGATTACTGATATGAAAAATACCTAAATGTTTATAGCATATGTTTGTACCTAAATATGGCTTATTACAACACTTCTTATAATTACAACACTGGGAGTGAATGTTTGACAATGTTCAGCATTCCATCCACAATATTTTTGTGTTGTTATAGTCACACCAAGTGGTAAGGGTATGCCCAGACGTGGGTCCTGAGCTCACTATGCCTTTGAATTCAAGCTAACCTGGATGATGAAGAGTGATACCTTTAAACGATTCCCAGGATACTTGTTTCTGGTCCAGGGAGGACTTCCCCTAGCAGTTCCAACTGGACTGTTCCCATGGGGAGCAGTGTCAAGACTGATTTACCTATGGCTGGGTCCAAACCGGAATGGCATGGTGAGCAACAAAACAATGGATTTATACCTAGATCTCTGCACTGGGGGTGAATATTTGTCCATCATCATTTTGTGCTGTTATTGTCACCCTAAGTGGGAAGGGTGTGCCAGACGTGGGTCCCATGCTCACTATGCCATTGGATTCAAACTATCCTGGCTGCTGAGGGGTGATACCACAAAACTGGTTACAGGATGCTTGTTTCTGGTCCAGGGATGACCTTGTCTGGTAGTTTGGTCTGGTCTGTTCCCATGGGGAGCAGGGTTGAGACTGATTTGCAAATGGCGGGGTCCAAATGGGAATGGCATGGTAAGCAAATAAATTATGGATTTAGGTCCAGATCTCTGTACTGGGCGAGAATGTTTGACAATGTTTAGCATTCCTTCCATCATCTTTTTGTGTTGTTGTTGTCACACCAAGTGGGAAGGGTATGCCGAGATGTGGGTCCCTGGCTCACTATACCATTGGATTCAAGCTTGCCTGGCTGCTGAGGGGTGACACCCCGAAACAGGACCCTGAATGCTTGTTCTGGCCTTGCAGTTTGTCCTAGACAGTTCCCATGGTGAGCAGGGTCAAGACTGATTTGCAGATAGCTGGGGCCAAACTGGAATGACACCATGAGCAAAAGAACAATGGATTTAGGCCCAGATGTCTGTACTGGGGGTGACTAACAATGTTCATCAATCTGTACTTCATCTTTTTGTTTTGTTCATATGATGTCACTTCCGATTATGTTAGTGGTTCAAAGATTGTTATGTCACTTCCACTATGTTATGTTATGTTATGTTATGTTCATAGAGATTTATAAAGCGCACGGTCACCAGAAGGTTTCATGGCGCTAATTGTTGCAAAATGACGCGGCGGGTAAGCTAGTCGAGCGAAAGCGCAAACAGCCATGTTTTAAGGGCCTTTCTAAATCCCATTAAGTTTTCCTACGCTCTGATGTCTAGGGGCAGCGAGTTCCAGAATCCAGGCGCAAGGTACGAAAACCTGCGCCCCCCCTGGCATTTGAGTTTGATGGTAGGGGTAGCAAGCAACCGGAGGTGGCCAGACCGTAAGTTGCGACGTGGGATATGTTTCACGATCAGGCCGCTGATAAATTTGGGGCTTCTACAGTGCAGAGCCTTAAAGATTAAGCATCCGGTCTTAAAAGCTGCGCGTTGTGCAATTGGGAGCCAGTGTAGTTTAGCCAAAAGGGGGCTGGAGGAATGCCATTTAGGTTGCTGAAATATTAATATAGCAGCCTGGTTCTGCACTATTTGAAGGCATCTGAGGAAAAACATAGGCAGGACGAGGTAAATGGCGTTGGAGAAATCGAGGCGAGACAGTACGAGGGCTATTACTGCCTGGATGAGGGCCGGGGGGGTGAGTAAGTGAGCAATTTTCCTAATTGTCCTCAGTTGGAAGATACATGAGGAGACTACGGTCCCCACCTGTCCTCTAAGCAAAAGGTCGGCATTTAGAGTGACTCCGAGGCTTTTTACTGAGGGAGAGGGAGTGGGGGGTGGTCCGAGATCGGATGGCCAGAAATGGGGCCCCCACATGATTGCGCTTTTTCCCGGTAGGACTAATTCGGTCTTGCCGGGGTTGAGTTTAAGGTGGTTGATATTCATCCAGCGCTGGATGTGGAGCATAGTAGCTTGGAATTCGGAAGCGGAGTTTGAGCCAGCCAGTGTAAAGACCAGTTGGAGATCATCTGCATAATTGAAGGTCGTGACCTTCCTATGTTTTAAGGAGTTGATGAGGGGTTTAAGATAAAGATTGAATAAGAGAGGGGAGAGGGACAAGCCCTGGGGAACACCACAGGAGGTGACACTCCTGGGGGCAGTAAAAGTGCCAAGACGAACGGCCTGTGTTCTGTCTTCAAGAAATGATTGGATCCAGTTATATGCTGGGCCTTGTATGCCTGCTTGTTTGACACGGGACAGTAAGATGTTGTGGTCCACCGTGTCGAACGCAGCCGACAGATCCAGAAGAATAAGTGCCTGATGGATACCTTTGTCAGTGTTGGCTCGCAAGGTGTCTAACACGGCGAGGATGACCGTTTCAGTAGAGTATGCGGGGCGAAACCCGGCTTGGTTAGGTTCTAGATGGTCAGACTGTTCGATGAAGTTCGAGAGGGACCTGGCGACGTGGGCCTCAAGAATCTTTGCAAGGAACGGAAGCAAAGAGATGGGGCGATAGTTGGAATGATTCAAAGGGTCGGTCCCAGGTTTTTTTAGTAATGGGACCAATATCGCGTTCTTAAAAGCCGTGGGGATCTTGCCTTGGAGGAGAGACTCATTTAGTAAGGGGAGAACGCCGAGGGGGAGGTTAGACAGGGCCTCTTTTAGAATATGTGGGGGACAGCAGTCATTGGGGGAACCGGATTTGACACGAGCCAACAGATCTAATAAGGTTTGGGGACATAAGGCAGGGAAATGATCCAGGATGAAGGAGTTGGTTGTGACGAAGTCTGTGTTATCTGTGCAGCAGATGGCAGGAATACTAGCTTTGATAGTAGATATTTTGTCCAAAAAATAGGTATTGAGGGAGTTACAGAACTCCTGAGTAGGAGGCTGATTGGGGTGGGTTCTGTCTGTGTTGCAAAGGTCGTTTATTATATTAAAAATTTCTTTAGATTTGTTTTGGGCATTGAGTATTCTGGCAGAGAAAAATGCAGCTTTGGCTTCACGTATAGCCTTTTTATAATCACTCCCCCAGGCATTTTAGTGAATCAACATCAATGATTACTTACCATCCTCGAGATTGTCAGCAATCTTTATTGATTATTTTTAACTCAAGTTTGCAAAATACAAGGCTAAAGGCCGCAGGGTTAAAGCTACATTTTTGAATATATATATATATTTCAATATTTCCCTTTTTTTCCTTCCCTTGGTTATACCGGGACTCATTGGCTAGATCAGCTGCATAATCCCTCTACTCGGGGGGGTATGGTTAGGGGTACTCAGTGGATTGTATGTAGTATACTCACCTCTACGAGAATTAATATGGATCATTTTGGAATTTATAACTGGCCTTGACTTTTCTAGGTTGTATTTAGCATGCATTAGCAGACGCTGACCAATATTTCTGTTCTAATGTATTTCTCCAGTCAGACGTTTATTTGGGGTACCATAACCCAATATGTTCATGTTTCTGGGGATAGTGTTGATTTGGTTATAGGTATACAAGACTCACCTTTTTCATCCAAAACACAGAACGACAGGGGAGATGAGATTCCACATGCATATGGTTGTGAGGAGGACATCAGAGGGGAGTGTTTCTGCGAATTAAGGCATTACTGGAGATACTGCATCAGTGGCCGCCATCCTGTACCTAGTCATGGTTATCACCACACTTACCTGGACTATTAAAGGGCTTAACTCACCCGCCAAATGCCACAGAGTTTGGAAATACTTACTTGACCAAAGGCATGATGTGATGGCCTTACAGGAGACTCACATGAAACGATCAGAAGACCACATGTTGCATCATAGGGCCTACCTAATGCTGTACAAATCTTCAGCTACAACCAAACACAATGGGGTGGCTCTTTTATTCCACCCATCTGTGAAATTTCAACCCAAGGGAAGTAAATTGACAAAGATGGGAGGGTGGTCATTGTCATGGTTTGGATTCACAGCCACATATTTACATTTGTTTCTATCAAGACCCTAATTCTAACCAGGCTTGTTCATGAGTTCTGTGTTGTCGGCTTTAGGGTGGTTCGCCGAGGGGAAGATTTTCCTGATAGGAGACTTTAATCTCATGTGGGAATCATGGCTAGATAGTACACACGCACACAGAGCACACACGGGAAACTTTCCTAAGACTGAAAGAAGAGTTTGGTCTTGTAGACGCCTGGCATAGCCTCAATCTTATATCCCGAGATTGTACCTTTCTCTCACCCTCACATCACACTTGTTCTAGTTTGGATTACGTGTTTGTTAGCAAGGCCCTTTCACCAGCACTTCAAGCAGCCTCATGTTACCTGATCACTGTATCTGATCATGCCTTGGTCACGTTGACCGTGACTTGAGACATAGCACCCTCGAAATACAGATCCTGGGCTTTTCCGGAAGCTCTTGCCCGTGACAGGCAATTGCAGCAGAAATTGCGCCCACCATTAGAGACTACTTTCTCCTGAATTACCCACGGGATACCATCCCAGCTGACAATGGAGACTCTTTTAAGACGGTGATTCATGGTAAATGCATTGCACTGAACTCAACACTAAATAAACAAAGAACACAAGAGAGGCTAACATTGGAGGCAAAAATCTAATCGGCATAGCAGGCACATAAGAAAAACCCTACTCTCTCCCTCCAGAGGAAAGTAATTGCACTCAGAGGCAAGCTCAATGCCATTTACAATAACAGATCTGAACTTAGGGGCACATGCATCAAACCATTTTGCGATCGCAAACAGTGCAAATCGCAACATTCGGACATTTGCAATTGCAAAATGGCCTTTTTTGATGCATGTACCTTTTTTGCAATTCACAATTAAGTTAAGGAAATCACAAATTTTTGTGATTTCCTTACTTGTGAATGCAGTTAGGGAATCGCAAATTGCGATTCCCTAAATGCAATGCGCCATGCATTTGCAAATTGCTCTTTCGCAATTTGGAATTGCAAATTACCATCAAATTCAAGTTGATGGTAATTTGCAATTCCTTTGAAAAATGCAAAAAAAAATCATTTTTCAAAGTGCATTGTGGTGCACACACATGTCCTTAGGGTATGTGTGTGCCCCACAAGTGCATACCTACCTTTTTTGGGGGGTGTATCGGGGTGGCCTTTTGGCCCCCTTGCACCTTTCAAATTGGATGCACAATTTGCGAGTACCTATTTGGAACTCGGAAATTGCGCATGCAATCCCATTCATTCCTATGGGCCTCGAGGCCCATAGGAATGAATGGGAAGCCATTCCTTAATTGCGAATCACAATTTGCGAGTCGCAATTAAGGAATGTGTAGGAATCGCAAATATTTTGCGATTCCTACATGCACAAGGAATTGCGATTCCTAAATTGCGAAATTTAGGAATTGCAATTCCTTACTTTGATGCATGTGGCCCTTACTCTCTTATGACTTAAATGTACAACATTTGAACAGGAAAATAGGATGGGCACACATCTAGCCAGGCAATTGCAGATTAAGAGGGAGAGGGAATATGTAGGGCATATTGAACAGGTTTCGGGGGGATGGGCAGTAACAGAAACAAAAAAAGCCCAGGCCTTTGGTTGCTTCTATAAGAACCTTTATGCGGCTAAAGGTTATGATGAGATAGTGCAAATTAAATACCTATATAAGGTGGAGCTCCCAAGGGTGACAGCAGATCAGAATGAACAATTGGGAGACCCGATAGATGAGGACGAAGTCCTTAAGGCAATAGCGAGTCTAAAGCTTCATAAATCACCAGGCCCTGATGGGATTGGAGCACAATTCTATAGCATATTTGGCTCGTAACTCATATCACACCATGTGAGCCTTTTTAATTCTGTGGCAGACTCCAAAGCGGTTACTGCATCCATGAGTGAGGCCCTCGTTTCAATCCTCCCCAAGCCAGGAAAGGATCTCCATTTCTGTAGCTCCTATCACCCATTAGCTCTTCTAACCTTGATGCCAAGATATACATGAAAATTACAGCCTGTAGACTGGAGGGCCTCATGCCAGACTTGATACATCGGGACCAGTCTCGTTTTATCATACGCAGACAAACACACGCTAATTTATGGAGGGTATTACACCTGGTCGAAAAAGCGAGAAAAAAATCACTTCCAGACGTTTTATTGGCATTAGATACAGAGAAGGCTTTCGACCAGGTTAACTGCCCTGTCTTATTTTGCACTCTAGGAAGATTTGGCTTCTGTGCTCTTTCTGTGAAACTTTTCAATTGGGTAGTGGAACGCAACAGGGGTGCCCCCTGTAAACCCTACTCTTTGCCCTTAGTATTGAACCTCTGGTGGCTAAGATATGCATGACTTGGAGGACTCAAGCAGAAATAGAATGAACACATTTCAAACACTCAACACGTTATGACCTGTTTGCTTAACCATGAAGGAGGCTACACTCAACTCCACTGTGCCTGCCACTCTATCATTGCCTTGAGAAACCTGCCCCTTCTTTGGACACCTATTTTAATGGTACTGCTCCAAATATGATCTGGGCCATTACAAATAACGCCCAAAAAGGAAGCCTATATATGCAAAGGAACACTGACTACGCCCACCCCTATGTCATCAGATCCCTGGCTTAAGTCTCCATAGCGAGAAATACCTCGACCAGCCAACACATGTGTAGAAGGCCTCAGGATATTCCTCCACCTCCTCACCTCTCCCACCTAAAAAAAAGAGGACAGAATCTAGCAGGTTTGTTACGGAGAGGCAAATGCTATTTATTTTCAGCTGCCCTTTGTTCTTTTTCATCCTCCTCTTCTTTCTCCCATAGGGTGGTAAGGTGACACCCCTCTCGCCCAATAATAACAGCCGTCCATGATTTTAGAATCCATAAGAGAGAAAGCATGAACAATCATTGAATATTGCTTCCTAAGACATCCAGATAAATAGATGTCTTCACTTACAAATGCACAATCTATTCTTCAATTGCACACAGGCTAATCTTAACCATCAGTTATGCTATATCTTTTTATCAGAAACCACTAGCCATGATCTCTTTCATGTTTTCAGGAAATTCTTCAAAACTAACTAACTGTACCTGAATAACATCCAGCATAAAATATTTTTTTTTATTTTGTATTGTAAAGTTTCACTGGCTCATATAAGCGTTAGTCATAGTTTTGAGTTGTCACTACCCGAATCTGTATTGCTACTCATGTTTAGCAACTATTGCCCAACTCAGAATTGGAACAATTCTCAGGTTTGCAAAGTGTTTTTGGGTGCACTTGAGTATGTTTTGGGTATCCAGATTCACTATCTCCTGCTAGATGTTCAAAATTAACCCTGTTTGATGTGAGGCCACATTGACATGTTTGCAAAAATAGGGCTTTTATGTTCTCTTAGCAGCTCATACCTAGTCCCTTGTATGTGAACCTTGTCCTCATCTCACTTGATTTATGACATTTGTATTTGAGGCAAAGGGCCATATAGCACAGCTCAAGTAAATTGCCATTACACTCTTTGATAGTGGATTTGATACCTAGTCTATAATGGTACCAATCTTGTCCAGTGTGGAAAATATTTAGTCGAGATTATCACACAAGCAAATGACTTTGAGCTACTATACTTTGAAAATTTTGGACCTGATT
The DNA here is from genome assembly GCF_964204655.1 of Triturus cristatus. Classification (NCBI taxonomy): domain Eukaryota; kingdom Metazoa; phylum Chordata; class Amphibia; order Caudata; family Salamandridae; genus Triturus; species Triturus cristatus. Next base: position 469,083,145 of record NC_140593.1, on the reverse strand, counting down.
CCCAAAGGTACACTTTTGTGTAAGGTTACTACTTTTGTGCTATTAAAAAACTAAAAGTTAACAGTAAGTTTACGACTGTGGAGACACTGCAGTCGTGGTGAAGAACTCTGGAGTACAGACCTATCTTTTTGTGTGCGGAGTTCTCCACCAGGACTGACTGATGAATAGCAAAAAACTAGTAAACTCACATAAACGTGTACGTTTACCTTTGTGAATCAGGCCCACAGGCTGCAACATGTTGCAAAATCAGGATTTTTTTGGGCAGTGGTCTGAAATTAGAGTTAATTTAAGGAACGCTTCCCAGAACAAATACTGTGTCCTGAAGGGATATAAATAACTTCAGAAATTAACAAACTGTCTGAATTAATTTTGCAGTGTTGACTACATGCACTAAGAAAATTAAATGAATAGCATAAAGATCAGATCAGATAGGTTCTTTGATGTGAATGATACCTGCCCCTTCCCTTGACTGTATATTCTTATGGATCATGCTTAAGCCAGTCATTAAAAAAGATCATTGACTGTGACTTTGTTATCAACTAAACCAACTTTCTAACAGAAAGAGGGTGGGAGCACACTACCTCATGTCACGGCACTCAATTTTCCCAAATGCATCATGGTAAATGCTGTGCATGATAACACTTACCTTAGTAGTAGTCTTTAATTGTTAACCCTTTTTGGTGCAGCCTGTGCTGTGAGCTCTAGACATGTGTTTCTGTATTAATTTCTTCAAAAGTACAGAGCAACAACCAACTTTCTGTTAACCCCACCATGAGCTGGATTATGAGTCAAGCGGAACAGTATTACCCCATGAAATTCTGCTCAGCTTGATTTTGAGTAGGTAGGTTTCCACACCTGGTTTTTCTGATGGCAAAACAAGCACAAAAATATCGCATGAGACTCTCATTGTTTTTTTTCTAACAGTGCAGATCCTACCTATTGCGAAACTGATTTTAGGTTTATTGTGTTCCGTTTCAGGAGGACCTGGCCTGACAGTTCAGGATGGACTGTTCCCATGAGGAGCAGGGTCAATACTGATTTGCCTATTGGTGGGTCCAAACAGAGGTGGCATGGTTGGCGAAAAACAATTGATTGGAATGCGGCCCATGCCATTGCCAGGGGCTGAGATTGATTCAAGCAATCCAGCCATCACCTTATTGTTTTTTTATTTGACAGCCTAAATGCACTGGGCAGGCCTAGATGTGAGTCCCGGGCTCACTGTGCCCCTGGAAGCAAGCCATGCCTGGCAGAAGAACCCTAACTAGCTAGGGCGATACCAGTCCTTGATGGCTTGTGTTAAATTCAGGGTGGTCCTGGCCTGGCAGTTCGAGCTGGACTGTTCCCATGCGCAGCAGGATCAAGAATGATTTGCAAATGCTTGGGTCCAAACTGAGGTGGCATGGTGGGTGAAAAACTATGGACTGGGATGTGGCCTGAGCATTTGCCATTGGCTGAGATTTATTCAAGAATTCCATCCATCACCTTGTGTTTTTGTCAATAAATTTGTAAAACAGAAAAGGTGGTTCAAGGAGTATGTTGAGCCTGTTTTTGTGGTGCAACTCTAAAGATTTCTGTGAAACAGTGTGAAAGAGGTGTTATTAGCTTTGTAAAGATGTGTCTCATGCCTGAACCTTTCAACGCCCGATGATCTGGTGAAGGAATGAAGACAAGGAGGCATTGGTAAATCTAAGGTGGTCTATGACTGGAATGTAGTTGGTTTGAGCCTAGTACTGCTGAATCTTCTCACTTATATGCTATTGTTCAATGCCTGGAGCACACAGTAGCATTCTTTGAAAATTTGCTAATTATTTTCATTTATCTGGACAATGACGGTTCAGTTAGCATAGATGCTAATTTGACATTTGAAATTATATTGCACAACTCTATGATGTTCACACTGTCAATGTTTATGTGTCATTAATGAAATGTTAGGTGCCAATCCTCTGGATCGCTCTTGAAATACAGGAACTCTGTCTTGGATATTCCGATTTTGAAGCCTATAAGGGTGGTCTCCTTAAAAGGACAACATAGTCATGTTTTCATTGCATTCTTCGACGTTGCATTTGGTGGACAGGTGACTGACAAGCTTTCTGTGAAGTTTGGAGGTCAGGACCTAGGTTGTTCTGACAAAAGTCAGCTTTCTTCTGAGCCAGTAGAGTCCTATGTAGTGGGTGAACCTGTTTCAGCCATTAACTGTAGCAGGGATTGGACAAGAGAGTGAGTGTCTGGGTTTTATGGATGCGAGGGCTATGATTAAATTCTTACGGTGTGTGAAGGTTAATCAATAATGTCGCTATGCACAAACTGGAAATACTGGCGTTTCTGTGGGTAGTTGGGCATAGCCCTAATATGCAATATAATGGGTTTGAAGGAAGAGAATAATGCTGTTTAATTTTTTTGAATAATAGGGCAGAGACTCAATACATTTACAGTCATTAATGGTTATATTTTAATTATTCTTGTTGCAATATATAGTATTGCAAATTCATTTTATGTTGACATGGTGCATACCTTGACAGTTAGGTCTTCCATTTTATCTATAGATATATTGATGAGGGACCTAGTTCTTTCTCCATGCTCTTCAAGGGAAATACTTTGGCTCTAATTATTAGTGTACCAGAAAGTTTCTGCTCCTGCACAGTCACCTGTATGAGCAGGGCTAAGAATGTGTGTTGTTTACAATACCTGGTAGTTACCAAGTGTGATAAAGTTGTGGCCCAATATTTTCCCTAGATACATATTGGCAAGCCAAAACTGCCAATATTTGCCTGGGGAAATGCCCAGAAAATACTGGGATATACAGATTTTGGTGCAGAAATGTTCACCTTGTATTTTGCAATATTTATCACACCCAATAAATACCCTAAAATTTAGCATTGGATTTTTTCAGTGCAATAAATATTTCGTTCACCACCAGGACACTAGTGATCATCCCTCCAGTTTATGCTGATTGGGTTGGGATGCCAGCGACAGACAGGCTATTCCATCCAAGAGGATTAGTGTAGAGGTACCATGTTTTAGAATCCAGGCCTGGGAAACTTGGATGCTGGTGTTTATTGTACAGGCTCCTGAAATCGCAAATTCCAGAGCCTGTGCATGTAGTGGGAGAGCACCTACGTGAGTAGATTGGTGATGGTTAAATGCTGAATGATGCAGCCTGGATAAGGATTGAGGATAATGAATGCTGTTAGACAGGGATTGGGTGATCAGGTGGAATCAGGTGGGTGATCATGGAAGGGGAAGATCAGGTTTGGATATCCTTGCTCAGGTCGTGGTCAGGAGATGGGTTAAACCATGGGTGGAATGTCAGAGACCGGACAGGCAAGAGGGGCCTTATGGTAGGCCACGTGCAGGCTGCCATTAGCTGAGTTGTGACTGAGTGAGTACAGACTCACAAAAACAGAAACAAGCTGGTAGGAATTAAACAACCATCAGAGCAGTGGACAATGTTGCTGTTCTGTGACCCACCCTCATAACCATAGATTGAAGGAAAAATTAGCTGGAGCTTTGCCACCTGAGGCTCTGTTCCATGGCATATGCATGGATCTTAAGGCAAATCCTTACTGTGAATAGGTAATCTTTTCCACTAATGAGAAGTATAGAAAAGACAATCTCTTAAATCCAGACAACCATGGCGGACACAGTACATAGGAAAAATATTGCATCAGCTCTACTATTTTGATTTGCCGTATTTGCTGTATTTTCCTGTGATATTTATTAAAAAGGACTAAATTAAAGCCTCTCCATACTAATGTTGGGCAGCGATGCTGTACAGTGTAATACTAGGGAAGAACAGGTGAGAAATGTCCCTAACTACTTCCCAGAAAATACCGCAAATGGTTTTGGTCTGGCCTATAGACAACGTTTGCTAAAGATACAAAAATCATAGTTAAAAAATACATTGATAGGGTTTTGGTTCAGCTCCTTCTTCAATTTCTCTGTTGATATATAATTCTCATCTAACTTTTGTCCACCACCACAGACATCATAAGTTAATGGGTCAGCCCACTTCACCCTTTGGCTCTTTTGCACTGAAAGTGGTGGCATTTCACTTGATCACATGTGCATATTTGCCTAAAAGGGAGCACACTTCAGTAGTAGGGCTGTTAGGCCAATACTTGACTTGGCCAGAGTTCTTTCTTTCCAATCTGTATCATTTAAAAACATGTGTTATCCCTGTGTGTTTAAACTATGTATTCAGGATACAGCAATGCAAAGCCAATCGTACATTTTCTTTGCAGCAATGAGAATCCTATATTCCTATGATGTGTATTATCACTATAAAGGGTTTCAAAACCTGTTCTAGGTAAACCTGCATGCAAGGAAGCACACATACATTTCTCATATATTTATATGCGATTCTAAATTTGTGCTTTTTTTTTTATTGCAAGCACATTGTCTCCACATTTATGGGGCAGTATGTTGTGTTTCCTCTTTTTATTTCTGTGGCATTCTCTTGCAATAAAAAAAATAGCCATCACAAAAACTTGTCAAGGCCAGATTTATTAGCTTTGCCAGTGCTTATTTTCTTTACTCATAGGGCATGAAAACTAATAATTTGCAGGTTGGATATAAGTTCCAGAAGAGTACATAGAGATGAAAATTCGAATTAGGAGTGGGAAGTTGCATGAGGAGTGAGAAGAAATCCACACCAGTTGTCCCTGCCACGTTTCAGAATTTGTATCTATACTTAAAAAAATCTTATCTATCCCTATTAAGCAGAAATTGGCATCTGGAAAAATAAAAGTTGCACATTTTCATAATAAATGCTGTGAGTAAAGATACTGGCTTTTAACTATTCTTTATGTCAAGTAAAGGGAATTGTGAAAATGGCATTTTACTTGAAGCCACGAGTGATGAGCTTATCAAGAAAAATACATAATTTGTGTATTTTTGGAATCCAGCATGAGATCATTTCCTTTCTCACCAGTTTCATTTTATTGAGAATTTACTAGAAAAATTACATTTGTGTTCCCAAAATCTATCAGGGCAAACTATTTTTTTTTTTAATGCTATTTGCAGAACACATTGATTTAAGTACTTGAAAACATGTTCCCAAATGTCTGCAGATGTTACATACATGAGGGGTTTGATTGAAATAAAGCTCAGAGCTCACTATATTTTTGAATACAGCTGTTGTAACCCCAAAGAGAACTTCAGCTTAGTAAGGCAAGGCAATGCAAAAGCTTATTTGGAATTTTGTGTGGCTTTGCATGGCTTTGTAAAGAAATGTAATGTAACGCAGCTGCTTGTGCTGCGCTACATTCCATTGCAACTTGGGAGACGTTCCATGGGTGGAGTATGGGCATTGCCATGCATCCACCCATCCATCGGATTTGGCCCATTCTCAGATTTACTAAGGCTAGAATACCTGGGAATGCGTCAAAATGTGACACCTTCCTCTTTCCACACATGTTGCATTCTGCAGCACACATATAAAGAGGGAAATGCCTATAAGGATTATTTTTGTGCAGGAAGGTGTCCCTTCCTGCACAAAAGCAATCCTGTCTGTAACCCAGGCACCCTTGCACTGTGGTGTAAGGGTGCTTGCATTGGCTCTAGGCAGTACACAGTGCATCACCACAAGCAGAGAGCGGATATGCATATGGAGTATTTTTACTCTGTCCCTCTCATGCAACGCAGCATAGCAACTTTGCTTGCTGCCTCTCTTTGCAAGGTAGATTGGTAAATATGCCCCATCCATTTGCCAGATATTATATGCTGCACCATTTGCAAGTTCTGAGAAGTGCAAAGCAATATTTATACTGACTGACCAGTGCAAAAACATTTGATCAATTTCGACACATACGTTGGTGGAGGTCCTGAAAACGTGCACCAGTGCAGCCTGTGCAATCCGAAAATGCTGGTTTTTGCACAAACATCAGTGCATACAGCCTCACGTTCATTTTCACGCCATCGTCATTGCCTTCCAAGCGTGACACAGACTGGCGTCTAATGTTTAAATCCCCCCCCCCCCCCATTTAACTGTAATAACTGAAACTAGTACCCCGTTTAGATAACACTGACACATACTAGTGTTGTTACTAGGTTAATGAGCATCAAGTCAGCAATATCGGAGCACTGCATGTGCATTACCGGTGTCACTTTAATATGGAAACTATTAGTGGAGCAAAGAGCAGACTTGAGTCATAGCAGTGTTCGCTCTGCTTGCAACTATGACCGCTCAGGCAAAGCTTCCACTTGAGTTTCCTTAAAAGGCATCATCGGAGAGGGTGAAACGGGCCAGGAATACTTATGTAAACCCTCGATGTTTGACACAAAAATAGTGTGCGGAAACAGAAAAGTTTTTTTTTCTTTTTTTTTTTGTAAATGCACTTCTCAGCAGATTTTTGTGGACATGTGGATCAACATTGTGCTAAGAAAAAGTGCGTTAGAAAATATCTTGCTCCGCAATTTAATGCAACTTCAGAGAGAGCAGAGTTGTGTTAAACACTGCTGACACATCATGCTGTGAAGAAACATACAACTTTCCATCCTGTAATGTCAATCAAGCTCAGGGTCGAAATTATAAAGGTGAGCACGAATATTTTATAGAGTCAAATCATTTTTAATCGACTGCACCGCTGTACATTATAATGATGCGGAAGGCAGAGCGGTGTTCTGTAATCACGGAGTGCCCTTTAAAAGCACATTCGGTAGAATTGTATTCTTTAAAATACATGTTAGTGACAATTGTCTTCTATATTTATTGTATAACAATGCATACAGTTATTATAATATATGTATTTAGTTTTTTTTATGTATAAATTTCAATTAAAAAAATTGAAGAAAAAAAAAAATACATGTTAGTGGGCCCTCGGCCCTTCCCTCCATTTGGGTGAAATACTACACCTAATAGCCAATTACATGTTGATGTGACAGAAATACGCATCTGGGCTGTAGCAAGATAGATATAGATCAACTGCCTTAACTGACAAGGCTGTCAAAGGGCTGACCCAAAGGCAGTGCTTAATTTGTACCAAAAAAAAGTGCCAGAATCCTTGTGCGAGAGGCACCACTCATAGCCTCTGCCAGTGCTGCCAATAACAGGACTAATACACCTACTAACCATGACACTTCTACAAGTGTGATAGTCAGACTATTCCAGGCCACCCAAAGCTGAAAAAAAATAGTCTGGGAGGCAGGTGATAATCATTGTTAATGTATGTAGAATTATTAAACTAATGTTGTTGTGCTCGTTCTGAAATTAGACAGAAAGCACCACCATGTGGCGAACAGTCATAAGTGCCCGTATGGTGCCGGTACTGAGCACCGGAAACCACTGGCTCTAATTAAGCACTGCCCAAAGCGGCTAGCTTTCTATGTATTCAAAGGAAAAGGTCTAGACTGCACAAGACTTAAAATGCTTACGGTTGCCTGCACTGGAAAGTGTGAGAGAAGTTCTTCCCAATTGTGAAAACATAAAGTATGTGAGAACTAAGCACTGTGAGCGTTTTGTTAAACACGGGCCCAGCCTTTCACTGGCTTTTACTGCCAAAGAATGATAACTGTAGGGGTGTGTGTGCCCAGATATAGGCATAGTTGAAAAAGAGCCTGGCAGTATTAACTAAAAGTTGTACTGCTTCTGTGCATCTGAGCAGTGAATGCAGAATGGCCAAAATCTCCAGGACAACAGGAGTGAAAGACCAACCAGGAACTGTATTATCATATCTGCTGTAATAAATACATCTCGAACATGTGGGCGACATGTTTGGGAGATATGTGGGAAGGAGATTAATATTGATACATATCCTTCCCTAAAAGAAAAAAGCTTTTTGAAAAAGCTGTATCACCATTTAAAGCACTGTGCCTCTGGCCTAATGCATCTTCATAATCAATCACAACTAGAAGATTGTCCCTAGTCCCCAAGCACAGCAAGTAAATGTACTTACAGTCCAGAGAATTGAAAACAGACAAGTTGTGTCCCAAGTTATCTGGAAGGAATTCATGAAGAGGAACGCACTTTACCTTCCAGAGATTGCCAGCAAGTTGTGTGTTTTACCTCACTCTTTCTGGAAAGCAAACACACAGACGAAATCTGGGAAACTGTTTTGTAAGGCTTATTAGAAGCAAAGCAACTGAAGAATATATGTAGAATTAGAACATTAGAATGTTGAGAGCTTTTGAGAGCTAGATTGAAGACAATGGAGCAGGAGTGGCCTAAAAAACGTGCTAAAGACCTACGGCTCTCAACATTACAATGTCCTAATGGACAGCATCTGCCTCTCTCTTTATTTATTTATTTTTAGAGTTTTCTATAGCGCGAACAAGACCCAGAATAGGGTATCAGAGCTCTTTACAAAACAAAGCAAAGTAAGTATAAAACATTTTTGCAAAAACATAGCGGAGGAAGTAAACAAAACATTTTTATACAAGTTTCGTAGGTAGCAGAAGCGATAATAGAGGTGGATTGTTAGGAACAGTCGGAACAAGTTCAGGTATAAGCAGCAGTGGTCCGTAGAGGGAGTTCCGTGGGGTGGAAAGGCGGGGCGGGGAAGGGGCAGGGTGGGGGTACTAAACACCGGAATATGGATAATTGGAGGTAAGTAAACAATTAAATAAATAAAACGAATTTCGTAGCGCGCGCTGCACCGCATTTTGTGATGCAGCGCTCGCTACGAAATTTGTTTTATTTATTTAATTGTTTACTTACCTCCAATTATCCATATTCCGGTGTTTAGTACCCCCCACCCTGCCCCTCCCCCGCCCCGCCTTTCCGCTCCACGGAACTCCCTCCACGGACCGCTGCTGGGTACGAGTAAGTCATAGATGGCGAGGGAGTCATTAAGGGGGGTCTAGAGACCAGATTGATGTAGTAGGCTGGTTTAATGCCTTGCAAGTCAATGAAATAGCTGGTGTGATAGTGGTCCCCATACAGTGAGGCATGTGCAGAACATGCTCCTGTTTAGTCATCTCAACGTTTGTATTCATTTAATTAATTTGAACTTTGTTTCCATTTTTTACTGATTAAGCAAGTATCTTTTGTGGATATCCCCATTTTTTAGTCCCCCTAAAGTTTCACCTTCCACTTTCAAATAATCATAATGGCTTTTATAGTTTCTCCCTTGCCTCTCCAAAATATATGTATTGGCCAGGGAAAGTGAAAGGCAGAGTCTGTGCAACGGGGGCACAAATATCCTCCCTGGTCCCTTCTCCTATTGCTCACAGTGTCACTGGAGCCTTTGAGGGGGAGAGGGGGGACTTCTGCTCAGATCCTGGGCCACCCTGACTTGACTGAACAAGGAAAAGCAGTTGAGCCAAGCCCTGGGAGAGCCAGAGGCTGACTTCAGCCTCCCCTCACAGCCATTGCTGTGAATGTTCAACAGTTAACAGTTGTGGCCCTGCGCTTGGCTGTTAGCTGTTCAACATTCACAGCAAATGAAATACCAGCATTTGTAAAGCACACAGCTACCTCCGGAGAGTTGTCTTGGTGCTGGGGGCCGTCAAGAAGATTAAGGAAGCTATTGCCCAGAGTCACATGGTGCTGGGCTAACCTGCCACTGGCAATCGAACCGTGAACCCCGTGGTCCGGAGTCAGACACCCTGGCCGCTGCGCCACCCCTCCTCCACAACAACAGCTGTGAACAAAGGCTTTGGAGCCACAAGGTTTTCAAAGCCCTCAGTCTCCGGGTGTTCTTTGTATTTTAAATTAGATCATTCTGGCCTCAATGAGTGAAATGTTCTAATATCCTTAGACCCCGCCATAGCAGGATATACCAGCCATTGAAGGCCATAGCCTACTGTGGGCTATAAGGCCACGGCATTGTAGTGATTATTAGAAGAATTATGGCGATTAAGAACAAACAGAAAGTATGTACTATAAAAATATCCAACCTGTTATCACTTATAACTGTACTTCCTATTTGGGCCACCATTATGAAAGGCTTGGTTTTTGATGCAATAATTATTGCATTGATAAAATCTGAAACCAAGGCTTATGGAATTTATAGGATGCAATAAGTATTTCCTTCTATACATTTTCCCATGAACTGGAGCATAACATGAATAATTTAGTGCTTGCTACTTTACAATCCACATTTCTTGGTAATTATCAGGCATTTTTCTCTCCTTCAATTCCAGCAAGTTTGACCTGCCAAAAATATTATAGGAGATGAGTTTTATCTCACACGCATTATTTACTAGGTGCTACACAAAATGCAAAACTCATAATTTCGATATGTGCAGAAAAACGATTTTAATTATCGACCCGCTCGTACAGAGGGACTTCGTCTTTGCTAAATAGTATTAACACTGAAAAGTCTGTCCATGTGGGGTGCAGCACTTCAATGCATACTTGTTTGGAATGATGAAGATTCCCTGTGCCTGCAAAGCTATTCTGTGTTTGTGCAAAGCCAGGTTATTTTCTGCCAATGTCCTGGGCAGTGGGCAAACAAAGTCTCTGGATTCTGAAACACACCTATCTGCCTGAGAGAGCGGAATGCACTCTAGTTGTAATATTTTTCAGAGCTTTTGTGAGAAAGTGTGAGAATATCCCCCAAATCCATGACACAGTGCCAGAAGAATCTCACAGGAATTCCTACCTCTGATTGACCATCTAGGAAAACACTAGGCCTAAGCTAAAGCACAACATACTTTATGAATAATTGAATAAAGAGTACACCATTGTAATGCATAAAACATGATTTAAATATTGCTGTTTGATAGACTGCATACATACAATAAAAGCAGTTCAAGAGGCCTTAGGCCACATCAAATGGTGGTAGGTGTATGAAATGGTAAACACATAAGAAAACAATATGTTATCACAGACAACAGTCCCGTTGCCATCTATTGTGCTTAAGGCATTATGAGGTCACAAATTGCCAGCAAAAATACATTACTGTTGCTGTGTTACATCATTTTATTATTGCAAGAGAGTCCTGAAATTGTAACACCCTTGTATCAAGAAAAATATCAAACATGGAGAGAGAACACAATGCAGAACGAAGAGGCAACTTGTAATATTCTTATGTATATTTGATGGGATTTTATTTTTTACAATAGACAAGTCTCCTACTTACTAAATTCCTTTAATGCTTCTACTTTATTTCTTATTGGATGATATTGTACGTTGATGGATTGAAGTCATCCAGACTGATACCTGCAGGAATGTACAAGTTTGAAGTCACAGCAGTGGCGAGGAACATAATGATGACCAGCATGGCACCTTTGTTTGGCGGCGCAGGGACCACTTCCATCCACGAAGGTCTACACTGATTTGCTCTGCGTGTAAGGTACATTTGACATCTTGGTTTTCCTTTCCATATAAGATGGGATGTTGAAATAGTCTAGGAGAGACTGTGATAACTTTGAAAACTTATGGAAACGAAACACTTACCATAAGGCTTGGAATAGGAAAAGCACACACAGACATGGCAGCCAAGATATTGGTATCTGGGACTTGAATTGTGTTAGTCTTTTGTTGCTGGCCATGATTCTGCACTTACAATGGGATCATCTTGCTGGCATTCAAATAGGTGCTATGTTTGGGGCTGTGCTAATGAGCACCGAAGAAGGCAGAAGGCCGAAAGGCATTTGCTTGTAATAAATCAACTCATAAAGTACCGTGAGTGCTCCGCATTTGTGTAGCTTTTATATATATATATATATCTATCTCTATCTATCTCTCTCTCTCTCTCTCTATATATATATATATATATATATATATATATATATATATATATATATATTATCTACTGGCGGTCGCCAGTAGATAGTTATAGTTAGGACCGTGTTTCCATAGGAAATCCGCAACATTCTATTTGGAATAACTTTGGCGCCGGTTGACGAATACTCGCGAAATTTTCAAAATAGGTGGGGCGCTCCGCTCCGCTCCTACCCTGAAAGTCTCGGGGGGATTCGTCAAGCGGGGTCTGAGAAAAAAGGGGGGTCCCAAAACACGTTTTCCCCATGCATTTTCCCATAGGACCTTTAGTCCGAGCTACAGCCCGAACGGCTGAACAGAATTACTTGAAATTTGGCAGAGAGGTAGTCCTCAGGTCAGAGATGTGCCTTTTGCAGGTCTGGTGTAAATCTGTTCAGTAGGTCCTGAGAAAATAGCATTTAAATCAATATATATATCTGTAAGCGCGCTCCGTGCGCTTACGGTAAGCTTACCGTACGCGTACGGTGCCGTGCGCGAACTCAATTCTGATTGGTGGTTACATGACTGTAAACATTCGAATCGGTTGAAATCAGAAAGTGTCTGCCGCCATTTTCTGTCTCTCGCACTGAAAAACAAAGGTGGATAACGTCAAAAGGGGGCAACGAAGAGAGTTGCAGACCCCCTAGCGTTTGTCAGGGGGTCCACGAAGGACCAAAAAGTACGAAAAATACATTTAATCATTTAAAAAAAAAATCGCGGAGTGCGCGTACGGTAAGCTTACCGTACGCGCACGGCAAAAAAAAACAAAAAAAAACGAAATAACAATCACATTTATTAAATAAATTGAAGGACCCGCAAGGGAGAAAAAAAAATTGTTACTGTGAAAAAAAAGGTGAGGCACGCACGGTATGAACTGCCCACAGCGCGCGCATGGTGCGCTAAGCACACCGTGCGCGCAGGGTGTGCGCACGGTGAAAAATCAGAAAAAAAAATAAAAAATAAATACATAACTTAGCATTTAAAAAACCGTACAAATTCACCGAAAAAACCATAGGTTTCACACACGTTATAGTTAGGAATTAGCATTTAAAAAACCTTGCAAATTCACTTACAAAACCATAGGTTTCACACATGTTATAGTTAGCTGTACATTTCACTCGTAAAAAACCAATGAAATTCCACGTTATAGTTAGATCAGGTAACTATAACTTGCGCGACCGCAATCCACAATGTGTCATTTCAGATGTCATCATTGATGTGATGAGTGATGTCACTGACCATGTCATGAGTGATGTAATATGTGACGTCATCAGCAGTTTATTGTGGGCGCGCAAGTTATAGTTACCTGATCTAACTATAACGTGGAATTTCATTGGTTTTTTACGAGTGAAATGTACAGCTAACTATAACATGTGTGAAACCTATGGTCTTTTAAGTGAATATATATATAAATGAAACAAAATTTCCTCACGAGTCAGTTCAGCACAGTAAAGATTGCACTCAGTGTACTTCTTTCAAAAGAATTTATTTCAGGCAACGCGTTTCAAGCTAAACAGGTCTTCCTCACGGCCACATCTGAAACTAGTGCCCCATCCACCATAGAAATAGCTTCAAAAGTGTTAAACATAGAAACAATACTACTATGAAATTGCCATAGAGTATAGAATGTATTTGAATGAGACCGAATAGGAGTGATATATATCAAGTCACAGAATGGTAAAAAAAGAATACAAATGTTTTAAAGGTTTTTTGAAACATATCAAAAGAGTGTTGGTGGGACAAATTATATGGCAATATTTGGTGGAATAGCACAAATAGTGCAGACTCAAACATGATGGTCAAATTGCCTATTAACAGTAGAAATACAATGATACTTGTAAAATACAGACTCATGTGACTAAACAATGGTCAGACCAACACAAAATCTCATCCTCACATAACATTTATCCATTGGCCTGTGTTGCAAAATTCTTAGTTCTGTATTCTGTCGTGGCTGGTGAATCACCACATTGTCCGTATTAAATGTATTATAAAACGTATCATAAAACCCCACCAATGCACACCACAAATCAATAAAACAAAATAGAAATGATATAGTATATGAAGGAATTGCATACAATCAGGGCAAGGGGCCTAAATACAAACTCAGCATTCGACCTTAAAGATATATATCACAATCCTAGTCCCATGACATATCCAGCAAAGCAGTGTTTACCCTCCCAGGAAGGAGCAATAATGTGTAAAGGTGCCTATTGAAAACAACAAAAAGTGGGGGGAAAAGCAGCTAAAACCAGTATAATGGGGGCATTGGGTAAGTGACGGGGTAAGAGAAACACTTCTAGTGATCCAAAAGGAGATAATCCTTTTGTGGTGCACAGAGGGACAGAGGAGGGGGTTGATGACAGGACTAGAGAAAAACAGAATTAAATAACTTCAGTAAAGTACCTAAACAGCCGATGTGTATAGGTTGTCTCTGTTGCCACCTCTGACAGTCCTTTTGATCCTGTCAACAGCAAAGAAAACAAGAAGGTCAGCATTTTGTTGGTGCATCCTAGCCCAGTGTCTGGCAACAGGGTGCGCCTGATCGAGATTCTTGACAGCCCTGTAATATTCTAAGATAAAAAATTTACTGGGCCAATGGTGCTGCCCACGAAACTGAGACCACAAAGACATGTGAGGATATAAACACAGAAATCGCTGCCACAGGTAATGAATTTGTTTATGCATTTATGTTTACCAGTTGCTGTGTTATATAGTCTCATGTTGCTGCTTCTCTTACATGCCTTGCATCTACCACACTTAAAGAATCCACTCTGTTCCTGTAACCAGCCTTCTCTCCCAGTGTGTGTGTCAGTGTAGCTGTGCACAAGCATATCACGTAATGATTTGGGTTTATGGTATGTGATTTGGGGAAATGGGCTGGATCATTTTTAACAAAGTGCCAGAGATGTGCAATCACTTTCCTGACCTCGTAACTCTCACTATTGAAGGTGGTAATGAGTCTCTCTGGTTCCTGGTATTCCTCCTGCCTTTTTCTCTTGACTGGTAAGGTGTCCCTAGCCACTTTGAATGCCTTGTCAGTGGCTATTCTAAGGACTTTATCAGGGTAACCTCTGGCTCTAAATCTTGAAATCACCCTTCCCTTTTCTTCCTCATACATGGCATTGGTGCTGCAGTTACGTGGAGCTTGTAGCAACTCGCCATATGGGATAGTCCACTTGAGATTCTATAGGTGATGGCTATCAGCATGTAAAATGCTGTTCCCTGCTGTATCCTTATGGAAAAGTTTGGTATTTAGTTGTCCATCATGAATCTCAACAGAAACATCTTGAAAATCAATTTTAGTGTGGTGCATCTTGGATGTAAATGACAGATTCAAATCATTGTGTCCAATGTGTGCCAAGAAGTCTTCCAAATCATGTTTCGGGCCTTTACAAATGATGAATAAAGCATTTATGTATGCAGGTAGAGCTCGGCGCGAAACAACTGCCCATCGCAGTGCCGACTAACTGATGATACCACTGACTGTTAAACACAAAATAGTTGTTATTTGGACAAAATTCCAACATTTTGTGATCATTACAGGTATATAGTGCAGTAACATCCATGGTGACCGAAATGAAGTGCGATTGCTAGGGAATATTTTGAACCTTGGTAATAAAATCAGTGCTCTGCAGTATGATGGGAGAGCCAGGGCATAAGGTAATAAGAAAAAGTCCAGGTACATAGAAGTAGGCTACCAGAGGCAGACACAATAGGCTGGCTAGGAGGGTTCACCCTGTCTTTGTGGATCTTAGGCAACAGATTGAAGCAGGGGACTACCGGATGTTTTACATATAGAAATAAATATTTCTCTGCGGTGAGAAGTCCCTTGTTTCTCTATCTGGGTACCATAGAAAGATACATGTTTGTGCAGTGTTTGTAAGCCTGTATGTTAGTCTTTCATCATCCCTACTGCGGTGAAGTTGTCTGAGGGCCTCCTGGTTATACTTGTTAATGTCCTAGAGCACTACATTACCTCCCTTGTCAGAGGTTTTTATTACAATGTTGAGATCATTATGTAGGATTTTGAGAGCTTCCCTTTGGCCCCTGTTAATATTGGATGCAAAGTTATTCCTGGTTTTATGCCATATTTTGAAAAGATCTCTCAGCACCACTTCATGGAATATGTCAATGATATCATGTGGCATATTAGGGTTGCATGAAGACTTGGGTTTGAAGGGAGTGATTATGGTCCTGTCAAGCTCTATGTTAAGAGATTCCAAAAAATCTCTTTTACTTCCCACTCCATAGTGTTACCCTTCAATTCCACCAATGCAGATATATACATAGCACCATGCAGTTGCTCGAGGTGAAAGATCAAGGGCCCATGAGGGGTGGTGCATGTATGCTAGATGAGCTGTGAGTTATTTTATGCTTACTAAGCGCTGATTTCTGTGGGGGGCTCAGATGGCCTGACATCCCCTTGGGGTGTTTTGAATATTTTTGATACACAGGCTCCACCTCATTACAGTAGAGTATATACTAGACTGCACACGTACAACATCTGTATTTTTTGGAGTCAAATTACTGTTTATGGTATTTGTTCTCCAACTCCTCCTCCTGTTGAATACTATGAACTTACATGAACTGTTTATATTTATTGGCATGTGTATGCATACTTACCCTACACATTGAATGATATAATGCAATTGTTTTTTTCCTACGCTGTGTTTTCACTGTTGGGAGATATAGGCACAACCATTGGTCTGACATGTACATGTGATCAAGGCCACTGCATATTCTTTCATTCTTTCATGCATCTCTGTGTGAGCGTCTTTTGTAGTGCTGGACCCTGTATATACATATAAAACACTTGCTACTTACCTGTAATACCAAAATACTTACATTTACATGTAAACATTTTACCACAAATATGCTTTTACCATTCTTGCCTTTACAATGAAATTTGTTGTAAAGGCATCCATGGTAAAGGCATACTCGTGGTAAAAAATTTCATTGTAAAAGCATTCATGGTGAAGACTTTTTCATTATAATGCCTTCTTTGTAAAGGCATTTGTCGCTTAGACATCACTTCCCGGACAAAACCATTGTGAAGGTAAGATGCATACATAGTCAATGTACATGTACCTTTTTGATATTGATCCTCAATTTTCGACTGCATATATTACGATGTCCCAATATTTTTAAACAACATTTAGGAGGAACACCAAGCAAAATACTTTACAAAAACGTAGTGTAAAGCATTCCTCCATTATGTACAGCTGCACATAATGTTTAATTATGTAAGCAGAAATGCTTCCACTGAAAATCACATAGAAATTCACAATGGTTTCCTAGGAGCACACTTGCAAACCTTATCTGTTAGCAGTTTTCAGGTGGATACTGAGAAACCACTGTGAAACCTGCACCTAGGTAAAACTGGGAACCTCCTATGCAGATTTCTGACTTCTTCTGTGAATCAAGCTCAGTGTTCCTGCATCTTTAAACTAATCTGCCCTCTGCTTCCACCCATCTGCTGCATTCAGTCCTCCTTTGGCCCAAACTTATTTTTTGCAATGTATTTTTGAAATAGTACTAGCAATGCAATGCAGCATGTCGCTCTTTCATTTCATTAGACTCCTTTTTATTCCTTTCACTTATTGGCCGTCACCCACTCTTCCTTAAACAAATTCTAAATATTTAGTTTGTTTATGTCTGTGTTCTCTTTGCTTGAGAAGTTTGTCTTTCAACCCTCTGTTATTTATTACTATATTTATTTAACATTTTAAAAAGCTAGGAACATTGAAACCATGCCATAAACTGAATTTCAAGGATGTATGGTGACAGTAGAACTGCATGAATAATACATTATTCATATTAATGAAAGGATTTATGTCTTCGCATGGACAGATTGCTTTGCAAGCCAAGAGTGTACTTACAGTCTTTTATATGTAAAGATAGTTATAATCCCCCCACTAGCAATCATTTTACAAGTAAGCCATTCTCTGATTGTTTTCTATTGACACCTAATGGTTGGTATAAGGGCTCAGTTTGCTTAATTTTGATGTGCGCTGGATGCTGCTTTTTGAAGTTTCAGAAAGTAACAGCTTTGATTTGTGAAGTTACTGCGCTATTGAGGATACGTTTAATCACATACACAAACACACACACATACATGCACCCACATACAGACATAGAAATGAGATATGGTTCATGCTACGGGCATGCACACAATGAAGAGTTTAACATTATAGCAAGCAGAATATGTGTGTGCCAATGCAGTCCAACACTGAAGAGGTTTGAACATCTGACATTACATCACAGCCATGAGAGTTAAGCTATGCAGCAGATGGTTTTTGGAGTCCTTCGTTCAAAGTGATGTTAGTGCTTAAAAAATACAACAGAACATTCAGCGCTGAATTCGAATGACTCAGCCAATAATATCTGTCAGTGTTGTTTCACAATTTATTTCTGAATTTTCACTTTCTTTTATTTTACTTTCAGTTATCTTTTGAATATTCATGAACAAACAAGTTACATCCATAAGGAGACTTCACGAAGGAATGCTTCAGATTAGTGGATTAAACTCTTCCCGTCATTTTCACCTTTGGTTCTGATGAAGAAGGTGGCTGAGGCATCAGATCTTAGGTTACTCTTTAATAACGTTTTTTACACAAGAGATTTTCAAGCATCTTTAAATGCAGGGCTTGTGATTCTTCTCCTGAAGAAAGCTTCCCTCCCTCTGTTTAATTTCACAGTTCAAAGACTGAGCTAAGGAACGTTAGGCAGAATAATGATGACATCAGCTGTGAGATGCTTCTATAACATAACATAATATATATATTTTCTTACTAAAAAAACAAAGGTTACAGGGACGTTATAGTTAGGCTCAGATTTCACTAGTACAAAACCAGTGAAATTCAGCAGTTATAGTTACCTGAGCTAACCATAACTTATGCCCCACAATTCACTGCTTATGGCCTCACATATTACATCACTCATGACATGGTCAGTGACATCACTGATGACATCTCAAATTATATCCTATGATGACATCATCCCGTGATTGTGAATGTTTTCTAAAAAATGTTGAGTGTTAATAATGTATAGTAAGATACTACAAATGTTAAAGTAGTAAACCTTGTGTACTACGAATGAGTGGAATTATTTGTAACACATATTATGTGAGCAGCTGTGTGACTGTGTGTATCCATGTGTGAACAGGTATCTGAGTGGTTCTATAGGTGTGTGAGTGGTAATATGGGTGAGTGAGTGGATGGATTGGTATGTGAGTGGGTGTGTGAGTTGATGTATGGGTGAGTGAGTGACTGTGTGTGGCTGTGTGGGTAAATGAGTGGGTGTGTCAGTGGTGTATGGCTGAGTGAGTGGGTATGTGAGAGGCTGAATAGATGAGTAATGGGATGTGTGGGTGGCTGTATTGGTGAGTGTGTATGGCCTTATGGGTGAGTGTGTGCTTGTGTTAGTGAATGTATAGGTGAGTGATTACATGTGTTAGTATATGTATGAGTAAGTGAGTAAGTGAGTGGGTGTGTGTTTAACTGTATGCATGAGTGAGTGGTTGTGTGAGTGACTGTATGGTTGAGTGAGTAGGTGTGTGAGCAGCTGTATGGGTGACTGGCTCAGTGTGTGAGTAGCTGTATGAGTGAGTGAGTAAGTGCATGAGAGGCTGTATAGGTGAGTTAGTGGTTATGTGAGTGGCTGTATGAGTGTTTGAATCTGTGAGTGGTTCAATGGATCAGTGAGCAGGTGAGTGAGTGCTTGTATGGGCCTGTGAATGGTTATGTGAGTGGTTGTGTGGGGGTGGGAATGGGTGTAAGAGAGGTCTTGTGGGATATGAGTGTATGTGTGAGTGGTTCTTTGGATAATGTCAATAATGAGGTAATTTGAGATGCCATCAGTGATGTCACTGACCATGTCATGAGTGATGTAACATATGAGGTCATAAGCAGTGCATTGAGGAGGCGTAAGTTGCAGTTAGCTCAGATAAATATAACTGGTGAATTTAACTGGTTTTGTACGAGTGACATCTGAGCCTAACTATAACATCCTTGTAACATTTGGTTTTATCAGTAAATTTCTAATGTTTTTTTAAAATTCCATTTCCTAACTATAACGTCCCTGTAACCTTGAGCTTTTTAAGTGAATTTCCAAGGTTATTCAAATTCTATTTCCTAACTACAATAACCCTTTAACCTTTTGGTTCTTAATTGAATTTCTATGGGTATTTTTAACTAGTAGTTGCATTTGCAGAGTGGTGGAGAAAGGGGGTGAAGCCTCCGACCAGCTCTAAAAAATCAAGCTTTATGGGATGTACTGGATGTAACAGGAGGGCTTCTTGGCCACCAAAGTCCCTCAGTATCCAACAGGACTTCCTCCCCCACCCAGTATTGCACCAGGAGGTGCATTTGCAGAGTGGTAAAGAAAGGGGGTGTGGCCTCCAAATACCTCTCAGCAATCCCATTGTGTGGGACTTACTGGAGGTAACAGAGGGGGACCTGGTCCTCAAGGGCCCCCATCATCCAAGAGGACTTCATCTCCCAACAGTAGTGTGCCAGAAGGTGCATTTGCAGAGTGGTGGTGAAAGGGGGTGGGACCTCTAGTGACTTGCCGGTCCGGCTTTTAAACAAATATACTTTTTATATATTAGGGAAGAAGGGCCACATGCCCCCCCTTTCCCAGGCTAATTTTGGCACCAGGGGTCCTATGCCCTGGGGCCCATCCTATTTAAAGAGGCTTGTTTTAATTAAAAGGAGGGGGTGAGAAGCCTCCCTCCCAGGCCAATTCTGGCCCCAGGGACCCATACCCCAGGGCACAGGAATTAATTTTTTTTCTTTTTTAATTAAAGAGAGGGGGCTGAGCAGCCCCCCTCCTGGGCCTATTTCGGCCACAGGGACCCCATCCTCTGAGGCCCAGCCTTATTTTTTAAATAAAGGGAGATAGGGCCACATGGCCCCCTTTCAGGGCCAATTTCAGCCCTGGGGGCCCTATACCCTGATGTCCGGCCTCTATCGTGTGTACCCTGGTCCCACGTAGGGCATCCACAAACAGCTGTTGGGGACCGTCAGGGGAGCCTCAAGGCTCCCGTGGTCTCTTTCAGCTCCCTGCCTACTGTGGGAGTTGGCATTGCTTTCACTGACAGGGAACTGCTAAAAACGCAGCTCCCTGTGTGTGGAGGCAACTTTGCTCTGCTTCCAGCAAGTGAGAGCATATTTAAATGCTCTTGCTTACTGTAAGTGGACTGTTTGCTATCGCTTGGTGGGAGGGTAAAGGTCCCACCAAGCTATAGCACACAGCTATGTCCAGGGCGTGGGCACCAATGGACATAGCAGGAGCAAGACCTGTGGGGTAGTGGTCCCCTGGGCCATCTATTGCTCCAGGAGGGCTGGTGCGCGGCCTCCCTCCTTTCTTGAATTTCTGACCCGGGGAAGTGGTGACCCTCTGGGCTGTGGTGGGGTTGGGTGTCCCCCACATTCAATTTAGCAAAAGCCCTTGGGAGGTGGTGGTCCCTGGAACTGCACGGGGTTGGTGTGCCCCAGCATTAATACAAATGAAAGGCTCAGGGAGGTGGCAGACCCTGGGGCTGCAGGGGGTCCAAGCACCCCACATTCTTTCCAGGTAAAGCCTCAGGGAGGTGGCATCCCTGGGGCTGGTGTGGTCCAAGAGGCCCTCCCCAAGAAAAAGGAAATAAGCCCAGGGAGGTGGCTGAAGAAACTTGCGACCATTTGCTGATCTGTGCCTTATGCAAAATACAAGTATTTTAGAATCATCAAGAGTAGACACTTCTCCTGTCTCCCTTTCTCAACTTCATGTTGAAAATGTTTGGTAAATCCATGTAATCACATGAGAAGCGAGCGAGTCAAGCCCCCCAAATTTGATGGGAGCCTCCAATTCTACACATATATATATTCACTGAAAAAAACAAAGGTTACAGGGACGTTCTAGTTAGAAATTAGCATTTAAAAAACCTTAGAAATTCACTGAAAAAAAAAGGTGAAATTCAGCAGTTATAGTTACCTGAGCTAACTATAACTTATGCCCCCGCAATGCACCCCTTATGACCTCACATATTATATCACTCATGACATGGTCAGTGACATCACTGATGACATCTCAAATGACATCACTAATGACATCCAAAATGACATCACTGATGACATCATCCAGTGATTGTGAGTGTTTTTTAAACGTTACTGGGTGTTAAACATATATACTAAGGTAACTCACTGTGGAAGTGCCTTTATGGGTAAGTGAGTGAATGTGTAAGTGGTGTATAGAAGAGTGACTGGGTATATAAGAGACTGTATACATGAGATAGTGGGTGTGTGAGTTTTTATATAGGTAAGCGATTGGGTGTGTCAGTGGGTGTATGAGTAAATGAGTGATTGTGTGAGTATCTGTATAGTTGACTGAGTTGGTGTATCAGTGGTTGTAAATGGTGAATCAGAGGGTGCATGAGTGGCTGAATGGGTGTTTGAGTAGATACAAAAGTGTCTGTATGGGCGAGTGACAGGGTACATTAGTGGCTGTCTCAGTGCATTAATGGGTGTGTAAGTGAGTATATGGGTGAGTGAGTGGGTGTATGACTCACTTTATGTGTGGCAGTATGTGTGAGCAAATGGGTGTTTGAGTGGTTGTATGGGTGAGTGAGTGAGTGAGTGTGAGAGAGGTTGTATGGGAAAGTGTGTGGTTCTCTTAGTCATTGTATAGGTGAGGTAAGTATATGTATTAAAATATGTATAAGTAACTGAGTGGCTGTGTGAGTAATTGTATGGGTGAGATAGTGGCTGTGTGAGTGACTGCAGGGGTGAGTGAGTAGATATGTGAGTAGGTGTATAGTTAACTCATTTACTGGTCAGAAGTAAGCCTGGGCAAAGCACTATGCTACGCTTGCGTAGTTTGCGAAGTTTGCGCTACTTCGCACTACGCGAATTGCACGTAGCACAGTGCAAACATGCGTAGTGTAGCGTTGCGTAGTGCAGCGGTCATTTTTTGCTTGCTCGCGGTCCTCAACATCAAGTTGGGCGACCGCGAGCAAGCAAAATGACATCCTGGTGAGACTTTTTCCTTGTTCGTGATCAGCAACATCAAGTTGCCGATCGCGAGCGTGGAAAATAAACATCCTGGCGAGATTCTCAACGCGAGGAGGTCAGGTTTCTCATTGCGAGTGGTCGCGTATGCGCGCGACCGCTCGCGATGAGAAACTACCAGTCCGCGTTGAGAAAGCTGCAACTAGAGTAAAAATCTACTCGAACGGCAGAAAACTACAGCTCGCACTGTGCAAGATGCCGTTTTCAATGATTGCACAGTGCCGGATGCTTGTCCGCACTGTGCAATCATTGAAAATGGCATCTTGCACAGTGCGAACAGGGTACTACGCAGTCCGCGAAGTGCTACGCGTAGCTCGCGTAGTGCGAAGTGCACTTTGCTTAGCTTTGCGTAGTGCTACTTCGCGAACTACGCCCAGGGTTAGTCAGAAGTTGTATGGGTGTATGAGTGGGCATGTAAGTGTGCCTAAGTCTGGGACTTACTGGAGCTAACAGGAGGAGTATTTGGCCCCCAAGGACATCCTTGGGGGCCAACTACCCCTCCTATTACCTCCAGTAAGTCCCATACAACAGGATTGCTGAGATCTGATAGTAGACCACACCCCCTTTCTCCACCACTCTGAAAACAAACCTCCTGGTGCACTACTAGTAGGGAGATGAAGTCCCCTTGCCTATTTAGGGTCTTTGGGGGACAAACTACCCCTCCTAATACCTGCAGTAAGTCCCATACAGCAGGAATGCTGAGACTTGATAGCTGGCCATGCACCCTTTCTCCACCACTCTGCAAATGCACCTCCTGGCACCCTACTAGTAGGAGGAGAAAGTCCCTTTGGCTATTGAGGGCCCTTGGGGGCCTACTACTCCTCCTGTTACCTGCAGCAAGTCCTACACAGTGAGTTTTGCTGAGATGTTTTCGGGGGCCACGCCCCCTTTCTCCTCAACTCTGCAATCATGCCTCCTGGCATACTTCTAGTTGGGGGATGAAGTCCCCTCGGCTCTTGAGGGTCCTTGGGGGCCAACTAGCCCTCCTGTTATGTCCAGTAGGGCCCACACAGCTGGATTGCTGAGAGTTGGTCAGAAGCCATGCCCCCTTTCTCCACCACTCTACTAATGTGCCTTCTGGCGCACTGTTGCTTGGGAGAAGAAATCCACTTTCGTCCTGAGGCCCTCAGGAGGGAAGGAGATGTCATCCCCCCACCAGCAGAGCACCAAGAGGTTAGTTTTCAGAGTGGTGGAGGAAGGGGCCATTACCTCTAACCACCTCTCAGCAATCCAGCCGTGTGGGCCTTACTGGAGGTAACAGGAGGTCTTGCTGGCCACTAAGGACCCTCAGCAGCCAAGGGAACTTCATCCCACAACTAGGAGTGCACCAGGAGGAGTGTTTGCAGAGTAGTGGAGAAAGGGGGGCCTCCGGTGAATTGCAGGCTTTTGCTTTCTTTTCTTTTTCAGAAGGGGGGCTGCATGGCCTCCTTTCCCTGGGCCGAATTTGAGGGGAGGGGGGCACTTCTATTTCTTGGCCCTGGGGAATCCCATCCCCAACCCCATCCCCAGGTCCAGGCCTTTATATATATTTATATATATATATATATATAAATATATTTTTGTTTAAGGGGGTTAGGGGCAAGCGGCCTCTCTCCCCAGGCAGATTTCAGCCCCAGGGACCCATTCATCGGGGCTCAGCCTCCCTTCTGGGTGCCTGGAGCCCCCCATAGCACCCACTTTCTATACTAGGGGCCGCGGGGGGGCCTGAGGCCCCCATGATCCCTGTAGGCTCCTCGCCACCTGCTGGAGCAGGCATTGCTTTGATACAAACGGAACTGCTAATATGCAGTTCCCTCTCTATCAAAGCAATTGTGCTCGTTTTGAACAAGTGAGAGCATTTTGTATGTTCTCGCTTGTTGAAAGTTATCACAGTTTGCTATGGTCTGGCGGCAGTGGTGAAGCTGCTGTCAAACCATAGCACACAGCAATGTCCCGGGGATGGGCACCCCAGGACATTGCAGGAGCCGGCCCTGGGTGTTGGTGGTCCCTAGGGCCATTTTAGGCTCCTGGAAGGGGCCACATGGCCCCCTCCTTTGATTTTTTTGCCCCAGGGAGGTGGTGGTCCCCGAGACCGGGAGGTCCGTGAGACCCCCCATATAAATTTAATTAGCCTCAGGGAGGTGGCTAGAGGGGTCTGTGAGATCTCCCTACATAAATTTAATTAGCCCCAGAGAGGTGGTGGTCCGTGGGGCTGGGTCAATAAGGCCCCCCCCACATAATTTTAAATAGCCCCGGGTAGGTAGCGGTCCCCAGGTCAGGGGGGTCCATGAGGCCTCCCATATTGATTTATTGAGCCCCGGGGAGGTGGTGGTCCCCGGGGTTACTAATACTCTAATACAATATATATTACATTATTAACATTACATTTAATAAACAGATTAGCATAAATGATATTACTCAAAAACATCACTAAATACAATTAAAATGTTACATTTCAATAAAAATATACTTTCACATATAATCACAACACATATATTTAGGAAACTAAAATAAAAATGCAACAGAAATTAAAATAAAAACACAACAGAAATGTGAAAATAATAATTATAAAAACTACTCAAATTAAAATAATAGAGATGTTTCAACAAAAATATAAAACATCCGAAATAATAAATATAGCATCATCTAAATGAGTATTAAACAAATAAGTAAACTCCATTAACCCAAAAGTTAAACCACAACATAATTAAAACAAAATTAGCATTTCAAATTCAACTAAAAAGCATGTCAATGAAAACGTTAAATTTGGAGGAATACAATTTACCACTACAACTGCAACCGAAGAAGAATAGTAGAAGGATAAAATGCAATAATTCCAGTCCAACTTAAGTAACAGAAGGGAAAATGTTTAGCTTTGTGAGGAGTCAGATTTAATATTCCCACTCCAACATAAGTAGCACTCATGAAAGTATTGAACTTTTGAGGGTCAAAATATACTATTCCGACTCCAACCTAACCAAAAGTATGGAAAGTGTAGGACTTTGGAGGAGTCAAATCCATTCATCTCACTCAAATGTAAGCAACACTAGGGATACCATTGTAATTTTTGAGTGGCAAGACTTAATATTCTCACTCCAAACTAAGCAACATCGGTGAATGTTTTGGATTGGTCAGATTTACTATTTTCACTTCAGTCTAAGCAAAAGTAGGGAAAGCACTGATCTTTGGAGGGATGATATTTACTAGTCACACTTCACCCTCAGCAACAGCTGGAAAAGCACTGGAATATGGAGGGATAATATTTAATATTACCACTACTCCCTAAGCAATACTGATGAAAGTTTTAGACTTTGGATTGGTCAGATTGACTATTTCCACTACAGCCTAAACAATAGTAAGGAAGCCATTGAACTTTGGAGGGGTCTGATTTAGTGTTCCTAATACTATCTATTCAGCAGTGACAAAAGTATTGGACATTGGAGTGGACACATTTACCATTCCAACTCAAACCTAAGCAAATTTATTGAAATTATTGGACCTTGGAGGGTCATATTTAATATTCCCACTCCAACCTAATCAACAGTATAGAAAGTGGGGAAAGTGTTGTACTTTGAGGGATTTATTTTTTCCAATCCCACATAAAAGCCAGTAGAAAAATTGCTGGGCTTTGAAGGAGTCAGATGTAATGTTCCACCTACAAACTAAGCAACAGTAGGGAAAGTGTTAGACAAAATATATACTTTTTTTATAAAGTATTTTTTAAATCACATTAAGATTTACCATAAAAAATCAAATACAATATTTTGAAAGAAGTTACATTTAAAAGGTAAATTAAAAACCACCCTTTCTTATATAACCCAAAAAGGACATCAATCATTAAAAAAAGTACTTAGAAAAATACAATTGAAACATTTTTGCCAATTAAAAACACAAAAAACAGTTATCATAAAAAAGCTTTCCTCCCCAGCCCCTTTAATCCCAACAACCCGCCAAAAAGGTGAGGTGATCTTGAAAAGAAAATCATGAAAAGCAAAAATAGAAAAAATAGAAATTAGTTTAAAAAAAGTATGACATCAAAATAAAATAAATCAATCAATTAATGATTTATATAATGCAATGCACATTATAAATAAAGTAATTATTTAATAAGATAAAAAATAACTAACAATTGATAAAAAAAATACTTTTTAATCATTCCTAAATGACATAACTAGTAATCTGAATAATCAATTGAAATAAAAAAAGAACATTTTAAATTAATAATATAACAAATAGTTGGCATAATGATTAACTTAAGTAACTAATTAAATATGCCAATTTGTAATTAAAAGCATAGAACAACATATTAACTTATGTTCCTATCTTATTTCCCCTACAAACCCAACAATTCATCAATAATACAAATTATAAAAAATAAAATAAACTCAAAAGCAATACTTTTAAAATATTACCAAAACAAGAAAACAATTATTTACAAAATTACAAGCAACTAAAATTAACATATGGCTTACTTAACACACACAAATCATAAAACATTGATTTTATGTACAACTATATATAAAAGAAAAACAATATTAGAGACTTTCAAATACTATATTCTTACCTTCAATGCCAATGTTCTGTCCCACAGTATGCTTTTACCTCAATATCTTTTGACAATATTTGTATCAGACAAAGATTTTGACTCAATAATAATGATGGGCTCCTTTGGGACATCTAGCATTCTAGTCTTGCCAAGGAAAGTTAATGAAATAGGTCTTGTAAGCATCAAGGAAACACTTTTGAGGGCCAAAGATGGTAGAAGGATTGCAATGTTGATTTTACAAACTATGTAAGCCAGCTTCAATATTGTTAAGCGGGGACGTTTGCTAGACCACTTGGAAGATGTTGTTGGCATATCTAGGTTTTCCAAGAATTGGAGGGTTTCACGCTTGAACACATAATGCAGAAAATCAATTTTGGACTTGACTTTTCTACTTCTGGAGTGGTTATTTAAGAGGCTCTGGAAGTCAGAGCACTCTCTCCATCTCTGTTTTAAAGCTAAAGGCAACCACAACCAAGGTTGCTCAGGATATAAATATTCAATTTTCCAATGTGGGAATTTGACACCCATTGATATTACAGTTTAATAATGAAGGAGGCAACATCATTATTGAATGTCTCCTCAAAGTTCAGGAGTGGATGAAGTCAAGCATGCAGACACATCATGAAGCCAAGGCAGATGTTCTGGTGGTAAAGAAAGGCTCTGTCTGTCTATTACAGCTCTTCCGCATGCTTTATTTTGTTGACTTCACACTGTAAGCCCTGGGATGAATGCCTCTGTGGTTTAGTTAGGCCAGGCTCTTTCCATGCATAAGGAGATAACTGATAGTTAGGACTAGCAATTTTTCATGAATCGCTATCCTAAACATCTTTCTTTTTTTCATTAGCAGGCACTGAAGACAATGATTTGAATGATTGAGTTCTTCAGAACTGGCTGTTGAACTGTCTGTATCTAGAATGACAGAATAAGATGCTTGCAAAAGTATTTACATAAATGATGGTGTGTGGTGCATGTGCACAATTAATTACTTAACGTTTATCCTTTAAACTGAGATGTGACATGCACTTTATTGTTATAGGTGATTTTCAAGGGCTATAAGAAGGAGAGATTGATAAGTGTGTATAATACTTTGTCTGATTGCCTTAGCTACTCATATATCAGCTCATGGAAAGAATCCCTGACTGGGTATGTGCTCTCAGTGGAGAGGGAATCTTCTTAGTGAAAGAAGGGGTAGTGCCTGCAGAATTGGTGAATTTCTGGTCACTCTGTGCTAGTCTTTAATGTGGAGTTCTAGACAACTTCCACCAATCGCCGTGTGGCTGATTTTTTCTCCTGCGAGGCTCCAGAAAATGCAAGCTGGTGAGCACAAGCAAAATTTGGCATCCTCTTGTGTAATTTTCTAATGCTGGCTGTTGCAAGTGGACACAAGTCAGAAGGTTGCAGTTCGAGTAGATTCACCACCATTCAAGTAGATTTTTTACTCGAGTGGCAGCCAAATCGACTCAAATGGCTGTGCGCTCTTGCCAAACGCATTGTGCAATTTGGCCTGATTTTTCAGCGCTGCTCACTCTACCATTGCTAAATTGAAGCACGAGCAACACAAACTCCATATCAACTGCCCGTTGGCAGAACTCTGGAATCTCTGTGAGTTTTTATGTAAGTCAGTGGAATTCTGTGGAGTAAAAGTCTGCGAGTTCCGCCGACCCCTAAGTGGAAGTTATATTTAAAATCATCAACGACAGTGTGGAGAAGGGTATTTCTAAAATTAAATCTGATTCTTTATTCATCTTTTCATGTAGAACATTCCTTCAGTTTAAAGAGCCCAACAGTAAATAATGTGTATCCTTTATGTAAAGTGACCCCTCAGGGTAACCAACACTGTGTCTAAGAATCCTCTCTATTCATAGCCCTGATGAATACAATTGACCCTGTGTGTGCACAGCAGGCACTGAAACATGTTATCCGCCCATAAGAGAAACGTAAGCATTTAGACTGTTTGTTTTTTCAATCATTTGATTGGAAGACATTGAGAAAGCATAAGATAGTCCACCCTCAAACATGTTTAACCCCTTCCACCCTTTTGTGGAAAATCCTTGATTGACACAACAAGGACTAGGGATGGTACAGAGATGAGTTGTATATAGTGACTGTCTGGATACTTAGGAACTAGATTGACTTTGACGGCAATGGTCGAGTGATGTCATCTCATTGGTGTTCCCATTGACAGACTGAGAGCCTTATGATAAAGCACGGCACACTATGTGGGCGATCTCTTAACATGGTACTTAGACTTAAGTTGGCTCTTAGTCATTTTCCCATCTCTGGAGAACAAAGACAAGATACTTATTCTTGCAAAGGAAGGTAGCAGACAAAGCAGGCAAGAAACCCACTTTTTTTCTGCTCTGGGCTTTTTACCACATTGAAGACTGATTCAGCCGAACCTCACGGCAAATATATCTGCCCTCAAAAGATAAAATCTTTGACAGGGTGATGCACTTGGGACTTTTGACCACTGCTCCATCTCGGTCGGCTTGAAATCGCAAGTAGGTCCCAGTCAACCATGAACAGTCTCTTCTGAGTGACGCTTTACATTTTCGTGGGACTTTTTACCCTAATATTTAAAAAAAATATTATCTCCTGAACCCCTTAACCTTTTTTAATAATTTTGGTGTTTTTTCGCTCATTACATTTATTTGAATTGGTTTGGTAAGTTTACTATGGAGTCTTCTTTACTTTAACATTGTTGGGAGTACTTGAACTTATTGCACATTTTTCTGGGAGTGGCCGGCTGCTTGTGCCATAGCTAATAGGGCTTGAACAAACGATTCTCTCAGAACAAGATTTTGACCTAACCGGTCCTAGGAAGCTTGTTTCCGGTCCAGGAAAGACATGGCTTGGCAGTTCGGGCTGGACTGTTCCCATGAGGCACAGGGTCAGACTGATTTGCATATGGCCTTGTCTGAACTGGGGTGGCAGAGTGGGCTAAAGAACGGTGGTGGATTAAACCCAGATCAGTTGACTGGGGGTGAGTGCTTGCAATGTTCAACACTCCGTCCATCATTTCCTTTGGTTTTGCTTTGTTCGCCATAAGTTGGCAGGGTATGCTCAGACGTGAGTCCCTTGCTCACTTTGCCACTGGATTCAAGCAAGCCTGGCTGAGGACGGCTGAAATGCCAGAAACCGGTCCTAGGAAGCTTGTTTCCGGTCCAGGAAAGACATGGCTTGGCAGTTCGGGCTGGACTGTTCCCATGAGGCACAGGGTCAGACTGATTTGCATATGGCCATGTCTGAACTGGGGTGGCAGAGTGGGCTAAAGAACGGTGGTGGATTAAACCCAGATCAGTTGACTGGGGGTGAGTGCTTGCAATGTTCAACACTCCGTCCATCATTTCCTTTGGTTTTGCTTTGTTCGCCATAAGTTGGCAGGGTATGCTCAGACGTGAGTCCCTTGCTCACTTTGCCACTGGATTCAAGCAAGCCTGGCTGAGGACGGCTGAAATGCCAGAAACCGGTCCTAGGAAGCTTGTTTCCGGTCCAGGAAAGACATGGCTTGGCAGTTCGGGCTGGACTGTTCCCATGAGGCACAGGGTCAGACTGATTTGCATATGGCCATGTCTGAACTGGGGTGGCAGAGTGGGCTAAAGAACGGTGGTGGATTAAACCCAGATCAGTTGACTGGGGGTGAGTGCTTGCAATGTTCAACACTCCGTCCATCATTTCCTTTGGTTTTGCCAAGATTTTGACCTAACCAGAGTGAGTTTATTAAATTGCTATGGGTACCCACCACCCAAATTAATAAACACAGCATATAAAATGTATTTTCTATTTTATGCCAGAGTTAAATGCACATGTGCTTGAGAGAACAATACCTCTGTTTATGCTTTGTAATTATAAATAGAAAAGTGAAGAAAGATGTAATTATTTTTATCTAATTAGTCCATAGTAGAACAAATAGACTTGGACTTGAAATAGCCAACAGTTGTCTATCACCAGTCTGCTTTACTTTGTACTGTGTTGAATATATTCAAAAGGAGTATTATTGTTTTTGAGAGTATTCTTGAGAGAATATGTGTTCTTTCTGTGCTGTATCTCACTGATTTCCCATTGCTGGGGTTTTGACTGCAACTGCTGAGAAACAGTGAAATAACGTATCCATTGCCTACTTGATGACAGTGGGTTGATATGTGCGACATGTGCAGTCCTGAAGAAGGTCCCAGGGATTTGGGGGGCTGTATGAGGCTCTGAAACATTTTTGAAACATATTAGGTTTGAGCACGACCATCCTTTATTTAACCATATCTTACGAAGGCATGAATTAAAGTGTGTACCGACCCTAATTTAATTTTAACATGACTGACAGTATGTTTTGCTATGTGATGCTAAGACGGTTGGTATGTAAACAATTGACTGAGGGCCGGATTATGACTTTGGCAGTGAGGGAGTGGGGCTGCCAAACTGCCGCCCTGCTCCCACACCGCAAAAGCCATGCGAGCAACGCCTGCCAGATTACGAGTTTTCTTGTGTCTGGCGGGCATTTCTTTGTCAGTCCCATGGCAGTGCCTCTGAAAAAGGGCACCACAATGGGAGCGTCAAAGGCAGTTCCTGCATGGCATGGACTCCGCAGTCCATACCGTGCAGGAACTGGGGTGCATGCACACAGGGGGCATTACATGTGCCCCCTGAATGCTCCCTGTGGCCCTGAGGCAACAGGGGGCCCTCTAGGGCCCCCTTTGTTTCCTCTCCCTCCACCACAGTTTTCATGGCACGCTGGCCATCTGAAACCTGTGGCAGAGAGGAAACTTGTAATATGCTTGGCGGTGCTGCAGCGGCACTGCCAAGCATATTGTGGCCTCAAGACAGATCTATGATCATGGCAATTGCGGCAGTACAACTGCCCTACTTGTAATAGGGTGGTCCGACCGGCTGTGCCCCACTGCCACCGGGACTAGGGTACTCCATTGGATCGGGAAACAACCTTTACAACGCATCGTTTACAATGCAAGTTGTTACAACGATGCATTGTTACATCGCATGCCATTACAACGCAAGTCGTTACAACGACTTGCGGTAGGGGCGGAAGGTGTTGGATTTGTTGGATTTTCAATCCAACACCTTCCCTACTGTTGCACACACTGGAGTTGGAATAGTAAATTATACTATTCCAAACTCCAGCGTCTCCCCTACCGCAAGTCATTGTAATGACTCGCGTTGTGATGGCATGCGATGTAACAACGCATCGTTGTAACAACTTGCGTTGTGACTTGCGTTGTAAACGCATGCATTGCAAAGAATGCTATTCCATTGGATCACCGTAATTATAATTAGGCCCCAATTCTTCGTCCAGCCTTTACTGAAGGATGTATATACTTAAAAAAGACAACCCTATTCTTAAACTGGCCTAATGATTATAAATTTTCGGTACCAAATGTAAAAGTTGGGTTTCTTATCCTCCACAACATGGCATGGTACCAACATATTGTAACGGATACATTGTCTGGCAGAATATCACTGCATTGGCATTAAATAATAACAATTCTACTTCCAAAAGTGCAATATTCTTGCGAATAATATTTAGGACATCATATTTCTGACAGAAAAAATATTCTCTAACGATATTCTGACGTACAGCTCCATAACATGTAAGGGCCAACTATGATGTTGGTCGGAAGTGCCTCCGCTGGCATGTCGGGGACAGTCGGACCGACCGATGTAGCTGCGGAGGCGGTCACTCTGAGCGCAGTATTATGATGCCCAAAAAGACATTGCTTACTGACCAATTCGGTTCCTCCGATTCCAACTGGAAATTCCCCCATGAAGTTCTCGGAAAGGTAGAATGGAGCAGATCAGAGCAGTTCCAGCCCTGGAACCGCCCGCCCTATTACAATGCGTTTTTCCAACACCACCTCATCAGAGCAGGCGGAAGGAGAGACTTTTAAGTCTGAAAATTGGCACAACATGCTTCCTACGACATCTGCTGTGCAGCTATGGAGCCCATTGTGCATGTCATCCCTCTACTATACATCATCGATGAATATGAGAATAGGAATCGTCACGGACGTCACCACCGGTAAGTTATACACCGATCCCTACACCCAATAGAAACAACACAAAAAGTAGTGGTAAAAAGCAATTCATCAATAGAAGCCATACTAAAGGAAAATGCAACGAATGAGACAGTCCTGGCATCCTTCCAAGAGGTTACCAGAGTAACAAATAAAGTGCTATGGAGAACTAGTAATAATTCTGTGAAAAAAGACAAAGGCTGGTTTGATTCAAAGTGCACTAAAGCATATTCTACACTGAAAAAAAAGACCCATGCAATCCCCAAGAACCCAATTAAATTGAGGGAGGCAAGGAAGGATTAAACGAACGCAATAAAAGAACGCAAAAGGGAACTCAAGGAGGAGAACTGGCAAACCCTACAGGAAGCGGCCAAGTCTAAGGACGGGGCGGCTTTCTGGAGGGCTGTCCGGGCACCCTTTTTGGACCCAGTTAACACTCCAAAAATAGAAATAGCCATAACGGAAGATCAATGGGTAGAACACTTTGCCATAATCTTTAGCAATCATTACTGTGGAAATCAGATAGAAACTACAGCTAAAGAAGGTGCCAAGTCCAATCCCTTACAGCGAGCACATATAAATAATCTTCAATTTACAATAGAAGAGGTTAACATGGCAATATTGTCAAGTAAGGGGGGCAAGGCACCTGGCCCCGATGGGATCCCTCTTGATCTGTACAGGGCAAATGTAGAGTTATGGGGCCCTATATTGACACAAATACTAAGGGCTAGCTGCTCCCCAAACTACATTGAGACCTGGACTGAATCAATCTTAGTCCCAATATTTAAAAAGGGTAATATACATGACCTGGCATGTTATCGCCCAATATCTTTACTGGATTCCTCTGCGAAAATTGTAGGGTGTGTCATATTAGGAAGACTACAAGAATGGGGAGAGGACAAACAAATTCTGTCAGACCTGCAATACGGTTTCAGTAAAGGTTTGGGAACCGTTGAACAAAGCCTTAATTTGAGCATTCTAATTGGGAAGTATGCTCACCTAAAAGAAGGAAAGCTATTTTTAGCCTTCGTAGATCTAACCGCAGCCTTCGACTGCGTGGTACACAAGAGGCTGTGTGGATCCTCGATGAAATAGGGGTGGACGGTAACATCATAGACATTCTGAAAGAAATGTACCAGAATGCCAAGGCTACAGTACGCTATGGTAATGACGGAGAGTGTACAAGATTTTCTCCAATAAGGAAGGGGGTCAGGCAAGGTTGTGTCCTGGCCCCCTATCTCTTTAATCTTTACACAAATGGTTTAGAAAAAGCTTTGCTCCAATCAGGTCAAGACTTCCCAGTAATTAATGGCCGCACCATTCCATCTTTAATGTATGCGGATGACGCAGTATTAATGTGTCGAACTCAGGTGGGGTTGCAAAGATTATTAGACGGCTATGTGGTTTTCATGCGTGAGCTGGGATTAAGGGTAAATACGTCAAAAACCTTTATTATGAGATGTGGTAGAGGGAGTAAAAAGTGCAGAGACATCTTTATAGATAACCGCAAAATTAATTTTGTTAATACTTTTAGCTACCTAGGTATTTTATCTGACCACAATTCTACATGGGTCCAAGCGGTCCAAATGAGAAGACTTGCTTTTATCAAAACAACCGTTGCTCTATACAGCTTCTCAAAGAAACTAGGTACAAGGCCCCCGCAAATATTGCTACAAATTTACAGAGCTAAATGTATATCTACAGCCACGTATGGCTCTGGATTATGGGGGCACTGTAACGTTCAACCGCTCCAGTTGATAGAAAACCAATTTCTAAGATATATATTGGCACTCCCTAGAAGCACATCATCGTATGTCTGCTATGCAGAATTGGGTGTCCCATTTTTAACAGATATACTTCAAACAGAGCCAGTGATGTTGTGGCACAGGCTGTGGAAAAATGAGGAAACCGAGGTAAATAAAGATGTTTTTAAGGACGTAATGGGAATGACCAATGTAATGAATCTGAAATGGTTAAGATATGTTCTAGATTTCTTGAATGATTTAGGTTATCTTAATTTTTGTAATGACCCGTGTACCATGAGAGTGATATCTAGGAAAGAGCTGAAAAGAAAATGTATGGCACTACTAGAATCACAACGGCTATCGAAAGAACTAGTAAAGCCTACGGTGGTGCACCACCAATTGACAATGATTACATAAAGCATGCAACCCTACCTTATCCTTGTACCCAGCCAATATGAGAGATTACTGTTAGCCAGATTTAGATTAGATATTTTCCATCGTATGATAAGCTTCCCAAAAGTGAAGGAATGGACGTGAAAGATGCAATTATGCCCCTGTG
This sequence comes from Triturus cristatus, assembly GCF_964204655.1. Classification (NCBI taxonomy): domain Eukaryota; kingdom Metazoa; phylum Chordata; class Amphibia; order Caudata; family Salamandridae; genus Triturus; species Triturus cristatus. The sequence goes on along the minus strand of NC_140593.1, from coordinate 469,047,601 downwards.
ATGACACCTCAGAACAGTCCACAATCCATACTGTATTTTTTTGTAAATTTTATACATTGCTAAGAAAGAAATGGCTGTTACCAATTTTAAAGAAACTAGATTTTTAAAAATGCTGACCAGCGTTTTTAGTATTACAATTTTTAAATAATGAATTTGTTATTTGGTGTTTGGTAAACTTTCTGAAAAATGTGGTAAAATGTAGGAAATCTATTATAATGTGACTGAGAAAGATCTCCAAAAAGTAGTAATTTGTTTACCGTATAAATGTGATTTCTGTTTATTTGTACAAATTGTGTATATTAATATAATATCTGTTATGTGCTTTTATGATTCTTGTTTATAGTAATTAAATAAAGCTTTTTTCAATTCAATTCTATCCCTACACATTAACGTAACTACCAAAGGAATTGTCACTAGAGACTAAAGTCCTGTGTAGCATGTTGAGCATGGTAAATGATGGAATGCCATCATCAGGTATCCACAGTCTGACCTGGAAATGCTGGGATTAACACAAATTTAAGGTCTGATCAGAAATGGCTATAGCTACATATATGTATGTATACCTAAATGTATGGATGAGTACACCACAGCGCAAAACGGAACATTTCATGGCAATAGAACATCAATGCACACACAAAAATATGTCCACAGAAACATATGCACTGGCACCAGGGCCACTCCTAGGATCATTAGTTCCCCAGGCAGAACCAGAATATATGGACCACTTCTAAATTTTATAAGATGTCATGTCATAGGAAGTCACATCACAGGAAGTGACTTCAAGTTACCATAAATTCCCTCTGATTGTTGCACCAGCTTTGTAACAAGCACTTTATCTAGTATGGGTATCTGTAAATTGGCCAACAATATATGTAAACCCCGCATTAAAATGATGTCAAAATACATGGCAGATCTGTCAAGTGTCAATACAATAAATCCATCCACTTGGATGGAACAGCTAAGCATAGGTTGTTTCTAAATTGATGACCTTCTTAATCTGATGCACTAGTTGTTGACAGGTTAAAACAAGAATCAAAACACTAACATGACTAATATAGTTCAGCCTGGGCTGCCACTCCCCCATAAGCTCAATCGCGCAGTCTCTGATCCTGGGTCCAGATGAGTTTAGCAGTGTTGGAGCAGGCATCCACCAGAGCCTCCGCTCTTCATGATCTCAGCCTCACCACAGGGTATGTAGCCAGGTCAGTATAGGGAGTCACAACCAGCATGGAATGATGTATGTGTCAGTAATAAAAAAATTGAATGGTCCAGCACATTTCCAAAGCAGGCCTCAGACATCTAAATCCCTTCCATATAATCCCTATCATGCACCCAGGTCTGCTTGCACACACACCTTATTCCAAAACATTGGGCCACAACTATCTTCTGGCCCAGTATGCTATGTCAGGCCAGGATTAAATGTACCCGGTGGCCCTGTGGTATTTCACCACCACAGTTTACTGAGGCCAGCCAGCAGGGCATGAGCTAGGCTCTCTACCTGTACAGTTAGGACATGGTCTTAGAATGTCGCACTTGGAATTAGATTTCTCAAAAAGGTCTAGAGTAATAAAAGTCCACAATGAGCAGGCTTGAATTCTGCAGGCACATAAAGGATGGTTCATGAACCAAAACCTTTGGAAAGGAAGACTCACATCTCAAAACAAAGACAATTTCTTGCATACAAAATAAAGAGACATGGAATTGCATTTTGTGGCTTATTGATCAATGTATGTAGCTACACACGTGTTACAAGACATTTTAACATCCAAACAAATCTCTTACTTTTATCTCATGATCATGTCTTGGGAACAAATTGGTATGGATGTAAATCATCTTTCATTAAGCAGGTAATGCAAATCCGGTCAGCTGTGCATAACACACATTCATCACTGAGTCAAGTATACCACAACAGGAGCATATGGTTCAAAATGTAACAACTTCAAAAACACTATAATCATAACAAGATAGACGAGCACTTAGGGATCCAGGGCATTTAGAAGGTCAGCATCCCAGATACCTCCCAGTCTAGACATGGGGGTGAGACTTTGGCCTCTAGTACCACAGCCATTATTAACAGTTGCCATTTTAGCATATGTGTATTCTAAGAGCCCCCCCCCCCCTTGCCCGTGATTGAAGGAGGAGATGTCAGGCACCCAGTCTGTCTTACATGACAGAGCAGCAGCTTCATCTAGCCATGTCAGGACCACCTCTGATAGGTCCATGACCACGTGCCCATGATCCTGGCCCTTCAAAGTCCTTCACCCATCCAGTGGCACTTCCTGTGTAGCCTGTAAGTCCTGTAACAAGTTGTCCTACAGGTTAGCTGTTGCAATCCTGAGGAGGCACATGACTTCCTCCCTGCGCAGCGCAGTTGCTTCAGCCCTACTCCATTAGAGAGTCACTGTGCCCACGTGTTGGGAGTGCAGTGGCCTTACAATGCATGCAAACGGCCTGGCGTGCTATGAGCATTTCCAAACCTATCCTTTTATTGGATACCTTGTAAGCCCTCATCGGCATGAATGACCCTAGCAGCGTCCCCTCCAATAAGGAGGTTGACCAAACCCGCAACTGTGTCAAGTACATCTGTGACTCTGAACCACAGGTTCGGTGCATCCAACCATGCCCAGAACATATGTATTAAATCCAAAATAAGTACATGACATCGTGAGCACAGAGGGGAGGGCACAAACATTTGGTGTAGAACAGCTGTGGTGAGACATGACCTGTGCTGGATGTTGAATTGAATGTACTGGAATTTGGCATTACAAGATACTTTACATTGGTATTAACTAGTGCATTCAGACTCCTTGGCCATGAGAGCTTGATCTATATCAATGTCCTATAGCCAGCGAACAGGTGACAGGGTCAGTCATCATGTGCACCAAGCCATTAACAAACAAGGTCACCAGTTTCTGACCGGCGCCCATGACGTACAGGGTGTGGGTTAGTGGGTGATGCTCCAGTTCAGTTGTTGTGACTCTCCGCAGGTGTCCCATCTCAGCTATTAGTGTGCCATAGGTCATACCCATGTCTCTCCTTGCCATCTGTCCTTCCCTTTAAATTCTTGTATGGAACAGTGGTAGGAAGTGCAGACTAACAAACAGAGAGTACGGGATCATGTCTGGCAGTAGCCTCAGGCTCTTATCATAGATACAATAAGTCACTTTCACCAGGCTGTCAGCTCCACAGGGGAGCAGTGCTCCAGTGAGCAACATTGATCCCACCATTTCCTGTGCCCTGCATGTTGGGAACCTGCCCACTTTGTACAGCTGCCTCCCAGCCAAACATCACACCGGCCATGCAGCAGTGCTGCCACATAACAGCCCCAGGCTGGATGGCCATTGTAAGGGGGCGAAACACGTGTTGGCTATCACGGTTCTTGCTATGCCACAAAGTCTAAACGGCTTTTATGGTTCTTTCTATGCCACAAAACCTAAACTTAATAAATTGGAATTTACTCAAAAGAGAAAGTGATTTTTGTACTCCCTCGGACACATTGACCTAGTCTCTATAACAAGAATGGGGAAGGGGCTTCCCATTGTCGTAAGCAAGTAGATACGTTTTCGGACAAACTCTACTATAAAAGGTTCCCTGAGGCCCGGGACCATTAAACCCCCCACCAAACAGAAGCTGCAGTTCTTGAACACAATTGAAATTGCCATCCGCAACCCAGGAGATATGAACCCACCTCGTGAGGATGAGGGATAGGTGCAGAATGAAGTTTGGTTTGGCCACATTCGTTACACAAACACTGCCCACTAATATTGGCAACCATCCAGTTGCCCCTCTACAAAAACATATTGCCCTTCAGGCTATATGGCAGTATCTAATGGGCTAAATGGGACACCAGTACAGACCCACACCAGGGCTCCCTTTGCCAAACAAGAGTAGATGGTGCAAATAAATTACTCTGCAAGAACTTCTGGAATTGGGTCTCCTTCCCCCATATCACGTGGGTCTCTTGCAACTGTGATATGTCTTTTCCCTGCGTCTCCAGATATATTGTTATAATGTGTGTCTCTTCCTTGTCGTCCCCATACCTCTGGCATCAAAAGTCATATTGCCAATAGTACCCATGTGTGTTTAGTGTACTGGGAAGTGTGGGTAGGGGTTTCAGGAGTAGTCTGCCCCAAGGAGGGCCAGCAACACACATCCTGGAGTCTTTCGTAGGGAGACTATGTGCCCTAATTGATGGCCCTTTACTCAATGGATCTGCATCAGGAAAGAGAACATGAATTCTCAATACCTCCATCCCAGACCAGTAACCAAGAGGAAGACTTAGGCAATCAGAAACAACATCAACCTACAAAGTGAAACTTAGCAGTTATGCCCAAACACAACTCTGCCAATGCATGCAGGGTGGGGGGAACGTGCCCTGTGATATTAGTAGGTATTGCATATGCTAGGGGTCTCCTAGTGGACATTTCTACAATCTGAAATTAACAATCAGAGGCAGACAGCAAGCAGCAGCGACCCCTAACAACATCTCTTACTTTCATCTGGCAACAGATTTTGCATACTTACATCTACCTATCCTCTCTATGTGTACCTTTCCACATTAGCTCTTGGCCTACCTATTCCCTACTTTTGCTGGTTTGACCCCTCTCACATCAACGTCAAAGTACATGCTCATCTCTCAACCTCTCCTTCATCTTCAAGCTCCTTACAATCACCATCTGGACTGCCATTCTTAAATCCATCTCTTGCCTCTAAGCTCTATCCTTGAACTCTTACTATTTTACCAAGACTCTCACCATCTCATTCTGGTGCTACCCCTCCTATATCCACACCTATATTCCCTGCACTACTCTTTACCTCTATGTACACAACACCTCCCCCTTCATGCTGTACTCACAAGGTACTGTACATATTACCTCCTCAGCAGCTGATAACTGTTTCATGTCAAATTTACCCCTCTCATCCCCATCTCTCCCCTTGCCGCTGGCTTGGGACACTTATTTTTGTCAAGGTGCACCATTATATCCACCTCTTATATTCCCTCTTAACACCTTACCAAATCTCTCATCCTGACCCTTACATTGCTCACTGAATCTGTCCCTACTCATTAGCCTTTCACCATTCACTCACTCTACTCTTCTTAAGACCTACTAAGAGTAATTAGACAAACTGGAGCTTCCGTATATTTGAATACACCATCCATCTACTGGCCAGCACTGCGCATCTCTAAATCCAGCATCCTAATGTGCACAGCTGTTGTATCCCCTTGACATCCCCCTATCCACTTGGTTTCCCAAAAAAACTGTTACCTTATCTCACTGGGGCTCTCTTACATCCACATCTCAGTTCCATGCTCCATACCTCCATTATCTTTTGCATATTAACAACTATCTTCCTCAATGATTCTTGCCTCTATCACAGCCACCTTTCACCGTAGTGCTACATACTTCAGTTCTCATCTCTTTGTAGACTCAAACCTTGTCTAGATGGTTCTACCTCTTTCACATCTACCTATCGCTAGCATACCTCGCCCAGGCTTTAACTAGTTTTTCAAGGTCCTACACTCTGAAATCCACACCCCTGCATTTCCTCCAATCCCCATTGTAATAACGAGGATACTTCACGCATCCTAGCCAAGCACTGCATTTGAACTTCACTCCTTCCTTTCACTCATCTAATGTGTTACTTGTTCTGCCCCTATTACAGCTGAGTCTTCTCTCCATGCACAACATGTTATCACAACTCTCTCTCACCTCTACCCTTGTTTAGCTAGCTCAGCTCCTCCAAAATGTGCAGCTATGCTTCACAGTTTGACACCCGCCTTTTCACTTGTCTGTCAATTTAGTGCAGGGGTGTAACACAGACTCCTTTAGTCCCTGCACAGCAGACGGGTCAAAAACACTTCTGGGGACTCACAGTCCACTAGGCTAACCAAATCTAGCACAGGGCAATCCACTGGCCTTAACAACCCTTCAAGTTCATTTATGTTTGATAAGAGCCATCATCAAGCATTTCTCAAAACTCCTTTATTATTTTCAATAAACAAATAACTAAATACACAGCTATCATATGCTGAGCTCCAAATGATGTGTTTGTAAAATACAACAGTCATAGCTTGTACAAACAAAAGATTCATCAGTGGAAAAGGGTAAACAAAATGCTGCTCTCATCCATTGTCCACTCTTCTCCCTTTGCCGTCATAACTGTGAGCAGTGCCCATTATGATATAATGGCATAATGGATGTTAGACTTTAGTTTTTTGGGTGTCTCATAAGATCCCCTGATTTTCATTCAGGCAGGGGCAGGTGCCCGTCTCATCTATAGCACTCTCAAGTACTGTGGCTATTTGCGGTCATAATGCCGATGCAATGTTTAGGCAGAGTGAGGGGTGATAGCAAGGCAAGTCTGTTAGAAAAAGAAATAAACTAAACAAACTCATTACAGTTTCAATACTGCAAGGCTGTTTGTGACAAACATTTTGCAATTTCAGCCCATCCCTAAGGGACCCAGGAGAGGGATGTTGTGGGTTAATTGTGCATCACATTGCTGCACCATGGCTACAAAACCCAAGGGAGGGGCTGATCCCCTGTAGCTCGTAAAACTGACAGCCTCCTAAAGGCAGTGCTCTGTTGCCAAGCCCTGTAGTCTTTAGCATTTGTGAGGCCCTGGTCACCTGTCCACGGGCAGTGCCACCCCAGACTGGCACACAGCATTTACCCTGAACTAAATATCCTCTACAATACATCTGTCACCAACGACTGAGGTTCCATCTGCTTGCATAAACTGAGCCAAGAAGGAGAGTTTGCTGTGCAGAGCTACACAGAAAAGGTATACCTTCTGCTGTATCACATGAGGGGGCTAGAAGGGGAATTGGATAACCAAGCACAGACAAATGTAGTACACTCCTAAAATGCTAATAGGACTTGACAAAGCCTAGCATTCACAACATGTCAATGTAATGTACATAAACAATACCCTTTAAAAATGAATAGAGTTCAGTTAAATGTTTAAAACATAACTAACACACTTAGCCCATGCAGCACCCACCAGTGTCCCAGAACAAGTAGATGAAATATTTTGGATACAACAAGCACAATCGAATCCTGTCAGTATAATGAAAACTCCAAATCCTTATGGAGCAAAGTCACATGTTTGTCACACAACTGATATGGCTATCACAGCCTTTGCCAACCACAAACTGTCAGCCATCTTAGGTACAATGTTAGGTGTGTAAAATCCAATCCTAGATTCATCATATGCCTGAAAGTACAACATTTAGAACTTGTGCATATAAACACTACACTAATCCACTAAATCACAACCCAGAAGTCAGAAGCCTTGTGTTTTGGTCACAGTTTGCAAGTCACACATACTCTCTGGGCATATTGACACACTCAACTTGACTTACCTAACAAACACTTATTGACATTCTTGAACAACACAATTCAAATAACATTACCCTTGGAAAGGCCATGCATCCCCTATCCTGCTACTCACCCTTCTCTATTATAGTGTGTCATATTTCAGGGCAAACGCAGGGTTATGTGTGCGTACACACGGATTCTAAAGGGACATCACATGAGCATGATGTGGCCTATTTCCAGTTCACAGATTAGGGAAATGCCCAGACTCTCATTCTCTAACTGTGTAATCAGCCCAGAATGATATGTGAATTACAACGCTTTACAATCACACCATGTCATCATTAACATTCAAAATGTGCGCCAAGCATTAATGTGCTATACACTACATGCACATGCAACTGACACCTACAACAATAGTGTCTTTGTAAAGACAGAAAAACATTGTAACTTTCTGAGCCATATCATGGACACACACACCATCCACATAAAGCACCCAAAAAATTAGGATGTAATGACTAACATCAAAATTAGAATGCACTGGAGGATACAGACCATAGACACCTTGCCTAACAGGAATATCTAAATTAATGGGAGTCCGGGAAGGCAACATAGCCAATACACTGTCAGAATCATACCTACCTCACACTCACCATAGGCACAGGACATGTATGATATGGGGCAACTGCCTTGAAAGGGTATTGGCCTACAGTGAAAGCCACCTGTGGCAATGTTGTCATTGCAACTAGTTATCCAGATCTACTGAAGGCACAGACATTAGTCCACCAATATCAAGTCACATACATCAATTGCCCCATTACTCTGTGTACATGTGTGTGTCCAAAGTCACTACCATGTAGGCAGAGTCCATATGTATCGAGGTGTATTGATAAGACAGTTGTCTTTCAGCCCATTACATACATACGCAGCATGCTTCTCCAAAACTGTTGTACTTTGCCACACTTGCACTATGTTGACATCTGTAATCAGACACTATGAGGAAGTCTAATTTCAAAAGCAAAGGTTTATGACTTCATGTCACGCTCCTAGACAAAACTAATGTTGACATTGACACCCAGCCAATGTATGTTATAGAGAACAGTGGTCCCTATTCAGGAGGAATACAGTGTGATAGATAACCATACACTTAGAATAGAATGTATGTCTTTTGTCCAGCCGGACAAGAATTTATTTTCATAGTATTTTTCAAAAGTAGTATCAAATAAAACATTCAAATGACAAGTGGGCACAGCCGTGACCAACAGAACACAAGACAGAACAATGAACACAGAATTGGCCAAAAGGCAAGCCAAAATGGGTCTGTACAGTTGTTCTCAGTATAGACAGACACAAATTAATCATTTAACACCGTTGCACAATGTGTTATAGCTTGAGTCTAGTGCATAGGGTGTTTGGGTGTCGACGACGTTTCGATGCCACATTAAATATAGGGCATCATCTTCAGGACAAACAAATAATGCACTGCTGTCTTGATAATATATCACACCTTTTTTACAATTCTAAGGTGGCAGAGAGTCGACGGTTCATTATAGGCGCAGGAGCGCTCAACATCTGGACTTTGGGGGTTGCTGACACCAGCGGGATCAATTCTGTTTGCTTTATGGCAGAAAGTCCTGTTGGGTGCTGTGTGCCAGCTGTTGGAGAATGCACGATCGCATTACTTCAGTGAGCGTGGGCAGTATCGCCGCATCTGCTTCGGAGTTTCAATGGAGACTGAAAATATAACCCAGCCAATGTAGACACAAAAATCTATACTACATCCTAACCGAGTGCTCATACTCCATGCCATACTGACATCATTGTATACTTAAATCACTGATTACACATGAATGACAGTTACCAGCAATTTCATTTTGGGGAAACAGAAATATGAAAATTAATTTAGAACATGCTTTATTCAGCAAACATGTTTTGTTTCAAGAGGAAAATGCCAATGGCCAGTCGAAAAGAGCTCCTCACATGGGCCACAAAGTTCTTGCCCATCTTCATCTTCGGAAGAGGTGAGACGCAGAGGTCAGGGTACCTGACTCCGGACCACAGGGTTCAAGGTTCGATCCCCAGCTCCGGTGGCAGGTCAGCCCAGCACCATGTGATTCTGTGCAATAGCTTGCTTAATCTTCCCGACGGCCCCCAGCGCCGGGACACCTCTCCGGAGGTAGCTGTGCGCTTTACAAATGCTAGCATTCATTTTCATTTATTCACTTGCCTGCACTTGTACTGGATCGGTCTGTGGGGGGCTGGAAACAGGAGGGGGTGCGAAAACGTCAGTGGGAGGCTTAGATGGAGGGGGGGTGGCAGCAACATCCATAGGTGGGATAGATGGAGGGCGTGGACTGGGATTCAGGAGTTCTTGGATTTTGTAGTGTTGAAGGGTTTGCAAGGGAATAGGGAGGGCTGTTGCTTTTTTGGATCTTTTGGATTTTTGGGGAGACGAGGTACTAGGGTGGGATGTGGAAGGGGAACTTTGGGTTCCAGGAGCGGTTGGTGACTTTTTGGACCGGGGAGCTTTCCTTTTCTGGGAAACTTGGGGGAACTCTTATTTTGTTGGGGGCTGTGTATGTTTTTTGGGGGGTGTAAAAGGGTATGGCAGGGGCAGCAGGGTCTTTTTCTTCTTTTTTGGAGGGGGTTGGTCTGTTAGGGTACAGAAGAGGTCAAGGGCAACGAGGTGGAGTTTCTGGGCAGCGTGGTTACAAGGAGAGACAAGGGTAGGGGCTGTGGAGGCAGAGGGTTGTGAGGTATGCGGCATGTCTGTGGATGCTGGTTGGTGTCTGTTGTGTCTGGCTGTGATGGTGTGCTGTCTGCCTGTTTTGCTGTTAGTGTGACATGTGGTGCCGTAGGTGTTGTGTCTGTTGACATGCCTGTGGTAGTGAATGTGACGTCTGTCTTGTGAGTTTGTGTCTGTTTGCCCTTATGTCTGTGTGTTTGTGTGCTGCGTGTGGATGTTGAGGTAGATGCATGTTCATGTTTGCGTGTGCTTTGGCCAGGAAGGGTATTCAGGACTGTGGATGGGGATAGGTAAGCTGAATTTGGGTTAATACTGCCATCAGTGTGGAGGCTAGAGCCTGATTAGATCGCTGTAGGAAAGACATGTCAGAGTGAATGCCCTCCAGGAAAGATACCATCTGTGTAAGGTGATTGGTAGGCACCTGGAGGATATTCAGCACTGCTGTCTGCCCCACAGAGATCTGTCTCAGGAGGTCAATGGCCTCCACACTAAGGGCAGCAGGGGAGACAGAGGCAGGGGGTGAGGTGCCTGGTGCAAAGGAGACACCTCCCCTTCTAGGGGAGCGGGCACGGACAGAGGGCCGGGGAGCAGCAGGGAAGGTGGAGATGGTATGGGTTGTGGGAGACTCTGATGGAATGGATACAGGTCCAGGGGCATCCACCACGACATGGGAGTCGTCAATGGAGCTGGAGCTTGAAGATGACAGATGTAATGCCGCGTATGCCCTCAGCGATGCCTCCCATCCCCCTCCATGCCACTGGTTTCCTCTTGCTCACTCGCAGCACAGGAACCACTCTGGCTAGCTGCTTCCGCAACATCTGTGATGCTGTCTCCTTTGCTGCCTGGGTCTGATGCTGTAAACAAGAAGTAAAATGAATCACACAATGAGCTGTCCATATATACTTGCCACATAGGTTTCAGCACAACTCTTCCAAGACTACATTATTAGAACTTGTGGATAAAATACTTGATACTGTTCCGTAAATACCAATGTTTGAACACAGGGAAACCAGTGCGACCTCACACATGATTATGTCAGCAACATTGTGTGCTGCAACTTCTACTTATTCACAATATATTGAGCACAGGCATGTACCAGCTGATTTATTGTCTCTCAGTACTGATGGCCTTGTGTCATAACATGCTCATCTAATCCAAGGCAGTTTAGACCTCATAATGAGAACACAAGTCACACGGTAGATTGTAGATATGCTATGCAATTTAATATCCAGATTCATCAACTTGGGAAACAGCAGTTCTAGTGTCACAGGTCAAATATCTTCATTATAATACATCAAGGTGGTGTAGTCATGGAATGGGCCATATCTCATAAATCACATTGAAGTTGTTCATATGTCCAGTAGCAGATGTAGTTGTTTGCAGTGTCACATCGGTTTCTCTTATTGTGGACATACATAGGAAATAGGAATAGCTAGGATGAAAGGTATTTGACCCCAAGTCGTGTGGCATCTTACTTATGCTTCATGTGGATCACTGTACCACCAGGCCAGCTTGATGCATTGTCTATAGAAATATAGTAGTCCTGAACATCATACTTGAAAATGTGTATTCAACACTTGTTACCATTGTGTCAACTCTGCAGATGTCCACGTTTAAGAAGGCCAAGACAGCATATTACCCCCCTTATTTCTTGCATCATGCACACAATGTGTAGCCGATGCTATAGCTTTTCATTTCAAAATATCATGTACCTCAAAATGATGGTCATGTGACTTTTCAAAATCTACCAGTGAGGCAACTAAACCATGCTTTTCAAATCATAACGTGTGACCAATGAAGACCATTTACACACATACTAACCTTTTGGAATGGTTTGTTTTCATCATCCCTCTACTTAAAACCCTGTTTCCAAAAAAGACCTACTTTGGTAGCCACTCAATGACATATGTCATCACTTTTACAGAGTTAGAAACATGGAATACGCATTGGAACAGATATGATGATATTTGACACTCAATCTGGGAATGGCTAGTGTGAAATGTGACATGAGTAGCCAAACTTATAATTTGGCCATCGGATACATTTGAGTACACTTATCACCAGTACTGGGAACTAACTTAGCCACAATGAACAATCACTAATCACCAAGAGCTCAACATGGACATTACCTGCTACCTGGATGTATAGCATGGCATTTCACAGTTAAGTGAGCCAACATCAATTGACTTTACATCGTTGCTGTAGCCACACAGAGAACAGGCCAAACCTGCTCCTCTGGTGTGCCATAGAGCTGCCTGTAAAGGGGCGGGACCATGTCCACCAACACCTTGAGTTCTCCAGCTGTGAAGGTTGGGGCCCTGCGCCCTGTACAGTGATACATTGTAACTCCCAGAGGATGTGGACAGCAGCAGAGAGATCCTAAAATAATGCAGTTAGTGCAAGCAAGTGAACTCTCTCGGAAACTGCTAGACTTATATCTAGACCACAGAGGCAGGCAGACAAAGCGATAGGTCACGTAGTTCACATTTTCCGAACCCGTCCAATGCACTCCATTGCTTGCTGACACCACGCCTACTGAGCGGTTTAAAAAATATCTGCAGTCCGCGAGCAACTTTGATACATTACTAACGGGAGTTTACTGCACCGGTTTACACATGAGGCAGAAACAATCCAAGATCCGCCTATGGCTGTGTCCGAATCGGTTATGAACTCCCTACTGCGACCTATAAAAAATCGTTCTGTGATGCAAATACTTTTGTAAATGTTGTGAGTATGTGATAGTCCATGTCTGGATGCAGCATATTTCTGGTGAAAGGGACATCTAACAGAAACACTCACACTCCCATGATGACCTAACCTTGAGAGGCACATGACTCACTGATTGGGAGGCTAATACCAGCAGGAAAAAGACTACGCCATTTTGGTACTTAGGTTTTATATCAGTTAATAGGGGTCTCTGGTGCATTTCAAGTACAAATTACAAGTAGTTACTGCATTACAATACAGTGTGTCCCGGTGTGCGATCTGTGTGATGTGCAGGTTGAAAGGGGTTGTATGTTTGAAGTCCTGGATATTACATTCGCAGAGGAATGACTACACTCAAATATAAAGCAGCCTACATACGCTTTGCTCTGATATGTAAGTATATTGGACATCTTTGAGTGCTACACTTAAGAGTACAACAGCATTAAATGAAACTTCTACATTGGAAATGGTTTATATATGTAATTGTTTAGGGAATGCAGATATGACAACATGACTGTGTCCACCATGTTACATTAGTGTGCATATATTGCACTGTGATATGCTATGTATGTGGTGTCCCAGATGTCATGCATTACATGATCCTATTGTGTGTACAGATGAACTATATAATTGATATCACAAACATAAGTCTAGGCTTCTTGGCTTGTGAGTTTTGCCGTATGTCCTGCTTGATGTTGGCATGAACATCAACTGACACTAGTGAAAATTACACCACTGCACTATAATTGCTGTGTCACCAAACTTTTCAAACATGTTTAACAATGACATGTATGCTGTGATAAGTATCTAAGGATAACATTGATCATTGAAATGTGTTTTTCACTGACATGGAGTTTTATGTGTGTTTAATTGCACTTTGCTATTGGTCTAAGTGCATGTTGCTTGGTACATTTTGAACTGACACCAACTGTGTATACACTCTACATATAGGTCTCACAGAGGAGCTGGAAGACAGACTCCTGTGTACAGGCCCTTTCCAAATCTCCACACATTGGAAGAGTGAGACATAATCAAAGAATACCATCTCACAAGGGCATCAATCGATGATTTGTGCCAGCAGTTGTCACCTTGTTTGTGGCCTCTGACCTATCCAACAGCATTAACCCGCAAGGTGAAGGTGATGGCAGCACTGCATTTATTTGCCACTGGAACATTCCAATAAACAGTGGCAACATCGGGCGGAATATCCCAGCCCATGTTTAATAATGGCTTCAGAATGTGTTGCAGGCATTGACCCGATATATGGACCAGCATATCAGGTTTCCAAAACCTGGAAAATTGGCAGCCTTCAAGGGTGATTTTTATGCTTTTGGACGGATAGCCTATGTCATCGGATCAATTGATGGCACTCATATTGCTTTGGTACCACCACAGGCCAAAGAAAATGTGTATAGCAAGAGGAAACACTTCCACTCCATCAATGTCCAGGTAGTGTGTTTGCCTGACATGTGCATTTCACATGTCTGTGTCAGATATCCGGGGTCTGCACATAACGCATATATCCTGTGTAACAGTATCATCCCACATTTAATGAGTCAACTGCAACCTCAACGTGCCTGGCTTGTTGGTAGGTGATGTTGTATATGAATGTTGTAGTGTGTGTTGTTTGTATCTCAGATAGTAATATGTTGATTGACAACTGAACTCGTTTCTATCTTCAATGTAGGAGACTCTGGATACTCCAACCACCCATGGTTACTGACACCACTGCGCAACCCAGTCACCCCATCATAAGTGTGCTTTAATGAGGCCTATGGCTGGACCAAGCGGATAGTCTAGCAGAGTTTTGGCCTCCTGATGTCAAAATTCTGCTGTCTGGATAAGATGGGAGGAGTCCTCCAATATGCCCAGGACAGGTGTGCCAGATGATCATGGCTTGCTGCATGCTACACAACATAGTATTATGTAACAGCATACCTCAAATTGATGACGAAGGAGACCAGCAGGTACCATCGATGGAGGATCCATGACTGGGCAATGATGACAGTGGTGATGATGATGATGGAGCGGACTTGAGATAGCACCTTATCAACAACCTTTTCACATGTTTGTAAGTATGCAATGACTCACTGTCAGGTACCCATATAACCAGATGAGCCATTTGTGCTGGGTGGGAGGAGGAGTGTTTGCACTGACTACATCTCCCATAAGGTCCTGTCTTACACATACCTTCCTACCCAGCCCAACAAGCCCACCTGGAACTATGCTTTCCTGACAGTGAGTGGAAATGTACTGGCAAGATGGCTGACACTGATACATGGTGTTTGGAACAGAAGGCCTTGATGGGAGTTTGGGACAAGTGTGTACATGGCAATAGTTTTGAGCCTTTTGATCTTCATTGCAGGTATGCAGATATGCAGGTTTCCGTATTACACACACATCACATGATCTTTGGCTATTAGTTTGTTTGAATCCAAAAACTTCATGTAGCTAACTGGAACCATTACAGAGATGTCTGCAGAAGTGTCTTTGCTAACATGTGGGAAATATAGAGTTCTCACTTGCCAGACTCCCTTCCGTCAGATATTCCAAATATGCTCTCTGGCAGAAGGATGGCACACACCTCCTCCTAGGAAATAAGGTGCACAGGTGGTACAGGAAGGCCACCACCAGTCTGTTGTACAGCCCTGTGGTCTTTGGTGGCCAAATATTTGACCCTCCCTCCTCCTGACATCGTACCACCTCTTTTTGATATCATCCATTGTGTGCAGGATGGGGGCTACAGTGTTCACCTTGCTGACTATCCTATCCCACATCTGATTTTTCTGGCTCATGGGGATCTGTTGGACGAGAGTCCCGAATAAGGTGGCTCTACTCTAAGGATTTCATCAACAAGCACTCTCAACTCATCAACAGTAAAACGTGACTGCTCCTTCTTTGTCATGGTGAGGCTGAGAGTGAGTGTGAGTATGAAGGTGAAGGTGAGTGTGAAGGTGAATGAAAAGGTGTGGCTAAGAAAATAATCTAAAACCAAAAATGTGTTAGATGCAGGTAGTGATTTGAATGCAGTACGTGAGTGTGTACAGGGCTGACAGAAATAACTGTAGAAAGAGCCCCCTACTTCTCTCTTTGCAGTATTGTGTTGGCAAATGATCATGGTCTTGATTTTTTTTTTAATTGGTGGAACTGGTGGGGGTGTCTTCTTTTTAAATTGACGTGTTTTTTTTTTACCCCGAGTATGTTTGTTGCTGCATTATTTAGCTGATTTTACTCTTTTGCATTTGCCATGTGGCACATAAACCGCCTTGGTTCCGCACCCACGTTGGATGCATCCTAATCTGCTCGGTGGGACAACCAATGCATGTTCATAATCCCAATGGGACAGCATTTCCTACTGATGCGGTCGGATTGGACTCATTTCCGACCAATGCAATTGGGTTGGAATCATCTCTGACCGAAGGGGTCAGTGTTTTTCCTCGTATACATCATAAAACAGCAGTCGAAGACATCGCAGACCACTCGGTGGAATGTCTCCACGACCGCCTAGGTCGGACGGTCTCTCCGACCAACATTGTAATAAGGCCCATAGTAATTGAATGTCTTCTAAACTTATGAACCTTTACCCTGGCCTTATTGCATTAATGTTATAGGTTTGTGACATGCAACAAGCCACTGTGATAGCAACCATAGTGTGACCTAGGTACCATTTTACCGTTTTGAAGAAATATCAGTACTGTGGAGGTTCTTTTTTTTTTTTTTTTTTTTGAAACCGTTTATTACAAAACTCAAAAAATTTACAAAGATGGGCCTACAACCTTCCGGCCGGCCGCTAGTAAACAAAAGGAGCATATGATACACATTGTAGAACGCGCGTTGCGGCTAAGGAAGATGCACAGGAGTTAGCAGCGTTGATAGCCACACCATCCGGACCCCACTGTACGGTTTCATTTTAAACTGACTGTGGAGGTTCTTGATATTGTCTAACTGTAGTGAATGTCTGCGCAGTTTCATGCCCATTCTCCCCCTAAATAAAATAAAAAGAATGGTCAAGTCCTTGTTGACTCCAAAGGAACTGCAATGTCAAGGGGTGACATTCTGACTTAATTGACTGTTGATAGGTGCATAAAAACAATGCAACCACAAGACGGGTTACAGATGAAATACAATGGCAGTAAATCACGTCAACTGTATGGGCACTTCACTACTTTCCTTCTGATCACCACGTAGAGACACTGCATTTCACAGAACGCCCTTCACACAGTCATCTCTAGCCATCGTTTAGGCAATTGTACCAGCTTCAGCAAGCACAAAAATATAGGATATTTTATGACTTGAGTTTCCCAGTCTGGTTTTGGGTGCCGTTAGACACTAAGGGCCTGATTATGAGTTTGGCAGTGTGGGAGTGGGGCCCTTCTCCTACACCACAAAACTTCACCGCTTACCGCCCGCCGGATTAAAAGTTGTAATGTGGGCAGGCAGCCCTGTGGTGGCTGGCCCACGGCGCTGGTTTTCAAAGGCTCATAGTAGAGCTTTAGAAAGGCAATGCCGTGGGTCAGCCACAGCACATTGCAGCATGGCATGGACTGTAATGTCTATGCTGTGCTGGATCTGGGGATGCAGTAGGACAGGGGGTACACCATTTGCCCCCTACATGCAACCCCATGCACCGAGGTACCAGGCAGTCCTGTAGGGCACCCTAAGTTTCATCACCGCCACCCTTTTCATGGCGGGCTCACCGCTATAAAAAGGAGGGCAGTCAGGAAACTCACAATATGCTTGGCGGTGCCACACCAATCATATTGTAGCATCAGACCGCCACACCACCAGCAGGGATTGCGGATCCCTGGCGTTTGCGGCAGTTCTCTGGAGGTCCAACCGTCGTACTTGTAATACAGTGGTTGGACCGATGGTGCTGCAGTCCCTGACCGCCACCGCACCTCCACCATGAATTTGGTGGTCCCATGGACTGCCAAACTTGTAATTAGGCCCTAACACCTTTGTGACTTCAAACATCACAGAAATAGCAAATAGCATCCACTCATTGTTATAGCATGAGTCATAAATTGACTTTCTAAACTAACTAGCTGAGGAACTACGCTCATTTTTTATGAACATAACAAATTTGTGCCAAATAACATATTTCCAGAACAAGTGGGTATGTTAAATACATAAAAAGTGTTTTATGCAGTTTTTCCATGATTATTCTTTAATCCTTAGGACAGAGGCGCAACTTGATCCAAATTTCGGGGGGGGCTGAATCTTTCAGCAATAGGCAGAGTGGAGATGAAGGGGTGTAAAAACAACAAAGCCTCGATAACACGTAAAGGGTCTTTTAAAGACCTATGATGCACTTGGGTGCGGCTGCGATAAACTCAGAAACTGTCTGTGTGTCAGCGCGGGAAGCTGTCTCAGCCCGGGCTGACACACACGAAGGGGCGGCTGAAGCCCTTTGAGCCCAATGGGTGTTGCGCGCCTGCCTTAGGACATGTTCAGGTTTACACCACAATACGCTAATGCTAATAAATGTACAGACTTGACTTACAATTCAGTAATTATTAATGCCTAGTCAGATTTCCACCAGAATTTTTTTAATCGTCATCACATGCCCTTCTTTTGATCACTCAGTACATGTAGATAATAAAACGCAAACTTAGAAATATTGAGGTCATGCAAAAATTGCTACCATCACTCAGAAATCTTTACAGCATGCATAGATTTTCACTACCAGCGACCAAGCCTTAGCGCTTATTCATATTTCCCCTACCTCGCAGTTACACTAATTGCATTTTACTATTTACCCTTTTACCCAATAACCATTTATATGTGTTCAGATTCCCACTACCACTCAGTAATCCGTACTGAATGTTCGAATTTGCACAATCACTCAATCCAAAATACATGTTCAAGTTAACAAACACCATAACTTAGTAATCATTAGGGCATGTTCTGATTGTGCCATCACTTCTTTTTCTTCAGAACATACCCAGATTGGCAGATTAAATTAGTAATGCTCATTGTAAATTGATTGTAACTTGATATTTGCACCATCACTCAGAAACCTTAAGCACCTTTCTACCAACGCCCACTCAGGTATGCATTCATAATTTGCTTGATAACCTGGTGCACATGAATCATGATGCACAAAAATGAAGCCAACAAACAGAAACTACAGCTAACTGTAGAGCAACGGTCACATACACTGGGTCACTTTTTGCATTTTAACCAGGATCGGCACTGCTTTTATGATACCTGGACCACAGACTAAATAGACTACACAATTCCAGACCTTGTCCTGGTCACAGAGTCGGAATTGCATAGTTTTCATTCAAATATGAACAATTTCAATATAGCCATTGGCCATCACTTGAAAAGACCCTTCTGGCTGCAGCTCACCTGCCATTGACTGAAGAGCTAGGTGAAGAAGATCATGTTGCTTAGTCTCATATGCCCCATCAGTGCACCACGCGCTGCTCCGGGGGGGGGGGGGGGGGGAGCCCAGCACTTTAGTTGGGCCTGTGGACCAGACTGCTAAGGTGTGGACCAGCCACCACCAAGTTTTTTTAAATTGTGTCCTGCAGGAGCAGCATTTTAAAAAGCTGTGTGAGTTCACATGCTGGTCAGCCAATGGAAATGCTGAGGTTAAAGTGTAAAGATTCTATAGACTCTACAGGCCTACTTTAGTTCACTTGCTCCATGTTGGGAGTCCTATAACTTAGACCAGTCTGACACTGTGTAGGCCACCTCTCATCCACACTTGCTCAGAAATGGTGTTTTTAGGATCTGCCAATGCCAAATGTGATGTCTAGTCCTGAAGGTTGTGGGACATTTTGGAATGGTGATATCTGCATGTCATCTCATTACCACTCAAGATGGCTGCCACTTTCCTGATGAGTCTGCGCATTTGAATTTGAAAGATACATGACATTGACGTCTCAGCAATTGTAGTGTCATGGAACTTTTCTCTTGGTTTTGAGGGGTTCCACTCCGTTTCTGATGGTGTGCCATCCAGTCAGTTAATTTTGAGCTGGTGACCGACTCCTTTGCAAATTTCAAATTAAAGATGAAAAATCGTCATAGAGTGACACTAACAACACTGAATGTGTTGAACTATGCTTAAAATGGCCACTGAGACTCCATTTCGTGTTGCTATGCTCTCGGCAACCTGGTGAAGGATTGCTTTCTATGTCCCTGTTAGAACTTGCTTAACCCTCCTCGCTCCTTGCGGTTGAGCCGATTCCAGAAGCTGCTTGTGTACCTCGTCCCCCCCAGTTGTGCCAGAGACTTAGCCACATCCTGTCCACTGTTGGTAACTCAGCCTCTTACACCATCAGCTGTGCTCCGTGACCACGCCATCTGGGCGCTGATGCAAGAGGCTGTGTACATTGTGCAATCAGAGACCGACACTCTCTGGCCACGATTACGCCACCTGAGACTGATGAGGAACTTGTTGGATGTGTAAAGGGTGTGGCTAGTGCTATAATTATTAAGGGTGGGCAACAATTTCCGTTCCACTAGCGGAAAATTCGACATTATCGCGTTCCACGCGGAACGCGAAAATGTCGAAACTTCTGCAATCCACGAGGGAACGGAAATTGCTGCTGTCTCCCCATATCTACCGTCAAGAATTTGCTGTCATCCTTGATGGAGCTCTGTGCATCCATGAGTTTCTCGAGCTCAATTCCCGTGAAGTTCCTGACAGCAGGAGGTTCTGTCTCCTCATCTGCTGCTCTGATCCGTCTCTGGCCCTTTATAAACAAGAGGCATGTAAACTGTATGGAAGCCCTGCCCGTTTGGCCCTGCCCCACACACCAGTGTTGTGCAACGTCTTCCCGCCCTTTCCCCCACTATGATGGACAGCTCACTCGAGGGACCCAGGCGACCATTGGCGCGGTGGCAACGTTACAGACACACCTGGTCGCCGTAGACAACTCTTCTGACCCTTTACGCAGCTGTAGTGTAGGAAAAGCACATACATTTACCCAACGAGGTAGCACTTACTGATTAGCCAGTAGAAAGTACTCCAGTTGAGTAGAGGTATTGCACAAAACGGTGGCATCTTCTTGGGCGCCTGCTGGCGCGGGGGCAACGTTACAGACACACTTGGTCGCTGTAGACAACTCTTCTGGCCCTTTACGCAGCTGTAGTGTAGGAAAAGCACATACATTTACCCAACGAGGTAGCACTTACTGATTAGCCAGTAGAAAGTACTCCAGTTGAGTAGAGGTATTGCACAAAATGGCGGCATCTTCTTGGGCACCCGTTGGTGCGGTGGCAACGTTACAGACACACATTGTCGCTGTAGACAACTCTTCTGGCCCTTTACGCAGCTGTAGTGTAGGAAAAGCACATACATTTACCCAACGAGGTAGCACTTACTGATTAGCCAGTAGAAAGTACTCCAGTTGAGTAGAGGTATTGCACAAAACGGTGGCATATTCTTGGGTAAATATGCAGGGCAGGATTCATTCTGGCATGATGCTCCTGTCACAAAAATTAAACCCCAACAGGGAGCACTTTGATTTGAACTTCAACTCGGGCACCTGCTTTATTTATATCTGTATGTCTTACAGATATAATTATAAATAAAGCAGGTGCCCGAGTTGAAGGTCAAATTCAGTAACGCATTAATCAGCACACCAAAATCTCCGCGATCACGCAAAATTTCGCGTGATCGCAGAGATTTTTTGCCATTTCGCGATATTTTGCGAAAGGCACTTTCGCTAATTCCGCCCACCCTTAATAATTATGTGTGCGCTGCGGAGTGAAGCAGCAGTCTCCGTAGAATTGTCTTTGTACCATTCTGAGACCCTGTCCTTAGCTCGAGCTAATAAATTAAATTTACTTTCCTCCACAGCTAAGTTGTCCTGGTCTCTTTGGTAATGCATGAGTAATCAAGGTGAACCCATAGATTCTAGGTGTCCCCCTGCACCACTGGCTTTGACCCTCCAGTCGGGAGGGGTCTCTAAAAGCCGGTTCTACAAATGGCTGTATTTTGGGCTGTTCCAAAATGTGAATGACATTTTCAAGCAAGTAACGCCTGGAGCAGGCTAAACGATGAGCACTGTCAAGATATGTCTAGCCCAAACTTAAAAAATGGTTAGTCTGCTGATTATTTAGAGCACACAGAAACTGGGTTCTGGTTTTCATAGAGTGTAGTGAACTGTGCACTTTTTTTGTTCAGGGCTAACTGGTGATGTTTGACCCATTATTTGAAATGCATTATGAAAGAAAAATATATATTTTTTCAAATACTAGACTATTAAATTCCATACACTTTCCAAAAAGGTCTAAAGTTACTGGTAGTAAATTTACATTAATAACTTCTGTTGCGTGACGCTCAACTGCCTCATTTGAGGGAGTGATGATAGGTAAGTCTACACCTAAATCTCCACTCGTAAATGGTGAATAGAAAAACGTGAAGGGTTACACCTAGGTAGGTAAAATGTATTTATTGCCACAATATTTAAAAATAATTACAATTAAAAACAACACTAATAATATACAAACCTGCCAATACCATAATTGGTTCTTGGCAATTTTGTATCTTTTGTAACACAAAAATCGGTCTTAACAGGTGTATCCTTACTGGGTTATGTTTTTTGCACATATGCACAACATGTGGGTTATGGGCTTCTTTGCCGAAGCGCATAAGGTCTGTGTCGCCGTTTAATTTACCATAACAATGACTTCCCAAACGGATCAGAGAGAACCTTGCTCTTATTAATTCTCTCTTTTGTTTTATGGTCAATAGAAGGTCTGAATTTGTTTATTTTAGCTTCACACTATTTAAACTACTGACCATCCATGAATGACTCATTATTTTCAGTTCAGTCATATGTTCATGAGAGGATGCAAGTACAGCTTCATTCCTTGCTTATTTCGCTGTTTGTGGTTGGTAATAGCTTATTCCTTATTTCCTCAAAGTGCAAAACTGTTACGGCTGATGATAAATAGGCACGCCAGGGGTTTCCCTTTCATGGTTGCTTCTCTCGCTAAAAATTTCAGATTGTAGTGGGGGCGCGTCTGAGCTTCCCAAAGTAAGCCACAAATGCAGTTTGCAACATTGCAACATAAGAGATTTTTTTGTCAAGTTAAATTCTAGGCACACTGGCGTGCACTGCTATCAGGTAGATATAACAATAGCCTGAGGGTACCAGGTAGTTAGTGCTTAGCACCAGGACACCCTTGGGTATTAGTGCGCTTTACAAGCCTAAATAACATAACATAACATGTGTACGACATTGTGAGGTGCCCATCTATCTAGATAATTTTCCTCGAAACGCATCATTCCATAGGTAAGGGGATGCATCAATTTGCTTGCAGCTGCATGCAGAAATGGCCTTATAGGAGGGTCTATCTTCCTGAGCAATCGAATGGAGAATTGTTGAGGGACAATGCTGATCCATTTTACAGCCATTAGCTGTGTAGTTGAACCTATTGTTCTTCCAACTATACTCCAAAATATCTGTTGGGGTTCTCAGGTTACATGCGTACCAGCTGCCAGTGGCCCTTGGTGATTATAAAAAACAAAGATTACTATCTTAAATGTTGTGTTTATTAATCCTTAAATTGATATCCAAACAATAGCTATACAGCACGTTTAATGCTCTCTGTAGCCCACTGGGGGGTCCTATGTAAAACCACTGCATCATATGCATATTGAAAAAAGTTCAATATGCCCCCAGACAGTTTAGGGGGAGGGAGTTTGAGTTTGAAAGTAAATCACCAATGTCAGGCGGTTATAAATAAAAAATTAACAGCTATAGCTCTATGTTTTTACATATTTTATCTTAAGTGATCAGGGCCGGAGATAGCCTAATGTTTACCCATGCATATGTGTATAGGCTTATGTTTGCTCTCAACAAATGGGGGGAAAGCGCCAGTTTTTCAATGTTGCCATATTTTCCATCTGTCCATGCAAATGTCTATGCAGTGACAAAGTCCACACATGCAGCATAGAGATTCCCCTTGTTGCGACTGGTGTATGTATCAAAAGTGAGAAGGCTAACAAGTAATCCCCTATGCTGTAGTCCTTAGACGTCCTGTTTGGTTATAGGGTATGAGTTCCATGGTGGAGGCACAATCTTTCAATTTTTGTGTAAAAGCTTGGAGTATCATTTGCCCTCTATGTCAAGTAATGCAATAAGTTGATAATTTGCCGGGGAGGAGAATTGTCCCGTTTTATGTTTTGGAGATGATAATGTGCCATGCCAACCACCAGGAACTGAGTTGTTGTCAATTTATTTCTATATGATGGAAATAAAATCTGTGACCATAAAGGGATACTGGCCTTTTACACTGCTGCCAGTGTTCCATTTTGTCCTGGTGCTCCCTCACTATGGATGGATTTCAATACAAAAAGCACTTCAGATGGTGTACTAAGTTACGGAAATTCATAACTTCTACCCACTTCTACCCTGATGGGATATCACGCATAAATCTATTGTATAATTATACTATTCTGAAGGAGGAGCCCAATTTGACTTCCTTTTCTTTCTTTCAGATAGAGTTTGGTCTACTGAACTCCAGATCGCTAGATTTTTTTACTTCATATAATTTGAACCCAGTTGTGCACCTCCCTCATGTGCCATGCTTCCCAAAGTTGTCTTTCCTGCACCTTACTTCAATTGAAGTTATTTGATTTTTTTAAATGTGATAATTTTTATTAAGTCTACATTTTTTCTCACTGCCTTATTGAGTTTGCTTTGTGTCCACAGTGTCTTCTGAATATACTATCTTATTTATGGTTCCATTGGCTGCCTTTGCAAGCGATAGATCCTTTAAATTATCAAGGAGGGTCGAAGCTAAAGATCTTCATGTCTACATGTTACTTATTGTTGTGAATTTCCATGGTTACTTTCGAAGTCTATCAATGAGTTCAGATAGTTAGCTAAGGTGCATATTTTCCTTATTTCAAACTTTTGAGTAGTTTTATGTTGGAGTTCCTGCCTGGGTTTAGAAATCGTTCCTCTTATTTTTTTGATTGATCTGTTTCATTGGGCTTTTTGTTTGACTGTATGCAAAGTTATGATACACATCACAAGAATTATACAGATAATAAGGAATTCCCATTCTCACCTATGTCCAATCTGCTCCAGCTTAGAGCTGTCATCTGTTTTTCACTGCCACCTGGGTAAGAAGTGGCAATCTTATGGATATTGACCGTATCTTGATCTATATTACAGTTTCATTAAAGGTATCAAACCATATGAGATGTTGCTATGGATCAGTGGTAGATATACAGCCATGCGTATACTTGTGGTATGTATGTATGTATTTTCATTTATAAAGCGCACTGTAACCCTGCGGGCCTGTATGTGCACTGATCCTCGTTTGTCTGTAAGTGCATTGCGTTATAGCATTCCACAGATCTCTTTATCAAAGAACTCAATAACGTTACAAAATATTTGAAAAAAGTATTTAACCATAAGAAAATAAAAGAAATGAAAAATCGTGGGGAAAAGAAAAAGAAAAAGGGGGGGGGGTCCTCAGGTAATAGGGATGTAAGTCTATTACTATTGTGAAGTCTTGACCCCATGTCGAGTCTGCTGTAAGTGGTTGTGTGGCCCCCAGAGGCTGATTTACTACCCCGCTACATATATAAGTACCCAGTTTCTATGTCCAAGTCACCCATAGGGGCCCTTATTATTATTGGTCAAGTACATCTCATCCCATGGCACTATCGTCCTTTATGTCATCCGGGGTTAGGACATTCTGAAGTGCCACTAGTATTGAGCTCCATTGAGATGAGATGGGATATTTGCGCAATCCTAGGGCATCTTCCCTATGCAGCGCTACTCCCTCTGCCCTAGCTCAGTTCAGGAGTGAAAGAAACCAAGCCCGCAACGCCGGCGGCTGTGTCGCCTTCTAGCGCCCAGTAATCAGATGCTTGGGCACCACCAACTCCAGATCTAGAAATCTAGTTGTGGTTCTATGTTCCTTGTCCCGAGCAAACTGTCCCAATTTACATGCCTCCCACGTTTGTGAAATTGTTCTATCCGTGCAAGAGTTTAAGTGTCGCACCATCCCCTCCCAATATGTTTGAAGTACCGGGCATGCCCATATCATATGTAGAAAGTCAGCATCGACAAGCCCACAACACGAGCAGCATGCATCAAGCCTGTGAAAGTATCTGTTAATTTTATCAGGAAACAAATATGCCCTGTGTAATATATAAAACTGGATTAAGCGGAACCTGGCATTGCGTGGGACTACAACATGACGCCCCAGGATCATTTCCCATTCTTTGGTTGTGCATGGGCGCCGTAGATCTATCTTCCACTTTGCTCTCAGGGATACCAACTCTGTTGTGGAGTGCAGGTGCAGCGCCTCCTCAAACCATTTTGTGAGATGGCTCCCCATGCCCAAAACATGCATGTGTTGTAACAGCAAATGTGTCTGTGGCTCAGATGAGACATCTCCCCAGTGGTGACGCAGCTTGCTTATCCAGGATGCATGGCTAAGGAACAGTCCTAGTGGCACCCGCTCTTCCCATACCAGTGAGTCATACGATAGAAGCGTTCCGTCACTGTATAAGTCCCCCAACGTATGTATGCCTGCCGCATGCCATGCCAACATCACATGCGTCCCATCCCTACCGACTCATCTTGGCATCCCTAATATTGGAATGGTAGGTGCGTACGGTTTAGTTTGTCTTGTGATGACCAGGCTATGGCAGAAGCATTTATACGCGACCTGTAGCAGCAGCGGTAAAGTCCCTTGGTGCAGGGAACATGTGTGGAAGATATGTAACAACTTGATTAATGCAAATGGGGGCCTACTCCCTGCAGTGTCTGATAAATATAATTGCGACATCATTCTGGCCACCACTGCATCTGAGAAGCCAGATAATATTGTTCCATGTTTGGAACAGCTAATCCTCCTCGAGACAAAGGTAGGTAGAGCTTTGTGAGTGCTACTCTGCATCTCGTATTATTCCATAGCAGGTCGCGGAGTGTGCTCTCAATAGGGCGAAAGAACGGTGGTGACAAGTACAATGGCAGGTTGGTGAAATAATATATTAGGCGTGATAACATAATCATTTTGATAAGGGCAACCCTCCCTGCTACTGAAATATGCAAGGATTTCCAGAACAGTATTTGTGACTTTAATGCTGTAACTGCTCCAATGAGATTACCATCCATCAAGTCCTGATCCGAATGGTAAATCCGGATCCCCAAATAACGAAACATATGCGGCTGCCACAGCACCGGGGTGTTATCTAAAATAAGAAGAGGATCTACCACATGGGGGTTGAAGACAAATAAACATGACTTTCCCCAGTTAACTCTTAGCCCCTTCAGGGAGGCGAATTGTTTAAGTGACTCTGATATCAACAGTGGCACAGAACGAACATCTCTGATATATAATAGAATGTCGTCAGCATATAGTGAAATGACATTCAAGTCTGTGCCCATCTGGATGCCCCAGGATCCCGCTGACGAGCAAATGGCTAGTGCCAACCATTCTATAGCCAGAGAAAAGATTAACGGCGATAAGGGGCATCCTTGTCTTGGCTGCGAAAACAGGGTACTTGTGCGTACCCTTATCGTGGGCGTCCCAATAGCAATCTAATTAGACTCATAAGGTATGGGCTAATCCTATATCTAAGAAGCGTAGCAAAGAAAAAGGACCAATCTATGGTGTCAAAAGCCTTTTCAAGGTCTAAAACCAGGCAACCAGCTGCTGGCCAGTCAGTCGGAGCATATCTCATCACCCTAAACAACCTGCGCAAATTGAGAGATGTATTACGCACAGGAACAAACCCATTCTGGTCACCATGAATAAGATGTGGCGTAACTAGGCTCGCCAAAATATCCCTGCCAATATTTTGTAGTCTACATTGAGTAGTGCTAATGGGCGATATAAACCCATCAGTGTAGGATCCCTATCTGGTTTTTGAAGGGTGATCGGCGTCGCTTCGCTAAGCAAGGAAGGAAGGCTAGAGATCCGCAGCACTTCTGAGTACACAAGGAGCAATTGTGGCGCTAACAGATCTGCATATGTTTTATAGAATTTGAGTGGGAATCCATCTGGGCCCAGTACTTTACTCGAGGCCAGCGCGCTAATCGCACCCCTAACCTCCTCCAACGTAATGGGTTCATCTAGTTCTAGTTGTTGATCTCGTGCAAGCTGAGGAATATCCAGACTATCTAAAAAGGTGTTTATGACTGTGTCCGCCGCTACCACTGTAGGTTGATATAGTGTATCAAAATGCGTGGTCAGTTCCCAATGGATGTCATGTTGTGTATATTTCATAACACCGCTGGGGGACTGGAGCGCTGTGATAAGGTTCCCAGGCTTATCCGGCCTAATCAGCCATGCAAGGAGAGTTCCTGATCGGTCTGCGTGTGCATGCAGCCTCGCCGAGTGTGCTGCATAATTCAGGCAACGGAGATGTTCTATTAACTCTGTGCGTTTCTCGCGCATCTGCGAAAGCGTCTGCACATATGTGGGAGATCGTATAGTCTGCGCTTCAAGGCATAACAAGGTTCTTTCCGTTTCTAATAACTCAACATCTATTTGTTTACCCAGGCCTCCCCCAATTCCAGGCATTTCCCTTGCATTGTGACTTTTAGAGGTTTCCATTCAACTAATAGTGATGTAGCTGTGCCCAGATTTTCCTCGCAATAGTCCCCAATAGATGCCCCAAGAGAGTCCCGTAAACAGTATCCACCAGCAGTGATGGCTGCAATTGTCATGTAGGAATCAGTGACTCCTCGCCCTCCCAGGATAGAGTGACATAGTTTGGATTGTGATCTGAATGTGGGCGTCACAAATGGTCAGTATCCACCACAGAAGTGAGCAGTGAGGGGAGGACAGCACTCTGTCCAACCTAGCATGTATGGTATGTGGTGCTGAGTAGAATGAGTATATGCGTAGAGTAGGGTTACGATGCCTCCACACATCCACCAGGTTCCAACTCTGTGCCCATGTTCTCAGGTTAGTGGCATTAGAGGAGGCTACCATGTCGGATGGAGGGGGAAAGTTCTGTCCAGCCGTACGTCGAGTACACTGTTAAAGTCACCTCCTAACATCCACGAAATGCCACGCCATCTAGACAGTACCCATGAGAGTGACTGCAGAAAGGGGGTCTGTTCAACGTTCGGGGCACAAATACTACACAACAGGATGTGTTGCCCATCTAACTTGCCCTTAAGGAAAACATACCTGCCCTCCCCGTCTGCCACTACCTTCTCGACCCGGAAGGGGGTGTTGGGACATATTCAGATTAGTACGCCTCGGGCGTATGAGGAGAAGTTTGTGGCAAACACCCTACCACTCCACCTGTATTGCAACCGAGTGGCCTCAATATTTGTTAAATGGGTCTCCTGAAGGAGTGCGATACGCACATCGTGTCACTTAAGATAAGAGTATGTAGCGTATTTCCGGGCAGGTGTCCGCAGACCTTTCACATTTCATGTGAGAATCTTCTGGGTCGTCATGTCACCGCAGTAAGAAAACTAGTGTCCAGCTCGAGAACGGAGCCAACGTATATGCGTAAATATAAGATCCACAGGACAACTGAGCGCATGCCCACCCTGTAACCACCTTCAAGTTGGTGCATAACATATCTATCTAACTTGTTATCTGTGAACATCAAAAGAGCGGACTTCATGAACAAATTAAGCTGTCCAAACTATTGACGCTAGTATGTGAAGGAAAACTAGTCTCGAAGTGACAAAGAGATTAAACTAGGGGGGGTTCAGCCAAGCAAAGATAGTCTATTGAGGTATCACCCGCATTAACTAACATTACTACTGACCAACCAATAAGAAATTGTTCCTCTTATGGTAATAGGTAAGTATGATATGTTGAAGGAAATGGTCTCTGCCTAGTTTAGGAACTATTTAAAATTCATTCACTAAGTTAAAACATTCCACTGGGACCAAATAATAATCCCCTATGACTAGCCTTTGTGGCAATAAGTGAGCATGTTCAGAAGATTGACTGTATACAAAGCATGCAAACTTTCCTGTCTGGTTGCAAATTCACATCATTACAGTAGCACTCATTAAGCGTATAAATTAATACTCCTCCTGAAGCATGTCCAGCTGATCAAAGTTGTATGGCCTGACTAAATGATTCACAAAAATGTGGCAGTGGTGTAGGTGATGTTACCCACATCTCTCCATGACAAATTCTATCACATGCTACAATATCCTTCAGCACTTCAGAAAAAGAATCAATTTTATAAATTCCTCTAATGGCCCAAGAGAAAACTGTTAGTAGTTGACTTTTCGAATCTGACCTTAATTTAATGTTGAGGATACTCAGGACCAATCATCATCGTTCTCGCCTATGCTTTCACAAACATTTCTTTCTTTATTTGCTGGTTGCTATAAAATATTAATTAGGCATCTTCCATATGTCACTCTTTCCAGGCACTTCACCCCATTTAAGACTGATGCACTTCTTTAGGAAGTTCTTAGATGTTATTGCATGCTTTGTGGGGGATTTCTTTCCAGCACATACAGATATTTATCTGGTT
Source organism: Triturus cristatus (assembly GCF_964204655.1). Lineage (NCBI taxonomy): Eukaryota > Metazoa > Chordata > Amphibia > Caudata > Salamandridae > Triturus > Triturus cristatus. Next base: position 469,017,378 of record NC_140593.1, on the reverse strand, counting down.
TTGGAAGTGCTACTTTAATTCCCCATTTCAAGAAATGTGTTTGATTTTCCTAGTTGAGCCTCCCACTCTCTTCATTTAAGAAGGTTACTGCCATTAATTGATTGTTTCTCCCAGTGTCAGGACTTTAAAAGCTATGGATTCTGTGGAATCTATGTGACGTACATCTGGTAGTTCTATGAGTGGTTCATGATGTTTCCTCTATCGAAATATAATTCTTCCCTTTATTGATACTCTGGGTAGAAGAGGAGTTCTACATCTTCCAATGTGGATATTGTTGTTTTTCTAACATTATCTTAGGGGCCTTAAGCTCTCACCATGGATTCATTGGTTGTAGCACCCTTCTGCCCCCATTGGAAGCTATAGGGACCAAAGCCAGCTTGTTTATATGTTCCTGCTCTGCACTGGATAGGTTGTTTTCTAGATCATGTATGTTCTGATTGTGTCTACTTGTCTGTGTGGTGGCATGCACAGACCACTTGAAATCATTTGTGGATCTTTATCATGCACTCCTCCACTTCTAAATTACTTCTTTATGTATTTTAGTGCTCTCATTTTGTTCCAGTTGGCTCCTTTTGCACAAGTTATTTGCTTCGCTAATTCATGTTTTATTTTTGTTTATGTCAACAATGAGGGCATCTAGATTAGTGGGACGAACACATTTCCACCTTCTTGTAATTCCAACTGATCATTTGATCATTCTCTAGCTTTTTGCTCTTCCTAACCACTACCACTTTTTACATATGTCACAAATGGAGAAGATTTTCATACCAGAAGAATAATTACCTCCCTGCCACATTATAGATTTTTTTATTTGGTGTTTTTAATCTATTATTATTATTATTGTGAATTGCAACAGCATGGAACTGACGGATTTGACGGTCTAGTGCTGGAGTGTTCTGCTCTGAGAACTTGCACCGGTTAGAATCATTCTTCATCAATTCCTTTCGCCAAGGCCTCTATGCTTCTCATGTGCTGTTGACAGTTCTTATTATGTCGGATCGTAGGCCCGATGTTTACTTTTATGACAGGTCTCATCCAATATTTGATTATCATTTTCTCTGCATGTTAATTCCTCTTGCTTTAAATCTTGAAGGCGTCCATTATTCCTGTCAATACTGACCCGTTCTCAAGCAATACCACACAGGCACAGGCCTCGTCTGGCTTATTGGCCTTACCGTAGGCCCATTGTCTGAGCCCATTAAATCTTCCTAATTTAGTGTCTATTGCCATCATGAAAGAAGCCAGCAGTAAATCAACTTGGATTTCCATCTTGTCTGTATCTACTGAGACTGGCTTTATTAATTCAGTCAAGAGATTTGTTCCTCACTCTTCACCAGACCGAGGGATCCCAACTTTGGTCTGGAGAAATTGGTTTGTCAGTTGCAATGTCTAGTGTTTGAGAAACAAATGTGATTTTGTTATAATCTGCTTTGCTATTAACAGTGACCTACAAATTCGGTGGTGGTTTGATACTTAATGGTATCGCTATTGACGTCAGAGAGAGGGAGCGAGTTCAGCAAAATTGGCATTTCCTGCTGAATGGACAACTTCTGAGAATCAGGCCCAAAATGTCAACAGCAATTATGCAAAGCTAAACAATACAACAGAAAGCAAAAAAGCAGTCACAATCTCACAATTAAAGTCCAATTCTGAAAAATAGGCATAATCCGCCACTCTATAATTTACACCTACATCTGTTCATAGGTTAGACGTTTGGAGATATTCACTAACCGTTTCCCTCCTAAAGAGGCAACATTCATGGTTGTCTTAATGAACAGTCCTACATGTATGTATTTCACTCCAAAACGTAACCAACAATGGTTTTCATAGCCCTAAAATTGCAGATCTCATCAGTAAGTGTAAATATGTCACTTTAGGTTTAAGAAAGTTACAAAAATTGGAATCAATTCTAGAATTTTTTTCTTCTCCTACTTAAAAGTATTTAGCCTAACATATCCTTTCTTTCTGCACCCCATATGAAATTGGGGTGAGTAGTGCTCCCCGTACTTTCTGCAACATTTTCATCTAGACCATCCAATTGTAACTTAACTGTGCGTGTAAGTGTGGGAAGTGAATTTAATAATGTTTGTGAATATCAAAAAAGTTGCACCTCAGAATGAGTGTACATTTGCATAGGGTTTCCCTCACTGATCTTCACACCATGGGGATGTGCATGTAAATCCCAAGAGGAAACTTAAAAGTGATTAAGGTATACACGTATTCTTAATGTACACATTCATAGTGTCATAACCTGCTTTTTAACTTTCAATTTGATTTATAGGATCTTGACCTACTAGTATTTTCAGATGTATTTCAGTTCTAAGTAAAAAAAATGTTCTTTGTGAATCTAGGCCCTTAAAAGCCCAATAATGAGTAAAATAGCAGAACAAAAACTATTTAACTGGAGAGTTTTCCTGGAATGCAAACCGCCTCTTGTGCCTTAGACATCATGGGTCTATTTACTGAAAAGTAGCACAACACAGGGCAGTAACCAAAGTTTCCCCACTGCATTGTTCTAGGGCAGGAGTCTTCAAACTGAGGGCCAGGCTCCTCTAGGGGGACCTCATGTGAATCCAGGAGGGGGGGGGCGGGGGGGGGGGGGGGTACCAGGCTCTGGCCAAAAGAAGCATTAGGCTGATAACAGTGCTTTGTTTTAAGCTGAAAAAAGGAGCAGTAGTAAGCTGGTCTCTAATGGGCCATCACTAACATGTTTTGTCATTTATATCCTAGGTGGAAGTATGTGTCAAAAGGGAAGGGACTCCAAATATTCTTCAAAACCCCCACCGCACTTCTAAGAGTCACACTATGGATATGTGTGCGCATTGGTAAGGCCTGCCTCACCAGAATAGTATGTTTGGCAATCATGCATTTAATTGCATTTTTGAAACAGTAAGAGAACTTAACTGCAATATTTAAATAAGTCTAGACAGATTTAAATATTGCCTACGGAATAAAATAATTATGAATATTCTGAGGGGGTGTAGATGATTTCTTTTTTCATGGGGGAGCACGGCATTAACATTTTGAAGACCAGTGTGCTAGGGAGATAGAGCAGGCCAGATTTGTATTTACTATATATGGCCTGCTCCTGCTTTCTCTTCCTGTGCATTGTCGCAAAACAGATTTCCTTAGCCCCATACATACACATTTATACTATAGTGTGATAGCATACAAATACATTTGCACTATAGTTCAAATGTGTGTGTTTTATCTATCATAGGTTTTGTAATGGTAGGCTGCCATTCTAGTACAAAATCATATGCTTAAACCATTTTTTAACATTTCACAAATTGGATGAGTTCTTTACAGTGCCGTACACATCCAAATACTGAAATGCTTAGAGAAATGTCAACATTTTTCCTACTCAATGCCTATATCAAGATTGCATTATATGTTGATGCAAAACTAGCCCTGCCAATATCTGAAGACCTTGCTTTGCATCAAAAATCATAGGTTGTAGCGTGGAAGAAGGTCAGGTGGTCCAAAGCAGTGCAAATCTACACTACATTAAAGGCATGTTTCCAGTGGAATAAAAGTTTTGCGCTGCAAAGTAAATACTTCATCAACACTCTGTGCCACTGTGTGTAATTTTGCATGACTTTGTGGTGACGCAAACGACGACAAATCTGCATCGTAAGTCTGAATAAAACACTGCATGTGTATTTATAAAACATTCAATTTACTAACTAATCTTAAGTGGATATTGTCATAAACAATTCAGCTGACCAGGACTGTGGTATAATTCAGAAAAACTAGAAATAATTTGTAAACAGTAACCATGTCTCCAACAATGCAATCAAATACAGAGGATTCATTGCAATTTGAAAAGCATATGATATGGCTCAGATGATCCAGTTGGCATAAGCCCCAAAAGGATGCTGCCAGAAACACCCACCCTATTTCTCTACACCAACCAATAATATTAATGGGATATATCTAAACATACTAGCCAAAGAACAGAACTTTTGAAGCTGTGTGTCAGCAAGTGAATGGCTGCTGAGTAAAGTGCAGCTATGTCCTCAGCTTCCTACAGAACGTCTACAGAGACCCCATAACATCTCTCAACTACCTACCTAGAAATCAATCTGGCAGGTCACCGACAACACCAACCCCAATGTGGCATGCACAATTGTTGACCGTCTTACTTACTACACAAAACATCCACGAACATTATATGTTTTACTCCATCTCATTTCCCTTTCTCAAGTGTGGTAATTGTCTGAACAAAAAGTACCATTAGTCCTGCAAAAAATACCTACTCAACAAAAAAAGAAAAATGTGTATTTGTGGTAGAAGCACTAGTTCTCTCTCACACTGTTGGATGCAGCATCTTTATAGCAGAGCTGACAAAGCATATTTACCTCCATTAATTAAGCAGCTTCTGAGTTTACTAGAGTTCTATTTAACATCAATAATTTATATATTAAAATACATTAATCTATATTGATTCTTTTTATTGATTGAGTAATCTCCATAATATGTTATGTAGCACATAATGAAATCCCTTCTGAACTGAACTTTTTTTATCTGAAGGTCAAACTCACCCGGTCAACATAACTCTAGTGGCACCAGTAGTAATTTTCAAATACTCATGGAAACCTGACGCTCCACGAAATCACCAACATGGAAATGAAGAATTCAATTGCTTCACCCAAAGAATCTGGAATCTACTACTGGAAGAGGGCTGCCATGAATCTGCTCTGCTTTACTTTCATAAGGTCCAAAAACATATCTATTATCATCCCAACCTGGTCAAAAACGTTTGGCCAATAATTGCTCCAACATGTGACAGACTGTATCTGGATAGCCCTGTTCTTCACTATCCTAGATACTGTTAAATCCGTATATCTTATTTGTAAGGTACAGAGATCAAAATGTTGTGAGGTCTGCATTGCAATCAATGCAAATATGCAGTGAGATGGTCTTCATCTTATTCGGTGGGGTACAGAGCCCTGCATGTCCATATGATGGGATAGGTAAGGTTAATTTCATTGAAATACTAAAAATAAATGTGTTAGTCTTGGCATGCTAAAGGTCCACATGATGTACCCTTTAATCCGATCATTTGTGCAATGTACCCATCGCCACCATGTTGTTCTATCTTTTTCCCCTGAAGGTTCCCCTGCATTTAAAAAAAAAATCACTGAGTTTAACGGGCAGCCAACCACAAAGCACTCCTAAACTGCAATTGTAGTCTTCCTAGGGAAATTGTTGGTTTTCCCTTAGCTAAAGGGAAGGCCTGAGACCTTCCCAAAAGCTCTGAGTTGCTGTCCTGCTTAACCCCTATGTCAGGGACTTGGCTGGTCTCAGTATTAATTCATTCTTGGCTTTCCATGGCTGTCTGTTGGGCTGCTTTGTAAATAAAAATAATTCCAATAATCTTTGGTTTCAAGCGCCCCTACACGGTTGTTCATTTTCCTGAATTTTGAACGTTCACGAACATCATTATATTGCTTCTGCAATAATTATCACATATTATTAATTTGGAAATGTTGATGTTGTTGCATGTGGCTGTGTGGTTTAATAGGATGATCTTTAGGTCAGAGTTCTGATTCTAACTCTAACACCACCGCCTGCTCACAATGCATTTTACTCATGGGTACTTAGCACTGTCCAGGATAAGCAAGTGCACCGCCACGCCATTTGAACTCAATGAGACTGAGTCAAATATTCCTCATTATGTATAACCATCGGTTCGCCCTTTGATGTGCTGCAAAACAGTTATTTGATTAATTAGGTCTTGAGGAAAGACTATTACAAAAGCAACAAGCATTGGTAAAGCCAATCGGTCTTGCTGCAGGGAAAAGGAAAGGCGCGCCGAGTTCAGATTGGTGAGGGATTTGGCACTTCCAGGTGACAGTCTCATTTTTCATCACATCACAAAATCCAGATCACTTTCATCCCAGAGTGGGAGTATAAATCAAAGTATTAGCAGTACCATCATCATTCAACGCCTCTCACATACTGGTCCTGACACCAAATGAACGCTCATCTGGTGGTTTGATGAGTTTTATTCAATATAATAACTGTATCTTTCATTGTTGCCAAAACCCTGTCAAGGTGATACGTGTATGCCTTACCTTGTGTCACACGCTTGAGTAAATCACCTATTTTGAGTTGTGTAGAAAATACATCTATATTAAGAAAATCAAAGCTAAAAGCCCAGGAATGCAAACCGGAATTCCAGTGAGGACAATCTACTAATGCCTAACAGGAAAGCACATGTCATGGCATGAAAGAACACGGTGAAATGTTCCTTGTGTGCTTAGGAAGTAGCAAATACACACGCCAAACATATTTAGACATTAAAAAAAAAAAACTGGGTTTGATTTGAGACTTGTGCGAATGTCTTCTTACAAGAAATCATTAGAAGAAAAAAAAACACCGCAAATCAGTTCTTACTTTATCAGTTAGAATACCTCTTGACACAATCATCCCCCATTCAGCACTTCCCTATTTACTGTAGGTACTTGGCTGACACAAGAGTTTAGAAAATAGCAAGTCCGTCTCTGCGTGTTAACTCCAAAGAAAAGACAGGCTTTCATTTCCTTTTCAGCAGGCTGTTTCGAGCTGTCTATTAAGATAACTCTGGGACACGCCATCACGTCTTGTGGCATGTGTGCAGCAGACACAGAGGCGTCCCAGAAAGGTTGCGGCTGTTCTTTCACATAAAATGCACCTTTGCTTTTACTTTGGATTCTTTGTTTATCTTCCCCATTGAACTTTCCACTTAACTCCCAAAAGCTCGTACCCCTTCTCAAGTCATTTTGCTAAAAATTAATAACAACAGCATTGTTTATTTCATCAATAGGGGAACGCATGAAACTCATGGATAATATGTTACAAAAACGGTATTTGAAAAGGCATGGAAGATGATTTGTGAGTAGTAATATTTTCATTGAGGCCACTTCATTTGAATACACAACACTTGCTCAAATATTGCGATTAATTAATTAAGCAAGGATTAAAATAGATAACATGAGGGGCGCTGCACTTAACGTGGGAAAATGAGGCTGCCTAACCAATAGTTAGAAACAGACACTTCAATCTCTAAACATTTATCATATCCAAAAAGTTTTATTTAACATTAGATTTTTTAGATTGTTGAATATCTATATAGTTCAGATTGAAATGTCTAGCTTGAGGATGGCTCGGGGGTGGCCAAGCCGGCGACCATGATGGCCGTGCAGCACTGAAGCTCTAACGGAACCGGCCCTAATCCTCGGCTGGAATTGGCGACACCACACTTCCATTGCCATACGGCGTGTGAATTGTGCTCCCCTACATCTGGTGGTACATGGCAACCATAGATTGAAGACAGAGTCAGGGCATGCCATTGGCGAGTTCAGCGGAGTAATGGGCCCGGCCAACACCTTGGAGACCCCGCGGTGACAGAGGCTGCAGGTGAGCCTGAGGTACCGAGGCCGCCCGGGCTCGTTGGGCCACCTGACTCTACCCTAGTAACAGAAAATATTTTATCTGCCTCCACCTAGTCTGGAGCATCTGCCGCTTGGGGCTGCATGCCCATCGGGGAGTGTCTGGACTGCCACGGTGGTCTGGGGGGCTGCATGGGAAGCTGGAACCGGCTCTTTCGTCCCCTCGCAACCAAGTGAGAGTACCTGCACACAGCTGGCAGCGCCTTCCTGTAGGGATGGACTTGCTTCACCACCTCACCTTCCCAGCTCCACTGGGTGCCTGCTGGAGCACATCTGCCACCCGGACTGAGAGGCCTTAACTCTGTGCTTTCCTCCTGACTAGGTGCATGGCCTAGCACGGAGGCCCATGTCCCACCCGCTGTCATCATATACTGCACCACTGATGCTGGAGAGGGCTACAATAGATAGCAGAAACCACCATATCTACCATATGGGGTAATGCTCCAAAAATCTCACCAAAATGCATCACCGCAACCTGGCCTGCCTCTGGTTTCAGCCTTTTTATGAGAGACCCCTCAGGCCTGTGACACCTAGTCCTGGAGACTGCCTATCTATAGACCTTTGGACACAACCAGTGGGTGCCACACCACTACACCGCACAAATAGGCACGACAGCCAACTAGCTTGAGGCCTCCCATCCATGCTGGTGTGCCCGGGATGTCTGGTGGCAACGTGGGGTTGGCCTGCCCCCACTTACCACTCACCTCGACAGACTCACTCATGCCAACTTCATGTCTGCTTGCCGCTACTTACGTTACAACACGTTACGGAGGCCCTGGGTTCCCTGCCCAGCCACGACTGCCAGAAATAAACTACTGTAGTAGTCTACTTGCACTGCAACACTACTCCCCAACATTAGCTCCCCAGACATGGTGAGGTGGGATCCTAAGCAGCAGAGGCTCAATTTTGACAAATGCAAGCAGATGGATGCAGCAGAACTTGTGCCAATGGTGGAGCAGGGGGCCACAGGGGGCTTGGAACTAGAACAATTGACTGGCAATGATGCCATAATGTCAGAACTCAGGGTGGGCTTTCGAGTCATCAACTGCAGATTCGATTCCCTGGGTGGGCACTTCGACAATATCGGCGACCGGCTGGACAGACATAATGCAAAGATGAATGTCACATAGGAATGTATTCGGGCCTTGAGGATGGGGCCTCACAGACTACGAAGTGCCTGGAGCGGTTTGAACAACTGATGAAGTCTGTGGTCATCAAGAACAAAGACCTGGAGGCACGAGGTCGATACAAAAACCTGCTCATTCTCCGTATAGCAGAGTCCACTAAGACTAGATGCCTTGATCTGTTTGTATAAAGGTTGCTGGCTAACTTGCTGGGCAGGCAAAACTTCACATCCACCTTTGCTGTGGAGCAAGCTCTCTCCTCACTGGGCCCATGCCGAGCATCTGCTAGTACCCCAAGGCCGATACTGTGCCAGTGCTGATCTTTTCACAGCACTGCACTGTCAATCAATCAATCAGTCAGGGGCTTGTAAAGCGTGAGTACTCACCAGTGGTCCCTCTGGGTGTAGGATTATTTGAAGAGCCAGGTCTTGAGGTCATTCTTGAATTGGGTCAGCGACGCAGATTGCCTGAGGTGGAGGAACGGGGTGTTCCAGGTCTTGGCAGTGACGTAGGAGAATGAACTTTCACCGGTTCTGGTTTTTTGGATCCTTGGGACAGGGGCTAGGGTGCGCTGGGTGGAATGGAGTTGTCTGGCGGGTACGTGGAATGCTAGGCAGGGGTTCAGGTATGCTGGCCCTTCATTGTGGGGAGCTTTGTAGGCATGTGTGAGGTGATTCTCGTGTTGACTGGGAGCCAATAGAGTTGTTGATGGTGTTGCGTGATGTGGCTGCGGCATGGGATGTCACAGACCAGTCTGGCTGCGTTGTTTTGGATGTCCTGTAGTGTCTGGAAGCTGTTTCTGGGTGACACCAGCATAGAGTGCATTGTCGTAGTCGAGTCTGCTGGTGATGAGTGCATGGGTAACTGTCCAATCCCGTTATGTCCCCATATTCCATGCTACGATACTCAATGTTAAAGGAGGTCCACAATGCACTCACTAGACAATGTCCCATTCCACTAACTGCTTTAATTATCTATCCACAGATTGGACTAACCGCTACAGAGCTGCCACCCCCTGAGTGGTATACACCATTATGATGATTGTTTGTGTTCTTTGGGTTTATGGGGATGTTTGGTTAGGCATTCACTGGGCTAGTTACTGTCTGATATGGCTGGTGGGAGGTGGGATGAGTTTCATGGGGCTGATTTAGCTCTGATTTGTTGTTTCTCTACTTTTGTATTGTGTACGCACTCTGTCACACTGACATTCCCACACATCTCTATGGTTTCATTGCACCCTTCTAAACATGCAGCTGGCAGAATTCACACTGATGTCATGGAAAAGAGGACTAAACAATCCCCGAAAAGGCAAGTAGGTCCTGCAGTATCTTTCACACTACTGCATGCAAATTGAATTTTTACAAGAGAGACATCTCCCCTCCGGCAAATCCCACACTTTTACATTAACAAGTGGCACGCACAATTATTAGTTCTGCTACAGTAATTATTCAAGGGGTGTCTGCACTTTAATATATAAGAATCTACTTTTCCACCCCACAGCTTCCATTTTAGATGAAGACTACAGATACATCCTGATGACAGGGACATTGGTGAAACATCTAGTGCTGCTGGCTAACATATATGTCCCCCATGTTGACTCCCATGAATTTTTCGAGACACTACACACCCAGATTGTATGATTTGACTTTGACCATATAAACATGGGGGGTGACTTTAACCTGCTGTCGGACACTTCACCTGACACTACAGCAGTTGCTCCGGCTCATAGGCCTAGATCGCTCCATATCTTGTGTTGCATCTGTGACACATATGAACTTCAAGATGCCTGGAGATTACGAGGTACCTAGGCCCTTGCATAGACACACTTTTCAGCCCCTCACAACACATGGTCTTGCATTATTGGTTCATCTCCAGGACTCTGGGTCCATGATTGGGCATGACCCAACACCTGGCTCACACACTCTCAGACCACTCTCCGTTCCGCTTTACACTACACATTCCCTTCGGCAGTGGCTTTGTGAGGCATAGGCGATTACCTCCGATGGCAATGCAGGATGCTCTGTTTCACTCCAAATTGCCCACATTGGTGGTGAACTACTTTCAGCTTAACAAAGGCTCAGTGGCCCTACAGGCCACCTTATGGGAGCCATTCAAGGCATACCTTTGAGGTGTTTGCATTTGTAAGCACTCAGGGTGCTACGTGATATGCATAGTGGCCTGGCTCACCTCAAGAGAGACTTGACTGCACTGGATGAGGCAGATGCCCAGCTGCAGGACGACTGCAGTCACATAGGCTAACTGCACTACTGGCAGAATATCCAGATCTGGTTGAAGGAGAGGTGCTGTTCCTAAGGAAATATATCAGGGCCCACAGGTATGGTGAAGGTGAACACCCAGGATGCAAAATGGCCAAACTCCAGCGACCCCCCTCGGGGCTCCTTCTATATCTCTGAGCTTCACCATGCTGAGGGGTCGATACTAACCCCTAATGAGGCGGGTTTGGCAATACTCCTACGATATTATATTCAACTCTAAACCTCCCGAATGTCCGGAGATAATGCGGTTCAGACAGCGTACCTAGAGGAGATAGCCATGGTGTGGATGATTTCTGCCCAACAACATTTCCTCAGTGAACCCATCTCCAGCAAAGAGATTGTGTAGGACAAAGACTCCCTGAATGCTCTAAAGCCAAGCACACTATTGGCCAAGGTCCTCTCCAATAGCCTTGCCCTACTGATGGAGCAAATCATATACCCCACACAATCAAGATTTGTCCCCCATAGATCTATCTCTCTGAATTAATGCACCATCTTTTCTATTCTTAACAGAATCTCCCCCGATATCCCTACCACATTGTCCTCCTAGATGCAGAGACGGCCTTTGATTCCCTGGAATTACCCTTTCTGTAAGCCACCCTGCACAAGTTGGGTGTCCCTTGTGGCTTCTCCTCACTGATCAGACTCTTATACACTGATCCCATGGCATGCATTAGAGCCAACGGTTCTCTGACCCCCACCTTCCTCATTACATGTTTCCTTTCCCCGCTTCTCTTCTTAATAACCATGGATTCCCTAGTTCAGCACCTCCAGAATGCTCACATGCATACAGGCTTATGGTTTCAGCCTGGTTCTCTCCTTATCTCCCTGTATGCTGATGATGTACTACTGTTTGTACGGTGCCCAGAAGACAACTTAGCCCCAATTCTTCAATAAGTAGTCTGATTTGATGGCCTCTCAGGCTTCCACATTAATTGGTCCAAATCAGAGCTGTTCCCACTAATGAAGGCTACTAAATCTTGCCAATGTGAGTTCCCCCTGACCTGGTGCGTTGGCTCAGTTAAATATTTAGGCATTTTTCTGCAGCATGACAGGGAACGGGTGGTGCGCTTAAACGAAGACCCTGCGATCGATAAGCTAACCACGCAGGTGGACTGCTGGATTCGTCTTCCACTGTTGATGGCAGGGCGAATTGCTATTATTAAAATGGTGGTCCTCCCCTGCTTCTTCTACTTCTTTCTGAATATCCCCATCCTGCACACCAACTCATTCTTCACTATACTATGCAGCATTTTGCTAAAACTCATTTGGGCCGGCAAATGCCCCCAGGTGGGTCGGGAGACATTGATACTCGCTTATTAGAGGGGTGGATTTGGGGAGCCACACCTACACTTATACATCCGGCTGTGCAATATCAGTTTGTCCACCATTGGTTTCATGCATATGCACTCTTTCCCTACACCAAGCCCAAAATTGATCAGACCGCAACAACACCTCTGACTTCCATCCTCCTGGCGGGGATTCACCTTGACCCTACAGACACACAGACTTTATCCACCACATGCTGGGCATGGAGGAAACTCCAGAGACTCCTAGGAGGCACGCTGCTTTACTCACCCATCCTGGCACTACAGATAATCCCTGGCTCCCTATAGCCTGGGAAACACTGGTCAAACACAATGGCACGATATGCCCTCCACACATTTGGGGCTCTTTTCCTAAACAGACATGCCCTTGTGCACTCTGCAGATGCCCGCTTTGACAATGCTTCCAGCATGGACTGCTTCACAATGCACCGAATTCACAGTATGCTGCGAGCCATTATCCCGACACCCCCACTTGTGCCGGATGAACTCACCCCCCAACTCTAGTAACTGATAACAATAACGGGGGTCACCTTCTCTCGACACAATATCGAGAATGCATGGCCTCACTACCTGTCCAGGACACAAAACTCAGGGGCTACTGGGAGACAGATAGATCTTGGGTGCCAACTGTCTGACATAATATGGGCCACCTGCTGCGCACAAACGTGCCTTGTTTCACCTAATTATCGCCACAAACTCACAACTAACGATCACCATTGGTTTGACCACACAACGTCCTCTGACTGCCCCAAATGCTACCTTATGGGAGCGGACTTCATACACGTCACAGATGTGTAGACACATTGCATCATATTGGCATGAGGTTTTCTCTCTCCTGGCCCAGAAGTCTGACATCGATCCCATCCCAGACTCATTATTAGCGTTATCAGGCTATGTACATGACCTCCCACAGCTATGATCATTCTCATTGCGAAATACGAAGTCGCACTACACTGGGGTAGAGGTGGCCCACCCATGGGCCAAGGCCTGGCTCAGCAGCTCAGTATATTTTGACACCACCAGTGAGATATACACGTCTTTACAGCCCCCAACATCCAGGCCGAAAGACATATGCCAACCACTCCATGACTATCTTCCAGTTGAGACTTTGCGCAGCACCACAGTTCTTCTGACAGAGTTTCAGTGTAGGTTTAGAAGTGTCCAATTTGATGGGGCCAAAGACCCCGTACTTATACCCAAATGGGCCTTTGATGTGAGGGGAACTTCAAAGAGTTATTTTGAAGTAGACCAGTATCCCTTTCAATCCTAGCCCTCACTCCAGACTACCAGTGGGGGGTTATCAGTCCTTTGAATGTGGTCAGACACCTGTCCTTTGAAGGACAATGGTGAGTCCCTTCCTTCCATCTGCCCTGGAAGACCCATGGAAATGCAGATGGGTGCTAAATCACACCTAGCCCTATTCTGTGGCTGTTATGTTATGTTATGTTAAATATATTTATAAAGCGCACGTACACCCAACGGTTTCTTGGCGCTACAGCAATAATGTACTAAATCAGGAGGTTATAGGTAAGCTTGCGTGAATAAAAGAGTTTTCAGGAGGGATCTGAAATGTGGAAGAGATGTTTCAAGTCTAAGATCCAGAGAGAGGGAATTCCACATTTGAGGTGCCAAAAAGAAAAAGCTAAGTCCGCCATGTTTTTTCCGGTTAAAACGAAGGGTGGTAAGAAAGTTGACATGAGACGAGCGAAGAGCACGAGTCGGAGTGTAGCGAGAGATTAAGGAGGAGATGAAAGCCGGCCCCAGACCGGCTAGGGCTTTGAAAATAGTACAGCCCAGTTTGAACAGACAGCGCTTGGCTACTGGAAGCCAATGGAGGCGTTTCAACAAGGGGCGAATGTGTTGATTACGTGGTTGATGGAAAATAAGCCGCGCCGCCTGATTCTGGACCAATTGAAGGCGATGGAGTTGATAGACAGGAATACCAACGTAGAGAGAGTTGGCATAATCTAACCGAGAAATTACTAAGGCCATGAGAACCACCGTGAGGGCCTCGATGGTAAGGAATCTTGAGATCTTGCGAATTCTGCGAAGATGGAAAAAGCATGAAGATGTAACTGCACCGATATGAGGTTTCATGGACAAGTCATTACTGATTATTACTCCAAGGCTTTTAACCGACTTGGTAGGTAAAGGGGGGTTGCCTAATGTGGGGGGCCAGAAATTATTATTCCAGGGATTGGAAGTACAGCTCAAAACCAGCTCGGTCTTATCCGGATTGAGCTTGAGTTGGCTCGCGTTCATCCAGTCCCTGATGAAGCATAGAGTGGCCTGAAAGCTAGAAACAGAGGTGGGGGAAGAGTTAATGTTGAACACAAAATGAAGATCATCCGCATAATTGAAGCATACTACCTGAAAATTGCGGAGGGAATGAATTAAGGGAACCATGTAGAGGTTGAACAGGAGAGGGGAAAGAGAAGACCCCTGAGGTACACCACAAGTTAGAGTGGTCCTTTTGGCTGAAAAGGTATCAAGGCGAACGGCTTGCGAACGGTTCTCCAAAAAAGAGGAGATCCATTTTAGGGCTGTGGCATGAACGCCAGCATCCCTGACACGGTCGATCAAAAGTTTATGAACGACCGTGTCAAAGGCGGCGGAGAGATCCAGAAGGACGAGGGCTTGGGAGAGATTGTTATCGGCCCCCTTTCGGAGCTCATTCATAACAGCAAGTATGACCAGCTCAGTAGAGTGTGCAGGCCTAAAACCCGCCTGTTGGGGGTCAAGGAAGGACGAGAGTTCGATAAAGGAGCCAAGGCATTGCGTAACATGGGCTTCCAAGATCTTGCTCAGCTAAGGAAGGAGGGAAATAGGGCGATAGTTAGTGAGGTTGGTGGGGTCAGCGTGGGGTTTCTTCAAAATGGGAATGACCTCTGCCACTTTAAAGGAGTCTGGGACCACGCCTGTTTTTAGTGAATTATTAAGGAGTGCGAGCGGGGGATCGGGGCAAGAGAAAAAAGGCTTCTTGAAGAAAGGAGGGAGGGCAGGGATCTAAGGGAGAGCCGGAGCTGACCTTTTTTAAAAGTGTGAAAAATTCTTCTTTGGAAATCAAAGGTATATGGTCTAATACTTGTGTGTTCTTAGGCGAGGATCCCAAACCTGCGGGAGTGGGGACCGGAGGAATGCTCTTTTTGATAGTGGAAATTTTCTGGATGAAGAAATCGTTAAGGGCGTCACAAAGGTGTTGGGTGGGTACGGGTTTGACAGTTACTCTATCGGGCAGAGATAATTCATTTACGATAGACAAAATGTCTTTGGTTTTGGTGGTCGAACTCGTAATTTTTGATGAAAAATATGAGGATTTAGCCGCGATAATGGATTTTTTATATTCAATTAGCCTAGTGAAGATGTCTTTTGTGTCTGTAGAATAATTACGTCTCCAACATCGTTCTGCTTGTCTAAGGAGAAGTTTTTTTTGTCTGAGGTCCTCTGTGAACCACCGCTGGGCGCCATGAGGCCGCCTGCTTATGGGAAGTTTACAGGGGGCAACTATGTTACTAGCTGAGCATAGCCAGTTATTAATGGCAGTTGCTTGGGCATTAAGACAGTCAGCTTCTATGGGTAAAGAAGTGGAGAGTAAGGAGCAGAACTCGTCTTTGTTGGCCCGGTTCCAGTTCCTGGTTAAGAGTTTATCCAGTATTAGGGGTTTTGCTGGCCGGGGCAGGTTCAGAGAGAATTGAATAGAGTAGTGATCGGACCAAGAACATGGAGAAATGGATAAGGAGGAAATGGACAGATTGGCTGTCCAAAGCTGGTCCAGAAGATGCCCTTTGGTGTGAGTGGCAGTGCAGACATGCTGGGTACAGTTGAGACCCGAGAGGAGATCTGTAAATTCTCGGGAATTGGGATGGATAATCGCAGCCACACCACCTCCAGGTTGCCCAGAAGATCTATTGGTCTGTAATATGTAATACCCCGTGGGGATAGCGGTCAGGATGTCCGGTAGAGAATCATCCGTAAGCCAGGTTTCAGAAAGAAGAAGTACATCTGGTTTTTCAGAATCAAGAAGGTAAAGATTTCTAATTGATGTTTAGGTAAATCCGTGTATTAAGGTAGTCTAACTTCAGTGTCCGAGTGGTGGGGTGGGAGGGATTGGAAGTAACTGTTGGAGGGACAGGGAAGCGTTCTCTATGCAATGGACGGGGGAGTAATGGCAGAGTGTGACAGGGGGATAAAATCCCGCAGGAGGAGAGCTTACGTTTTAGGCGTGGAGTAGCGGGCCAGTTGTGATGGAGAGCACGTAAATTGTTAGAGGAGTATGAGTAGAAATGGGCTGTCTAGAGGGGTGCACAAAGGATCTGTCACCTAGCCCATACATGAATTAGAGGCACACAGAGCAGTATGAACAGAGAAATTACCACTTTCTAAAAGTGCCATTTCTAAAATAGTAAAGCTAAATCCAATCTTAGCAGTCAAGAGGATTACTATTCCGAAGATAGGAAACTTGAAAAGCTACTCCTTTCTGATCAGGAATTATAACTTAAAGGTATTTTAAGGACTCCCATTTCTAGCCTAGGAGGGGAGAATTGAAAAACAAATTTAGCTGTTTGTCACTACCAGGACATGTACAACACAGAAATACTTACATAGTACCCTGACCATTGGGCTACCAAGGGCCTTCCTTAGGCATGACATATGTAATCAAAGGGGAGTTTAAGGATTGGCAAGTAGTTTTAAATGCCAATGTGAAGTGGCAGTCACCTGCACACACACAGGCACTGCAGTGGCAGGCATGAGACATGGTTAAGGAGCCCCTTAACCATGTCTCATGTGTGGGTGGCACAATCAGTGCTGCAGGCCCACAATTAGCATTCATTTTACAGGCCATGTAGTGTGCTTTACTAGGGACTCATAAGCAAATTAAATATGCCAGTTTGGTATGAGCCAATGTTACCATGTTTAGGGGAGTGAGCACAAGCACTTTAGCACTGATTAGCAGTGGTAAAGTGCGCAAAGTCCTAAGGCCAGCAAAAAGAAGTACAGAAAAATGTTGGGAGTCAGGCAAAAAGTTGGGGGAAGACCAACCTATGGCTGTCAGGTCTAACACTTTATAATCTTTTTATCATCTTTTTCATCTATTGTATCTATGAAATCTTCAAAAGTCTCTATCCATGCGGTCCATCTACTGCCGATATTGTGTTTTTTGGCAGTATCAAATGCAGATGGCAGTTTTAAGAATGCAGGAGCCGTACATACATTGGAGAACAGTAGTGGTCTCTCAGGCGCTTCTTGTGGAACTTGATTAAACTGAGCTTCTCTAGTGCCTTGTGATGTGCTGGTTTCGGAATCAGCCTTAATGACTTTTGGAGCTTGGATCTCCATCAGAGCTCTTTATTTAATGGCTTTCTTGGGAGTTGTTGTGGGCCCCTATGCGGCAGCTTTGGTGGTGGGCTGTTCATTTGGGGAAAGCTCCGCAAGCACAACCACGACCCTCTTTCTTGGGCCGCTCCACAGCACGTTGTGGCAAGATGATTTGTTAATTGTTTCATTAAGTAGATAAATTTTTGTACACTACAAGTTCATGTAGGCAAAGAACATTGGTCGGCTGTGTGCTTAACTGTTTCTTCACAAACACCTGGATAATCTCTGCTTCATAGCACATGAATTTCAGTTGAATTTGTACTTTCCTATTGCTGTGTGCTGCTTTTGTAACCTGGTTGCATTCACCTTTAGCGTTCTTACTCTGTAAAGCGTTTGACGTTGATTTGCGTAATGGCGTAGTACCTTTAATTCGCAGATTTTTCATTCAGCTCCTGGATACTGACACGTAGGCTTTCAATGTTGCTTTCTTTATCTTTAAGCGTTTTACAAAGGCTGGCATTACGCTGAGACTCCACTGGTGCCAGCATCGATTCTGCACTTCGACTGTGACACACATGGCATGCACAAGCAGTTTGCTGGAGCACGGCAAAGTCTCTGGAACAGCGCTTTCAATGTATGGGCTTCGTATCCCCTGTCTGGTGGCCAGTTGTAGCATCCTACCGGCCCAGGTACTCGCCAATAACCATGCCACACATGGAGAGTAATTTTACACATCTTTATTACGCCGTGTGTAAGTCAGAACTCAACATTCTAAGCCTGCCTTCAACTTATCTCTCAAACACTTACATCACAGGCCTATGGCATACAGTGGGAACCAAAAGAGTTCCTGCATTCTTTTATTTACAAGACACTACAAAGGGAAGTTGAAAAGTCTGCTCTTAGTATATGTTAAGATATGGGATACAATGCTGTCTTTGGCAGAGAGCTGAGGCTTTCTGAGCAAGGCAAAAAAGTAGCACCATTCTCACAGATCTCACTTTAAAAATGTTGGTGGCACACATAACATCACACCTACATCAACCTCACCTTAAAATAGCATTTTCACCCTCACAGGTATAGTATACTATTAAAACTATAAACTTACTTAAGCACCTATTATTTATTTATGTATTTCAGGGTTTTACATCATGCTAATATGCACCTTTTGGTCATGTGATGCATCATGTATCCATTAAAAATGTATCAAGCATAATTTTTATCGTTATATGCTATCTGTGACATTAGTGTAGTAATTATTGGGTTGTCACCATTGGGTAGTATAGATTGTTTTGGCATCCATTGTGCAGTGCTAAGAATATAACTAATACCCAGAGTGCGTAAGGATATTAGTTTGAATATATGTTATCACTAAGGATAACAATTTGATGATAATAAAGAAATTAGATTTCAGGATAATACATTAAAACCTTCCAAAAGTACATGACCAAATAGCCACCGGTAATCTAGATGAAAAATATTCTCCATGTAGAATAATTTTTATTTATAATGATGCTAATTTCTGTGCCAAACGTGATCGTCAATTGGAGAAGCAGTTAGAATCCTTTGCGAAGACAAAACATTTATTTATCCTGTACAAAAGTCTCCGTGGCAATGAACCTTGATCTGCACGAATATTCTACATTTAGATTTATTTCTCTGGTAAAAAACAAATTTAAATGCTTACTGGAAGTTAATTTTACTGCACAGTTGGAGCTGTCTTCATGTACTATTGTGCATACAGTTGCAGTTAGTGTAAGTTACAAGCTAAATCAGGGCCGGAGTGGGATCGCAAACCAGCCCTGGCAATTGTGTCTGACCGGCCTCCGGGAGGAGGGGGGGGCTCGCGGAAACTCTGCTGCGCTTTTGTTACAATGGGCCGATTTTGCCGAGCAACAAAAAACGGCCCCCACAAGTTCAAAATTTGCCCCCACCCTTCCAGCCAACCGGGGAAATGCCTGGTACCCGCTACGGCCAGTCCGGTCCAGTGTTAAATCCACTGCAAAAGCTGCTGTATGGTGCCAGCACATAAATCCATGAGAGGAGGCCATACTTTAACAAATTATCTTAAATAGCCATTTTTAGCTTTAGCTGTCTTGCCAGCCTATATTTTCCCAAAATTTCACAGTGCATGCATATACAGAGGAGATTTTGATCAGCAGGCATTATTTGTAGATCTGTTTAATTGTCATTCCCATTTTGCTTTCACCGCCCACACCTTACATCATGTGGTTATTGGTCAACCTGCTTTACCCACTGGCTCCCCCCCACAGTTTGATTGACCACACAAAGCCTGTGCACATTGTTCACTTGTGCCTAAAAATAGTTATTTTCTCTTCAGTAACAGCGATAGTTTTAAAAGTGTGCTTTTTTATGTTCTTTTTTATAATAACTTTAAATACCAGCTATTTAGTTTGACTTCACTTCAAATGCACAGCTAAATGGTGATGTATTTTCTGTTTTCTTTTTATTTTAAAGTTGTAGTTATAAAGTGACACTGTGCCATTGTATCTGCCTGCAATTTAAGGGTTTGGTTAAGTGGGAGAATAATTCCTCTCTCCTACACAAATAATGATAATATGCATGGGAGAATAAGACTAGTAAAACAGGTGCGCTCATGAATGAATTGAAAATTTGTGTTTGTAATTATATTCTATATTTTTTTATTTTATTTTTGCAGCATATTCTTGCAATAAAGAAAAAATAACCAACCACTTATCAGCCTGCCAAAGCTAGACCTGATGGTTTAGTGAGTGCTTATTTATAGATGCAGTGGTGTGCCCAAACTGCTAGATGTCATTTTGCCTTACTCACCAAAATCACTGCACCC
Organism: Triturus cristatus; assembly: GCF_964204655.1. NCBI lineage: Eukaryota > Metazoa > Chordata > Amphibia > Caudata > Salamandridae > Triturus > Triturus cristatus. Next base: position 468,997,071 of record NC_140593.1, on the reverse strand, counting down.
GAACCGGCTCCAGGGCAAGGAGTTATATCTCTAGTCCCCAGGCATATCACATACTGCAATTTCAGCACTCCCCTCCACAAGAAACAGAAACATGCCTGAGTTGATTTGTTGAGTTCTGAAGCCTTAAAGTGCAGGGTTGGCCTTCAGTAAATATGGAACAACAATAACTACTGTAGTTGGTGAAGGAAAATGTTCACCATAGGGCCTCTTTATAAGGGATCGGATCAGGGCTCGAGTCGGGGTACCACACGGGTGGACGGCGTCCCCCCACTTATTTTACCGGGAGCTCAATAACTGAAGCAAATAGAGCCACACATTCACTCTTTGGCCTCTCTGGGGCGAGATCGGAGCTCATTCAGAACGCTGCTCAGGCGCTGGCTTCTCTGATGCAATCACATCTAAGGGGTGAAGGGGAGGCAATGAGTCTGATGCTGCAAGCCACCTTTCGTGACGTCACTTCCTGTCGTGAAGTCAGCACCCCCTACTTCTTTTTTTAGGACTTGTGCCCTGGGTCTGATTCACAAAGGATTTTCTCAGGTCTAATTCTCAGTCATGAAAGAAATGGCCGGGCGAACAAAATGAAGCCGAATGGTGAGCAAGTATTCTGTCTGTGCAGAGCAGTCAGGCACACAGCACAGATGCAGTTTGTATGCTCTGCATGCACGTTTGAGTTATCACAGCTCGGATCACACTCCGGTGCAATTTAACAAAATCAATTATTGACATAAATATTTAAGATTCTTAAAGCCTAAATTGTCCAATCAAAATGCTAATGAACACAGCCCTCTCCATTTACCTAATGGAAGGACGAAAGAAGCACATCAGTTTCCGGGTTAGTGTATATAACTTTTACTTGTCAATCCAGGAGGAACATTCATTAGATCGTTTTGTCTAAAATAAATGAACACTGTCAACGACGTGGCCAAATCGGAAATGGAAATGAGGTCCTGCATAATTTACAATTTCCCTTCAAAACGTGTGTTTTCTTCGCCCGTGCGAGTGATATGCGTGTCAGACTCGAAACACCAGATGCTTTCCTTAAAAGACCATCAATCATTTTCTTTAGTGGTGAGACCACATACCTGAGATAAAAATCTGGAAAACCCCACTAAAAAATTCTCATTCTTGTTTAAGGTATCCTCAGATAACCTCCTACGTCGACTATTCTGCTGTGCGCGATATCTCTGTTTTGCATCTGTTTGGCACCAGACCCACACTTGTGACGTCAAACACATTCCTGTCCTGAAGAACAGCCTCCAATTGCTCAGGCAGGCGGTTACCTGACCAGAAGGTAATGCCAAGATCGGCCGCTGATTGCAGGCCCTTCAAGCCAGAACGTTTACAGCTTTTGAACTCGACCCGAAGGTATTGGAGCGCTTTACATGAGCACCAGTTACGTTACACAAGGACACAATAAAATAAAATAAAATATGCCTATTTTAAAATAATCCAGAGGCCACCCTGCTGCAAATTAATATCGGGTGTTGCTTAGTAGTGTAGTTAAACCGTAGACATACCTAAAAGGAATGCGGGTAGCTAATTAAAAATAAACACGATTAAACCGTCGAATAACATATGTATAGCATTCAACAGTTTATTCAATTGAAACCCAAGCCTTCCCAATATTTACATACGGCGGCTGCAGATCCTGAATGCGGGCGGGGGGAGGGTGGGCGGCGGGTCATTAAGGGGATGGGTGCATTGTTTAGGGGCCTCCAGCCTTCAAGGAGCGCCTCATTCCTCCCAACGCCAAGGAATATATCTATGAGACATGGGGGGCTCAGGGGACCCTCCTCACATTCTGCCGATGGGCCCCATCATTTTGCTTCGCGCCACTAATTAACACCACGTACTGATATACAGCCGTGGCAGACCGTACAACCTAACAAGTTTTGCATTAGCTTGAAAAAAGTCGCGACAAAATGACGTCAAGCAGCATGGGCACATTTTAATACGAACTAACCTGTGGCGTACGAAGAAATACCACTTTTGGTCTAAAAGCAACAGCTATTAATCAATGCCAAAGCTTCAATCAAGCTATCATACTGCAGGAGACGGAATAAACAAGATAAGGCCGTTTTCCACGGTATGTTTGCTAAGAAAAGAGAACTGTGTTTTTCAATACAATTGAAAATCTTATTCTTGTCAACCTTAGAAAAATGTTTTGACATAAAGTTCAGTCAAACAAAAACACAGGTTAGCTGGAGCCATACGTTTTACTAAGCGTTCATGGTGGTTGAAGGCTCATACGAGAAATATTGCTGATTTGACCCACATTTACAACATGAACTGCGCCCTTGGACAAGTGTTCTTTAAAAAGGCCACCCTGTAAAATGTGTCGCTGGCTACTTCTATCAAGCCTGGGCTTTTGGGATATGCAAGTATCGACCTTTTAAACACAAAAGGTTACTGCCAAGCAGAGTGCAATAGGTCATCCAGAACGTGAAATCTAAGGCTACTTTGTAGACATTTTTCTTACAAAAAATGTGAAAATATCCCTTCTGTTCACATAAGCCAGGATGCCCTTGCAGGTGTAGTGCGCTTTACCGATTGCTACACATAAGCGTATCAAAGTATTCTCATAATGTAATTACAGAAAATGTGCTAATGAATTAATATCCATGACGTGTACATGAAATCCATATCACTTAAGCAAATAAGCAAATATTGTGCAGTCGCACTTGGGACAGGATATAGAAGGTACACCAATGCTGATCCTGTGAGCCTTTTGAAAGTAGCTGCAAAGAGCTAGCTGACCAATGAAAAAAGGCTCTTAGTGTAATTCACAGGTGTTCAAGTATGAACAGTTATGGCACATAATTAGGAATGGTATGGTAGTGCATTTTGTAAGCCTGGCCTTTATGCTGAAAGGACCGCACACACTTAGAATATGCAATATTATCTGCTATCTAAATTAAATTCTCTCTGGAAAGGACTTAGCCGATTTGCTCCCAATATAAGATATTTGTCTTTTAGAGTGACCCCTCTTTAGTGAGTCAATCCATTAAGTCTTAACTTGCATAATGGATGGACTTTGCATCTACAAATTGCAAATTGCTACAAATTGGTAAGTAGGGCATCTTATGTGCATGAATTGATGACTGAGACAGATACTGCTGCCTTTCTGCTGCATATCATCTATCATGTCATTAGCAAGGTAGCTTTTGGAAATGGTCCTTTTTGCAGAGTTATCCCCAAACATTTTTGCTTCTTCCTCCTATTTTTTTTCCTGACCTGTTGCTGTTGGCTTTAGGACTCTGGGCACTTTACCGCTGCTAATCAGTGCAAAAGTGGATATGCTGTCTGTGTACGTTGGTATTGTGATTGGTTCTCCGTGATTGGCATATTTGTTTTACCAGTAGGTCCCTAGTAAAGTGTACTAAGTGTTCCAGGGCTGGTAAAACATATGGTACTAGTGGGCCTGCAGCACTGATTGTGCCACCCGCCTGAGTAGCCCTGAAAAGAGGTCTCAGGCCTGCCACTGCGGTGCCTGGGCGCAGTTTGTTAACTGTCATATCGACTTGGCAAGTGCACCTGCTGGATGGGGTTTTCTTAAAAATTTTGTATACCCTCTCCATTTTGCATGTTTTTACTAATAAGAATAATTAACTAATCATAATTGTATTAATTTGATTGCTGTGAAATTTAACCAACCTTACTAATAAGAATACACGTGGGAATTGCATTTGCATGGCCTAACTAATACGTAAACTAAATTGTATATGTATATTGATCATAGATAATTAGAATTTTGCATGATTATATGTTGCTTTCGTGATGTATTTGTGATTCGTGCTTTATTAAAATGAATATAATCTGCATTGAGTGTTGCTTCTGCTAGATAAATACACACACGTAAAGGGATTAGTGAGGGAATAACATTTTATTAGTCATTTCTATGTATTAATGACGTTTTTGTGTTTCTTTGCTTAAGTTGACCATTTGAAGTGGCCACAAAATGGCTGACATCCCTATTTGACGAACACAACTCTATTGTGAAGGTCTCTGGGGGAAGTGCGCATGAGTCACCATCAGCAGCAGTGGCCTCTGAACGACCCTAAATTCGACTGTACCCACCAAGAACACTCTGGGCTAACAGCCAGCTGCTTCGAAAAGAAACAATAAAAGTTACTTCAACATGAAATTATGAACTATATCTAAAGAAACATTTTCCGTGTGAGAACTTGGTGGAACTGATCTCATCAACCAATCACGAATATTCAAAATATTACTTGTTACTTTTTGGAATGTAATTTTACTATAAAAGATGGTAGAATAGAGAGGTTGAGAGCTAGACCCTTCAGAAGATTTTCGATTTCCTGACGTTATGCTGACGGAGAGGACGGTGACACTGTAGGACAGCTGTTTCCTAAGACTCTGACAGTATGAACTGATGACCTAGATTTTGACTTAGAGGACGACTTTTAGCCAGAATAGGTAAATATGATGGTCTACTGCTTGATTAAACAGAAGATTCGATTTACAAATATTTAGAGAAAGATTTAGGATTTATTACAAGAACTGTGTTGGTTCGTTATTATGAAGAGTGTATTTATGTAAATAAATTATAGATTTAGATATCACTTCAACCAGCAGCTAAGCTGATTCATGGCCTATTCATGGGAGGAGTACTAAAAGGTGAAGTTTAGGCCTTAATAAATAGAGAAAGGTAGGGAAATCTATTCGGGATAAATGAGTACTTCCTTCCATTACAGCGAGTGGAACAACCGCCTCTTTGGAAACAGGTTAATAGAGGATGAATGTTGGTGTTATGGGCCCCACCAGCGAATGTAGTGATTGAGTGTGTCTCTGCGATCTATGACCTGTGACGAAAAGAGGGATTTTGCATTCCGCGCTGCATCAGTTTTCTTGGTAGCAGAGATATGGTTAGCTACTGTTTTGATTTAAGTGATCATTGCTTGTAAATAGCTTATTGATTATTGATTGGTATTGATTTATGTACTAACACTATATGTTGAGTTACATTGAGTTATATGTTGTTAGCACGGCTTCTGGGATTTAGGAAGTCGGAAGTTTGTAACAGTTCCGTAGCAGAGCAGAGGTAAGTGCTGCTCTCGGGAAAGACGGAATTGTTGTTGCCCTGTAGGTACAAAGGGGAAACGTGTGACAAGTGAAGTTGCACGGCGCATTGTCTGGGTTCGATTCAGCAGCATCATCGTGTGTTGCCATTAGAAATATTCTCTGTGTGAGAGAAGTGTGTATGATAGCGAAGGCTACCTGTGAAATTTTGGTCTTTAAGTACCAGGAAACCAAATGCCATACCGATAACGCTTATCACTGAAAAGGTAGCAGGTATTCTCTGAGCTTGTTAGATGGACAAAGGAGAGGTAAGTGCTGCTTTGCTAACGAATGTTATAATTCTGTAGTAGGACAGACTGTTCGCTGTTCTCGGGAAAGACAGGATTCTGTGCGTGTACTACATTTTCTTGTGTGAACGAGTGTGAATGTAAAGGCATTCGGGTTGATTGCGAAGCTCTAGGTTTATTTCTCAGGAGCATTGGGTCTCCAACTATGTGTCTTAAATGCTAGAGAAACAATTAGCTAATGCTTGTTAGAAGGGTAAGGTAGAAGGATGTGCTACTTTATCGACGGAAGTAACGATTCCGTAGTAGGGCAGAGGTAAGCGCTGCTCTCGGGAAAGACGGAATTCTCGTGAGAAAGGTCTATTTCTATTCTTTGGTTAGCGAAGCGGACAATGGAGATGTTTTAGTGTTGTTACTAATAGAATTGTAAAAGTTGCAATAAAAGTTCACGGAGCGGACTTGTAAAGGAGGGGTAGACAGGAGCAGAGCTGCCGCAGCGGCTGCTGATGTCAAAACGACCGCGCTGGGATTGGACAGTCGGTCAGAAGTGTAAAACGCCCCGGATTGGTGCGTTAGTGTAAAGCCGCGCTAGGATTGGAGAAGTACAGGGTGACGTAAACGCTCCCCATTGGTGCGTTAGTGTGAGTCGCGCTGGGATTAGAGGACTGTGACAGTGACGTAGACGCTCTTGATTGGTGCGTTAGCGTGGAGTCGCGCTGTGAGTGAACAGAATAGCGGTACAGTTGTAAAAGACTAGCGATACACAGAAACCAAGAAAATTTATTACCAGCCTCCAGATAGGGAAAAGAAGTCCTGGTTTGGTAAAGTTAAGAAGTGGTTTAAGAAAGATAAACAGGTCAAAACTAGGGAAGGACAGTTACTTCCTCCACCGAAAACTCCCGCATCTTTAATGATTGCGAAATATGGATATCATACTTGTATTTGGTTAGATAATTGGGTAAAATATACCAAGGACGATGGAGTCTTGGCATTTCCAGAACATGGTTCCTTTAATTTGGCTGTTTTAAGGAACTTAAGCGAGAAGATGATGTATCTAGAACCAAGACCTAGACCAACGCAGTTTGAGGCATTGACGGAGTGGGAAGACGAAATGCATGAGCGAGAAAAGCAAAGAAATGGTAGAAGTTACAGATATTTGTTTGGCAGGTCATATGGACATGAAACACATGATGATCGAATGAAAAGATGGCGGAATGCAAGTATGACTGAGGGTATGTTTCCTGTAAGAGCGGTAGGAGAGAATGAAGGAAGAAAATGTGTGGAAAAAAGGAATAATGTGGAATCAAGAGGTTACAGAGCAAATTAATCAGATGATGATGTGTTGGATGATGTGTTTTATAAAAATCCACCACCGTACCGACCAGAACCAGAAATGTTGGCACCAAACGCCCCAATGAGAGAAACATTACGAATTATCAAAACTGAGACTATGTCACCAGATTTAGAAAAAAGAAACTCCATTAGAGAAGTAGAAGAGAAGTCAGAGAATAGAATAAATAGTGAAAATTCAGCGGAATTGGCCAAAACAACTCTAGAATTAACAGAGAAAATAAGAGAATTATCTAAGAATCTAGAAGCTGTAACTGTTCCAGTGACCATAGGTCCAGTGATGCCCATTTTTGAGAAGCAAAAGGATAGTGAACATTGCTTGACGGTACCATACAGGAACCATAATCTGGTTGAGAGTCCAGAACGGAGTCAAATGGAGAATCCATGGGGACCGACAGTAAATATGTTTGAACCAAATGTTTCAAATAATCCCTTTATAAATCAGAACTATGCTGAAAGGAGTAGAACAACAGTAGAAACTTTGTTGGAACCCCAGAGAAATCTAGAACAGAGTAGCATAGAAAACCCGGTAGGACCTTTTGTGGAAGAACTAAGTGAATGGTTAAGAGGGTTGCAGAAACAAGAAAAAGAATCCCAGTCAATAGATGTGGCTAAATTACGGATGGTATTGGAAGAATTAATTGTAGGGACTATACCCGTAGAAAAATTTAAAATTTATCAGGATGAGGAGTTGTTATTCCTATGCAAAAGCGTGACATGGAGAGCGAAAAATCTGCATGAAAGACTAGGAGAAGTTGTGAATGAAATGGGTATAGATTTCGATAAGGTAAAAACCTTACAGAAACCCTATCGAGTTGATTTTACTGAAAAAGACATTGAAAATCTGAACACCACAGGACAGATAGGTCAGATTAAGGACATCATCATTTTATTAAGAAAATGGGGAGACGTGGATAAGTGGAGAAGTAAATGGTATAGAAAATGTAATGATGCCTCAGAAAAGACAGTTTAAGCATTCCCTGTTAGAGAGAAAGAAAAGGCAGTAATTGAATACCCCATGAGGGAGATTCCAGGAGGAGGATATGTCCACGTCCCATGGACAAGATAGGACATTTTGTCATTTACGAATGATTTCCCTCGGCTACGCGAAAAGCCCGTCGAGTGGTACCGGCAGGTAGACAGATTTGTAAAATTGTCGAAAGTACTATGGATAGATTTGAATAGTCTCAGTACATGCATACTATGAGAGGCTAATACAAGCTTTTAAGCATTGACACACATGCACCTAAGCAGCAATTTGTCAGAACTTATATGCACGTCCACATTAGTCTTTTTTCTCAGTTTTAGTTTCACGATAATTATCAATATGTTTTTTTGAAATTTCCTTCCTATTCAGTCTATAGTGCTCTCAAACCTAACCTCCTCCTCTGCTCGTAGAAGGAAAAAATAGACCCGTAGAGAAGTCCAAAGGATATTCCACTAAGGTCACACACTAATTACACATCAGTTGAGGCACATTATAGGTATTAGTCCTACAAGAATTTCATATAGCAATAAAGTCATAGAGAGGACTAATACCTATAATGTGCCTCAACTGATGTGTTACAAGCTTTTAAGCAGTTCAGTGGAGATGAGAACCTGAGTGATAAGGATTTGAGTCATTTCGTATACAGATTTGTATATGGTTTACGCCCAGAAATTGGTGACATGATAAAACAGCATACGGTTGATTGGCAGAATAAGAAAATAGATGAAGTATTGAGACATGCTAAATATTTCAGTGACGAAATTGAGGCCAAACAGCGAAAATTAAAAGAAAAGGCAATGTGGGCACAAGTAAAGGTAGCTGAAAGGCAGGAAGCTCAGTTGGTCGAACAAGCAAATAACCCAGGAACTAGACCGAGATTTGGCCCAGGAAAAGGGAAAGGTAATATAGAAGAAGCTAAAAAGAAGTTCCCATGCCATAATTGCGGTAGGTTAGGGCATTGGAAATCCGAGTGTAAATTTCCTCCAAGTACTAATAATGAAAATGCATCATTGAATCCGCAGGTGCAGAATGAGGTGAGTGGTCAACTGCAGCAACAGCAGCAGGTGGTTACCTCACAGAATCAGGTGCCAAAACCACCTTTCCCGCAGAGCAGAAACACTCAGAAGTATAGTAATGAATCAGGATTCTACAATGAAGAACAGGTAAATAAACCGCCACGCGCTCGCGCTGTTTCACAGTATTGGCTGCAACGCGATGAGAGTGACTCAGAAGAAAGCTATTGACGGTGCCGAAAGGAGGAAGAAGAGTGCGTACTTGGCGCAACTCTAGAAGTAGACCAGACAGGACCATTTGTAGATGGGAAGGTTAATGATAAAAATATTACTTTCCTAGTGGACACTGGTGCTACTCGATCAACTGTTAGATCAGCTGATGTTAAGAATCTTCCTCTTTCGGATGAAACAATCCAAGTGGTTGGTCTGTCCAACAGACAGATAAAGACATTTCTGACAGAACCAGTGAAAGTTAGTATAGGGAAATTTTCAGAGATGCACCGCTTTGTTGTGTGAGACACCAGTCCAGTGAATTTTTTAGGTAGGGACCTGTTGTGCAAAATGAATTGCACTATATTCAGTACTCCAGATGGAATAGCATTTGAAACACCAGATGAGGATGTACTGTATAGAATGACCATAGCTAACAGAGAAAATGAGGTTACTGAGACTTATGCAATATTCAACCCTGATGAATTACCTAAAGAACTGAAGCAGCCTGTGAAAGCAGAAGTGTGGGATTTTATCGGAGAAGATGTAGGACTAATGAGAAATATAGATCCAGTCAAAATAACTGTGAAGGAAGGAATACGCTATCCAAATGTCCCTCAATATAAATTGACACCTGAGATAATTGAAGGAATAACCCCAATAATTGAGAAAATGGTCAAGCAAGGAATTATAAGAGAAATAATGAGTAGTCCATGTAATTCACCGATAATGGGACTGAAAAAGCCTAATGGGAAATTCAGGACAGTGCAAGATTTGAGAAAGGTAAACAAAATTGTGGTATCATGTTGTCCCATTGTGCCAAACCCATCAGTAATTCTGTACCAGATTCCCCATGATGCGGAATGGTATACAGTGATTGATTTATGCCATGCTTTCTTTTCTATTCCATTGCATCATGACAGTCAACAAATATTTGCATTTCGTTTAGGAGAGCGGATTTTGGCATGGTGCCGAATCCCACAGGGGTATACAGAAAGCCCCTCAATATTCAATCAATTGTTAAAGAAATCTTTGGAAAGTCTGCAAATGCCTGAAAGTTCAGTACTAGTGCAATATATCGACGACCTTTTGGTGGCGTCGAAAACACGTGAAGCTTGCGAGGTAGACACAATAGCACTACTGAATCATTTGGCAGACGGAGGGTTGAAAGTGTCACCAGCAAAATTGCAGTATTGTAAGAAAGAAGTACAGTATTTGGGACATAAGATTGAGAAAGGACTGAGGAAAATAACAATAGACAGAATCAGAATCATAAAAGGAATGAGAGCCCCCATGACTCAAAGAGAAGTGAGAATGTTTCTGGGAATGGTGGGGTATTGCCATCAGTGGATTAGCAATTTCTCCCTGATTGCAAAACCCTTGGTACGACTAACAAGGAGTGATGTAAAAGATCCCCTTGAATTGAACAAGGAAGAATTGGCAGCATTCAAACGATTGAAAGAGGGTTTGTGTGAAGCACCAGCACGAGGCATGCCTGATTACGAGAAAGAGTTTGAGTTGTATTGCAGTGAGAGAAATGGATGTGCACTCTCTGTGTTGATCCAGAAACATGGAAGGTTGAGGAGACCAATTGCATATTTTTCATCAATGCTTGACCCAGTGGCTGCAGCTTTACCTGGGTGTTTGAAGGCAGTGGCTGCAATATGTCGAAGTTTGGAGCAGAGTGAAGGTATTGTGATGGGATATCCGTTGAAAGTGTTTGTACCTCATGATGTGGCGATTCTCTTGACGAGGAGTCGTACTCAGTATATGACACATAGTCGGCTGACTAAGTATGAAAAGGTCATATTAGGTGCAACAAATGTGAGCCTTGCGAGATGTTTGAATGTGAATCCTGCAACATTGTTACCAGATGCTGAAAATGTGGAAGTGAGAGATGAAGCAGATCATGATTGTTTGGACGTGCTTGAGTATTGCACAAAGCCACAACCAGATATAAAAGATGTACCTTTGCCAGAAAGTGATTTTGTAATGTTCGTTGATGGGTCATGTTTGAGAACAGATGAAGGAGTGCTAAGCGCAGCATGTGCAGTATGCATGGTTGCAGCAGTGATGGAAGCATCTTATTTAAAGGGTGTGAGGTCAGCCCAAGTAGCTGAACTTGTTGCTTTGACCAGAGCATGCAAAATCGGGAAAAGTGTGAGAGTGACTGTGATAACTGATAACTTCGAGGTTGTCCATGATTTTGGCCAACTTTGGCTACAAAGAGGTTTCCTGACCTCGAGTGGAACCCCTATTAAGAATGCTGAAGTGGTTGGAAAATTGATTGAGGCGATACAGCTGCCTAGACAATTGGCTGTGGTGAAATGTGCTGCTCATAGTCAAGGTAGTGATTATATCACTACTGGAAATAGGTACGCCAATGATATGGCACAGTATTGTGCACGGAATCAGAATTCGGTCAATCGGGCCAAGGAAAGAGAAATGTCTTCTTGCTCAGTAATGATTACTAACACTGTGGGAACTTGGGAAGAAGTGAGCCAATTGCAGGAAGAGTCAGGAGATGAGGAAATGAAACAGTGGATAAAAGCAGGGTGTGCACCAAGAGAAAAAGACCGTGTGTTGGTCTATCGAGATGGAAGACCAGTGATGCCTGATAGCATGATGTCTACCATGGCACGGATGTATCATGGCCATGGACACATAGGGAGAGACGCCATGATTAGGTCTTTTAAGCAGACCTGGAACAATCCAAAATTCAGACTTGTAGCAGAAAGGCTATGTCAGAGATGCCTAATATGTCAGCAATACAATCCTGGGAGAAAGACAGTGGTGAGTCTAGGAACCATAGGCAGAGAAGGAGGGCCTTTTACCAGAATGCAGGTTGACTTCATTGAAATGCCTCCATGTAACAGACTGAGGTATGTCCTGGTTATAGTCTGCCTATTTTCCAGGTGGGTGGAAGCATTCCCAACAAGAAGAAATGATGGGATGACAGTGGCAAAGCTACTTTTGAGAGAATTCATCCCCAGGTTTGGGTTCCCAGTGACTCTTGAATCAGACAGAGGAGGACATTTCCATAACGAGATTGTAAAATTGATTTGTGAAGCATTGAATGTACAACAGAAACTACATTGTGCCTACCGACCAGAGGCTTCTGGTGTGGTTGAACAGATGAATGGTACAATCAAAAACAGAATTGGGAAAATGTGTTTAGCCACTGGTATGAAATGGCCTGATGTCTTGCCTCTTTTTTTAATGACAATTCGAGCAATACCAGACAGGACCACAGGGTTAAGTCCTCATGAAATAGTCATGGGACGAGCGATGAGGCATGTGTGCATTCCAGTCAACAAGCTGATGACAATAACTGATGACATGGTGTTGGAATACTGTAAAGGCCTGGCTGACGCAGTTCATTCTGTGTTTCATCAGGTTGGAGCGGATGCCACCACTCTTGAAAGGAAGCCAGCCCATGATCTGAGCCCAGGAGACTGGGTAAGGATAAAAGTCCACAGAAGAAGAAATTGTTTGGTTCCAAGGTGAGGAAAACCAAGACAAGTAATTCTGACTACAACAACAGCTGTGAAGTGTGCTGGAGTGAAAAACCGGATCCATGCCAGTCATACTTTGAGGATACCAAATCCAGTTGACACCAAAGGAAAAGAGTACTATGACGAATCAGAGTCAAGTAATGAATCAGATAACGAAGAGCCAAAAACACGAGAAAATCCTGAAAGGGGGGAAAAAGAATCAGATCAAATATTAGTCCCCAGAAGTATCTCTCTGAGAAGACTATTGCAGATTTCTGATACCAGTTCAGATTCTGAAGACGAACAAGGGAGACAAGGTCCCAGAAAAGAACACAGAAAGAAAAAAGGAAAAGACAACGAAGAAGCAGTAAAAGAAATTCGAGAGAAGGAAGTTTCAGATGAAAGACCAAGAGAAATTCCACCTGAAATAATAGATCAAAGTGAAAAAGGGACAGGTACAGAGAGAGAGGGACAGATTGCGGAAGACCCCCGAGGAGGTGTAGGGAACTGCAACATCCAGCTAGTTGAAGGGACAAGTAGCCAGCAGGAAGATTGCGTGTCGGAGACCCGAGGAGGGACAGAAGTAGGGAAAACAAAACAAGTGGTGGAAAAAGAAGTTGTTGAAAAGAAAAAGCAAGTTGAAACAGAATCTGAAGAGAGTGAAAATGAAATACCAGAAGGTAGAGTTCCTAGAAAAAGGGCTTGGAGAGAAGAAAAGAATAATAAAGAAGGTAAACAGAAAAGAGTTACAAGCATTTGCAATGCAATAGGTCTCGCCTTTATACGAGTTTGAGCCATTGGCATTGTAAATGACAGTGCCTTTTATTTATGTTTTAAAAAAACCAAACTTAAATAAAAAGCATTGTCATTTACAATGCCAATAGCTCAAACTCGTATAAATGCGAGACCTATTGCATTGCAAATGCTTGTTAGACTTGGGGCTTTCTGCACGTTAAACGTCACCATTTGGACTTCTCTGGGCCCTCGAGAGGCACAGGCCTCGCCTTTGATGTCTTGTAAACTACTCACAAAAGTTAGATAATTTGTGTTTATTTTAGGACGTGCGCCTAAAGAGCCCCTCTACAGCCAGGTTTAAGAAAGTGCTGTTAAGTTAGGGACAGATAACACCCCACAGAGCCACACTAATCCAACCCACTGCAAATATTTGCACCGCTCTTGCATCAAGATCAGGCCTGGATACCGAGGGCGTGAGGGGCCCAGCATTGTGTGGCTTGCGAGCCGAGAGCAGGGTGTATTCATAGAAACAATAGAAGGACTGAGAGTGAGGCGGCGGTGTGGGATAACCTGAGAGCCCTGCAGTCGAGGGTTGAAAACTTTGTAGACTATGTGGGGCTGCTCCTGTTTGAGTTTCTTGTGCATCTGAAATCCATAGGCGGGTGAGATAAATGTGCCCAAGATCACAGTGTTACGTGTGAGAGGAAAGATGTCACTCAAGCATCAGAAATCTACAGCACAAACTGAATGGAGTCGTTAGCCTCTGTGACCTATTAACCTTTACCCAGTGCATTGAGTTTTGCTCAGGACACTGTGCTGGGAGCCGGTGAGCAGGGGCAACATTTTTTTGTTTTTGAATCCCAGCTGCACAGGGCCGGCTTTAGTGCTGGTGGCGCTCGGTTCAACAATCATTTTAGGCGTCACAACACCCATAACAAATGCAACATTTCTGCTGTGGCACATATGGAATATGCATATCCGGTAAAGGCGATATTATTCAGGTGTTCTGATGGGATTAGAGCCTAAAGGGACCTCTGTCGCTGATGCGCAACCCACTCGGCTATTATTATTATTTTTAATGTAGATTTATATAGCGCGAACTCGACCCGACGGTATTGAAGCGCTTTACATAAGCATGGGTTATGTTACACAAGGGCACATTCAGGCACGGGGAGATTAAGTGATTTGCCCAGAATTACAGCATGTGGACGCGACCCCGAGGCTCGTACCTTGGTTTCCAGCACCAAAGTCGGTAATATAGCAGTCAAGTAGTCAACCCACATCCCTGTGACCGGCCAGTTACGCGCGGACTTTGCAACAAGCGCTCAACCCGCTGTGCCCAATAGCTAAGAAGCCGTTAACACTACTAATGTTCACACGTGCATTGCCCTGGTAATGTAGGAGGTCAGCGCCCTCATACTGTTACTGGTGAAAAGCACCCCCTCCCCTCCCACACACATCCTCGACGGGCCGCAGACGCCGCGATCTCAGCGCGAGCACCAGGAAAGCCTCTCGCCCCAGTGCCAGGTCAGGGGCATCCATGAAAGATTAGCATTCACTCCCTGCGGTATTTTTGGAATATCCAGATACTTTGTAGTGCTTTGTTTGGTGGCAAAACACGAGATCACTGGGTGATAATGACTTGCTTTCTGGCGGGGTGGGCCGGGCGCTTAGGGTAAGGCGTGGACGTGCAGCCATGGTAAGGAGCTGAGCAGGGCAGCAGGCTCACACTTAAGCACTGAGTGATGCTCTTAAATTGGAGGGGAGCTTCTTGCCGCTGCATCTGCAGGGATTGGCGTTGTTAGGGAGAATAGCTGATTCGTAGGTGTGTTTGCACATGGTGTGCGACGAGGACGGATGAGACTAGTCGAGGTGTTTGAATGCTGGAAGTACTTCTAGAGCTGGAAAGAAGGGATCGGAGAGGGCAGCAACATCCCACACACTGCCACTTTGGGAAAGGCTCCCCGGACGTGGACATGGATCTGGCCGCGCACACCTTCTGGGGTTCTCTGGTGCTGCTCGCTGCCCATGGCTTTAGCGCAGGGGTGGCAAGGAACACGTGTAAGTACCCGGACAAAACTTCAGCTCCGTTTCAGTCTACGCTGGAGATGACGCTGCTGTCCCTAATGTAAGGAGCGCGCCTGCGAGGTGGTAAGATTAGAAATGCGCACCTGCTGAATTTGGTCCAGATATGTGATTTCCCGCCATTACAAATGCATCTCTGTACACCAGCTTCCAGGATGCCAGGTTCAGATAATGTGTATTATGAAAGTTAATGACTGCATGCCGCCGGCTGACAGTCTTGGGCCAGAGGGCTTCCTGTAAGAGAGCAGTAACTTTTGCTTCCTTCGTCAGCAGCACAGCGCTGGGCAGGGTGGTGAATCACTCAGAACAGCCCGGCGTTGGGTTAGTTTTTATTAAGATATTGGTCGCTTTTATGCAGGAATTTGAGCTCAGGCTCTCACTGTGTCTGAATGAAGCCGGCTCAGGCGTGAGTGACTCACGGCACTGCTGGGTACCGGCAGAGGTGCCACACGGAGCACAGAAATAGACTGTCACATCGGTGCCATTTTGTTGTGTGTGTGTATGAAAAGGGCGATGAAAGGTGCTGAAGAACTGAGCCTGGTTACGGAACCAAGTCACTCTGGGCTCGGTCCGTGTGGCCAGGAGGTGATTAGGGCCGCTTCTAAACATTAGTCATTTCAAAGACGGGGGCATCAAATAGGGGATTTTTCAATGCGCAGCCGGCAAGAAAACGGGACGCGAATAATGAACAAGAAAAACAAGCCCGGCGGAGCGTGGCGTGCGCGCTTGGCGGGGGCGGGGGAGTGCATTCCAGGCGGGGGACCCTTTGAAGTGCGCGATGCCAAAGCGGATTGCATGGCGGCACGATGCACGTGATTGTGCGCGTGCTAGCCATGCAATCCGCTTTTGGGAGCACTTTGAAAAGCCCCCTCACAATAGTCTCGCTGCACGTGATTGTGCGCGTGCTAGCCATGCAATCCGCTTTTGGGAGCACTTTGAAAAGCCCCCTCACAATAGTCTCGCTTTGCGATCGCTTACGCGATAGCAAGGCGAGACCTAAAAAAGGACGAAGTGTGGCCAAACAAAATAAAGAGATTGAGATATCGGCTGACACGAGTGAAATCACCAAGGGCAGATCAGGTGAATGAAGTGACAAGCCAAGGAAAATCAAAAGAAGAAGAGACTAATCAAGATAAAGAAGAGGGAAAAAAAACAAGGAAACCAAACCAGAAGTATAAGTCACCGGAATGGACGTACGTGGCTCTGCCTGAAAAGGAGGAAGAGGCAGATAGTCAAGGAAATCCAGAGGAGGCTGTACTGAAAGTGGTTGAAGAGGAAGAAGAAGCAGGAATCCTGAGAGTTATCTTATCCGACATCGGAGAAGAAGAAACGGAAGATCAGGAAATTCTGTACTTGGATGAACAGAAAGAAGTGAAAAACGATGAAATGCCAAACTGAGAAAATCTAGAAAACTACTGATGAAGGAATAACAATTGAGTCAAACGATAGATACTGGTAGAACCAAGTAGGGCCTTAGAGCCTAAGGTTAGAAAATTAGTTGTGAAGTAAAAGAGGCTAAGTCAAAAGACACAGTCCAAATTAACAAAGATGGCTAACATAGATAGTAGCAAAAATAGATGTACATTCATGAAGAGATGGTGTAAAATGTGATGTTGTTGTACAGGATTATTAATGCTTCTATGGAGCATACTTGCTCTTTTGATTTTTTTTAAGGTTACTATAGATACACTAGAAGGACACACCGAAAACATCGCTAACATAAAGAAGATTCAAAAGGTAGTTCCGACTAGAATAGATAATAATTATTTACATAAAGATAGGTCTATTAATGATTTTTCAAATAATGTGTTTTCAAAGTTATTGTATGAATATGTAAAGACTATGGACGTACGGGACTGCTACGTATGCATGCAGTTACCTGCATCTGTGTCAGAGGGAGTGACTTATCATCACCTTCCAGCAAAGTATGGAATAGCATGTAGTGTGATTGCTAGCTTATTTTATGAGACAGGTAAATTAGAATATTTTATTATTCAGATCTAGATAACATTTTTGCACAAGTGCCTGCTAATAACAAACTAAACAAAGTAAGACCTGCTAAGGTATTAGGTGAATTTTTCTTAGAAACTAAGGAGCTAACATTAGAATATATATTTAAAAATAATTTGACTTGCAGTTTGAAGAAAGAAGAAAAGACATTCCTAGACATGGTCGAGGAAAGGAGATTGAAAATGCGAAGAAAGGCATCTGAAGGAAAAGGGGCGAAAACAGTCTGGGATGTAGAAATGGAAAAACATATGAAGAGAGAGTCCAATCCAACTTTGGCTTTAGATTGGCCTCAGAAAGGGAAACTGTGTATAAGAAGGAATCAAACGGCGTATGACAATCCTTTTCTAGGGAATAGTGAGTGCCATGATACATACCGAATCATTGGTGGATGGGGATTTAAAGGTGGAAGAGATCCAGTCTTCCCTGGACTTTATTTTATTTGTGCGAACAGGGCATATTATCGTTTGCCATACCATTGGTATGGCACATGTTACGTAGGCCTGGTTTTTCCAAAAATCTTTCACATGGACAGAGGTAAAGATGGTGTACATAGTTTAGGTAATCATTTAGTGCGTAGCAAAAGGGCAGAAATTGTAGGTGACATTTTTGGAGCATTGATACCAGCAGTGGGAATATCTCTGAATGCGAATAATATTAGAAGATTATCAACAGTAGTGGATCGCTTGTCAACAAGCACCGCTGGAGGATTCTTATTGGTTAATACTGAAATGGTTGCCATGCGTGCTATGGTAATGCAAAATCGACTTGCCCTTGATATATTATTGGCAAAAGAGGGTGGAGTCTGTGGAATGCTGAAAGTTCAACATTGTTGCACTTACATTCCAGATGAAAGCAAAGATCTGAAAGTTTACATTAAAAATATTACTGAATTGCATGACGAAATTGTTGGTGTTTGGGAAAAGATTGAGAAGAAAATTGCTGCTATTAAAAACTTCTTAGTGAAAATAGGTAGTACATTTATAGGTAAAATATTATTTCCATTAACATGTATGATTTTCGTATTATTAATATTAAGATTAGGATGCATGTGCTGTAAAAATAGGAAAACAAAGAATAAAATAAAAAGAGAAAAACTAAAAAGAAAAGAAAAGGATCCAGATAGAGACTTAACAGAGATATCTTTAGAAGAATGGAAAGAAAGTATGTATAAAAAGGCAAAAAGAGATGTAGAAGAAACTGAATTATGAATAAGAGCAAGAATACATTTCAATTTTCGGAAAAAGGGTGAATAAATGTAGTGTTGTTGTGGTGATAAAATCACCAAAGGGGGGATTGCTGGAGTGGGGTTTTCTTAAAAATTTTGTATACCCTCTCCATTTTGCATGTTTTTACTAATAAGAATAATTAACTAATCATAATTGTATTAATTTGATTGCTGTGGATTTTAACCAACCTTACTAATAAGAATACACGTGGGAATTGCATTTGCATGGCCTAACTAATACGTAAACTAAATTGTATATGTATATTGATCATAGATAATTAGAATTTTGCATGATTATATGTTGCTTTCGTGATGTATTTGTGATTCGTGCTTTATTAAAATGAATATAATCTGCATTGAGTGTTGCTTCTGCTAGATAAATACACACACATAAAGGGTTTAGTGAGGGAATAACATTTTATTAGTCATTTCTATGTATTAATTAAGTTTTTGTGTTTCTTTGCTTAAGTTGACCATTTGAAGTGGCCACAAAATGGCTGACATCCCTATTTGACGAACACAACTCTATTGTGAAGGTCTCTGGGTGAAGTGCGCATGCGTCAT
Organism: Triturus cristatus; assembly: GCF_964204655.1. NCBI lineage: Eukaryota > Metazoa > Chordata > Amphibia > Caudata > Salamandridae > Triturus > Triturus cristatus. The sequence continues at coordinate 468,978,073 of NC_140593.1, read as the reverse complement.
CAACAGCAGCAGTGGCCTCTGAACGACCCTAAATTTGACTGTACACACCAAGGACACTCTGGGCTAACAGCCAGCTGCCTCGAAAAGAAACAATAAAAGTTACTTCAACATGAAATTATGAACTATATCTAAAGAAACATTTTCCGTGTGAGAACTTGGTGGAACTGATCTCATCAACCAATCACGAATATTCAAAATATTACTTGTTACTTTTTGGAATGTAATTTTACTATAAAAGATGGTAGAATAGAGAGGTTGAGAGCGAGACCCTTCAGAAGATTTTCGATTTCCTGACGTTATGCTGACGGAGAGGACGGTGACACTGCAGGACAGCTGTTTCCTAAGACTCTGACAGTATGAACTGATGACCAAGATTTTGACCTAAAGGATGACTTTTAGCCAGAATAGGTAAATATGATGGTCTACTGCTTGATTAAACAGAAGATTCGATTTTCAATTATTTAGATAAAGATTTAAGATTTATTACAAGAACTGTGTTGGGTCGTTATTATGAAGAGTGTATTTATGTAAATAAATTATAGATTTAGATATCACTTCAACCAGCAGCTAAGCTGATTCATGGCCTATTCATGGGAGGAGTACTAAAAGGTGAAGTTTAGGCCTTAATAATTAGCGAAAGGTAGGGAAATCTATTAGGGATAAATGAGTACTTCCTTCCATTACAGCGAGTGGAACAACCGCCTCTTTGGAAACAGGTTAATAGAGGATAAATGTTGGTGTTATGGGCCCCACCAGCGAATGTAGTGATTGAGTGTGTCTGTGCGATCTATGACCTGTGATGAAAAGAGGGATTTTGCATTCCGCGCTGCATCACACCCACTTACCAGGCCCTTCCCTTCCCTTTTCTTCCATATAGGGCACCCCTATTGTAGGCCCAAGGTACCCCCCTGGGCGGAGTGCAATGTATGTGAAAGGTAGGACATGTACTGGTGTGTGTAACATGTCCTGATTGTGAAATACTGCCATTTTACTTTTTTGCTATTGAAAGGCTATCTTGCCCAGTAGGACAGAATGGGGAATGCTTTGTAACATTTTACAAGCATATCTTCCCATAGGCATAAGATTGAAAATTAGAGTTTGGTATCCCTGAACTCAGGATTTGATAACACATCTTTTAGTAGGGATGGTTTTTAAATTGTGTATTAGAAAATACCACTTTTTAGAAAGTGGCCATTTTTTAGTTCAACCAATCTGAGTGCCTCTGCCTGTTCGTGGATTGACTGTCTGGCTTTGGAGTGACAGGGTCTGGGGAGGTGCAGTGGCTCCAAGAGTCTGGATGAGTCATCACTAGGCTGAATAGGCCTGATCTGCATTTGGAGTGGTGGGAGGAGTAGCACCTGTACCTGAATAGGGCTGTGCCTGCCTTCCACAATGCTGGCTCCGTCCCCCCTGTGGTGTGTTTGGAACCAAGGCTCACACTGACAAAGGATGCTGTTGTGCACTTGCAGAGTGCCCCCCAGAACTGGTTTGAACTGGGCTCAGAGCCCCTTGCAATAGCTCTAATAGCTGGAGAGGCTGAGAAGAAGTACTGCCCTTGCTTTGTGTCTGCGGTTGGCCTGCAGTTGCTGTTTCTGCCAAGGAAAGGAGAAAGACTTTGCTGTGGGCTGTGTCCCCTGCTTGAAGGAGATATCCAAGTGCCTGAAGTGAGATGGCCTCCTGTTCTAAAGTCTCAGGTACAGAAAGACTTTACCCCTGCTCCCGTGAACTCTGCTGCTGTGAGTTCTGACCTGCCAAGAGGTGCCTGTGCCAGTTTTGGGCATCTGGAGGTTGTTGCTGCTGTTTGGGAGCTGGAAGAAAAAAGAAACTGAAAAGAACTACAGAAAACGATGAATCAAGGGATCGCGGCTGAAGAGACTGACGCAGCGCGCTTGACACCGCCACGTCAATCGCCAACACATCCTGGTTTTCCACGCATCATGCCTGTGCGGCAAGTTCGTCTGACGCATTACCTGCGGACCGGAACCCTCACGAAGAATCAACGCATCACTCCCCATACAGACCAGATTCGACGCAACCCTTCCTCTGTATGCAACGGGACTGTCGCATCGCCCCAAGGTCTCACGAGTGTCGCATCTCTTTGTTTTCCAACTCTGCAGCAGTTTGGCTTTGGAGCTTTGACACATCTACAGGTACTTTGGTGAAAAGTCACGTATCCACAGTTTTCTTGAAACCTTTTGAAAGTCATATCTTTAACTGTGTATGTTGGATTTCTGTAGTTTCGGTCTTGTTTAATTTAGATAAAGATATTTTATTTTTCTAAACTGGTGGGGTCTCCATTTGTGGTGTTTTCACTGTGTTACTGTGAGTGTTGGTACAGATACTTTACACATTGCCTTTGGGATAAGCCTTTCTGCTAGTGCCAAGCTACCATGGGTTTGAGCAGGGTGTATCTAGAGTGGGGAACAGCCATTACAACACGGTTTTTACCACGCAGTGCAGTTACATCGCATGCGTTACAACGCATGCGATGTTACAACGCTATGCCATTACAATGCAAGTCTTTACATCGACTTGCGCTAGATGGCGTGCTAACATTACAAATAGTGTAGTTTACTATCCCAACACCTTCCCTACTGTTAAGTGGACTGGAGTTGGAATAGTAAATTACACTTTTTTAATGTTAGCACGCCATCTAGCGCAAGTCGATGTAAAGACTTGCGTTGTAATGGCATAGCGTTGTAACATCGCATGCGTTGTAACGCATGCGATGTAACTGCACGCGTTGTAAAAACCCGCGTTGTAATGTCATACATCCATCTAGAGTATGTATTCCCTTTAACCTGACTCCACGCAAGGGTCCCTATTTGGACAAAGGTACCTACATCTGCCAATTAGAGACCCCCATTTCTAACAGTAGCCATGTGGCCGCTGCCTCTCTGGTTTTGTAAACAGTATGTGTTGGAAGTCAGGTTTTGTTAAACTCTCCTCAAAAACGTATTAGTCTCAGCTGTCTTAACATTGATATTCTAAAAATCCATTCTTTCTTTTTTTCCTTTGAGTCTTTATTAATAGGGGTTAACTAAGAAATGTAAGACGCCACATAAATGTTAGTTCATGCCCTGCGAGATTACTATTTCGATAGAAACCAATGACTCCCCACCCTTGGTAAAGGACCCTCACGGCAGTCAGAGAAAACTATCAGCTTAGCTTAAATCAATTCACCACAAATTCTCTTAACAAAACTACCCTGCAGGCGTTCCGGCACTCAGATGAACACATTACAGACCACATCACCAGCTCACAGACCTCTGCCTCAAGTCTGTCCAACACCCCATCACAGCTGGAGCAAAGTCTCAAAGGACACATGTATCACCATCCTTAACACCACCCACCCCATCTTCTTCAACAACTTAGATGTCAGAAACTTCAACAAATGGATCATCAACTGCCCTGACAGTGTCGCTCCCATTGGCAACCATAACCACAGAAGGTCCACCAAGTATGCTAGCTGGTACACTGAAGACATCAGAACTGCTAAACAACATTGTAAACAACAGGGAAGGAGATGGCGCACCAGCAAGGACACTACTGACAAGACTACTTTCAAAATAACCCTCATTCTCTACCATACAAACGTGAGAGAATCAAAGAAAAAGGCCTTATCCTCATTCACCGAATCAAGTTCAAATAACAGCAAAATACTCTTCAACATTGTCAAAGAATTCTCCAGCCGCTCAGCGGCAACAAACAACATTGCCCCCTCGCAAGAACTCTGCAACAAACCTTTCAAACGTCTTCCAAGACAAGATCGCCAATATCTACAGAAACTTTAAACCCCAGCCCAAGGCTACCGATATCTTCAAGCAATACAATTACACCACTTGCAACACAGACATCCGACTAACCGAATGGAGACAGCTCTCTCCATAGGACCCCACCTCCATCATGAACTTCATCCCCTCAAGGGCCCCAACTGACCCATGCCCTCCCCACGTCTTCGACCTCAGCGAAACCAGACTCAGCCACATACTCACCACTTTGTTCAACACCTCATTTGCCACAGCCACTTTTCCTGAGAACTGGAAACACGCAGAAGTGAACACCCTACTAAAGAAACCATCAGCAGATGCCAGTGAATTTTACAACTACCAACCAATCTCCCTGCTCCCGTGCTCAGCCAAAGTATCCCTATATCTCGAGCCCTTTCTACTCAAATTGTTCCATTATCTAAATGTGTCTCCTTTCCTGCACAGAGGGCCAGCCCATAGCCTCACTATCTTCACAAATGATGTTGTTGTCTTTTTTAGCCAAATAGAGATCACTATCCGTGAATTTGAAACCCAATCTATCTCATTTTGTTCTGTCGTAGGCTACTCCCAGAATTCTAAATACCAAGAATAATGATCACAATTCCCCTCGTCTTTCTCTCAAACTTTAATAATAAGATGGTCCCTTAATTCTGTGCTATCACTGCTATCACATATCACTTCAGAATTGATATCATCAGTTACACCACTATTGTGAGAAGCTGGCTTATTTTATGGTGCACACTTATGCAAGTGGGCACCCTGGGCCAATCCAGAGAACCCTTATGGTGGTTTCAGTGGTCTAAGACAACCTTAGAAAGCTCGCTAAGTGGTAGCTGTGGAGAGCAGCCTTCAGGCTTAGTCTAGAAGGAGTGTAAAGCAGCTTAGTTTATCAGGAATTTTACCGGAACGTAATCCTATAGGTATAGATTAAGTGAAAAAAAACCACACAGTGTAGTTGAAAAAATATGTACTGATTGTAAGACACTCACTAACACATACAAATATCCCCTACCCGGAGATAGGCACATTGCACATAATATTTTGCAGAGAAAACAGGTAAGTAGCATTAAATACACAGCGGTCACCAGGAGAGACCAAACCATATTCTAAAATAGTGGTGTGCGAACCACGACTCAAGTCAAAACTATACCCAGAAGATGTAGAAGTGCCGGGGACCCAAGAAACCACCCGAGGTAAGAAATGAGGAACCCCACGGATGCCGAGTGGGAACACGACTACGGGCTCAAAACAAGTCAATGGGTAAGTCGTGGTTTCAATTTTAAAGAAGAGGGACCCTTCCCAGTGGACTCTGAAGAAACTCATGGAAGACAGAAGATTGGAGAGCCGCCCCACCCATGGATACCCTTTTAACCAGGATACCTACACCAGGGAAGGAGTATGCATAGATGTGGAGTGGCTTTGGAAACCGCCATCGATCCCAATGAAGGATTTCAGGAAGATGCCACTGTTGAAAAGGTGAAAGTGTCCAGTGGAACCCGAAGGTGGATTCAGGCGGAGAAGTATCTGCAAGCAGAGGGGACAGAGTTTATGCCACTCAGGGGTGACAAGGAGGCACAGAAGACGAATGCCCACGATGTCCAGTATTACAGGAGAGCTGATGGTGACCTTGGAGCTGCCGCTATGCAGACCAGGTAATGCTTTGGAAGACCAGGAGCCATTCACAAGCTATCCTATGTCGGATGTCAAGAGATGAGGGGTCGGTGTCCATCGGGAGCACCAACAAGCCTTGGCCACCACAACCAACGTGGAAAACATAAAAGGTGCATTGTCAGACCCAGCAAGGTACAGGTGATTCACCACAAGCAGGGGAGTCAGAGCAGGCCCCGAGCAATCAGGAGCTCCCACTGCAATCAAGGAAGAACCTCAAGAGGACCCTCAGACTGGAGGCACTGGAGTCGCAAGAGGACTTCTAGAAGCTCACCAAATATGCAGGCCCATGGTGCAAGTATTGCAATGAGGACAAAGATCTTGGTTACAGGAGAGGCTTCAGGTTGGGGAGCCCGAAAATCTTGGCGGGAGGAAGCAAACAAGCCTTTGCAATGACAAGTCAAAGCTGTGCACAGGGTTTCAGTTCCTGCGGCTCCAACGAGGGATACTGGCCACAAACTTGGTGAGAAGAAAGGGCAGGCTTCAATGGTTGTGGGGAACCACAACCTGTGTTGCTGAGCCTTTCAGAGCCTGGGGGAGCCCAGGATCAGCAGACCAGCCAGCTTTGTTACGGTGCTTGCAGATGCAGGGAAGCGACACCTTCACTTCAACTGAGATTCCTTCAGATGTCCTGGATGTTCTCAGGCCTTGGAAGGTTCCTCTATGTTCCTCTATGGAGCACAGGCACAGACGTTGCAGTAGATGAGCAGGACGACAAGACCAGGAGCAGCAGGAGTATTCTCAGTTGCAGTCTCGGAGTCCAGAGCAAGGTCCAGCCTAGTCCCGAGTGCCCACACAGTCGAAGATGAAGTGGTGTCTTGAAATTAATCTTGTCACACAACGAATCTAGGGACCCACCCACAGGTAAGCCCTTAACTTAAGTGCCCTAAGGAAAGATTGGGGCCATTTAGCGTTCCCTCTCAGGGGAGGGGTCGGACAGTGGGGAGGTTACTCCCATGTCCTTCATCCAGTCTGGCGCCAGAACGAGAACAAATAGCTCCCGGAGCTGGTTTGACCTGGACTATGCAAGGGGGGCATCAAATGTGCCCACAAGCAGACTTAGTGGTGCAGCAAGCGCCCCCACCCTGCCCCAATACACTAAACCCTGTCTGGGAGGTGGTCACACCTCTGTGTGACAGGATACCTATTGTCCTGCTTTCCCCTGCTCGAGCCTGGCAGAATCGTCTCTCTGGTTCGCAGCAGCTATGTTGTGCTGTCAGGGTCTAGAAGGGTCTAGAAGACTGGTACAGGACACACTGAGGGCCTCCTGGAGGAGCTTTACAGCGCATGCAATCATACCTCCCACACTGTTAACGGTGTGGGGGATTATTCCTATATGTTTGATACAAGATTTCTGACCCTTGGTCTGAGTCCTGGTCTTCCCCAGCAGCTCTGCTGTGCCGTGCTCTGCCTCTGACCCTGCCCAGGCAAGGTTAGAGACTGCACAGTGCCTCAAACACCTTGCTGGTGCTCGTCCCTGCACCTACCCTTCTCACCCTCCTCACTGCATTGGTATCATCTTCGTATTTGTTTTGTTTTTGTTTTTGTCCCTGCCATATTGTTGTATTTCATATTCCTGTTCTCTGCCCTTGTTCAGTGGTGATTTCATTCTGTGTATTTCCCTTGTCTCACCCTTCTCGCTGTGTTGGTACAGTTTGTATTCGTATTTTGTCCCTGCTGTATTGCTGATTTGCTTATTTCTGTTATTCTGTTATTTCTCTCTACTTGTGGTGTTTTTATTCTGTTTTCCACTTACGTTGTGCCCCTGACTCGCTTGTGCCCTCTGTTTTTTTCTCTGCCGTGCTATCAGCTGTTCCTCCCCATTTTTTTCCCTGCCGAATCCTCTGCCCCCGTTGACCCCAACCCCACCTCCCAGCTGCACATCCGTCCCACTCCCCTACATAATGGCGGCTGCTGCGGGGGAGCGCGAGCAAGAACTCTGACCCTTGGTCTGAATCCTGCTCTTCCCCAGGAGCTCCGCTATGCCGTGCTCTGCCTCTGACCCAGCCGAGCAGGGTTCGAGACTGCACCATGCCTCACACACCTTGCTGGTGCCTGTCCCTGCGCTTGTCCTTCTCACCCTCCTCACAGCATTGGTATCATCTTCGTTTTTGTTTTGTTTTCGTTTTTGTCCCTGACATATTGTTGTATTGCATATTCCTGTTCTCTGCCCTTGTTCAGTGGTGATTTCATTCTGTGTTTTTCCCAGGCCTCACCCTTCTCGCGGTGCTGGTACTGTTTGTTTTCGTTTTTTGTCCCTGCTGTATTGCTGATTTGCTTATTTCTGTTATTTTGTTATTTCTCTCTACTTGTGGTGCTTTTTTTTCTGTTTTTCCACCTACATTGTGCCCTTTACTCGCTTGTGCCCTCTGTTTTTTTTTTCCGCCGTGCCATTAGCTGTTCCTCCCCTTTTTTTCCTGACGAATCCTCTGCCCTTGTTGACCCCGCCCGCCTCCCAGCTACACGTCCCTCCCCCCTCCCCTACTTAATGGCGGCCACTGCGTGGTCGTGCAGCAGACGCTCACAGTGGTCACACCGCTGGCGTGCCTAAGGCAAGCTCATCTGTGCCCATCCACGACCCGACCGCGACTAGGACCAGGAACCTTGGTTCTCCCACCATCCATCGCTACGACACCAACACCCTCCTCGCACTCAATACCGGAAGACACAGAGAACAGGCCTCGCCTAACAGGACCCATGGCCATTTCTCCTGCCTCCACTGCCACCAGACCTTCACCACAACCCCAGCTTCCAACACCGCCGACACCAGCTACGGCGACACCCTCAGATGCATCCTCCTCAACGTATGCTCCGTACACAAGCATGCCATGGAAATCTGGGACCTACTCGACTTCCTCTTGCCCAACATCACCTTCCTAACGGAGACATGGACCAATGCCTCCTCTGCCCCCGACATCAACATTGCCATCCCAGACGGATACAAGATCCAGAGGAAAGACCAATCACCTGGGAGGGGACCTCACCATCGCCCACAAGAGCACCCTCCACCTCATCACCTCCAGCGAGACCTCCCCCTCCACCGAACAGCTGCACTTCCAGACCTAGGCTACCCCCAACACCACACTCTGAGGAATCCTCGTCTACAGACCTCCCGGCCCTCGGACAGCCTTCGCCACCGTCATCACCAACTTCATCGCATTCCACGCCATCGCATCAACGAACTACATACTCATCGAAGACCTAAACTTCCACCTCGACAACTCCAGCGACCCCAACTCCACCATCCTTTGTGAAAACCTTGCCAACATCGGACTTAAACAACTCGTCACCACACCAACCCATAGAGCCGGACACACCCGCGACCCCACCTTCGCAACATGAAACAGCGTCCACTTCAGCCACACAACCCAACCACCATGGACTGACCACCACTGCATACATTTCACCATCTACAAACCCAAGGCACCCATACCCGCCCCACGCCCTCCTCGGAGGAACTGGAGCAAGGTCACTGATGAGCAACCTAACTCCACTCTCCCCTGTGACAACCACACCTGGACACCCGACGCAAACATCGCAGCCAGAGAACTCCACACTTGGAACTCCAGCTGTGCAGATGAGCTTGCCCCGCTGCGCAACACTGACAAACAGCGCCACAGGAAAGCCGCTTGGTTCACCACCGATCTTCAGGAAGCCAGGCACACCTGCAGATGCCTGGAGAAGAACTTGAAAAACTCCAAGACAACCTAAAACTACTCCACCTACAAAGACGCCATGACGGACTACCACAACCAAATCAGAACCACCAAGAGGAATTTCATCCACAACAAAATCCTCGCCAACTCTGCCAACTCCAGGGAACTCTTCAGTGTCATCCAGGAGTTCACAAACCCACACAGCGAAGCCACAAACACCACCCTGTCCCAAGACCTCTGCGACAAGCTTGGAACCTACTTCCACCTCAAGATCAAAACCCTCTACGACAACTTTGTCGACCATCCTCCAGATGCCACAGCCACCCCCCTCAAGGACACCAGTCAACCCACCATCTCCAACTGGACACTGATCACGACTGAAGACACCGCCTCGACCATGAAAGGCATCCACTCGGGGTTTCCCACCGACCCCTGCACTCCTCACATCTACCACAGAGCCGCAGCAGACATCACACCCGAACTACAACAGATCATCAACACCACCTTAAAAATAGGCACCTTCCCAAATGAATGGAAGCGTGCAGAAGTCAGGCCCCTGATCAAGATACCCACTCCTGACCCCACCAACCTCAAGAACTACCGACCCATCTCGCTCTTCCCTTTCGCAGCCAAAGTGGCAGAGAAAACGAGTCAACAGAGAACTAACACGCTTCATCGAAGAGAACGCCATCCTCGACCCATCCCAATCCGGATTCCGAAGCAACCACAGCACTGAGACTGCCCTACTTGCTGCCACACATGACATCTGCACCTTCCTGGACCAAGGCCACTCTGCAGCCCTCATCCTACTTGACCTGTCAGCAGCCTTCGACACCGTCTCTCACGCACCTTAGTCACCAGACTGCATGACGCCGGCATACAAGGAACAGCCCTGGATTGGATCCGATCATTCCTCACTGGAAGAAGCCAGAGAATCAGACTACCACCCTTCCTCTCCTACCCTACGGAAATCACCTGCGGAGTCCCACAGGGGTCATCACTGAGCCCGACCCTCTTCAACATCTACATGGCCCCCTCGCAGCCATGCAGCCATCGCCCGTCAACACGGCCTCAACATCGTATCCTACGCCGACGACACCCAGCACATCCTCTCTCTCACCCGAGACTCCACCACTGCCAAACTCAATTTCCAGAAAGGAATGCAAGACGTAGCAGTCTGGATGACCAACAGCTGCCTTAAACTCAACACAGAGAAGACAGAAGTCCTTGTACTTGGAACCACCCCGTCAACATGGGACAACACCTGGTGGCCAACTGCCCTGGGAAGCCCGCCTACCCCCTCAGACCACACCAAGAACCTCAGCATCATTTTTGTCTCATCACTGACCATGAACCGACAAGTCAACGCCGTCACATCCACCTGCTTCAACACCCTCCGCATACTCCACAAGACCTTCAAATGGATCCCCCTCGAGTCAAGGAAGACAATCACCCACACACTCATCACCAGCAGGCTAGACTATGGAAACGCCCTCTATGCCGGCATCAACAAATCCCTACTCCGCAAACTCCAGACTATACAGAACACCGCCGCCAGACTCGTCCTTGGCATCCCCTGGCATGAACACATCAGCCAACACCTGCGAAAGCTCAACTGGCTCCCCGTGGAGAAAAGAGTCACCTTCAAAATCCTCACTCATGCCTACAAATGTCTACACAACAACGGACCCAAAAACCTCAACAACAGAATCAACTTCCACGTACCCAAAAGAAACCTCCGATCTTCCAACCTTGCACTGACCGAAACCCCGCACATCCACAGAGCCAGAGCAGGCGGAAGATCCTTCTCTCACTTGGCAGACAAAACCTGGAACGAGCTACCAGCAGACATCAGACACGCTCTCTCCCTGAACACCTTCAGGAAGACCCTCAAGACCTGGCTCTTCGGCTAAACGGACCTGCGGACCCCCCCCAGCGCCTGTAGACCATCACGGCGGAGTAACCTGCTTATAATCCCCTAATTGATTGATTGATACAAAACATGACATGGTTTGTTACAGCCAGCTTAGAGATGATCATCGCGTAATGATGCCTGGCCACTCTATGTATCGTAATGGCAGATGCACTTACAACCCGGGAGAATGGAGACCGGAGATTGTAGGGGTGTCCTGCTCATGCAGGGGCACCCTCACACTTAGAACCGAGCACCCTGCCTTCAGGATTGAAATTCCTGCCTTAGGGAAAACATAGCTTTTAAGTGCAGTGACCTTAGATATAAGGAAACCTACATTTGTTGTAAGTTTTGTTAGCAGCAGCTTACACAGGCTGCAATGGCAGGCCTATAGTTATAGTTGGAGTGATCTCTTGTGGTTGGCACAATACATGCTTCAGTCCATGAGTTACCCCTGGTGTACCTATGCCCTGGGTACCTTAGTACCATATACTAGGGACTTGTAAGTGTACACCAGTAGCCAATCTGGGGTGTACCTAGGTACTCACCAAACCAATTTAGGGGAGAAAGCACAGAGATTTGGGTCCTGATTAGCAGGATCCCAGTCAGACTAGTCAAAAACAGCATAGCACCAGGCACCAGATCCTACTTTCCTGCAGCAATTGTTTATTTTTTGTTTTCTGCTTGTTTGCTGATGACTTGTTATTATATGCTGTCATTTTTTGTTATCTCATATCACCTCACCTTCAGCCAAGCACTAGTCTCATTAACCTCTGTGGACCTAACTCATGGGATTGGCCCACGGTATGGACATAGCCCACTGCACACAGACTTTGGCCATGCACGAAGGGTCGAGCTCAAGAACTGGGATTTGTGCAGGCCGCACCCATCTCTATGTGCATCCTAGATGAAATGGGCTCTTGCATCTGATTCAATTTCCCTCTAGCTCAGCATCAGGTTGAAATGCACACTTTTAATGCCTAATTCTGTTCATACAGCAATATGGATTCCTTTTTTCATTATTATCTCACCTTCTGTCTAGATCGTGATTACATTTAAAAATTGCCATGCCTGCTGAAAGCTATGAACTCCAAAATCAGGATTTCTTCAAGTATCTGCAATTACGTGATTTCCTTGTCAGACATCAGCTACATGAGGGCAGTATTACGGTATTACCAATAGTGGAGGCAATCAGGAAGAAGGCTAAGATAGGGGCATTATGTTCCACGTTAATTGAGTCTCAAAAGGATGATCTGGCTGATTAGGATCGTAAATGGTCTGCACGATTAGGGTATGATGGAGCGCTGATGCAGATTTCCATTGATACTGCTGGGAAAATATTGCTCTCATCAAATTTACAAACACAACATTATAAAACCAACTTTGATTTATATCATACACCAGAGCGCATGATGAAGTGGGGTGGGGATCATGATGGAAAATGCTTTAGGTGCAGCACCGATAGAGCTGATAGCGTACATATCTTTTTTGACTGTGCGGCATTGATACAATTAAAACAACAAATAGAGTTGTTTTTGCAAGAGGTTACAGGTATCTCTATACCACTAACGAAGGAAATGATAATATTAGGGATATGGTTTAACGTTTCAAGTGAACAGCCAGTATATAAATTTAGATATATAACATCTATTGCCGTAGCAGTGGCGCGGTTAAGTATTGCCTCATGTTGGCTTCAAAGTTTGGCTCCCACATTGAGATGTGGAAGGGCTAAATTTTATCATGTATTTAATATGGAATATAGTTTATATTCTTTAAAGTCACCCAGACGATAAAAACTTGGGTATCAGATATGGGATTCTATGATACAATATATGAATTACTTATCTGACTCTAGGTCCATAAAGATATTATGATTGAAATATTTGTTTTCTGTTTATTTCTTTTTTCTATTAACTGCATCTATGGAAATCCTATTGAAATAATTTGTATGTATTGACCATAAATGTCATGATATGTATCTGTGACATGGATTGAGCTAATAAAAAATAAAATAAAAAAATTGCCATGCCTAGAGATGCTCTGTTCACAGTGTTTTGTTCACTGGGTAATTCACTCTGATATCACTGAGTTTTCTCAGCAAACTCTGGTTCTGGATCCAAGATTCCAAATAAGCTATACATGACCTTTTGCTATGTATAGTAGGCTCTGGGAGCAGAGCCTGGCATATGGCCAGGTGCTATCCCATTCAAAGCTGCTGCAAACTGCAGCTGTGCACAGCAGGTTTTGTGTGCATGGCCTCTCCTAGGGTGAAGGCCTGTGAATTGTACTCATTACACCCAAAAAAGCCATCTTCTCTGTGCAGAGAACTCTTCATGCTTGGATTGGCCTACATCAATGGTCTTTACTCAGCCCCCACTACACCTAGTAGTGCACAAGCTTTTTTTGATGCACATTGGACTCCGGACATAGGGTATTGCCACGGCCCAAGTTCTTCACCCAGCCCCCACCAAACCAACCGCACTCATTCAGTATTTCATATAAACGAGATGTACACAACTGCAGAAGGCTCTTGGTTCAGGGCTTGGTACAAGATCTGGCGTACAGATAAGACATGAACCAACCCCCCTTATACCTAAATCTGCTGTGCACGGACTTCTTCCATGCTTGAGGGCCTCTGTTTTAAGATGGCAAATGCAACATTTAAAGTGATACACACCATCTAGTTTTTTTTGTAGTTTGTGGTCGGTAAAAGTTAGTGCTTAATTTGAGCTGGTGCTTTCCGTAGCTCAGCACCGGCACTTAATAGGTATCTGGTGCTTGGCACCGGCTCCTAATTGTCAACACTATACTTAGAATAGTCCACCACATGGTGGCGCTGCTCATCTAATTTAGAGATGAGCAGAACAGCGGAAATTCAGGACTATAATATACATTAAAATTGATAATACCTGCCTCCCCAACCATTCCTTTAGCTTTGGGGACCTGGAATCATCTGAACTGTAGAATTTACATGAGCGAGAGATGGTTAGTAGTTGTTTTGGCAGCGATGACAAGAGCGATGGGTGGTGCAAGCGGCAGTGGCCTCCCGGTCAGAGCCCTGGCACTTAATATTTTACAAATTAAGCACTTGTAAAAGTATTTGAGTGTTTAGAGGAATTTTGAGAATAGAATAGGAAATACGCTGTGTTATAGGAAGCATTCTCCGCAGCTGAAGCAATATGGTGAAGGAAATTCCACCTGCAAATTGTCCTCTGACTTTCAAATATCAACCAGAAATCAACGAATTTCCTATTATCATCCAACTCTAAATTGGGTTTCGGTCTTTCCTAGTCCATACTTAATTCATGATTTCCAAGGAAAACCCACTAATAGGGATGCACAACAGACATCTAAGAGGGCAAACAATATCTTAATTTGAGCACTTGCGCAACATTCAATCATCCAAAGTCACACCCATACTCATAAATACATTAAAAAATTGTTCCCCATTTACAATGATACCTTAATCTGAGCAACAAACATTACACGCATAATTACATCACAATAAACAACATAATGCTTCCCCCTGTTTAGAAACCGTTGAGAAAAATATTATATGCTTAGTTTAACAACAGTTTTAAACCTTCATTGGTATTGTATCATTTTTCCACTTCTAAATGAGTTTTCTTTAAATTTGCATGTTTATCTTAAAATTGAAATTAGAGGAAAATTATCCAAAAGAGGCCTTGCTGTTGTTAATCCCAAACAGATCAGATTATGCAAGGTGTTTTTTTAAATTGGTGTCAGCGGTGTAAAAGAGGTTGCTTAAAGTAGGTCTGAATCAGTGACAGAATTTTAGGATAACCACTGATTATGTAAAGGAGTCACGTTTTCATTCATCATGTAAATATATTTTTTGTGGATAACCTGAAGACCTTGCACAGATTCAGCCTTCTAGAGTCTACGTTGCGCTCATTTTTAAATTGTCTATGGCTCAGACAAACCATATCACAGAAGGGATCATGCGTGCCCATACACTGATGTATGCCCTTACACTGAATATTGGAAAAAGTAAATCAGTGCGGTCTTTGCACAATAGCCTGATATTCCAGTTGCCCTTGCTTCTCGTTTTCTTAAATTGAGGCTTTTCAGAATTTTAACCAGATCTTTGAAGTTGAGGGTCGCATCAAGCAATACTGAGGACATAACTGCATGTGTTGCCTACCAAGCAGGATGCTGGATACGTTGTTCTTTTTTTTAAGAGCAAGGATAATTACTTTACAATCTGTAAGAATAATGACTTTACGGAGACGACATCCCAAGCATATTTACATAATTTGAACAAAATTATGAGTATTTCCTGTGAAAATCAAAAATGTCCCCATGTCTAGTTAAAATAAGAGTATGATCAAATGTAGACAGACGCCTTTATACCAAAAGGGAACGGGACAATGAATTGCAGATAAATATTACATCCATCTCATGAGACTCATCTCAGAGGCTAACATTGTATAAATTGCATGAAAACTGTGAATGGCATCAAGCATCCGCATAAACGTTTTGCTTTCCATTGTGAAAACAACCCATTGTTGATCAATGTGAAAACATCTGATGGGATGACTTTTGGTCATTATTGTATCCCGCGGCTGGCAAACTTCGTATCATGGAACAGTACAAATATAGTTTTCAAACAAAATGTTTTGGATTAATTCATATTAGAATACATGTAGAAAATTGCTTCTTAATATGGTAACTCACAGTTAACTTCACTAAGTAGGGGTCCCTTTGATTTCCCCTGTCATTATTTCTATTCAGGCTCATTAGATATATTCAGTCACTTTCCTCGGCCCTCTATCTCATTTTAAGATCCTACTAGGAAAGTATTAGAAGCAAACCATCAACCTGCACAGCAATTGTTTAATTTCTTGGCAAAGTCTCAAGCTATAGAGCTAAAAATGTTTCATGGTAAGTGTTAGATATGGGGGTCTCTAGTTGGCAGAGGTAGGTACCTTTGTCCAAATAGGGACCCTTGCTTCTAGTCAGGGTAAGGGGGATTCACGCTCTACATAACTCCTGCTTTCCCCCTTGGTAGCTTGACACGAGCAGACAGGCTTATCTCAAAGGCAATGTGTAAAGTATATGTACTCAAAACAAACAGTAATAAGTGATAATACCACAAATGGACACCACACCAGTTTAGAAAAATAAAGTATCTCTATCTAAACTCAACAAGACCAAAATGACAAAAATCCAACATACAAGTCTTAAGAAAAATGACTTTCAGAAAGGTTTTAGCAACTGAGCCCATAGAAAACTATGGACGCGTGATTTCATGCAACGTACCTGTCATTGCGACAAAATTCACCAACCCAAACAACCGCAGTGATGGGAAGCGTTGAAAAACAAAGAGATGTATCCATTCCTGAGACCTTCGTGGATGCGATGCGACAGTTCCGTTGGACACAGGGGAGTGCACCTTGGGTCCGGTCTGTAGGGGGAAGCGATGCGTCAATTCTGAGACTACTCCGATCTGCAGGTGATGCGTCGGGGAAAACTTGCCCCACAGGGACGATGCGTGGAAATCCGGGATACGTCGGTGAATGGTGCAGCGGCATCAAGGGGCGCTGCGCTGATTTCTTCAGCAGCGATCCCTCAATGCATCAATTCCTAAAGAAGCGACAGGCACTGCATCCCTTTCAGCAGCAGCGCAGTGGTGCAGGGAGATTCTTCTTGCACCACTGCTTTGCGTCGGAAAATCTGTTGCAAGAAGAGCGATGTGTCAATTTGCTTGTTGTTACATTGCCTTCTAGCTCCCAGCAGCAGAAACAACCTCCAGAGGCCCCACACAGTCACAGGCACTCTGGATAGGCCAGAACTCCCAGCAAGGAAGTTCAGGAGAGCTGGGGGTGAAGTCTTTGTGTTTCTGAGACTTCAGACCTGGAGGCAAGCTCTACTCAAGCCTTTGGAGACTTTCCTCAAGCAGGGGACACAGCACACAGCAAAGTACTTCTCCTTTCCTTGGCAGAAACAACAGCTGCAGGCCAACCCCAGACACACAGCAAGGGCAGTACTCTCCTCAGTTTCTCCAGCTCGTCACCTTGGCAAAGGTTCCTCTTGACTCCCGAAATAGTCTAAAGCTCAGGGGTTTTAGGTCTAATACTTATACCCTAAAATGTCTTTGTTCTCTTTGTACAGAGAAGCTCTGTGCCCAGTCGAAACCTGTTCTGTCATCTCTGGTGCAGCTTCCTGGCAAGAGGTGGTGACAGCATTGTGGAAAGCAGACCAGGCCCATTCAGGTGAAAGGAAATCTCCTCCACCTACTCTAAATGCAGCCCAGGTCTATTCAGCCCAGCCCTGACTCATCAGGCTCTCTGGAGCTACTGCTCCTCCCTAGCCCCTGACAGTCAATCCATATCTTAGCAGAGGCACACTGGATAGCTAAACAAGAAAATACCTACTTACTAAAAGTGGTATTTTCAAACAGAGAATGTAAAAATCACCCTCACTAAAATATGCATTTTAACATTCTGAGTTCAGGCATACTAAACTTTATTTTCTTACCTTGTTCCCAGGGGCAGTTATGTTTTTAAGATGTTATAAACAAACTCCCTATTAAATCCTATGGGAACAGGTAGCCTTGCAATAGTTAAAAACCAAATTGGCAGTAATTCACTATCAGGACATGCCAAACACATCAGGGCAAGTCCTACCTTTCACATACACTGCACCCTGCCCGCAGGAGTATCGTGGGCCTACCTTAGGGGTGACTGATATGTAAGAAAAGGGAAGGTTAGGGCCTGGCAAGTGGGGACACTTGCCAAGTCGACATGGCAGTTAACAACTGCGCACAGACACTGCAGTGGCAGGTCTTAGTTACTGGTTCAGAACTACTCATGTGGGTGGCACAATTAGTGCTGCAGGCCCACTAGTAGTATTTCATTTACCAGCCCCGGCACACTCAGTGCACTTTAGTAGGGCCTGAACAGTAAATCAAAAATGCCAACCAGGGAGAGCCAATCACAATAACAATTTAGACAGGGAACACTTGCACTTTGACACTGGTCTGCAGTGGCTAAGTGTCCAAAGCATCTAAGCCAGCAAAAATGAAATCCAGCACAGCATCAAAAATATAGGAGATTGAGGCAAAAATTCAGCGGAAACCATGCCAAAGATGCCAAGTCTAACAGTCAGCATATGGTTTAAAGAGATTTGGAAAATTCACCCAGCTTGGGATAAAGCTATTCTCAGGAATTTCAATGAATTAAATTTAAAGAAGTGATTGCCTGCTCTTCTGCAATTTCGCCATAAGCCCTAATTGTTTTTAAGAATGAAGATAAATATCATTCTGTAAGTCTGCTTTCAGCAATTTTAACTTTATAAACCTCAAAAAAGACTAAGGACCTGATTTAGATTTTGAAGGGACTCCTGTTGTCCCTCCATGGTGGCGTTTAAAAGTACTCCTTGAAGCCGAAGGATTTCCCTGCCATATTTAGATGTGGACTGGCTAATCCCTTGTCCGTGTTTTTCAGTGCGTAAGCAGCTCATCTCTGTCAGTGCAGCAGACTCCTCTGCTGGTTAACCACACTCTGTAGCAACTAGGGCGGCAGGATTTCGCCAAGCCTATTTTGATTTGTGAGTTGTTCTGCCATTGCCCTAGTGGCTGATTCCTGACAGAGGAATTCCGTCATGTGACGCGTTCAACATTGTACCATTCCAGTGGCTTTTGGATGTATGCTAGCTTCACACACTTGATGTCTTTCGGCTACTTGTTTTCACCTGCATATTACACTATAAAACACACTCTATTTCAGACCATGATCCTTTATTGAAAAAAGTTTATATGAGAATTATCTCAATTTTAATTAAAAAAAAGAATTCAATTTTGCAATGGTTGTCCTAGCATTATTATTCATTTACAAATCATAGATTATTAAAAATGTTAATGATGAAAATGTGAAATACATATTCTGACATACATTTATAACAGACAATACAAAAGATTTTTTAAATAGCTAATTTGTAAAGTCCATACATTAGGAAACAAAATGTAATAGATATTAACATTGGGGTGCAAGCATTCATCATGATTTTGGACACCTATACCAAAGTGTTAATACAGGTGTGTTTATTTTAACTTAATAAGTGAAAAAATAAACACATATACATTACACCTTAAAAAAAGAATAAATAACATTTAATAAAATGCAGAAAATAAACTAGACAAGGGGAAATGTTACATAAATAAATGAAATATATTATTTAAGTTCAGAACTAACATTGATTTCACATTCACTAGCGCCCTGAGACCTTCACGGGTGAGTAGCACGCTTTATAAACCCGATGGATTTATTGATTGATTTAAAAAAAAAAAAAGGTTTACCTTGTCTATTGCAATTACTGAATCATGGTAAATTTAAATTATTCAAACAATGTCTAATGCATATGTTTATAATTTGATAGTTTAAGAAAAATAATTAAACATTCCTGCATGAACACATTATGAATTTTGATTGATGTCAAATCTTTATATACATTTTTTTTTAGTGTCCTCATTCCGCCAACTTTCTTGCTGGTATAGCTCTCATCTCCACAATGGGAGAGGATAAGCCTGTCCCCGGAAAGACTAATGCTGTTTCCACGTTCATCCCCCTCCTATAGAAACAGAGGCAGAGGAGAGCTGGGACCTCCAGCATATATGTCTTAATCAATGGACCCACTTAATTGTTGTCTCCAATTTACATATGGGACCCAGACCCTCTTTAAGCTTTCGGCATCACAAGCAATATCCGCCTGGCTCGTATATTTAATAATTCTAAGGCAATCAGCAATGAGTGGGGGGTTTTCCGATATCCAAATCCTGCATATCTCCAGTCTCGCCAACAGAATCACATAGAAGACAAATTTGATTATGATGGGGTTTACTCATACACCTGCTTCTGGATACAGCACAAAAAACTATAAGTCAAGGGCTTACTTCGATCTGTTGTTGAATCACCTCCCTTATGAAGGTATGTACCGATATCCAGAAATAGGCAATCTCCAGATACTGCATGAACATATGCACATCGTCTGCCGATGAAGACATACACTTTAGACCCATATGCTTTTCCGGTTACTCTTGAGAGCTTGGCCGGAGACCAGTAAACCATTTGGGTGGTAAACAGGTGAATTCTTATAAGTCCGGTGAGTTTCACCACTGCACGTAGAATGGAGAAGGATGCTTGCCATACTTGCTTTAGATTTCCTTCCATGTCTCCCTCTTCCCACATATTGGTATTGTCTGACAGGCTCTTATCGTTTGCCTACAGAAAGGCCCAGTATCAAATTTAAACTTCCTTCTTTAGTGGGCCAGTTCTCATTGCCTGTTCTAGCCATGGCTCATCTTCCTCTTCAGCCCATACTTGAGTGGCCAACCATGAATGTAACTGATAGCATGTAAATCTCGTTAGCTGACCCATGGTACAATTTCTTATTACCTCCCAGCACACTAAACTTGATCCCATTCTGAGATCTGTCCAGTAGCTTAAGCCCGCAGATTTTAGGTGTTTACTAAGCTGTTCTATCAACATTCTGGAGTGCCCGGGGAGTCCCAAATTGGTGCAGAGGACGAATAGTATGGTATACCCAACCTCCTCCGAAAATATATCCATGTTCTTAAAGCAGTTTTCAAAACCTTCAACCTGACCTTTTTAAAATATTTTTGGTCCCCATATTTAAACAGAAAATGACACTGACCCAAATCTCCCAGCATTGCCTCAAATAATCTTCATATTGGTCAGTTATCTGGCCTTTTTGTTAACATACGCAAATTCTTAAAGTGGAAAGCTTGACAATATATCGACAGATCTGGGAGAGCAAGTCCTCCCACCTCCAGCCTTCTCCTCAGTTTTTTTCAAGCAATCCTGGGTCCATTTGATGCCCAAATAAAACTACCAATTTTTCCCTGGAACTTAGCTATATCCTCCTTCCAAAATGTTAATGGTATGGAATTGAAAAGGAAAGCAATTTTGGGAAGAATAATCATCTTAATGAGATTGACTCTACCATAGATATTGAATGGTAAACTGGCCCAACTAAACTGAAATCTCCCCACCTCCTCAATCACTTTTTTCCAGTTAACTTAAGGAATATCATCGAGCCTCAGTGTTATTAAGATGCCAAGGTATCTCATTTGGGATTTTGCCACCCTGACTGCTATTTCCCTGGTTCCAATCCATGACTTCAGTTTTATCAGCATTTACTTTATAACCCAATATCTTGCCAACGTTCTCCACCCCGCCATCAGGTTGGGAATTGCAACCTATATGTTGGTCGTATATAACACCATGTCATCCACATATAAAGGTAATTTTGGCATTTACCCAGCTGAGTTGAAGGGGATTATTTTGGAGTCCAATCTTATCTGATGTGCTAGGGGCTCAATATACATCTTAAAAAGAAGAGACGGGGCAACCCTGTCTCATACCCCTGATGATGTGGAACCAATCAAAGAGCTCCTCATTAACTAGCACCCTAGCTTTGGGCAGGCAATAGCGATTCTGCACGGCTGTTATTATATTCTGTGGGAATCCAAAGCATTTTTTACGGCTTCCCAAAGATACACCCAGTGAACTCGATCGAAAGCTTTAGCTGCGTCTACGGCCACTATATTTAGAGGCAATTTCTGAGCTTCCGCCATGTCAATGACCTCCATCATCAGATATGTAAGTTCATTTAGCTGCCTCCCTGGACTAAACCCTCTCTGATCAGAGTGTACAATGCCCTTGATGACATGCGCAACTCTCGAAGCTACTATCCCTGAGAAGAACTTATAATCGGTATTCAAGAACGATATTGGTCTATATAAATCTGCTCTTGCAGGATCTTTATCCGGTTTCAAAATCAGGATCACCATTGCCTCTGAACAGGATACAGGCACTCCCTCACCCCCTACATATATCGCATTAAATACATTTTCAAGAAAGGAGATCAATTTATCAATAATTTGGGTATAGAGCTCTACTGGGTGGCCATCTGGGCCAGCCGCATTTCCTAGCACTCATTATCCTCCATCCCTTAACCAGGCCACTATACAGTCCTTTCTTGGTTGTAGATCTTCTCTATATAAACTACTCATATAGCTCCAAGCTTCCCCTCTAATGTCTGCATTTGTTTTTAGGAGCACTCCTGTCTCTGCGTTCATCAGATTCAGTATCGAGTTCCTGGCTCTATCCGTTTTAGCCTTCCATGCCAAAAGCAAGCTACAGCTTTTGCCGTAAAAAAAATTATGGAGCTTACTAACTTTCCATCTATCCTGTATTCTTTTACCCAACTGAGTTTCATTTTCTGCCTGCAGGTCTTCCAATTCTCTACGGAGCGCTAGTACCTTAACGGTTCCCTTAAGCAAAGCCTTCTGAAGTTCACTTTCTTTAACCTTAATATTTGTGATCGCCTCCTCATCTCTCAACCATGAAGCTTGTCTCTTACCCATCATAGTGGCGCTTATTGTTGCCCTTAAGTATGCTTTAAATGCATCCCACACAATTTGTGATTTTGTAGAGTAACTGTTAAAGTGAAAAAGTCAGCTGTCTAATCCGCCAAGTCAAGTAACACCTCCTCATCTAACAAGATTGTCCTATCCAGGGTCGACCTTCTTTGCCCCAGTTGTTGATGATTTTCTAAATACCAGACTACCGGAGAGTGATCAGAAAGGACTGTGGGTCATGAGTTACAGCCTCAACCTCGCCATTCAATTCCTGATCCACCCAAAAATAATCTATATGAGAGTGATGGCCATACCTTTTGGTATAAAATGTTAAACCTCTGGCTGCCCCATCCTCCTTCGCCAAATATCTACCCGATTAAGTTCGATCATCATGTTTTTTACACTGGAGAATGTCTTAGGGGAGCTAATATATTTTACTTTTGATGTTCTATCCAGATCCTTATTTAGAAATATAATAAAATCAAGTATAATCGGGCCCTAGCCTCCAAAAGGCAAAATGGCAACTTTATTACTGCATCTGGAGTGTCGTTATTTGGACCGTAATAAGTAGCACATGATACCAACCTACCCTGAATCTTTATGTTAGCCATCAACCATCTACCAGAAACATCAGAATCATACATTGATAGCCTTATTCCTGAGTTGTTTCTAGGAACTAAGTGTACTCCTCTGTGCTACCTATCTGATCTGAGCACACCACATCCTGTACCCAACGTAGCTTACTACAACAGAACCTACACTCCTTGCGTTCTAATTGAGTCTCCTGGAGCATTATGATATGTGCCCCACTATTCTTAAGATATTCCTCCACCAATGAAAACTTCTTCCTGGATCTTAAACCATTTACATTCCAGGTTATGAACTGAATCTTATCGATATTATTCATATTTGATTCTTATTATCAGGTACCAATTTAGGACTCTCTGTAGGTACTCCTGTTTAGGCATGTTCAACGATGAGTCCCTGATACGATCTTAGAATGACAACAAATTAGCAGGAAGAGGACACATTTTATCTTTATTTCCCCTATGCTCCCACTACCCTGTGCACCCCTTCACCCACCCCCCTGGGGAATCCCCCTCCTATCCTTAGGTGATAGAATCCGCCCTTCGCGAACCCTTCCCCCAAGGAGAGATGTTCAATATAAACTAAACAAACGTGAACCTAAGTCAGGCTGGTTTCATCTGTGAAAAGCCTTCATCTAATATTACTTAACTATTAAGACTAGTAGTGGACCACTACGAGCTGGATGTGTCGGCTGTGGTGCCCTCCATCTGGGCTAAGAAGGAAACCACCTCCTCAGGGTCACTGAAATTATGCATCTTGTTCCTCCACATGATTTTTAACATAGACAGGAACTTCATCTGGACCTGAGCACCTTTACCACGCAGATCATTCATCCTGGTGCCTAACTCCCATTGCCATTCTCTTTCCTATATCAGACCTCACATGGTAGTTAAAGTCCTCGAACTTCAAGAATCTCTCCTTCAACGCATAGCCAAAACCAGCTCTTTAACTGCATAAGTGAGAAAGTTAATCGGAATTTTCCTAGGAGTCTTTCTGTTGGGATTTAATTTAAATGGAACTCTATGAACTCTTTGGATTTCATTCTCTAAATCGAGATTCAGCCTTTCTAGTAATATCCTTTCTCTTAATAATTTAAATATAAAGTCCTTTATGTCTCCTTTTTATGCACCTTCCGGAACATTGAGAACCCTCAGATTGTTCCGCCTAGATTGAGTGTTCAGTCGTTCCAGATCATCTTGTAAAGTTTTGTTTTGCAATTTCAAAACCTCAATGTCCCGAGATTTCCGACTCATTCCTGCTAACAAAACTTTCACTTCTTCTTCAAGAGTTTCGGTGCGTTCTGCGATACTGTCCAGCTTTTACTCCAGCACCACACATTTTTCCTCTATACCTCTTTGGTTGGCCTCTGAGATCTCAAATTTCTTAAGGATGTCTGACGTTAGAATCAGTATTATGTTTTCCAGATGATTTCCAGCTCTCTCCTCAGCCCGGT
This sequence comes from Triturus cristatus, assembly GCF_964204655.1. NCBI lineage: Eukaryota > Metazoa > Chordata > Amphibia > Caudata > Salamandridae > Triturus > Triturus cristatus. The sequence goes on along the minus strand of NC_140593.1, from coordinate 468,953,622 downwards.
GACTAGCCTCTAGCTGACCCGGGCTTCCCTCAGTAGATATCCCTGTGGTATCTTGGCCTTCTCTTAGGCCAGCCCCCTCCCGTCTTCCAACCACTAGGTTCTCTAATTGAGAGAAACGATTGCTAAGGGGGACTGCCAATGGTCTCACAACCCCTCAAGGCGGCCTGCGTTTGACTCACTTCACCCCCACCCCCCTGAACAAGTGCTGCAGCCTTTGTCTGATCCATGTTTTTGAAATAAGAATTGAGTGAAGGCGAGGGTTTAGGAAATGAATGCACTTCTTCGAATCCACAACGGTTAGGTCTCCCCGCTCCTTTCCCTGATTTTCTAATGGAAGACACGTTGATCGTCTCGTAAGCTGTCCGCTCCTTGCTCTCAAACCCTTAATTTTTTTTTTCTTTGGATCAGATCTTAGCTGATACCTGTTTCTTGGTTGCTCAACCTAAGGTGTATCAGCTGGGATATCTCTCTCTCCTATACTCCCACTCATTCCAATACCCATGCCTTCACCTTCCTACCACTCCAAAAGTCCCTTAGATGTTAGAGGGACCTGTGGGGAGGTTCCTTTCCATCATTAACAGCTGTACCTGCAGAAACTGCACGCTGCCAACTCCTTTCTTCCTTACTTTTTTCAGCCTCCATGCGCCAGAATTTGTAACCTGCACGAGGCCATTTGCAGACCCTCTGTTCCTCCTCCCCAAAGTGCTGCTGTCTGCCTGCAGGATGCTGTGCAGTGCTGACTCTACCAGAGCCCACTCAGAAGCCAGCTCGCACTGCCGCAGCCCAGGATCTCTACCACAGAGCCGATGCCCAGTTCCACGAGACCTGATGCTGCCTCGCATCAGCTTCCACTGCGTCCGCAGCGAAGAAGCAGAGACAAGGTAAAAGTTTCCCCAGAAACTGCCTGTCTCGAGACACCAAAAAAAACCGATATTGATATTGCCTAGTCCGGTAAGTTTATCCGTGTTCCAGCCCACATCTCTCTCCTTGACTCGGGAGCTCCTGTGTCTGGCATCAACCTACCGCCATGCTCCCCCATGAACTCATAAAAGTGTTTTTACTGATTAATGTCAAATCTTGTGTAAGTGTCCATTATCATGATGGAAGCTTGCACTAAATTTGGAAAAAGAAAGAAACACATGTTGATACAGTTGTGCTTCTTTGAACTTCTTAAATGACAACATTAAACACATATGCATTACAAGTTAGAAAAAAATTGCTTGCAAGAGAAATGTAAAAATGCATTAGCCAGAGCAAATGTAAACAGACAATTCAAAAGAAACCAAGTAAAATAGAAGCTTATCTTTGATTCTGGTGATGACTGGGTTGATTTGCTTTGTGGTCAAGCAGCATCAGAAAAGGAAGGACTTGGACAATTGGGTTCATGATGCAAAGGAAGTGGGAAAAAAGAAACAAATGTAAGTTTCTACCTCATATCCCTTCAAAACTGCCAGCTCAGGTGTGGCGGTTTAACCACCACAGTTACTTTGATGATCGCAATTTGCCTGCTGGAAATATTGGCTGAACTCCTTCCGACAGCTGCTTTTACCTATGATCCTATCGAAGTGGGAGGAAAATTCTTGGGGAAGATGGTGGGACTCAGACCGACTATTGTCATTGACCCGCCAACATCTAAATTAAGCAGGCAAACCACCTAATAGGTGGGTGGATTAACTGACAGTAAAGTGATGGCGGGACCAGATTCACTAAGATTTAAATCAGGCCCTAAATCTAAACTTTATTGAGGAGTTATTCCTGATTGTTATTAGCTGTAATTCTGTTTGCAGCAGTGTTTAATAAAAGTGAGATTTGATATGTATGGGAGATCTCATCAAATAAATATGAGGGGCATATTGGTAAATAATGGTAAATATTATTACACTTGTAAAATTTAATATACTTTGTTATATACACTTTATCTTCATTCTGAATACTTAACCCTCCAGAGCGTATTGAAACGTTTTAAAGGAAATATATAGGAATAAATTATGCATAGCCTACTGCTGTATTTTTAAAAGTACTGCTGAAGTTATTCTTGTGATGTGAGATCATCTTACAAGGACATTGAACAAGTTTATATTATTAAACTATCAAGTTAAAAAGAAGTTTGAGGATCATTTAATGATCAATTTATTTCCTTGAAGCAAGAGTGTAAAATCAGATGAACTATGACAATATTTAGGAATAGCCTAAACATTACAATAAGCATTGGATGACAGATCAATTTGGTAGATGGCCAACATGTAAATTATTTTTTTGACTCATAAATATGCAGCTGCTGCATTCTTTTAAATAATAATGATGTTGTGTGGATATGGCAAACTTCTTTGAGAGAGTGGGTAGAAATCTGCCCTCTTTCATAACTGTGGGTGGTAATAATCTTTGCCGGGATGCTATGCAAGATAGGAGGACCAAAAAGCTAATAAAAACGATGTTTCAAAATACTTTCCAATTTGGTGGATCTTTGGAGGTATGTAAATAATGGCAGGAGAGAGTAGCTATATTTATGCAAAGCTTAACATCTTTTCCAGAAACAATTTTTTTCCCATTACATAGTGATCTACCCTGAGGACTCAGATGAGGATTAATGAAAAACCATGTAGTAGACCATGCTAATAGAAGTATCCTGTTGTAACAACAAAATAAAGAAACACGTGCAATGTAAATTGGATTGCCCGCTCATAGAATATACAATAATCTTGCTGATGGAGAACACTTGAATATTTTATATCCTATGAAGAAGAATTGTTGGATCTATTGTATAATGTTAGGGTAGTCATTAATGGCTTGTCTGAAGTGCAATGAGCTCCTTTTCAAGAGCACAACCAAAGAAAGCACAGAAAAACAGAATTTGTTTCTGAAGATTACGGCTCTGATTACGAGTTGGTAGGTATTTTTCTGACCTGTACATAAACCCTTGTTTACGAACGGGTCAGAATTATGAATTGGTAGGTATATAACAAATCGGATAATGATAAGATGTGTTAAATACCTCAAACTTTGGAAAAAATTCGGCAGGTCAAACCTGTCAAAACTTAATGGGGGAAAAGAATACAGTATTTATAGTATCATGCTCATCTTGGTGAGTTAAACATCCAAATTTGCATACTATTCCCTCCAAACTCGTAATAGATAATGAAGGTACTCCAAGTTATACTTATTTATCAGGTGTGATAAAAAGCACCTAAACTTGTAATCAGGGCATAAGTATCTGAAGTGGAACTAGCTTCCCCTATGGGGAATATATAAAAATATTGCATTGTCTGAGAAGGAAAAAACTAAGGTAATAAACACTCTGCAAAAAAAAGAGATATAGCGAAGGAAAGGAAACCTGTCCCATTACCATAATGACAATATGACAATATGGAAATACATACAAATTTAAGAAACCTTGAAACTAGATATAAATGTACCATAAGAGAAGTTATAGTCAACCTGGACACCATATAACTAGAAAGCAGCACATATCAGAAGCTAGCAGAGGGGAATATGTTCTTTGAGTCTTTATTTCAGTTCATGGAAAAGCATCAGAGCTGGATCACATATGCTATTAAATGAATAAAGGACTATTCTAGCACGTGTCCAGTTGTGTCAACAATATATGGCACATTCTACCTTTATGGAACCTCTTGTATCTGTATTTTTAACTGTTATACTGGAGGAGAAGATAGACGTTTCGGGTTTGAAATGTTTTGTTTGAATCATGTCAGCATCATTTCAGAATTTGCAGTTGCTACAGTACTGGGGTTGTTGGAAGTCTGTTTCTCTTGTAACTGCAATCAGAAAAAGGGGCATTAATAAATTATCACAAAATGGTATGATCCAAACTATCAATGTTTAAAAGAGTTTAATACAGGGCAGATACATTAGTGGTCCAAGTGGTTTGAGAGAGTGTTTTTGGTCCAGTTGCACAAAGGACTTAGAAGGATGTCATTGATGAAAATGTGATTTCTGGTGAGTGAGAATGGATCACAGAATAGAATGTTTTGTCAGTGCCTATAAGCCATGTACAATGAATGTCAAGTTTAAGACATTCAAAAAACCAAGTGAACTACCTAAAAAGGCATGGCAAAAAGTGTTGTTTTTTCTGCATCAGAGATGTGTTAAGGTGATTTGCCTTGGTAATGGTTGATTACTCCTCAACATAGCCAGCAGTGATATTCATCAAAAACATCATGACAGAAGATGTGAAAGAGTTCATGTTGCAAGTATTCGTTAGTGACGGATGCCCTGAGTGTTTTATGACAGACAATGGGCTGCAGTTTACATGTGAACATATGAAGAGTTCTCTTGAAAGTCAGAGAACAAAGCATCACAAAATTGTGTTACTTAATCAAGGAACAAATTGTACAGTAGAGTGCCTCAATTATGTGTTGGGGGAATGTCTGAAGGTAGTAATGCAGAATGCTCTGGACCGGAAGTAAGAAATTAGTCAAATGTTATGACAATGCAGAACTTACCTCATTCTACTACAGGTGAAACCCTGTTATGTATATTACTGTGAGGAATTTGCCATGCCAAAGCATGTGTTAGGTCTTTCAGTATTAATAAGGGCAAGGTAAATCTTGATAATGCGATACGAGGAGATTGTGATAGAAACAAGAAGAGTATTAGTTTAGAAATGAAAGAAAACATTGTTTTTTTGTATGGAATTCAGAGTGAAAGATTAGGTTCATGTTAAGATGGCTATGAGATTAAGGAAGGAAGTTTCTGCATTTTCAGCAAGAAAGCAAGTTGTAAAAACATATAATACTATCTTAGTTTTTGAAGATGTTGATGGTTGAGTATGGAATGTCAGAGAAAGGTTGTTAATTAACTGGAAAATCAAAGGGACACAGTCATCAAATTAGAATAAATAGTAGATATCTGGAGATTAAGGGGTGAGAACAGTGAAGTCCATACAGACATGAAGAGTTTGATCTGATATGATCTAAGTGTTAGATTTTTTATTCTTACTCAAAGATATGCTTTTTATATTGTTTTCCATCATCTATATTTTCCCTCCTTCCTTTCCATCATTTTTGTTCACATTGTCAGGAAAGGGGATATGTTATATGTATGTTGTTACTTCTAGGTATGGTGTCAGAAATTGTTAGGTTTCGTTTGGATTTTGCCGGTGTCGTTCCAAAACTTGGAGTTGCTTAATGAATGTGGATGCTGACAGTTTGCTGTCTCTAATTAGGAGTGGGCGGAATTTGCATAGTCGCACTACGCAAAGCTCCATGAAACGGTAAAAATTCCCCGCGACCACGCAGAAATTCCGCGAACACGCGGAATTGCTTGTTCGCAATGCTTTTTTCCTGTTTGCAAATGCTGTTTGCATGCTCGGGGGGAAATATCTAGCGAACACGCATTTTGAGAACGTGAACAAGCAAAAAATTCCACGAAGACGCGGAACACAGAATTTTGGGCAATTCCGTGTTCTCCGCGGACCGGTAAATTACCCAAATTCCGCAAATTCCGCGAGCGGAACGGAATTTAGCGCCCAGGCTTAGTCTCTATAGGTGTAATTAACTTGTCATTCACTCCCTATTTTTGTTTTTGAGAACTCTTTAAGTTCATATAAATTTATGTATTTAAATGAGAACAGAAATGATAAGGAAAGAATGAAGGTTATTTTTTTAGTTTAATATGTGTATCAAAGTAAGACCAAAGTAAACATAAGAACAAACACACCATTCCATTAGTGCCATATTAAAAAGCGAAGAGAATAAGTAGTCAAACATGGTTAACAACAACAACAAAAAAGATATTAAAAACTGAGAAAGACATTACAAACGTATTAATACATGCATCTCAATGGAAGGGCAATAATATGATTAAACTGCATGAAATGCTGGAAGTAATATAGATTAAGTAGAAGGATAAAGAGGAAAGGAGAGGAAGAGAGTATCCAAAAATAAAAAACTTCTTATAACAGTATTTTCAACATATCATTAATAAAACAGCCATGAAAAAACATTACAACATGAAATATTTATGAAGCAAATAATAAGGAAAAATATGCTATAACTTGGAAATCAGTAAAGCAGAATCACTTGCAACTGAAGACAAATATCTGGTACGTGGTGACCATAATATATCATGTTTGACAAATGAAAGATGAGAATGTAAATTATTCCTATCTAGTCGATCATTATGACAGACTAAGTTCCACCACTGTTGTGTAGAGATATTGTCTGTAGATTTCTAATTGAAGGTCATCACCTGCAAACCAATTGCAATTAAAAGAGCCACCAATTTTTGGAGCATTTTACTGTGAGACCAGGGATTGATTAAGCCACTAAGGAATAAGACAGCCACTGAGAATGGTGTAGAAATGCCAGTGATGATCCTAATGCTTGTCCAGACGTTAACCCAGAATTCAGATAGCTTAGGTCAAATGAAAAACATATGAGTATAGGTACCAGAATTGGAGTTACACAGCCAACAGACATCTCATTTGATAAGCTTAAGATTGAATAGGTGTGCTGGGGTGTAAAAAAGTCTGTTGTAAAAATAATATAAGGTTTGGGAAAGGTTGACTAGACGAGTAGTAGAATTAATCTTCTCCCATATTTTATCCCATATGGAAATGGGCCAACTAGATTGTAAGTCGGATTCCCATAGAAGTTCTTGTTTGAATTTAGAACTATCCATCTGAGGCGTTTTTAATGTTTTATATATGAGTGCAGTTTTAGAGGGAATTGTAATAGAGATTGCAGTGATCTGTGAAACATGACCCTTAATGAGAGAGGATAGGAAAGGCCCAAGAACAAGAGTAAGCTCTGATTCTAAAAGCAGATATTGTTTAAGCCATTTAAGGGTAAGATTATAGGAAGTTGAAACTGGTTAAAATTGAATAATTACATTTTTATGATGTGGCAATTGAGAAACTATGATGATACCCTTGTCTAACAAAGTCTGCCAGATCAATGTCTTTCAATTTCTTCTGAACCAATTTTTACACCAGATGGGACTTTGAATAAATTCCTCAGATGGGGGGAAATAGGTAACCAAATACGGCTTAAGTATAGAACAGAAATGATATGTAACTGAGGGAATCCAGTACTTGGGAGGGTGAGACGTATGAAGAATGTGTTTGTGGGAAAAAGGAGATATCATTGCTGACTCCAAGTAAAACAACTATTTAGGTTCACAATCTAGGGAGGGGAGGTCCCAAAAAAGCAACATTGACTTTGCTAAATGCGAAATGCCTTATGATAGAGGAACAATTCTGGGAATATTACCCCGCCTGAGGGCTTGGGTAGTTTCAAGTGGTGTAAAGATATAGGCAAAGGTTTTCTTTTCCAGAGAAAATGAGATATTAGCTTGTCTAGACCAGCAAAATACTTCCTAGGAATTCTGATAGGTAACATCATAAGGTAAAAGGTAATAATTTGAAGTATCATCATTTTGATGTTATCAATGCAACGCTACCAAAACAAAAAAGTGGTGACCAACACAGCATAAGTTTGGCAATCCTGGAGAAAACATCCCTATTGGATTCCAACATTATCTCTGAGATTATTACCATACACAATCTCCAGGCATTTTATTGTGTCAAGATTCAAGGATAGACCTGCACCAGCAAATGTGGCTTTAAAACAGAGCTTGTTCCAGAACATGACTTGAGAATTTTCAACATTAAGTTTATATTGGACACATCTGAATATGCTTGTAACTCTTCAAATAAATGTGTGAGGTAGGATTCCAGTTTAGAAGGATACGAAGAGTGTTCCAACTGATAAGGGAAGAAAATAGCCCGATTGATCCAATCAGCAAAGTTTAAACTTTTCCCTTTGTATAACACTCTACATTTGCAGACGTTCAAACCAGTTACAAATTAGATAACATAGAATTTTATGATTTACTAAAAGTAAGTGGCAATAACTAAAGCCAAATTTCATAATGTGCTTCCATCCTTACCAACGTTTGTGACACAGATTAATAAACTAGGCCATCAAGACTCATATATCTATAAATTTCTCCGCTCTAAAACTTCCAAACTCAATGATAATATTCTTGCTTATTGGAATTCGCACTCTACTGATCCAATACCCAGTCTTTGTGGCCACAAGGGTGGAATTCGATAGCGGGTAATAAAATATCCCCTGTACTTTCTCAAACTAAATATTGGCTTCTAGACAAGGCATTTTGGTCCCCCGCTCGACTACACTCTCTTTGTATCCGTGATGACTCATTGTGGTGGAACTGTAAAGAGGAAACTGGGGACTTAGCCCATCTTATTTTCCATTGTAGGGCCTTGTTGTCCTTTTGGGACAAAGGTTTTGTCTTTCTTTAGAAAATATTCAAATGTGAGTTGAAAAGAGAGTTTTCTGTACTAACTACTTTTTTTAGTGGTTGATTCATGTAATGATACGGACAAAGCTCTTTTGGATCTTTTACTTACGTCAGCAGTGAAGATGGTACTTAATAATTGGAAGGAGATACACAAAACTTGATATAAAGGATGGATGAACTGGTTTATTCACCTTAGGGGTGCAGACAATATTGCGCTACAGAGCTCTCCATGGAAACCATTGTCTGGACCTCTATGGAATTCCTTGGACATTTACTTCAATACACACAAACACCCGTGAATAATCAGGCCCCATTTGTTTTCCCTGTAATATTATTTCTGCAATATTTGATGGTTTGTTCAGGATTTTTTGTGCTTATAGTGAATTTCCCAATAGATGTATATTAATGCTATTAGAACCTTAATACAGGTTTCCTTTTGTTGTTTATTATCTATTTTTCTTCTCATTCTTTCTTTTTTCTTTCTTTTCTCTTTTCTTTCTTTTCTTTTGCTTTTTCAAGGGCTTTTTTCTTTCTTTCTTTCTTGCTATCTTTGGTATATACCGGTTTTGGAACTCTAATTATTGATACATCACAAATTTTATGCGATGTTAATTTACAAATTTGACACGAATATCTCGCTCATCTATTATGCCAATTTTGTCATTTGTGGTTATTTCTGTTTATTGCAAAAATTCAATAAAAAAGAAATAAAATTTAAAAAAAAAGAAATATAAAGAAGAATTTCATCAGTCTGTGCATCAGATTTGATATGTATATTCTTTATTCATCATCATCATCATCATAGGCTTTATTTCGATATAAGAAATATCTTAAAAAGCAATACATTTAGCATGGAACAATAAAACAATAAAAAGAGCCAGTGCATAATCATACAATTCATGATGCAAATGGTCCCAATAAATTAAGTAAACTCATTTAAAAAAAAGATTAAACAAGGTACAAAAGCCTAGTTGATCTAATGTGCCAAGCCCAACCCAGAAACTTAGCTATACCACAAGCGAAGAGGGGCCGTGGGTCATTTTTTAATATACGTAATGCCTCCATAAAGTGCCTTGTTCCGAGAACTCTACAAAGGGGTTTTAACCATCTACTGCGGGGTAGTACATAGGCCGGGCATTCAAAAAACAGGTGCGGGATTGTCTCTATCCTGTTCTCACAAAATGGACACAAAGAGATTGTTTGGGCCGGGGCCTTCCACCTAGAGGTTAGTTCCCCGATGGGAAGTAGGCCTATCCTAAATTGGAAGTACAATGCCCTATCCCTGCGCTTTGTGACGGTATCCAAGTATGGTTCACATAGGGGCATGTCTTTTACTAAAAGAAAGTCCAGGGTAGTCCTGCACAGATTGGAATTGCTAGATCTACCATCAGCTACCCAGTTCCAATATATTTTCTTTAACACAGACTTTGGGGGGGCTGATCTGTTGGCCCAGGCATCGCCAAGGCCCATGTTGAAGAGAAGACGCTTGACTTCCCTCAGCCATTGAATCTTGGGCCATCCCGGTGATTCTAGCACATCGGTTAGGCCATCCGCAAAGCTAGACATTTCTGGGACTCTCCAGATTCTCGCCCATAAGAGAAGAGGGCGGAGCCTAGCCTGGTCACTAATTGATCTCGCACCCATATCTAATAACAATGGGAGGGTTGGGGTGCTATAGGGAAGCCCCATTAAATCTTTGAGGAACTTGCTTTCTGAGCGTGATAACTGATCCGCCTTATATACCCCCCAAAGTTCAGCTCCATATAGAGCTGCATTAACACCCCGTGCCCTATAAATATCAAGAATGGGTGCAATGGGTTTAAGGGATGAGGCACGTTGTTCCTTAAGAAGGGCACCCACTACCCTTTTGTGAGTCAACAACATCTTTTGGAGGTGACATTTCCAACTCATCGAGTCACAAAGGCGAATACCAAGATAATCAAACTCAGTAACCCTTTCTAGGGAAACAGAATCTAGAGTTGGTGGTTTGATTGTCTTTTTCGGTGGATTGAGGACTAGATACTTGGTTTTACCTGTATTAATAACTAGCCCCCTTGCATCACAAAAGGATTTGAAGCTAGTTAACAGGTTCTGCAGGCCTACCGGGGTTTTGGAGATCAGGAGGGTGTCGTCTGCAAATAGAAGAGTGGGTATTCTTCTACCGGCCAGGGAAGGTGCATCTGCTGGAACTTTCGATAAGTGTTCCACCACTCCGTTTACATACAGAGAGAACAGAGTGGGGGCTAGGACGCACCCCTGGCGTACTCCTCTATTTACAGATATTCGTTTTGTTTTTTGACCCTGGTTACCCCACCTGACCTGCGCATAGTTGTCGGCATGCAACTTTACCAGTAGACTTAGAAGGTATGGTGGGATGCCCTGATCATTAAGCACACTCCAGAGTTGGCTGCGCGGGACTAGGTCAAAGGCAGTCCGCAAATCTATGAAAGCAAGATACATACTGCCCTTGCCCAACACAACTACTTTCCACTAGAGCATCAAAAGCCGGAAAGATTGCTCTATCGTCCCCATACCCGATCTAAAACCGGCCTGAAAGTCAGAGAGAATGCCTTTTTCCTCTACCCAATGTAATATTCTGCCTAGGACCACTTTTCCCGCCACTTTCTGCGAGGAGTCTAAGAGGCTTATGGGGCGGTAGTTGGCTGGATCGGTCCGACTCCCTTTTTTAAAGATGGGTACAACTTCGGCACCTTTCCATGAGCCCGGGAAAGATGCCCCGCTGAAGGTAGCATTCAGTTGGGCAGCGATAAGTTTCCCCCACTCCACTGGGTTAATACGTAGCAAGTCCCCTGGTAGGCCATCCGGACCTGCTGCTTTGTTGGGGACAAGACATGTAATCGCCCCTACCACTTCCTTGGCTGTGAACAGGTGCTCCTCATTAAATTCACAAGATACTATGGGCTGACATTTTGTCAAGCTTGTCCCCACGCCTGGGGGCACAGTATAAAGCTGCGAGAAGTGATCAAACCATGCGTCCTCTGGTATATTACATGTTATTTATGAGTCCACGGGCTTGTCCCTAGCTCTTAGTAGGTCCCAGAAACCTTTAGGGTCCTTCCTTAAGCTGGCGACCTTTAGGTCATACCAGAACTGGTTCTCCCATGCTAACTTAGCCTCATTTATAACTCTCCTTTGATTGCCCCTTGCAGCGCTAATCAAGTCTCTGTTCTTAGATTTTACCGCCTTGATTAATTCCCTTTTGGCATCTCGGCAGGCAGGTGTAAACCACCCAGCATTGCCCTTTGTGGCGCCTCTATTGTTAGATCTTTTTCCCACATTGTGAACTAAAAATAGTTCGCCTAATGCGTGCGTAGTTTGGTCAAACAATAATGAAACCTCCTGTGCATTAATATAGGGAGAGTCTAAGCGTGGGGGAATGTTAGTCATTATAGAGTTTACCTCCCGGATCTTACACTCTTTGCCAGCAAAATTAATCCATTTTAGGCGCCTACCACAATTAGAAGGGCATACTTCGTGCGTAGATCTCCACATATGTGTGATTCGGGGTGGGGAATGATCCATCCATAGGGAGGACAAGGATAGGGACAACGGATTGTGGTCGCTGTCAGTAGACGGCAAAACCGCCATATCCAACAAATGAGCCCACAAACCAAAGTTCAACAGAATGTAGTCAATCCGTGAGGAATGTCCTACTCTGTTGAACGTGTGGGCCCCCATTTTGTCTGAGTTGGATCTACCATTAGTGGCTCTGAGGTCATACTCCATACAGAGTGCATTAAGGGCAATGGCGCTTTGATTCCATCTCCTGATTGGCGAAATTTGCAACGATGGGATACCTCTCCTAGCATCGTCTTCTCTATTGCCCAGCACATCATCCAGAGCAAGGGGTTCATACATACAATTAAGGTCCCCAGCTAGCATGATAAAGGCATCGGCTTTTGTGTTTCTAAGTTCCTCGTCGATGCCAGTTGAGGGCAGCGTAGATGAACCCCCCCGTGCACCTCTGACATAAATGTTAAAAATTTCAAATGTTTTCCCTCCACAAGGACCTCTCACTGTTAACCTTTGGAGATCAGGTGACTTCGTAGTTATAAATTTGATAGAATATCGCAGGGAGATATTCACCCAAATTGTCAGCCCTCCCGAGGGACGGCCCTTCCCTCCCCTTGGTCATACAGCAGGGACAAAGTAGGTGGTGTAGCCCATCTTGTGTTGTGGTTCCAGAGACCAAGTCTCCTGGAACAGACAAATCCCAAATGATTCTATCATAGTGTTCCAGTCTGGAATACCTATATTTCGTCCAAGTCCTGCTATGTTCCAACTAACTACCTTCAAAGGGACATTGCCACCCCCTTCCCACCCTAATTCCAAATCTCTTACAAGGGGGGCATTAGCGTAAGTTACAGTTGCCTCGATAGTCGGCAACATCGTGGTCTCCTTAGATATATTGACCCCCTTCGGAGCATCCCTGATTGTGAGAGACAGGTCAAGTGTCTCAGGACATGGCAAGAGAAGTTGCTATGGCCCCCCTGGAGATGTAAGAATAAAAAGGGGTGCTGGTGGGAGATCTCACTAGTCCCACTCCAACCATTGGGCTATTGCTTGGTAGCTCCCCAATTGCCTCAACATGCGTCTTCCATATTGGGCAGATAGTATGTTAATAATTTTGCAAAAGCCGGCCACGTGGCTGGTATGGAATATTGCCAGAGAAGCTAGGTTGGGAGAGGGGACCACAGGTCTGTCTGTCACCTCTATCCTCCCACCTAGAGAATCTAATAGTCTTCCCAGGCAAGATTGGGGGATAAAAGTAGCTAAGGTCATGGATGCCAATTAGACCCCCACTGGCAATTGGGCTATACCCACTCAAGGGCTATTCTTTATTTGGAAACAGCCAAGGTTTCCAGAATGTTTCAGTCAATACAGAAAGGGCTTGAGCACAAGAATAAATAGCAGGGCCTATAAAGGACAGCCTTGCCTGGTACCTTGATTGAGAGGGAAGTATGGGGAGTGTATTCCATTTACCACAACTACGGAACAAGGCAATAAGTATAGTAGCAAGAATAGTTGCAGAAAACTAGGACCAAACCATTTCCAACGTAAGGCATGCATTTGAAATTGACAGTGAACCTTATTGAAAACTATTCCCTGTTTCCAGAGTTATTGATGCAAGAGAGTGATTAAGTTTAGGGGCTTTGCTAGGAATATTCAGAAAGATTGATGAATTATCTACTATATTTCTATATTTAACAAAACCAGATTGTTTAATGCTGACTAAATTGGGCATGAAGTCCTTGAGACTGAGGGCTAATGCTTTAGCAAATACTTGCAGTCTGTGTTTTACAGTGATCTAACACAATAATTCCTACAAAGGGATAAGTCACAATCTTTTGCTGGGACTAGACAGATCATAGTTTCTGTAAAGGAGCCTCAGGACTTTTTTAATGCAAGAAAATTATTAATTAATTCAAATAATTTGGGGAATATTCATTTAAAAAAGTGGGGATGAAATTCTACTGTAAAACCATATGGACGTGGTGCCTTACCAATTGAGAGAATTTTGACTCCTGAAAACAATTCCTTTATTTATAGTGGGAACTCTAGAGAAGCCACATCAATGCGATGGCCTTGTAGGTTTTAGAGTGAGTGAAAAATGACTCAATTAACTCCTCAGAGGGTGAAGTTTCAGGGGCATGCAGGGTTTGATAAAAGTCTGCAAAACACTTAGGGCCTGATTACGAGTATGGCAGTCCTAAAACGGCCGTACTCGTGGTGATGGACCATCGCAACCTCAGCGGTCTCACCACCGGATTACGAGTGTGGCAGTTGGACTGCAACCAGCCCGTTACAAGTCTGCCACCACTGCCAAAATCCTGGATTCCGCAGCGGTGTATAATGCGGCAAGGAATGGAGGTGGTCCTCATGCAGGCATCGCCGTGCATATTACAAATCGCTCTTTTAACAGCCTTTTTATGGCGGGGATCCTGTCATGAAAAGGTTGGCAGAAAGGCAAGGAGGGGGACCCAAACAGGGACCCCCATGTGTTTACATCCATTGGGCATTGCGGCTTGAGGTTATGTTTTGTGCTGTCCTATGCCTGCATTGTCGTGCATGCACTGTGTGCCATGCACAACATGGTGCATGGTAACAGTGCACCCACAACAGGACAGGTGATAGGGTATGGTGGCATTGCCTTCAGGCTCACTCTATGAGCTGAAGCATGTTGCTGCTGCAATACTGCAAGTGGCACACTGCCGGCATCGTGGTCAACTCGTAATAAGGAGGTTGGACTGCTGATGTCGCATTCAGGCCTTTAGCAATGTCTGAATCTCAAAACAGTTGAGTGCCAAATTGATTAGTAATTGATTTGTAGACTTTGCCTATGTATCTCTGCTAAATTGCAAATGTGAATAAACAGACAAGGAAGTCCTTTTATTGCATACACTAAGTAGTGTGCAGATAATATTTCACTGGAGGTAAACATATGATAAAGGTCATGGATGATTGCTTAGGAGCTCACCCCTGCTGGGTCAGGAATGTAGAAACTGCACCACTTTAAAGAGAGTCCATGCCTTTCTTTAAAGGCAGGCCTTGTCCAAAGGTTGTGAAAAATGTATTAAAGTCCCCTATACAACTGACCATAAAAATTGATAGATGATTTTTATTTGCCATAAGGTCTTGATTGAGTCTTTTTTCCTTTATGTTTTTGGGGAATGTGGAGGTGGAGCTGACTACTAATTGGAGCACTGATGAATCTGCGCAAGCATAGATAGCTGAAGTTTACCCTGGGAGTCCAAGAAGTAGAATTCCCACAATGCTCTTATGGCCTGGGAAGAGCTCTACTTACTGCAGACCACCTCACAGGAGTATAAAGAATAATCTGTCACAAGATGGCCTCTTGATTGCACCTTCCAGGGGTGGGAGTGAGGGCACCCTGAGCATGGCCCCCTCGGAGCTGGCAGTTTGCCAGTTGGAGCTCAACGATAAGCAGTCAGCAAGGGAATATCAGGTTAAGTTGGCTTTCATTGCCCTGGAGGAAAAGAAGTTGACAATGGAAGAGAAGAAACTGCTATTAGAGGAGCAAAGCACTGAGTTGAGTCTGGTGTCGACAAAAAAAGTCGCAACAGTCTTAGTAGGTTTCATGGACGTCTTTTTAAAATCACTCAAGGGCTGTGTGAAGGGCAGGGAAGTGACTACTTTTGATGGGCTGTATAATTCAATAGTGAAGGAGTACTTATTGAGTAATTGTTCTTCAGAGTTCCACCAGCATCTAGTGGAATCCAAGATGACCCATCCCAGAAAGCTTGGAAGGGCAGCTGATATGTTGCTATGCACAAGGGTGCCCAAGAAATCTCAGGGGAGTAATAGCAATAAAATAGGGTCATGCCCTCCACAGGGAAAGGAGGGGAGGAACAAGGATAAAAAGAAGGCGATCTCAAAAAGGACTCAAATGTCTCAGAAAGAGGAAGAGTCCCAAACCAACACTAAGAAGAAATGGGACGGGTACAAGAAGAAGAATTGTGACCCACCAGGGATTGGGTGTGCTTTGACTGACAGCAGCCAGGGTACAAGAGAGGAGACTCTGTCTGTTCCACGAAGCCCTCCAGCCGTGGGCAGACTAAAGGCATTGCAGGTGAGGGAATTTGGGTGGAAGCTGGCCCAGGGGCAATCAAGCATTGGATCAAGGCCACATTAGTCTCCAAAGGTGGAGTATAAAGTGAGGCCATGTATGCCATGAGTGTCAGCGTGGTGAAGTATAGGCAATGGCTAACCATAAATGGGACCCATGTAGAGGCTCTGAGGGACACAGGAGCAAGCATGACCACTGTGATTGAAACGCTGGTGTCCAGTAAGCAGATCATCGCTTATTCTGGTAGTAGTTGATGATGCCACTAGGTGTACTCAAGCAGTACCTCTGAGGACAGTAACTGCACCTGTATTGGCAAGGGCACTACTTAGCGTTGTTTACCAGAACAGGGTTCACTAAGGATGACCGTTCAGACACAGGGACAAAAGTCATGCCTGTCTACTTGTTATGTGGAGTTAATGTGTGACTTAAAATTTTACTATGTCTTATCACCCTCAACTATTGGGCTTGTTAAGAGAGTCAAAAAGACCTTGAAAGGCATGATGATGGGTGTGAATGTGAATCTCAGACAGAAATGGGAGTTCTTGCTGCCATGCATTTCGTTCACCTAAATGGAGATATCTCAAATGAGAGTGGGCTTCTGTCTCTTTGAGCTTCTGTATGGGCATTGGGCACCCTGTGAGAGGTCTTTTGAGTCTAGTTAGAGAAGAGTGTGAGAAACCTCTCAAGGAACTGAAGCAGGACATAATTTACCATATAATATGCCTGAGACCTAGGATGGCTGAATATGTGAAGAAAGCTAACAAAATCTGGAGCTCAGTCAAGAGCTGATCAAATAATCATACGATCAGAGGGGACACTGGTGGGGTACCAACCTGGATATAAATTTTGGGCCGTGGAGCCGGTGGCTTCGGGGACCTTACAAGACAAGTGGACTGTGCCCTATACTGTCCTGCAGAAGGTAAGTAAAATTACCTTTCTGTTGGACCTGGACACACCCAGACATACCTCACAGTGCTTTATGTCAGCTGCCTGAAATTCAACTTTGACAGGGCTGACATGAGAATGTTGATAGTGGCACATGGGGGAGAAAGAAGAGAGTGAGATACTTCCTCATCTTCTGTCCCACAAGAGAAAAATGACTCAGTGGAGTGAGTTGTATTCTCCTCTACATTGATAGAACAGCAGCAATGGTGTACTCCTACACTCCCGTTGTTTTTTGACACAGGACATAGGAAAAATCACCCATGTAGCTAACCATAGACCATTGCTTTACCAGATAAGAATCTGGTCAACACCTAAACTTACAGTGTACAGGGTTAAAGTTTTGAGTTGCGAGACATGAGCAAAGAATGTAGAATTCCCTGTTTCAATTTTGTGAAGGATCAGATCTTCTTGTTGAATCTGGGAAAGTGTTGGAGCCGTTTGTCTTCCATTACCTCTTCAGTTGGGGCTATCAGATTGCTAAACAAAAAGTTTTGGTCTCTACATTAAACATTTGGTGCAGAACCACAAAACAGTGCAATCTAACAGAAAAATGTCTTGAACACAAAGAGCATTCCAAACTTTGAAAATTACTCAGATATCATTGTGCCCTTACCAGTAAAGTCACTCTATGTAAACTTCAAGTTTGGGAAACCACCTGTTAACAGTTTTTTGTACAAGATAGTCTTCAAGTAATGACAAACCTGACATTTGTCCAGCCTGTAACCTTGTTTCATAAATGGAGATACATTTAGTTTTGTTCTGTAATGTGTATGTCAATATCAGAGTTAAATCAAATTTATATATTCTGCATGGCGATCAGGCCTATTTTCACATATCTAAAGAAGGAAAATATGCCCCCTACAGACTGTAGCAAAAATTATACTGGAGCTTGACCCTAGCCATTGACTTTCGAAACGCTTCTCAACTCAGATCCAAACTGCACCATATTTTACCCTAATAATGTATTTTTGTATATAAATATGAGAATTATCATATACAAATGGAGCCTTAGCATTTTTCAGTCTTTTGTTATTAGGTATATTGGTTTTAATGATGATACTTGTAAACTTAAAAACCGCAGAGAAACTATGGTTAATTTAAATTTAATTATTTAAATGCTTAAAAAAATCCAAGTAAATTTAATTTAATTTCAATTATCTTTAAAAAAATCATTTGTGTTTTAAATGGCATATTTTAATAACTTTTTGTAATTTACAAATAAATGTACATTATTTGTATTTAAATATAATTCCGTTATAATTATTTCATTCTACATATTTTTCTAATCTTAATACATAATTAAAAAGATTCTTTCACTTTAGGTGGGATGTTTTAAATTTCAATTAAGTTAATAGCGCTGAAATATTTTTATTTTGTTCTGCATTTAAAAAATGTGTACAATTAATAAGTCTTAAAGTACAGGGAAAAGTAAAAAAGTTAATCAAACATGAAATAAATGGGAACAATAAGTTCATGTTAAATATTATTGTAAATTAATTTTATACATTTCTTTCAAATCTAGAACTAAACAAAAAAAGTAAAGCTTTATTATCTTAATTTAAATTTAAAATGTAACTATTTTGGAGGCAGAACATGTATGATTGTCCCTTTCAGGTCTAGGAACCAGAAAAAACGAGAAATGGTCTGATGGGGTTTGCTCGTCAGCACATCAGCAGCTGATTGCCCCACGTAAGAGCCCAGAAAAAGAGGTTCAAGAAATCCCCTTTGTAGCGTCCTCCCCAGGCTGGGTAACTACCAATGACAATGCCACACATGTAGCTTAGTATTACACATCTTTATTCAGTTGTGTGTAACTGCAAACCCAACATTCTAAATGAGCCTTCATTGCGTTGCACTATAATACTTACGTCACAGTTCTAAGGAGTCCATCAGAGGCTAAAAGGGCTCCATAATTTCTAACTCGCAAGACACCTTATCCTTCATGTGTTACACATTGACCACCCACATCACTCTATGTAAGAGAAGCAAACTGTATTAAGTAATGTAAGGCAAAGAATGTATCACATAAGGGTGTTTCCCAATATGAAATACGGCGCAGTGCATGTAAACGTGAAGGTGAGGTCACAATGCAACACATAAACTACATGTATAAATTAACTAAAGGAAAGAGCCGATAGAATACTCTGCACACATTCAATAGGGGAAAGAGTGCACTCCTTAATCATCATGTTCAGGCATTGAAATGTCTTAATGTATATCGACTGCTTCAAGGCAAAATGGGGAGTGCATTCAGTGCCCTATTGACTGTGCACAGAATACTCCATAAGCTCTTTCCTTGATCTAATGCATATTGTTTATGTGTTGTATTGTGGCACCAAGCCCTGATGGGAGCCCTATGGGACTCTATAGGGGAAACCTTGATATGAGGGCCCCTCTGCTAGTCAATGATTTGAAAAGTGCATCTCAACGATGGCCTCTACAATCTTAGTCAAACGTGATCACTGCCCCTATTTTCAAAAAAGGAGACAGGTCAGATCCAAGATGTCACTACCCCATATCCTTGCTCAACTCCACAGCAAAGGTACTGCATAGTGTCCTTGTAGACAGGGTGGAAATATTGGCCAAGGACAATACTGTCCGCTCCAAAGACCCTTATGGGTTCTGTGAGGCATTTGGCACCATTGAACAGAGTTTGAATATCTACCTAATAATCAACAAGTGCACAATAAAAAATAAAGGCTGTGCCCATCTCACTTTCATGGACCCATCCACTGCTTTTGACTGTGTGAGGCACTCTAGGCAATGGGAGCTAATGACATCATTGAGAGTAGAATAAGTTTTTGTGGATCTCTGTATACAATAACAGAGTAATGTCACAACCTGTATTAGATTCAGCCCAGATGGTTAATGTTACAGCCCAATTAGGATTGGGAGAGAGGTCAGGCAAGTGTGTGTACTGACCCTTTTCTTTTTTAGCCTTTACATCAAGGATTTGGAGCACATGCTGACCAATATCAAGTCTGATAAGCTGAAGGTGGAAAACAGACCAACCTCTGTATTACTTTATACTGACAATTGAGTCATCATGGCAAGAACAGATATGGGCATACAGAAGCTTCTAGACTCTTTTGCTCTATTTATGGACAGGTTAGATCTAACCACCAACCTCTCCAAATCATTCATCATGGACTTTGGTCCTAAGACTGCAAAGACTATAACGCATCTGATAAAAGGGGTAAGGCTTATGTATGTACCAACTTTCACATATTTGGGGGTCCCATTTGATGCAAAGCGTAACTGGAAGCACCTTTTGAAAATAAGAAGTTCCTAGCTAGGACAAAACATTGCTACTATTTTTTGTTTCTAAGCCAAGTTAGGGTCTAAACCATAAGAGACCATGATTAACATCAATCAAGTTAGATCTGTCTTTGTGGCTAAATATGGTGCTGGTATCTGGGGGGTATCTGATTCAACCATCATGCAGAGATCTTGAAAATGCTTTCGTCAAAAGATTGCTTGGTGTCCCCACCAGCTACTCAACATATATTTGCCACTTAGAACTGGACTTGCCGTTCCTAGAGGATTTTGTGAAATTGCACCAATTAATGCTTGGAATCTCTATTTGATCAAAAGGGTTTAACTTTAGACTGCCTGAGGCACGATAATGCTCTTTCAATCCTGTAAAAATGAATATTAATTAAAATTCTTATTTGTAAAGCGCAAATATATCACCCCCTTAAGGGTTTTAAGGCCCTGGGGGCCGTCGGGGAGAATAAATGAGCTATTGCCCAGAGTCACATGTTGCAGAGCTAAGCTGCTGCTGGGGATCAAAACATGAACCCCCAAACTCCGGAGTCAGATGCTCTGGCCACTGCGCCACACCCCTCCCGTGGCTGCAATACATTAAAGACCAGTTTGCTAAAACAGGCAGACTAGATTTATTCAGCAATCTAGAATGCATCACTACATCCTTAAAGGAACCCATAAAAAATGGATTTCTAAGCGTGCTCAGCATTGAACTAGAACGTGCTGAATTGATCAAGAGGTTAATAGCAAGATACTGTTGCCTATCAACCACCTTAACTATGCAGCTCTATGTGGGCTTCATTCAGAATGCTCAACACAGGTTCAATTTCATTTGCTTTCGTTTTCATACAGCTCACTATCTGGCAGTCGCGGCTCCTCAAGGGAGTACTGCGGGTGGTGGGGCGGGGTGGGGCAGGATGGGGTATAGTAAACTCCGGCATATGGCTGACCAGAGTTAAGTACATAAATAAATAAATAAAACGAATTACATTGCGCGCGGTGCAACACAAAATTACTACCCCCACCTCCCCTCCCATGCCCTGCCCCACTGCCCCGCAGCACTCCCTTGAGGAACCGCGACTGCTATCTGGTCTCCCATCCTAGCGGTGCCTACAGGGCAGTGGAGCTTGATCTGTGTAACACGGAATCAACTCAATATATGTTACACTTATTTTTCTTTTCTAAGTTATATCATAAACCGATGGAGCTGTTCCTAGCATCTCTACTGAAGGTCCTTAATATAAGATAACATAGAGTAGAGTTAGTTCACCACCATATGCTTTAATCTGAATTTCTGTGCTTGATGGTTTGTGACATTTTACAGACTGCTGTAAGGATTAGGAATATGGTCGAGAAATGAGCTGTTGTTAAGAGCATTTATATTATTTAATGGGGAATGTTTAAACATGGATGGGGCAGATTTATGTTTCCTGACGCATCCCTGCAAATCAGCAGGGATGCGCCAGGAAAGATGCGTCACGCAGGTTTACCCTTGCGCCACTACAGATGTGCCGCATTTGCAATGCAGCGCATCATGGCACAAGGATAAACAGATGCGTGACGCAACTGATGGCACGACGCAACTCCAGCAATGCTCAGGGGCTGCCCATACCAAACATGCTGCGTCATGCCTTACACCTGCCGCAAGCAGGCGCAGGGTTTTTACGCAGCAGCGTCGGAAAAGTGACTCAGTGAAATCTTGTAGATTTCACTGCGTCACTTTTCCGAGGCTTTTTCCGACAGAACGCCCACCCTGCACACATTAAACCTGACGCAGGTTTAATGTAGCGCAGGGCTTTACAACGTGACGCATCTCCCTAGATGCGCCACGTTGTAAATAAGGCGCAACATGGCGCATGGTTTACGCCGCCGCTGCTTCACAGAAGTGACGCAACGGTGGCGTAAATGTCTCGCAAGGGGCTTGTAAATCTGCCCCGGATGTTTTAAATGTATGTATGCATTTTATTTCATGTATGACTTTGTCTCTTATGACTCTAGTCGAATAAATAATTTTCTGATCTGGTCTATTTTGAAATTTATTAAATTATAATCATTTTTCTGAAGGATACATTGAAAAAAAACACCTACATCGCAACATTAGGCATGCGACGCAAATATCACCCAGCTCTGTGGCATGAAATGTCGACATTTGGAATTATTTTTCACACTATTGTTTTTTAGGGTTTAGCACTACTTGTCAGAACAGATTCTTTCACATGTGTTTCACTCAGTGGAGGATAGATGAAAGAAGATAATAACTGGTACATTTTAGTACTGCAAAAAAAATTCTCCGTGAATAATAGAGCTGGAGCAAAGGATACAGTGCACATCTTGCTTACTGGAGTCCTTCAACAGGGAGGAAGAGAGCTGTCTTGCGACTTCAAGAAGTGGTTTTAAATGGCAAGGCATCGATGAGTTCCGCATGTGCTATTCTGGAGAAATGTCAACATTAAACTGCCGAAGTACAGTGGTAATGGAAAAAGGCATTCATATGGAAAGCTGCAAGTACTGTAGAGCAGTTATGCAGGCTGGTAATAAGGCAGGCGTTATCACTGAAATGCATACCGTTCGAGATGCATCATTATTACAGCTATCCCATTAAAAAGTGATTTGCTTCATGTGGTAAATACAACAGGGAGAAGAATGAATGGCGGCCTGTTTTGCATTGCTCCCAGTTACACTGAGTCGTCTTGCAGCCAATCATAAATTGCTGAGTCAGCAGATGTAATGAACCACACAATCGTTTTTTTTGCTGAGCGTAATCGAGCATTGGTTGCAATGTGTTCAGTCTGTATTATTTAACTATGCCCAAAGCCGATCAAAATGTATATATACAATATCATGGACTGTATTCAAATACTTTGACAAAAGATTAGGTGCCTGGCATTTTTTTATAGAACATTGTCAATTTACAACTTTAAACTAGTGCAGTGTTAAACTTGGCAGGGGCTTCTTCAATGATGGCTGAAAGTGTGCATTTGAGTGTATGGCTGGGGGCTGCTTGAATGCGAGAATGAATCAACGGTTGGAAAATAGATGCATAAGTGAAT
This sequence comes from Triturus cristatus, assembly GCF_964204655.1. Taxonomy (NCBI): domain Eukaryota; kingdom Metazoa; phylum Chordata; class Amphibia; order Caudata; family Salamandridae; genus Triturus; species Triturus cristatus. The sequence goes on along the minus strand of NC_140593.1, from coordinate 468,930,468 downwards.
GCATGAATGGACGCATTAGAATACATGCACCAAAGTACTCGCAGTGCCAAATGGGCTGGCCTTAGCAGGCATATAATGTGTTTTATTTATTTTATGCAAATAATGCAATATGCATGAGGTATTTAACAAATACATAAAATATAAAAATAAAAGAGCGGCCTCCCCACCAGCCCAAATACTAAAGTGCACTCCTTTTTTGGCAGCTGTGTATATGTGATCAGACAAAATTCAATCACCCATTGCTAAACACCCAGTGGATATTGTGAGCTGACCCATTGCCCAATCCTGTGGGAAGTGGTGGAAGGTGAAGCTTCTTCCCCATACAACACAGAGTACGCCACACACGGGAGCTGCATTTGAGTATCTCTTTATTCTCCAACATTCATTCACACTATGCCATCACATCATACTTCCTAGACCACACCCTAACACCTCCCCCTCATTTTATGTAGTTCCTGTCTCAGAGTTAGCCTAGAACCACCAGGGTCCTAGTGCTTGTCCCATCAATATGCTACACCTCCCGCCCAGTTAAACAAAAAGTGGCAGGCATCCATTAAATCCTATCTCTTCAATCAGTCTACGACAAGCTTGCACTTCTCTCCCAGCCAGGGTGATACAGGGTGGTTTAGGTCCAATCTCATCGGGCAACAAGGGCACAGGCTCAGGCTCAGGAGTCGGACACGAAGACATGTTCACTTCTGAGGTAGCTTCATGAGCTGGTGAGTGATGATGTAGGTGTTTAAAGTGTGATGTGTCCCAAGTGATGGATTTCCCTGGGCGATGTGATATCACCATGTGTCCCTTGTGCGCCACCACTTGTAAAAGATCGGTGCCGAATGGGGTATCCGTCTTTTGTTTTTTGTCTCTGCTTTACCAGCACTGAGTCCCCTTTTTGTCAAATTCTGTTTCCTGGGCATATCAGCACTGAGCAGGATAATTCAAAAATAGGGACCCCCTGTTATGAAGAAGTTAATGGGGCATCGAACACAATCTAATATAGACAAGAAGACCCCAGTCTAACCTTCCGAATTAACTGGCGCACGTCCTATAATCAAAGAAGTGTGTAATAGGCTCAGAACAACTTTGTTGAAGTATAGGATATTTTATTTAATCATTTCATATTTTTCATAACTTATTTATCTGTAGTAGGGGAAACATCTCCCTATTTTATCATCAAAGACTTATAACAATGTAAAAGATTGTATCTAGAGTACTACAAACAATGTATAAACATGAAAAGCCATAAGGGGCCAATTCCTTTCATTCATACACATACATATTTCAACCACTCTCACTAGAAGCAGCCGGGGCCATGCAGGTATAAGCAGTGAGGTAGTGGGGGGATTTCGACAGACAATGACAAGGGAAAATTAATTATTTCTTTATTTTTCCCTCGTCATCGTCCATCGAAATCCCCCCACCCACTCGGCCCCACCACTCTTATCTGCAAGGGCTGCGACTACTCTGAAGTCCTATATAAAAAGCAGCTTTTGAAAAATCTTCAAGGGTCTTCCTTAACAAAAATATCATCTTACATTGCGTGGATTGTTAGATCATCGTATCGAATATAGACTTGCAGTTTCCAATTGTGTCTTTTCAGTTCTTATCTTCTGGGTTATTCTATATTGAGTGTGTTATTTTCTTTGTTATTTCGTAATGTAGCTTCATAAATAATCATCAACGCATGTTTCAGCTAAAATGCCTTCCTCAGGAGTACCACATATTAGACTTCACTTAATATCCAGATACCAATGGGGAATGGAACCTGGCACACTGCTGTATTGCTGAAAATCGCCTACAATCATACAACTTGAAAAATTCCATGGGCCAAAGTAGGCTTAAGTCACGGAATTCTTAATGTCCCACTTTACATTTGAAGGTTCTTTTAATCCAAGAAAAGGAGGGAAAGATATGGAGGGGGTGACCTCATCCGCATCAGTTTCAGAACACAGTCTTAGTCAGAGCTCTGTGGAAACCACCAAAACTCAGCTGATCAGCATACACTTTCTCTTTACTCTTATGAGCAGGGTCTGTGTCATGAAGCTTGCCGCTGTTCACTGACCAATCTGAGGTCCATCGAGGTAGTTTTGCACTGATTGCTCTCCAAACAGCACTGTAGCTGGACTCTCACCATTGTTGAGTGAGTGGCTGATCGATAGGCCCGTCGGACCTGACACAGTGCTTTGTTCAAGTCAATCCCTACCTTTGAGGCTCATTGCATTACAATTTTAAGGGTGCTCATAAATCTTTTGACTACACTATTGGCTTGAGGCCAGAGAGGTGTACAATTTTGGTGTTTGACATTGCCCCCCCTCACCCATTGTAAAAAGGCCTGGCCCTGGGGGATGGAGTCCCCAGGGTGGAAAATGGCCCAGGGAAGGAGGGCCACGCAGCACCCTCCCTTAAACAAAGAAAAAAAACGTCTGACAAGTTGCCGGAGGCCACACCCCCTTTGCCACCACTCTGCAAATGTGCCTCCCAGTGCAGTGGTGGTTGGGGAAGAAAGTCCCCTTGAATGCTGAGGGTCCTGGAGGTCCAGGAACCTCTTCTGTTACCTCCAGTAAGTCCCAGACAGTGGTATTGCTGAGAGGATTTGGATGCCATGTCCCCTTTCTCCACCACTCAGCAAACACGCCTCATGGTGTGCTGCTGTTTGTGGAAAAAATTCCACTTTACTCCTGAGGGCCTCAGGACTAAAGTGTTCTTTTTCTCTCAATCAGTAGTGCACCAGGAGGCAAGTTTGCAGAGTGGTAGAGAATGGGGGCATGGCCTCTGACAACCTCTCAGCAATCCTGCTGTGTAGGACTTACTGGAGGTAATAGGAGGGGTAAGGACATCCTCAGAAGCCAACTACCACTCCTGTTACCTCCAGTAAGTCCCACACAGTAGGATTGCTAAGAGGTCCTCGATGGCCACACACCCTTTCTCCACCACTTTGCAAATGCACCTCCTGGCACACAACTGGTTGTGGGATGAAGTCCACTTTACTGCTGAGGGACCGTGGGTGCCAAGAAAATCACTGAAAATCCAAAGGTTACAGGGACCTTATAGTTAGGTTTAGGTTTCACTCATACAAAACCAGTGAAATTGACCCCCGTACTGCATTGCTTATGACCCCACATATTACATCACTCATGGCTTGGTCAGTGACATCACTAATGACATCACTGATGACATCATCAAGAGAATCACTGATGTACCCATTCATGCCCCATAGAACCTTTCATACATCTACTCCCACACAACCATTCACAAACCCATTCACAGACCCATGCCAGTACCTACACACCCACTTACTGATTCATAAATCTACGCACACACAAACACACACACATCTACTCATTCACCCCTACAACCCCTCATACACCCACTCAGTCACTAATACAGCCATTGACATACCTGAGTCAGTCACCCATAGAGCTACTCACACACCTAGTCACTCACCCATACAGTCCATCACACAGCCACTTACTCACCCATACAGATACAAATACCCACACTCACTTATTCATACTGATAGCCTCACATACTTGTTCACCTAAACAGTAACTGATACAAGAATATACTCACCCATACAGCCACTCTCATATTCAATCACTCACCCACACAGTCACTCATATACCCCATCACTCACCTATACTGCCTTTCACATACCTAGTTACTCACCCATATACCACAGATACATCCACTTACTCACCCACACAGTCATACATCTCCCCACACATGCACTCATTAGCCCATACAGCCACTGACTCCCCCATTTACTTATCCATGCAGGCAGTCACCCACCCCCTCACCCACCCACACAGACACTCAGAAACCATACAGGTACTCAGACAACCAATCAGTAACCAATACAGCCACTCACATACCCACTCACACACCTATACAACCACTTATGCACCAACTGACAGACTGATACAGACATTCACACAACCAGTCACTCACCCATACATTCACTGAGATACCTAATCACTCACTTATACAGTCAGTCACACACCCACTGAATCATTCATACAGGTATTCATACATTTACTGATTCACCAATACACCTTGGTATATATATTTGACACTCATTAACTTCTTTTAAACACTCACAGTCACTGGATGATGTCATCAGTGATGTCATTTGAGATGTCATCAGTAATATCATCAGTGATGTCACTGACCATGTCAAGAGTGATGTATTATGTGTGGTCATAAGCAGTGAACTGTGGGGGGCACAAGTTTCACTTGTTTTGCAATAGTGAAGCCTGAGCCTAACTATAACATCCCTGTAAAATTAGTTTTTTTCACTGAATTTTTAAGGATTTTTGTATTCCATATCCGAACTCTAACATCCTTGCAACCTTTTTTTGCAGAACATATATATATATATATATACCTTAGAAATTCACTGAAAAAACCATAGGTTTCAGGGGCGTTATAGTTAGCTGGACTTTTCACTCGTACAAAACCAATGAAATTGCCCCGTTATAGTTAGTTCAGCTAACTATAACTCGCGCACCCGCAATGCACTGCTGATGACGTCACATATTACATCACTCATGACATGGTCAGTGACATCACTCATGACATCACTGATGACATCTCAAATGACAACACTGATGACATCATCCAGTGAATGCGTGTTTTTCTGAAAATTACATATGTTTTATATATGTGTATCTCAAGGTCGATGGGAGAATAAATGGGTATATAAGTGTCTAAATGGATGATTTGTTTTTGAAAAATTGTTTGTATAACTGACTGATTAAGTGTATCTTAGTAAATACATGGCTTAGTGAGCAATGTTTAAATGAGTAAATATCTGTATCAGTCTCTCACTTTGTGTATAAGTGACTGCATGGGTTGGTGAGTAGCTACATGAGTGTCTATATAAGTTATTAGTTGTTTTTTTGAGTATCAGTATGAGTGTCTGAGTGTCTGTATGGTTCGGTGGGGGGTATTACGTAGTGCATAGGTGCATGAATGAGTGACTCACTGTTTGTATGTGTTGAAGACAGCATGTGTGCAGGACTGTATGGGTGGATGAGTGTGTGCATGGGTGTGTTAGTGAGTGATAGACTGTCTCAATAGTGTCTTTATGAGTAACTACATATGTTTTAAACTAGTATATGTGACTTTTGGTGTATATAAGTGAGTATATGTGAGAGTGAGAGATTGAAAGAGTTCCTGTATGAATAAGTATGTGTTTCTATAAGTGATTGTTTAAAAGACTAAGTATGTGTAAGTTTCTGTAGAAGTAAGTGTGGTGGTGTGTGTATAACTGTATATGCAAGTAAATGGATGTTTGATTCTTTATTAGCATGAGTGACTATGTGTGTGAGTAACTCTATGGATGAGTGGCGTTGTGTAACAGGATGTATAGGTGTGTGAGTACATATGATGAGTGAGTACATGTATGAGTGACTGTATAGGACTGTTGGTGAATGAGTGGATGTGTATGTGGATCTTACAATTACTGAATAGGTTGTTGTAACTGGTATTGGTATGTCCATTGTTTTGAACATTGTAGTTTCTATTTTTGAATGTGTGTATCAAAGGTTTTTATCAGGGGAAGAGGAGGTCTGCCACTCTATCACAAGGATGATGTCATCAGTGATGTCATTAGTGATGTTATTTGAGATGTCATCAGAGATGTCATGAGTGATTTCACTGAGCATGTCATGAGTGATGTAATATGTGACGTCATCAGCAGTGCATTGCGGGCGCGCGAGTTATAGTTGGCTGAACTAACTATAACGGGGAAATTTCAATGGTTTTGTACGAGTGAAAAGTCCAGCTAAGTATAACGCCCCTGAAACCTATGGTTTTTTCAGTGAACATATATATATATATCACTAGTCACTAGTTTCCAGTTCCATATATATATATATTCACTGAAAAAACCATAGGTTTCAGGGGTGTTATAGTTAGCTGGACATTTCCCTCGTACAAAACCCTAGAAATTCCCCTGTTAAAGTTAGTTCAGCTAACTATAACTCGCACCCCCGCAATGCACTGCTGATGACGTCACATATTACATTACTCATGACATGGTCAGTGACATCACTGATGACATCTCAAATGACATCACTGATGACATCACTGACGACGTCATCCAGTGACTGTGTGTTTCTGTAAAGTTTAAATCTGTTTTATATATTTATAGTGAAAGGCCTGTTGAAGAATGAGTGGGTGTACAAGTGTGTGAATGGATGATTTTGTAGGTGTGTAACTGACTCTATAAGTGAGTCATTAAATGTATCTTACTGCGGACTAGTGACTAAACTGTGTGAATGTCTGTATGTGTCTGTGTGTTTGTGTATAAGTGGCTGCATGGTTTTGTGAATAGCTATATGAGTGTCTATATGGGTTATTGATTGGTACTCTGAGTATCTGTATGGGTGCCTGAGTGTTTGTGTGCGTAGGCTGTTTGTGACTCTGTGCATAGATGTGTGAGTGGGTGATTCTATGGGTGCATGGTTTTAAGAGTGCATCTGTGATGAACTGTATGGTTGAGTGAGTGTATGTATGGGTGTGTTAGGGATTGAATGTGTATCTCAGTGGTACATTTGTGACTAACTACATATGTGAAAGGCAGTATATATGCGTGTAAGAGTATATAAGTGGGTATATGTGAGAGTGGCTGTATGGATGAGTGTGTGCTTGTATCAATGATTGTATAAGAGCGTAAGAATGTGGTACTACTTTTATGAGTAAGTGAACTTGAGTGTGTATAACTGCATAGGTGAGTAAATGGGAGTGTAATTAATTATTTGCATGACTGACTAGGTGTGAGAGTACCTCTATGGATGATTGGTGGTGTGTAAGTGTCTATGTAGGTGTATAAATGCATATGATAGTCTTGTACGGAGTGACTGCAAGTATGAGTGACTGTACAGGTGAATGAGTGGGGGTGTATGTAGACCTAAGAGTTAATAAGTGGGTATGTAGTTATTGGTATTGGAGTATCTATGGTTTTGAGAATGGACGTCTGAAATTTTGAGTTGGTGTATCAACGGTTAAATTAGGGTGTGAGAAGATGCAGTAATTTATCACATGGATGACGTCATCAGTGATGTCATTTGAGATGTCATCAGTGATGTCATCAGTGATGTCACTGACCATGTCATCAGTGATGTAATATGTGACGTCATCAGCAGTGCATTGAGGGGGCGCGAGTTATAGTTAGCTGAACTAACTATAACAGGGGAATTTCTAGGGTTTTGTATGAGGAAAATGTCCAGCTCACTATAACACCCCTGAAACCTATGGTTTTTTCAGTGAATTTCTAAGGTTTTTTAAATGCCAATTCCTAACTATAACGCCCCTGAAACCTTTGGTTTTTTCAGTGAATTTCAAAGGTTTTTTAAATGTCAATTCCTAACTATAACGTGCATGAAACCTATAGTTTTTTCAGTGAATTTCAAAGGTTTTTTAAATGCTAATTTCTAACTATAACTTATCTCTGAAGATATCATGTTTAATGATTTTGATTAGATTTGTATATTTTTCAAATTCAGTGTGTCAATTTCATTAATTACATTTTTAAAAAAATACTTTTTAATCACCATTTTTTAAACTTATTTTTTCAATTAATTCCTTTTTAAAAATTAAAAAAAATATTATTTGAACTTAATGGGTTTTTCAAACATATTTTTTTATATTTTTCAAAATATTTTTTTAACTATATGTGCAAAACTTTATTTTATATATTTTTTTCAATGTTTTTGGTCCGCGCACCCTAAGCGCACTGTTCCCGATCCCTACGTGATAGCATCCGCGCATGGTATGCGTTGGGTACGTGTTCAGTGCGCGATCGCAATGCGACTGGTACACGACTCCCAGCGTATACGCGACACGTTCGATGTACGTAACGCGACGTTTACACGCTTCCGCGATGCGTCATCTGCGTCTAGGTGCACGGATCCCTCGAAATATTTAACATTTAAAAAAACATATATATATCTATTTCATGTGAATATTAATTGAAGACAAACTCTATACTAGTCTTAAAACTAATATATTTTTACATCTAATCCTATTTATTTTTTTTAATTCAATTTCGCGGATGCGCGCTGGGTGCGTGCTGCGTAAGCGCACGGTGCGTGGATCCCATGTGACCTGCAAAAAAAGAGATTTGATTGGTTCATTACACTTCCTATTCTAACTATTGAAAGACCCCACCCATTTCAATCATTCTTAGAGCTTCTTTGGAGGAACATCTCACACCTTAGAACTAGAAGAAACTTTTTGGGGAAGATTTCCACAGCTGCAATTTTTCTGAAGTCGATGGCTTCTGCACAGCAGCCACCATCCAGAATCAGACCATTCGTTCGATGAGGAATTTGTTGTGGAACCTCCACGGCCAGAAATTTTTTTTCCTTCCCAGAAGGACAAAATAAAACTAATTCAACTAAAGTGACATGTAAAATATGTTAAAGAGTGCTTTCCAGAGGAGATCCATCAAAAAAATACTCTTGTGGGACTGCAAGTATGTTAAAACACCTGAAGACTCTGCATCGCGTGAACCTGGCCAAGCAGGAATGCAGAAGACTCCGACAGCAGCCTCAGCCAGAAGTGGCAAGCACTTCTGCAGCATCACCATCAAGCACTCACCCGGACATACGTCTAGAATTTGGAAAACTAAAAATTAGTTGCATTAAATGCAACAAACTACTATGTTACGGCGAGCAGTCAATTGAACTAATTTGCCGAGCGCAGCAAAACCACAAGTGCTAAACTTGTGTTCTGTTTTTTTTTGCAGAAGTTGACTGTTTTGTTCCTCCTGTTGTCTTTTTTTCCTTTTGAAAAAAACAAAAAAATAACAAAATTGTTCCGAAAAGTACAAAAAAATTAAAAAACAAAAAAGAAGAAAAAAAAAGTTCTTCTAAGAACTAACTTCCCTGGTTTAAAAAAAGAGCTAAATTTCTTTGTTAGTGTGTGAAAGTTTAGATGAATGTATGTGTAGTACGTAATTGACTGAATGAATGCATTAGTAGCGTATGGTGAATGTATAAGTGCAGAACTATGAGGAAGTGCTGCAGCATCACACAGTAACCTCTTTAACTGCAGTGTGCTGTAATACTTCCGAAGCACAGGGATGCAACATATGTACATAAATATGTTGCAAATCTATGCTTCTCTCTGCACAGCTGCTTAAACTGCAGCCATGTGGTGACACAGGCACCCTTGCACCATAGTGCGAGGATATCTGTGTCATGTGCTGTTTGTTTTTCTACAGGAAGACACACCTTCCTGCACAAAAACAATGAGAAAATGCATTTTTCTCCTTCAAAGTATGCTGAACATTTCAGCATGCATTGAAGATATAAAAAATGTGGAGAAATTAAAACAATTCTCCTTGTTGTGCTTTCCTACACCAATTTTAGAATGGTGCAGCATTCACACACATATCGAGATTTTTGATTTCTGATAAATCTAGACGTGTCTTGTTCTATGAGTATTAAGTGCAATCATGCACAACAACACTTATAGAACACCCTTTCAACACAAAGTGGTGTGCATGATGAGGTTGTATTTACAAGGAGTATAAAAAGTGCACAGAGTGCCTTTTCCTCTCTTTGTAAATATGAAAGAGTATCTTGCACAATAACTATGTTACAAAAAGTGACATATTTCCGTTTTTAAATTTACTTGCGAATGATAGAAGGTAAGCACAGAGTTTTGTCTGCAAAGATGTTCAAAGAAGAATGATTGAAATAACTAAAATGGGAAATATTATGAACCCCTCAAATCTCTTTTTTTGCAGGTCATATGATATCTGATTATGGTCAGATTTCAAAACTACATAAACAGAGTGTTTTTAGAAACGTGTTTCAACTTTGTAGCTTCTTGCAGACCTCTTCATTCTGCATATTGAGACTTAGTTAAACTTACCTTCACAGTAATAGGAATAAAAAATGGTATACATTTTTTTCTGTTTTTCATTCCAATATAAATTCATATAAATTGCTTATTTTAAAATTTGGATCTGTGAAAGAAAAGGAAAAAAAAATATAACATGTAATAATACATTTTTTACAACACAGCATCATTTCCACAAAGTAATTTTTTTGCCTTTTTTGCTGTTCTCAGAATATATTAAATTTCACTAAAAATAGTGATTTCAATCGTACTCATCACTTAACAGCGGGCAAAAAAAACACAATCTCAAAGATTGTTAAAAAAAAAACAACATGCCATTCTCAAAAAAAAAACAAGATACAAATCACAAATATATAAAATGCACACAGCTAACAATTTTTTTTAACTTTAACTTACAAAAACTGTAAATGATGTCGCTTTAAAATATTCACCGAATCTAAAGATGAATTTTTGGAGGATGCACCACGCCCACAACGTTTTCCTTCAGTGATGTGGAAATTTTTTACTTTTCGCGAGGGGCAAACAAAGACCAATGCCACCTTTCTCACGTGCAAGATTTTCAAAAGAGTTCTGTTACGAGGGGATCCTAACTTCATCCAAACAATCTTGCACGAGAAGAGTGCAAACAGATGAGAAACACTCCTATTCTGTATCTGTAAAAAAGAATCACAAATACATGTATATTAATAACTTTCAAATTTATACTATTCCATTACTGTACAAACACATTTTATATAAATACTGACTAAGAAACTATAGCCCTGAACCACAAGTGTGACGATGGTTAAAACAATACATGCATAGTGCATTCTACTTTGAAGCAGTTCATGCCCTAAAACCTACATCACTAAAACACTACATGCTAACTGACTAAATGATTACAGTACTATAAGGAGACACACTGGGTGAGTGACAGGGTGTTTGCTAGAAGTGTATGAATACTAACTAGGGAATTGAAGGTGTGAAACACAACTGTGTAGGTGATTAGAGGACTGCATCCATACTGCATAGGCATTTAAAGCAGTCCATGTGCTAAGGCCTGGCTCACTGCATGACTACTTGGGTACTGACTGAATGATTAGAGTACAGCAAGGAGAGTGCCTAGGTGAATTTATAAGTGGTAGGCTTTTCGCACAGGGCATGTATTAGTACTTGGTACTGAATGGGTCACTAGAGGAGTGCAAAGGCAGTGACAAGATGTTTGCTGGACTGTATGGATACTAACTAGGAAATTGAAAGTGTGAAAGACAAGTGTCTAAGTGGTTAGAAGACTGCATACATAGTGGATAGGGGTTTGAAGCAGTCCATGTGCTAAGGCCTGGCTCAGTGCATGAATACTTAGGCACTGACTGAATGATTAGAGTACTGCAAAGATAGTATCTTGGTGAATTTATAAGTGTTTGAGTTTTTGCACAGTGAATGGATTAGTACATGATGCTGAATGGGTCACTAGAGGACTGCAAAGGGAGTGACAGGGTGTTTCCTGGAAGTGTATGGATACTGACTAGGGAATTGAAGGTGTGAAAGACAATTGTGTAGGTGGTTAGAGGACTGCGTGCATAGTGGATAGGGGTTTGAAGCAGTCCATATGCTAAGGCCTGGGTCACTGGATGAGTACTTGGGTACTGACTGAATGATTAGAGTACTGACTAGGGAATTGAAGGTGTAAAAGACAAGTGTATAGTATGTTAGAACACTACATGCATACTGCATAGACATTTGAAGCAGTCTATTTGGTACTTAGAAACTGACTAAATCATCAGACTACTTCTAGGACAGTGCTTGGGTAAAACTTTTAAATTTTCAGTTCTGCCACAGTGAAGAGAATAGTACATGGTACTGCACCTTAGAGTCAAACCCTGACTCATGTTATCAATGCATAAGCAAATACTAGCTTCTAATGCTACTAAAACTTGACAACATGACAGGTTTTAAAAGAGTTATCCGCTAAAAAATACACGATGTTACCAAATGCTTCTCTCACAGTGGTTCCCAAATGCACACAGACTCACTGTGTGATTCAAGACAACAACCACTATCCCTAGAAGTTTACCAAAAATCATTCACTACTGTGGAAGTGGTAAGGGAACTGCACACAATCTTCATATTTCAGGACTGCACTTTTGTGTCAAAGCCTGACTCATTTAATCAAAGCATAAGCAAACACTGGCTTCTAATGCTATTAAAACGTAACAACATGACAGCTTTAAAAAAGTTATCTGTCACCAAATACATGATGTTACCAAATGCTTCTCTCACAGTGGTTGCCCAATGCACACAGACTCACTGTGTGATTCTAGACAACAACCACTATCCCTAGAAGTTTACCAAAACTCATTCACTACTGTGGAAGTGGTAAGGGAACTGCACACAATCTACATATTTCAGGATTGCACTTTTGTGTCAAAGCCTGACTCATTTAATCAAAGCATAAGCAAAGACTGGCTTCTAATGCTACTAAAACTTGACAACATGACCGGTTTTAAAACAGGTATCTGTCAGCAAATACACGATGTTACCAAATGCTTCTCTCACAATCCTTACCCAAATGCACACAGACTCACAGTGTGATTTTAAAGAAGCAACACTATCCTAGGAGTTTACCAAAACTCATTCACTAGTCTAGAAGAGTTAATGGTACTGCACACAATCTACATATTTAAGTACAGCACATTAGTGTCAAAGCATGACTCATTTAATCAACGCATAAGCAAAGCCTGGATTCTAATGCTACTAAAACTTCACAACATGACAGGTTTTAAAACAGTTATCTGTCAGCAAATACATGATGTTACCAAATGCTTCTCTCACAGTGATCCCAAATACACACTAACTCACAGTGTGATTCTAGACAAGCACCACTATCTCTAGGAGTTTACCAAAACTCATTCACTACAGTGCAAGTGGTAAGGGAACTGCACACAATCTACATATTTCAGGACAGCACTTTTCTGTCAAAGCCTGACTCATTTAATCAAAGCATAAGCCATAACTGTCATCTAATGCTACTACAACTTCACAACATGACAGGTTAAAACAGTTATCTGTCAGCAAATACACGATGTTACCAAATGCTTCTCTCACAGTTGTTCCCAAATGCACACATACTCACTGTGTGATTCTAGGCAAACAACACTATCCCTTGCACTATACCAAAACACATTTCTTCATCTAGAAGAAGTACTACATTTTAGTACAGAAACATAACATAACTCATTTCACAAATTCATAAACAATGACTGGTTTCTAATTCTACCAAAATATAAAAACAGTACAGTTATCTGTCTGCAAACACATGAAAAACACAAATGCTTATCACAGAATGGTTTCTACATGCGCACACACTGTCAATAAGATTATAGAGAAAAAAACTACTCCCTACACTTTAGCAGGAGAAATACATTAGTCTGATTAAAATCAAAATAGTATACATACATCCCCTCACAATTAAATAACTCATCTTTCAGGTTTTTTTGTAGATTAAGAAGTATATCAGTCACTCACCATATTTTCTTTTACAGAATCTCTACACTGTGCACCTCTCAGCAAAAACAAAGAATAGAAAAGTTTCCCGTTCATTTTCCACACATATACATGTAAACATCAAATCACAATCCTTCACACATAAACACAAAAGCAAACACACATTTCTATTGGTTAAACATTTCAACCCTTTCTAACTGAAATACATTTCAACCCTTCCCCCAATCTGCCTTCTGCCTGTTACCATAGAAACAGGTCCTGGAACACTGCACTGAGCACACAGGTCAGAAGTTCAGCACACAATGTTGCTAAACAAGAGTGGAAGTGTGCTTCACTTTTCAACATATCAGCTAATCATATATAATGTTCCTTACAATCTGTTTTTGTTAACCAATAAGAATCATACCTTTAAAAAACTGAAATATACACCCTACCTTTCAGTGTACAAAGTAGTCATACAACCAATGATTTCTTGCCTTTTTTAAAAAAAAAAATCTGTGGATCCGCGCACGCAACGTGATAGGATGCATGCACCGTGCGCGCATTTCGCCCTTTTTTTTTTAAAAAGGGGGCCCCAGGGGGTCCTTCTGGGAGCCCCTAGCACCTCTAGAGGGTCAGAGTATTTCCACTCTGCCCCCTTTATATGTTTTACACACTTATTCCCCTTGCTTCTTCAGCCTCGCTTCTACCGAGGCAGAAAATGGCCGCCAACAGTTCCTGGTTTCGAATGTAGAGAGACACTCGACAGCCAATTAGCATTCAGCGCGCGATCGGGAGGGTGCGCGCTCGGTTCGGGGAGGGTGCGCATACGGTGCGGGTAGGGTCCGCGGATCCTCCCCGGCCATAGATATTTATGTACTTTTAACTCTAATTTTCTCAGGAACTACTGAACGGATTCACACCATTTATGCAAAAGGCACGAGTCTGAACTGAGGACTACCTCTTTGCCAAATTTGGTGTCATTCCGTTGAGCGGTTCGGGCTGTAGCTGCGACAACAGATCCTATGGGAAATTGCATGGGCTAAATGCGTTTTCGGACCCCCATTTTTTCTCGGCCCCCGCTTGACGAATCACCACGAAACTTTCAGGGTAGGAGCAGAGCTGAGCTGGGCAAATGTTTGGAAAATTTCGCAAGGATTCGTCAACCGGCGCCAGACTTATTGGGAATAGAATGTTGCGGATTTCCTATGGAAAATAGGTCCTAACTATAACTATCTACTGGCGACCGCCAGTAGATAATGTATATATATATATTCACTAAAAAAACATAGGTTTCAGGGACGTTATAGTTATTTGGACATTTGACTCATATAAAACCATAGAAATTCCCCCGTTATAGTTAGTTGAGCTAACTATAACTCGCGCGCCCGCAATGCACTGCTGATGACGTCACATATTACATCACTCATGACATGGTCAGTGACATCACTGATGACATCAGCACATCGCTTCATTTGCAGACACTGAGCCCGCCAGGACAATCCGATTCCTACTCAAGGTTTATAATGCTTTTAATCACGAACCACGTGCCGAATTTACTCAAAGGAAATAATTGTACTCAGACAGAGGAGACTACATGTTCCATCATTCATTGCATGTGACACGTGATATATATGTCATTGCATGGTCATGTGGGCAATAAACTCTGCAATTTACTGGTTCTGAGTGTCGGTGCTGGACGTTAGGAGCCCATGAAGAAGGGGCCTCTGTGCCTTGAAACGCGTTGACTAAACTAATGAAATTCGGAAAACTCCAGGCGAGCTGCAATTCAGGCGGAATGGCAGAAGCGATGTTGAGTGCTTCCTTAATGCTCACGGACATTTTATTGGTCGATTTTGTTGCACGTCTGGTCCCTGCCGTGGAGGAGGCACCATCACGACGTAACCTGTGAGGCTGGGGAGATGAACTGTTCCAACTCCACGCAGCACATCGCTTCATTTGCAGACACTGAGCCCGCCAGGTCTTTCTGGTTCCTACTCAAGGATTATAATGCTTTTAATCACGAGCCAAGTGCCGAACGTACTCAACGGAAATAATTGTACTCAGACAGAGGAGACTACATGTCCCATCATTCATTGCATGTGACACGTGATATATATGTCATTGCAGGGTCATGTGGGCAATAAAACTCCGCAATTTACTGGTTCTGAGTGTCAGTGCTGGACGTTAGCAGACCATGAAGAAGGGGCCTCTGTGCCTTGAAACGCGTCGGCTAAACTAATGAATTTCGGAAAACTGCAATTCAGGCCGGAAGGCAGAAGCGATGTCGACTGCTTCCTTAATGCTCACGGGCATTTTGTTGGTCGATATATATATATATATATATATATATAATATATATATATATATATATATATATATTTATATTTATATATATATATAAATTCACTGAAAAAACCATAGGTTTCAGGGGCGTTATAGTTAGCTGGACTTTTCACTCGTACAAAACCATTGAAATTCCCCCGTTATATAGTTAGTTCAGCTAACTATAACTCGCGCGCCCGCAATGCACTGCTGATGACGTCACATATTACATCACTCATGACATGGTCAGTGACATCACTCAGGACATCACTGATGACATCAATGAGAGTAGGATGCACACCAGATACTTTAATGTTTCGTTAAAGTTTGTTGATTTGTATTTCAGAGTGTGTGCAGATCGGTTGTATGCCATGCCCACTAGGCACCGAATAGACAATTCAATGTGAATAGGGGCGTCATTTCCGCCCCTACCGATCGCACAGCTAAGCGCCTATTTGGCAATGTTTAGTTCCAAGTTCATTTTATACTCCAAGTAATCCATTTTAGAACGTCTCTTGAAATTCTTTCTTTTCTGTTTTTAATCTGTTTTTAATCATCCACACACGAAATGGTATGCCAAATTTTCAGATTTCTAATATTCAGGCTGTGCCCTGCCGGGCCTCTTGTTCAAGAATATGAATGACGCAATTTCATCGAAGACAGTGTTTAATTAAAAGCCCAATGCATTTCGGGCAACTGGTGCCCTTCGTCAGGGGTCACTATAAATGACAAACAAAGTATTAAAAATTGCAAATTACAAACCATCGCTGTTTGCATCTAGATTTGTTATCATACATTGTGACATATCGAAAAGTATTTTTATCAAAGGTGTTTTTATCAAAGTGCAACGTTACCATGCGATTTACGTGTATATTCCCATGTCGCTCCCTTCAACCAGTAGCAGAAGGAGGATGAGGAGGATCGTAGCGTAGGGATTCATTTGATGGGTTAATGGTTGGTTACCATCAGTGCTACTGGTTGAAGGGAGCGACATGGGAATATACACGTAAATCGCATGGTAACGTTGCACTTTGATAAAAACACCTTTGATAAAAATACTTTTCGATATGTCACAATGTATGATAACAAATCTAGATGCAAACAGCGATGGTTTGTAATTTGCAATTTTTAATACTTTGTTTGTCATTTATAGTGACCCCTGACGAAGGGCACCAGTTGCCCGAAATGCATTGGGCTTTTAATTAAACACTGTCTTCGATGAAATTGCGTCATTCATATTCTTGAACAAGAGGCCCGGCAGGGCACAGCCTGAATATTAGAAATCTGAAAATTTGGCATACCATTTAGTGTGTGGATGATTAAAAACAGATTAAAAACAGAAAAGAAAGAATTTCAAGAGACGTTCTAAAATGGATTACTTGGAGTATAAAATGAACTTGGAACTAAACATTGCCAAATAGGCGCTTAGCTGTGCGATCGGTAGGGGCGGAAATGACGCCCCTATTCACATTGAATCACTGATGACATCTCAAATGACATCACTCATGACATCACTGATGACATCATCCAGTGAATGTGTGTTTTTCTGAAAATTACATTTGTTTTATATATGTATATCTCAAGGTCGATGGAAGAATAAATGGGTATATAAGTGTCTAAATGGATGATTTGTTTTTGAAAAATTGATTGTATAACTGACTGATTAAGTGTATCTTAGTGAATACATGGCTTAGTGAGTAATGTTTAAATATGTAAATATCTGTATCAGTCTCTCACTTTGTGTATAAGTGGCTGCATGGATTGGCGAGTAGCTACATGAGTGTCTCTATATGTTATTAGTTGGTTTTTTGAGTATCAGTATGAGTGTCTGAGTGTCTGTATGGTTCGGTGGGGGGTATTACGTAGTGCGTAGGTGCATGAATGAGTGACTCACTGTTTGTATGTGTTGAAGACAGCATGTGTGCAGGACTGTATGGGTGGATGAGTGTGTGCATGGGTGTGTTAGTGAGTGAATGACTGTCTCAATAGTGTCTTTATGAGTAACTACATATGTTTTAAACTAGTATATGTGACTATTGGTGTATATAAGTGAGTATATGTGAGAGTGAGAGATTGAAAGAGTTCCTGTATGAATAAGTATGTGTTTCTATAAGTGATTGTTTAAAATACTAAGTATGTGTAAGTTTCTGTAGAAGTAAGTGTGGTGGTGTGTGTATAACTGTATATGCAAGTAAATGGATGTTTGATTCTTTATAGCATGAGTGACTATGTGTGTGAGTAACTCTATGGATGAGTGGCGTTGTGTAACAGGATGTATAGGTGTATGAGTACATATGATGAGTGAGTACATGTATGAGTGACTGTATAGGACTGTTGGTGAATGAGTGGATGTGTATGTGGATCTTAGAATTACTGAATAGGTTGTTGTAACTGATATTTGTATGTCCAATGTTTTGAAAATTTTAGTTTCTATTTTTGAATGTGTGTATCAAAGGTTATATTAGGGGGAGAGGAGGTCTGCCACTCTATCACAAGGATGATGTCATCAATGATGTCATTTGAGATGTCATCAGTGATGTCATCAGTGATGTCACTGACTATGTCATGAGGGATGTAATATGTGACGTCATCAGCAGTGCATTGCGGGCGCGCGAGTTATAGTTAGCTGAACTAACTATATAATGGGGGAATTTCAATGGTTTTGTACGAGTGAAAAGTCCAGCTAACTATAACGCCCCTGAAACCTATGGTTTTTTCAGTGAATTTCTAAGGTTTTTTAAATGCTAATTCCTAACTATAACGTGCCTGAAACCTATGTTTTTTTCAGTGAATTTCAAAGGTTTTTTAAATGCTAATTTCTAACTATGCCTACAGAGATAGGACATGTGAAGAAAGAAGAAAAAACGCGCAGAAAGAAAAAATTGAAATGCAGAAAGAAGCAACAGAAGTCCTCAAAGACGAAGAAAAGTGCAGGATGAAGGATAACGTGCAGAAAGAACAAACAGAAGAGCAGAAAGAAGCCTTGTTGCAAAATCATCCTGTACCCTCAACTTTTTCAGACGGATACTGGTGGTAACTGAGTCTGACTAACCAGTCCTAGAGCCAGTGCTATGTTAAAAGACACTCAGAATACAGTGAAAACACCTACATACACTAGGGAACACTATGCGTTGGGGTCCCCCTGTGATCAGCATGACCTCTTCTGTAAGCCCCTAGTATATAATAGGGCAGGGGATTAAAACTACCTCTTAAAACGCGCCACAGGGCGTGTTTGCACACGTCACCTCAGGCCCCGTACCCTCACTTCCCCACTGTGTAAACACGCCCTGTGGCCGTTTTAAGTTGGGAGATTAAGTCCCCTTGAATCCTGAGGGTCCCTAGGGTCCAACTAGACCACTAGGTACCTCCAGTAAGCGCCACAGAGCTGCGTTGCAGAGAGATGTAAAAAGGGGCACGGCCTAGACCACCTCTCTGCAACGCAGCGCAGTGGCGCTTACTGGAAGCATCTGGTGGGCTAGTTGGCCCCCAGGGTACCTCAGGATTGAAGGGGAATTATTTCCCCAACTTAAAATGCGCCACAGGGCTTGTTTGCACACGTTAACTCAGGCCCCGTCCCCTCCCTTCACCACTGTGTAAACACGCCCTGTGGCTGTTTTTAGTTGGGAGATTAAGTTCATTTGAATCCTGAGGGTCCCTAGCGTCCAACGAGACCACTAGGTACCTCCAGTAAGCGCCACTGAGCTGCGTTGCAGAGAGATGTAAAAAGGGGCACGGCCTAGACCACCTCTTTGCAATGCAGTGCAGTGGCACTTACTGGAAGCACCTGGTGGGCTAGTTGGCCCCCAGGGTCCTTCCGGATTGAAGGGGAATTATTTCCCCAATTTAAAACGCGCCATAGGACGTGTTTGCACACTTCAACTCAGGCCCCGTCCCCTCCCTTCCCCACTGTGTAAACACACCCTGTGGCCGTTTTTTAAGTTGGGAGATTAAGTCCCCTTGAATCCTGAGGATCCCTAGGGGCAAAATAGCCCACTAGGTACGTACAGTAAGCGCCATTGCAGCGAGGTGTACAAAGGGGCACAGCCTGCACCACCTCTCTGCAACGCAGAGCAGTGGCGCTTACTGGAAGCACCTGGTGGGCTAGTTGGCCCCCAGGGTCCCTCAGGATTGAAAGGGAATTATTTCCCCAACTTAAAACGCTCCACAGGGCGTGTTTGCACACGTCACCTCAGGCCCCGTCCCCTCCCTTCACCACTGTGTAAACGCGCCCTGTGGCCGTTCTAAGTTGAGAGATTAAGTCCCCTTGAATCCTAAGGGTCCCTAGGGTCAAACTAGCCCACTAGGTAACTCCTGTCTGCAACGCAGCTCCCTGGCGCATACTGCAGATACCTGTTGGGCTAGTTGGCCCTCAGTGACCCTCAGTATTGAAGGGGAATTAATTCCCCAACTTACAACTGGCCAGGGGGCGCGTTTGCAGAGTGCTGCAAGGAGGGGGCGTGGCCTCCAGCGCGATGCCGGTCTTTTATTTATTTTATTATTTAAGAAGGAGGGTTGTGTGGCCCCCCTTCTTTTTCTAATTTACTGGCCCTGGGGACCCCATCCCCCAGGGCCTGCACCCTAATTTTTTTTGTTGAAAAAAATAAATTTGGCCCTCCTAAGGCCTTAATCGGCCCCGGGGACCCCAACCCCCGGGTCATGGCCTTTTTTGTTGTTGTAATTCTTTAATAGGGGGCTGCGTTGCCCACCTCCTCAGGCCACTTATGGCCCCGGGCACCCCATCTCCCGGGGCCGGCCTTTGTTTTTTATTATTTTAAAAAAATATATATTTATAGAAACACCTAGAACATGCCTGGACAAACCGTGTGTACCTATCACCATGACGATTTGCGTGATATTCATTAAAAGGCGACTATGCAGAGAATGAATCCACAAGGAATGTATTTACACCGCTAGTGAAGCTCTGACGTGTCTGACGCCCTACCGTGCCTAATCCCTGCACCCCCGCCGGTGGGTACTCTCCAAGTAGACACCCTTGTTGTTTATTTATACAAACAGGAAGCTATTGACGGGCACATTTAATATACACGCACACCAAGCCATTCAAAGGGGATTCGACAAAAATTCGACCAAACTATGCAAGAAACCCCCCTCACGGTTAATAAAACACACATCCACCGCCGGATGTGTAATACTTTTTATTTTACTCTCTGGAAAGGAGACGAACCTCACTTGAGAGTCACAGTGTGCTCCTGGCTGAGCCCAATGCTGTGTTACACCCACCAGTGCCCGCCGAGTGCCTCACACCTCTGTGTTGTTTTCCACCAGCTAGTGCGTATGCTATGACACTCTCTAGCCCATGTGCACGGTAACACCACCCCGTGAATATGTCATGCCACACTTGCCTTCGCACGGGTTATATTGACCCATCTAACGTGCTTTCCTCGATGCCTATGTTTTAACGCACAGCGCTATACCATACATATTACAATCTGGGATCCATATCTTTGTCACAGTGCATATGCAACGTTACACTCCCCAGCACATATTTTATATTACAACTTTAGAGACTAGTTAGGTTACACAACACTGCCCTGTGCATATTACACTCCAAGGTGCATATCGCATAGCACGCACTAGTGCCTGTGCTATCTCGCGCTCTCCAATGAATCTGTCATTGCGCACAATGTATTGCATATTATATTTCACGCCCGGTTCATCTTATATCACACTTTTTGGTGCATAGTTTATACCATATACTATATCTAGTTTTCATTTTCAATCGTGCTCTCAGGACCATGTTCTATATAACACTGCGTCCACCTACCCTTTTCACAGGCATTACATTTTGCGATGGGGGGTGGAGGGTCAGAGGGTGTTTCTGCCAAGTGAGCCCGGAGTCACAGTCACAAACGTCCTCTTCTTCCTGAATAAAAGTGAGATTATGCTGCATACTTGTTCATATTTTAAGTAGTTCGCACAGACACACATTTAAAAAACATTAAAGTTCCTAATAGCCACCTTCTCTGAACAGTTAGCTTGCTGTCCCATCCACCTCCTCCCTATCCTCTATTGTCTGAATCCATGGACTAGCCTCCTCGCTCCTGCCATGCATGGTCTGATGTGCTGCCACTGCCCTCCATTTCGCATGATGTACCAGTCCAGTCCTCCTGTCCTCCATTGCCCAATTCTATGGCCCATCATTGACCTCCTGCTTAGCCTCTGTGCTTAGCTTGCTGCCGCTATTCTCCTTCCCCCTGCCCTCCGATGTCTTTGTGCATGCCCCTGCTCCATCCTTTTCGCCCACCATGTTCCATGGACCTGCCACTCCTATCTACTCTGAGTGTTCTGTTAAGCTGCCACTCCCCTCCCACCTGCCTAGCATTGTCAGATGACTGTAACCTGTCCCTACCACCTCCACCCTGCCTGTCAACATGCCATGCCCCTATCCCCTTCCTCCTGTCCTCCATGGTCCATTTTACTGCCACACCCTTCTGCCCTCCCTGGTCTGTTGTGCTGAAACTGCTCCTCCTGCCTGCCCCATGGTGTCTGTTGTGAGGCCCCTTCCCCTGAACTCTCTTGTCTGTGCCCAGGTCCTGACCCTCCCTTCTATCCTCCATGGTCCTTTGTGCATGCCCCTGCACCCTCCTTCTTGCCCATCATAGCCATTGTGCTGCCACTAACCCTCCCACTTGCCATGCATGGTCTTCTGTGCTGCCATGGCCCCTCCCACCTTCCCTGTGTGGTCAGCTCACTGCCCCTGACCCCCTCCCACCTTCCCTCCATGGTCTGTGTGTATGCCACCATAGTCTCATTGTTGCTCTCCATGGTGTGTCTTGTTTCTAGTGCCCATCCTGCCTGACCTCCATGGTCATCTTGCTGCTCCTGCCCTGCCCCCTTGCCCCCAGCCCTTTATTTCCATGTGCAGACCCCTATTCCCTCCCTCCTGGCTTGTCTGTTCCATTGTAATGCCCCTGATCCGTCCCTCCTGCCCTTTATGGTCTGTTCTGCTGCAGCTTTCTCTCCTGTCTGTCTATTATGGTCAGCTAGCTACCATTGCCTCTTCCCCCTCTGTTCTCTGTTGTCCATGTGCATGGTCCTGTCCCCTCCCTGTTGCTTTCTATGGATTGTTGTGCTGCACTCCCGTCCCGCATGCGCTGTGTGGTGTATTGTGCTGCAGCAAACCCTGATGCCTGCCCTGTAGGGTCAGTTTGGTGCACCTCTCCGTGTCCCTCTTGTCCTCTGTTATCCGAGTCCATGTCCCTACCCCAATTCCTCCTGCCTACCATGATCCAATGTACCATACTTGCGAACATTTTGAACTTGGTAAGAGGGAGATTTTGAAAAAAAACTTGGGTATTGATTTTCCCCTTTGAGTTACATTGAAAAAGAGGAGATTGTAGACAGGAGACAGATCAAATAAAGCCGATTTGAGCTTAAAAACATTGGATGTTTCCTGGCTGAAATGGTTCTGTTGGCATGTATGGTTGTACTACCACTGCCTCTTCCTTCTGCCCACAATGGTCTATTATATTGCCACAGCCTCTCTTGCCAGTTCTGTATTGTTGGTTTTTTGCCCCTGCCCCCCTTTCCACTGCCCTCCATAGTCTGTTGTGCTGCCACTGCCCTTCCTGCCTGCCCAGTGTGGTCAAATTGTTGCCTCTGCACTCTCCTACCTGCCTTCAATTTTCAGAGTCTGTGCCCCTGGCCTCTGCCTCTCAACAGTATCCCAATGAACAACTAGATTGCTAACATTCTATATTTATTACAAAAGTGTGGAACACCTGACGTCATCTTGATGTAATCAAAACTGTAATAGCTAGAGTATTTCCTTTAGAAATTACATATATGAGAGGGGATTATTTGCATCAAAATTATGGTTGGTGCTCTAAAAAACTAAAATGAGGATATATTTTCTAAGTTTTCAAATAGCGACAAAGAACTTTTAAATTATTTGTAATATTTATGTTTTTTTATCCAGTTGACCACTTGATTAAATGTTGCACCTAGGGGAGAGGATGTGGTGTTACTTCCAGAGTTGCAGACTTTGCAACTGGGGAACCAGGTTGGAGTTTCTGCTTCAGCTCAACATTCCGTGATTCTGGTCAAATCACGTAATCTCCCCATGTCTACAACCAAAATGAATTTGATCTTGTATGATGTTACCAATGCTCATGTAAAGCACTCCAATACCTGACAAGTCTGCACTATATAAAACTGCAAATACACAATAAGTGTTTTGCACACTTCTGTCATTGGGCTACATGTGGGCTACATCTGGGTGATATTTGTGCTGCATTTGGGCTCTTTTGTCTCTGGTGGCCATCTTGGGAGATTTATTTGTTATGAAGTTGCCTAATTGCCTCATTTACTGCAGTCTCCTCAGTAGGAAATGCTTTCAGTTTGTTACTTTGATTCCATCAAGAAGGCATTCAGATGTGTCACAAATTTGCCATAAATTCAGAATGTTAGCACTCTAGTTGCTTATTAGATCACTGTAGTAAAGCTACTGCTCACCAGGGAAGTCTGCTGCTGGTATTCAAAGTGCATGTTTCAGTCTGCATGTCAGAATTTGTTTATGAAATAGAAGAGGATTTGAGAAGTCAAAATGTGCCCTAATTTTTCTTTCTGCAGAACTAATCATAATTTCTATGGCAAAATGAACCCCCTCATTTTGTTCCTTTGTAAATTAAATGTTTTAAGTGTTACCACTTTATTTTAATCAAGATGGCTTCAGGTGTGCCATACTTTTGTCATAAGTAGGACTGTTAGCGCTCTAGTTGTTCTTTAGAACACTCTGGGAAGCTGCAGTAGAACACAAAGGAATCAATTGACAGTCTCTGCCCTTGTTGGATGTACATGTTTTACTGAGAATGTCAGACTTCATTCTCACATGACTGAGAAAGATAATGTGAATTTACAGAAAATGTGCTCTCAGTTTAGCTTATAGATCACCATCCAAACCTCTGTGGGAAAAGCATGAGAAAATAGTTTTCTCTCAAACTTGATTCATGATATCACAGCAGAAGGCTTTTTCACATGGTAAAATCACCTTAGAACACACCACAATTCCTAAAATGAGTATGGTACCATCAACAAATGATTTATAATGTAACTAAAGTCTTAAAACCTTCTATTAACTGCAATGCTTTTTAATGAGGTGCTATCATGTATATTGGTCCCAAGATGGCTGCCAACACTTCTTGGATGAAGTGCTGACAGCCAATCAGAACTCACGATGAGATGAGTGGTTAGGCTCCGCCCTGATATATATGTGATTTTACTTTTGATTTTCTCAGGAACTACTGAACGGATTTACACCATTTAAGCAAAAGGCACGAGTCTGAACTGAGGACTACCTCTTTGCCAAATTTGGTGTAATTCCGTTCAGCACTTCGGGCTGTAGCTGCGTCAACAGGTCCTATGGGAAAATGCATGGGGAAAACGGCTTTTGGGACCCCCCTTTTTTCTCGGCCCCCGCTTGACAAATCACAGTGAAATTATCAGGATAGGAGCGGAACGGAGCTGGCCAAAAGTTTTGAAAATTTCGCAAAGATTCATCAATCGACGCCAACGTTATTCCAAATAGAATGTTGCGGATTTCCTATGGAAAATAGGTCCTAACTATAACTACCTACTAGCGACTGTCAGTAGGTAATGTATATATATATGTATATATATATTCACACAAAGAGGTCCCCCTGCGAAGGCGCACTTGGGGAACAGGCGGATCCTGTCTTTTAAACAACATGCTTTATTCATTAAAATCGGACATCACTGTGCTTGAAAATTAATGAACAGCCCTACGCGTTTCGGAGCTCTTTCTCCTTTTTCTCGGGCTCCATGCAATGTCCATAGGCAAAAATAGAATGGAAAGCGAGTCACTCTTAACATCCTGTAGTAGGCCACGCCCTCTGGTGGGTAACGATAGCATTCTGGGACTCGCAGTTCATCCCATTCCTGAATTATCATCCTCTGGTGAATTTCGCCGTTTTGCAACATTATTTTGCACAAATCAAACTCCCCAGTGAGTCACAAGCACAGGACTCAGATTTATTTTGTTGATACCTGTTCAACCTGCAGGAACACCACAGACAATCCGTGCGTAGCAGCCCATCAGTTCCTTCAATGACGCCGAATGTCTGGAGAAGGAGTGTGCTTGTTTTAGGCACAGCTACTAAGCAATAGCCTGAGACTGTAATCCCTAATAATATAATCGCCCACACGTTTGCACCATGTCAGCCGACGCGCTGAGGAGCCGCGAGGCAGCTGCCACGGACATGTTCAATGATTCTCCTAGCGGAGAAATACTAAAAAACCCGAGTTTGAATTCAGCTCCCATAGCCAATCAGAGCGTCAAAGAATTATTCAAGAAATTAGAGAAATTAATGAAACAAGAACAATCTAAATGGTGGGAGCACAAATCACTTACCCGGTATCTCGAAGTCGGAAGAGTGCCAAGAGGACTAAGGATAATGCTAGCACCAAGCTATGAAAATCCGGACCCGCAAATGTTAGCAGAGTGGGCTGAAATGAATTTGATATCCTCACGACATTTAATAGAGATCCTGGTAAAATATGCTGATAGTGATCGACAGAAATTACAAACAAATATTGATGAGATTAACGAAGAAATCTCCAAGTTAGAGCAAACAGAAATACTTTCTAAATACCGTAATGAGATGCTGGCCAGATTACAAAAGGAAGAAGACATAATAAAGAAACGAAAGACTTTCAAATTCCACCGGGACAAATGCGACTACGAGCAAGGGCGGGTCTTTACATTTTCCAAAAAATTCGATCATGTTAAAACCACTAGCATTACAGCGCCAGTAGGTATTTCAGGACCCAGCACGAGTGGCAATCCGGAGGTGCAATCTTCGACATCGGAACTGAGCTCCGCCATTGACAGCGAGTCTGAGAATGAGCAGACTAGGGGTCCAAGGTCATTGGGGTTTCCAAAACCAACCCTGGCGCAAGAGGTCGATTACCTACGCCAGGACAGACGACAAACACTCAGATCAAATGTGCAACATGCAAATGCACCACGACCAGGAACCAAAAGCGGAGAGCAAGACGACGGTGCCACATCAAATGCCAAACCAAACAACAGGAAAGGGAAAAAAACCACCAGAAATTGGCAACGGCGATAAAGGCAAACGACGTCAATGCGAGTACCGTAATCAATCTGACAAGCATCGAACTTAATAAAGAGGAGATAAAAACACTGTCACTAGGATTATCCTACAGCCCACAGACAAATTTTGACTATGCTACCACAAGAATTGATGTGTACAAGTTTATACGCAAACTGAAATTGCGAAAATACCATGCAATGCGAGGAAGAAGCACAGATATTCCAACTACAATGCTGATACCAACATTAGATGATCCGAAGGAATTATCAACACAAGAAAGCATGCTGCTCAGGAATTTGGAGGATCTACATGCAGAAAGCAACGTTTGCACACAAGTACCACAGTTGGATGATTCGACTATGAGTAGAAGTACATGCACTCCATTTAAGCCCAAATCGACTTTTTGCCCCATTATGTTGAGAGATAATCTGGATTTGTTCAATGAAAAAGTAACAATGGAATTGAAGTCTCTCTATTACAAAATCTCTCATTCAGTGAACAAATATAACAAACAAAATAGTGATTATTACAGACTGATTAAAAAACTTCAAGAGCAAAAAAAGATCATCATTCGCCAGTCTGACAAGGGGGGCAACATTGTGTTGTGGCCACATGAAATGTATATGGAAGAAGCATACAACCAACTCAACAATGTGGACTGCTACAAACGAAGCAACATGCAAATGGTAACCACAGCACGTAATGAATTTTACAGAAAACTGTTGGCATGGAAATCTGCTGGTTTGCTTTCCAATGATGAATTTAAATTTTTAAAAAATGACCACCCGAAGCTTCCAACTATCTACTTTATCCCTAAAGTTCACAAGTGCATTTCCAAACCTCCGGGCAGGCCTATTATATCGGCCTGTGGCGGCTTATTGGAAAATACCTCACGTTATGTGGATTTCTTTCTGCAGAATCATGTAAAGAGTCTCCCATCGTACATACAGGACACTGGAGACTTTTTAAGAAAGCTTAGAGATATTCAATGGAAAGAAGAGTATTTACTAATAACTATGGATGTGACAACGCTATATACTAGCATCAACCACCGTGATGGTATTAGAGCAGTCGAATATTATTTGAACACAAGATCTGATGTCATGCACTTGCACAACAAAATGTTATCCACCATGATTTTAACCTGTCTTGAGAACAATTTCTTTTTATTCAACAATCAGATTTTTAATCAAATCAGAGGCGTTGCAATGGGGGCCTGTTTTTCTCCCAGTTATGCTTGCCTTCATATGGGATACTGGGAGGAACAGGTCCTGAGAAATGAATATTTGGAGATTGTAACAGACCAGGTTTTATGTTGGTATAGATATATAGATGACATTTTTTTAATCTGGAAGGGAACTGAAATCAATGCTCAGAAATTTGTGGAGAACATCAATTGTAACAATTTTAACCTTGGTTTTACAGCACAAATGAGTAAAAACACAATTTGCTTTCTTGATGTGGAAGTATACATAGTAGAAAATAAGGTGGAAACAAGATTGCATAGGAAAGCAACCGCGGGAAATACAATTTTACATGCTACCAGCCATCACCCTGTACATCTGATCAATAGCATCCCCTATGGGGAGATGCTTCGCATTCGCCGGGTATGTAGCAATGACGTTGAGTGTAGGAGAGCCCAGTTGCAAAGTAAAAATAGGTTCCTGGACAGGGGCTACTCAGAAAAAACTCTAGATACTGCAATAAATAAAACTGCTAACCTAGATCAACCTACTGCTCTCCTAGTACACAACAAACCTCTGATTGCGCCTGAGGAAACCTCTACTAGATTGATTTTAACATATAGCCTACAACATAAAGCTATCCGAAAAATTGTTAACAAGAATTGGCCATTAGTAAAAAGTGACCCGATTTTGAGCAACCAGACTATCCGATCACCCTGTATAACCTTCAGGAAAGCTCAGTCAATGAGCAACTCCTTGGTAAAAAGTAGTCCGGAAGTTCTGGTTTCCAAAACTTGGTTAGGCCCAAAGGATGGCTTCACACGCTGTAATACATGCAAAGCGTGTCGATATGGGGTCAACAAAACAAATTACATCACACCTTTTAAACCTAATCCAGTACCGATTACAAAAAGTCTCAACTGCAGAACAGAATATGCAGTCTATGTACTGGAGTGCTCATGCAACTTGCAATATGTAGGGAGTACGAAATTGCAGGTGCATAAACGAGTACTCCAGCACTTAAGAGCAATCACCAATGTTTATGTTACCTACCCGGTTGCCAGACATTTTAAAGAACGCCATGACAGCAAATTGGATAATTTGAAATATTTTGTCATAGATACTATTCCTCCGCAAAAGCGAGGAGGCAACCGGGAGGCTATGCTCCGGAAATTAGAGACACGGTATATTTTAGAACTGGACAGTAAGATACCCCAAGGCTTGAACTCTAGTGAGGACTTTTATACATGTTTATAAGTAACAAACTTTTGGATATATACTTTTTTAGATGAAATTTTAAATATCATCTATTTATCCACCTAGCTGCTGCCTCACCAATGAGAAACATTGTTTATATATTTTTTATTCTTTTCTGATCTTTTACACACTTTGCACTTTAATAAGTCACGGCTGTGACTATTAACAGGGGTCTACTTAACACTGTTTAGGTTGCACTATCTCTCAGGCATAACTTAATACGGAATTCATCAGCAAGTATGGCCACTTGGTCTATATTATTAGGAATGAACATAATGTTTACACTACCAGTTTGCTATTTTTTCACATATTTATGAACTAGACCCTAATATTATGTGGTAGGTATCATACAATTGGTGGTTTTAAAAGTTTTAAAACATAATAATTTTGTTTTAAATATTTATTACCGTAAATACTGCTTTAATTACTACAAGATGGTTGATGACATTTAATCTATTACCGTCTGGTTTTATTCAGCATTATTTATTTAAACTGTAAACATGTTCACCTATTGTGTATAAACTTGCGGATGTTTTCTATATCTATGCTTGTAACAAAAAAAGAAAGAAAAAAACTTTGCACTGTCACTTTAAATTCTGGTAAGCACTCCACCAGCGCGTCATGTGATCAAGGGCACGGAGTTGCCCGAAACGCGTCATGGCGGTGGTGCAGGGCGTTGGAACACAATAAACTTCGAAATTGCACCAAATCTGGGTCTATGATCGTCATTTTGGATGTGAAAGAGGACATTTTGGACGTAAAACCAAACATATATATATATATATATATATATATATATATATATATATATATATATATATATATATATATATATATATATTCACTTAAAAAACCATAGGTTTCAGGGGCATTATAGTTAGGAATTGGAATTTAAAAAACCTTGGAAATTCACTGAAAAAACCATAGGTTTCAGGGGCGTTATAGTTAGCTGGACCTTTCCCTCGTACAAAACCCTAGAAATTACCCTGTTATAGTTAGTTCAGCTAACTATAACTCGCGCCCCCGCAATGCACTGCTGATGACGTCACATATTACATCACTCATGACATGGTCAGTGACATCACTGATGACATCACTGATGACATCACTGATGACATCTCAAATGACATCACTGATGACATCACTGATGACGTCATCCATGTGATAAATTAGTGCATCTTCTCACACACTAATATAACCTTTGATACACCGACTCAAAGTTTCAGATGGCCATTTTGAAAACCATAGATACTCCAATACCAATAACTACATACCCACTCATTGACTCTTAGGTCTACATACATCTCCACTCACTCACCTGTACAGTCACTCATACTTACAGTCACTCCGTACAGGACTATCATATGCATTTATACACCTATATAGACACGCACACACCGCCAATCATCCATTGAGGTACTGACACACCTAGTCAGTCATGCAAATAATTAATCCAATTTACTCACCTATTCAGTTAAACACACTCAAGTTTACTTACTCATAAAAATACTAACAAATTCTGACGCTCTTTTTACAATTACTGATACAAGCACACACTCATCCATACAGCCACTCCCGCAATCACACACTCTCACATATAGATAGTTATATACTCTTACAAACATATACACTGCGTTTCACATATGTAGTTACTGACACATGTACAACTGAGATATACATTCAATCACTAACACACCCATACATACACTCACCCTACCATACAGTCCATCACAGTTGTACTCTTAAAACCATGCACCCATAGAAACACCTACTCACACATCTATGCACAGAGTCACACACACCCTACCCACACAAACACTCAGGCACCCATACAGATACTCAGACAACCAATCAATAACCCATATAGACACTCATATAGCTATTCACAAAACCATGCAGCCACTTATACACCAACACACAGACACATACAGACTTTCAACAGTTTAGTCACTAGTCTGCAGTAAGATACATTTAATGACTCACTTATAGAGTCAGTTACGCACCTAGAAAATCATCCAATCACACACTTGTACACCCACTCATTCTTCAACAGGCCTTTCCCTATATATATTAAACATATTAAAACTTTACAGAAACACAGACTCACTGGATGACGTCATCAGTGATGTCATCAGTGATGTCATTTGAGATGTCATTAGTGATGTCATCAGTGATGTTACTGACCATGTCATGAGTGATGTAATATGTGACGTCATCAGCAGTGCATTGCGAGGGCGCGAGTTATAGTTAGCTGAATTCCCCAACTTACAATGCGCCACAGGACGTGTTTGCACAGTATCACCTCAGGCCCCGCCCCCTACCTTCACCACTGTGTGAACACGCCCCGTGGCGCGTTTTAAGTTGGGAGATTAAGTCCCCTTGAATCCTGAGGTCCCCTGGGGTCCAACAAGCCCACCAGGTACCTCCATTAAGCACCACAGAGCTGCGTTGCAGAGAGTTGTAAAAAGGGGCGAGGCCTCAGAACACCTCTCTGCAACGCAGCCCCCTGGTGCATACTGGAGGTTTCTGGTGGGCTAGTTGGCCCCCAGGGACCCCCAGTATTAAAGGGGAATTCGTTCCCCCTCTGGCGCATTTGCAGAGTGATGAAAGGAGGGGGCGTGGCCTCCTCCCAATCCCGTTTTTTATGTGGATCGGGCCTGCCGTCTCCTGTCTGTGCTAAACTCAGTGCGAGTGAGTAATGCTGGCAATGCCAACTTGAAACCTTAATCCATCAACGTTGGCAAATTGCACTTTCATGTCATGCGTGCGGAGTATCCATTACTCCTGGACATAGCACATTAGCTGACTCATTAGCTATTTCAAACCATATGGACATGGTTTTGGGTGGGTCGTGTGGATAATACTATGAGGTCATCCTCCTAATTGTCGTGATTATGTGATCAGCATCATGTGGCCAGTCACACAAAAAAGTGTCAGTCCCCCTGGAAAAGGTGTCAATGCCTCCAGACAATGACGGAGCTGAGAGACATGCCCTCTGTTGGGATTCTCTTGATAACCAACAATAGTAATTACATGAAAAGTTTTGAGAATTTGCAAGAGCCTGAAAAGGGAGCCGGCGTTCAGCAAACACGGGGAGGCTGCAGCCGCTCGCGCTGACAACTAAATACATTTCTTGGGCTGGAGTTCTGAAAAACGAGTCTCTTTGGTTTATGACATTGCTGCAGATTTAAACCTGTGAAGTGCTCCTTTGTCTATGGTTTCCGTGTTGAGGAGTTTATCAAAGTTAGTGAAAATGGCTACAAATTGTCTTGATATTGAAGTGTGTGAAAAGAACGGGTTGGAACTAGCTTTGATTCTAACAGCCTCATTACCTACCACAGTTTCTAGTCACCTACCAAAAATTCATATTAAGAGAGGGATTTGGCCCCGGGGGCAAAATAGAATATTTTTTTTTATTTTCGGCCGAAATTCGCGCTGGGTGCGCGAATCTCGCTGATTATTTTTTTTAAAAAGTTATTTTTTTGGCCCTGGTGTTCCTTGTGGGACCCCCTGAGCAGGCCTAGGGGGTCAGGGTGTTTCTACCCTGCCCCCTTGTCGCGTTTTTCGTGTTTGTTTTTTAGGTTTCTGCCTAGGTTCTACCGAGGCACAAGATGGCTGCCAACACTTCCTGATCTGGAGTGTTGACAGCCAATTAGCATTCAGCTCGTGCTCGGGAGGGTGCTGGTAGGGTCCGCGGATCCTCCCCGGCCATAGATATTTATGAACTTTTAACTCTAATTGTCTCAGGAACTGCTGAACGAATTTACACCATTTAAGCAAAAGGCACGAGTCTGAACTGAGGACTACCTCTTTGCCAAATTTGGTGTAATTCCGTTCAGCAATTCGGGCTGTAGCTGCGACAACAGGTCCTATGGGAAATTGCATGGGGAAAATGCGTTATGGCACCCCCCTTTTTTCTTGGCCCCGCTTGACGAATCGCCGCAAAACTTTCAGGGTAGGGGCGAAGCGGAGCTGGCCAAATGTTTGGCAAATTTTGAGAGGATTCGTCAACCGCCGCCAGACTTATTGGGAATAGAATGTTGCGGATTTCCTATGGAAAATAGGTCCTAACTATAACAATCTACTGGCGACCGCCAGTAGATAATATATATATATTCACTTAAAAAACCATAGGTTTCACACATGTTATAGTTAGCTGGACATTTCCCTCGTAAAAAACCAATGAAATTCCCCCGTTATAGTTAGTGCAGGCAACTATAACTCACGCGACCGCAATCCTCTGCTGATGACGTCAGATATTACATCACTGTATTTAGACACCTTTTTACCCATGTCTTCTTCCATTAATCTTTAGCTATACATATATTACAAATATTTATTTTTCAGAAAGACACATATGTAATCAGTGATGTAATATCTGACGTCATCAGCAGAGGATTGCGGTCGCGTGAGTTATAGTTGCCTGCACTAACTATAACGGGGGAATTTCATTGGTTTTTTACGAGGGAAATGTCCAGCTAACTATAACATGTGTGAAACCTATGGTTTTTTAAGTGAATTTGCAAGGTTTTTTAAATGCTAATTCCTAACTATGACGTGTGTGAAACCTATGGTTTTTTAAGTGAATTTGTACGTTTTTTTAAATGCTAAGTTATGTATTTATTAATATATTTTTTTTTTCAGGTTTTTCACCGTGCGCGCACCGTGCGCTTCGCGCACCGTGCGCACGCTGTGGGCCCTCGGTGCGCTATGCGCACCGAGCGCCCACGAAGCATTGCACCGTGCACGCTCTGTGCGCGCACCCCGCGCATTTTCAACAAAAACATAAATGTTTTTTTCTCCCTTGGGGGTCCTTCAGTGACCCCCTGACAAAGGCTAAGGGGTCAGGAACTGTCCACCCTGCCCCCTTTTCACGTTCTCCACCTTTGTTTTTCACTGCCTCAGACTGCGAGAGACAAAATGGCGGCCGCCACATCCTGATTTCGACCGATTCGAATGTTTACTGACATCTAACAACCAAACTTGATTTTTATTTCTATTTTTTTAAAGTTTTTTTTTCGGGTGCGCGCAGAGTGCGCACACCCCGCGATGTTTTTAAAAAAAATTTTAATCTTTTTTTTGGCCCTTCGTGGTCCTACTGTGACCCCCTGACAATGGCCAGGGGGTCAAGAACTCCCTACTCTGCCCCCTATTCACGTTCTCCACCTTTCCTTTTCAGTGCGAAGGACAAAATGGTGGCCGACACTTCCTGATTTCGACCGATTCGAATGTTTACTGATATCTAACAACCAATCAGAATTACGCTCGCGCACGGCAGGGTGCGTGCACAGGGCTTGCACAGTGCGCGCACGCTGCGCACGTATAGATATTGATATGCTTTTAAATGCTATTTTCTCAGGAAATACTGAACAGATTTACACCAGACCTGCAAAAGGCACTTCCTTGACCTTATGGCTACCTCTCTGCCAAATTTCAAGTAATTCTGTTCAGCCGTTCGGGCTGTAGCTGCGACTAAAGGTCCTATGGAATAATACATGGGGAAAACGCGTTTTGGGACCCCCCCTTTTTCTCGGCCCCCGCTTGACAAATCACCCCGACACTTTCAGGGTAGGAGCTGAACGGAGCGCCCCATTAGGTTTGAAAATCTCGCGAGGATTCGGCAACCGGCGCCAAAGTTATTCAAAATAGAATTTTGAGATTTCCTATGGAAACACGGTCCTAACTATAACTATCTACTGGCGACTGCCAGTAGATAATATATATATATATATATATATATATATATATATATATATATATATATATTACCCACTGGCGGTCGCCAGTAGGTAGTTATAGTTAGGACCACGTTTCCATAGGAAATCCGCAACATTCTATTTGGAATAACTTTGCGCCGGTCGACGAATCCTCGCTAAATTTTTAAAATAGGTGGGGCGCTACGCTCCGCTCCTACCCTGAAAGTCTCGGGGGGATTCGTCAAGCGGGGCTGAGATAAAAGGGGGGTCCCAAAACGCGTTTTTCCCATGCATTTTTCCATAGGACCTTTAGACACAGCTACAGCCCGAACGGCTGAACAGAGTTCCTTGAAATTTGGCAGAGAGGTAGTCTACAGGTCAAGGAAGTGCCTTTTGTAGGTTTGGTGTAAATCTGTTCAGTAGATTCTGAGAAAATAGCCTTTAAATCAATATATATATGTGAGCCAGCTTACGGTGCGCTTACGGTGCGCTTACCGTACGCGTACGGTGACGTGCGCGAGCGCGATTCTGATTGGCTGTTAGATCTTAGTAAACATTCGAATCGGTCGAAACCCGGAAGCGGCGGCCGCCATTTTCTATCTCGCACTCTGAGGGGGTGGAAGAAAAACAAAGCCAAAAAACATATAAAGGGGCTGTTTTGACTGCTCCCAACCACCTAGCCTCGATGGAGGTGTCCTCAAAGAACCCCCAAGTACAAAAATGCAATTTGAATTTTTTTTTAAAAATCGCCGATTACGCGTACCGTACGCGTACGGTAAAAAAATTGCACAAAAAAAAAATATCCATACTCTCCACACCCCGTGTGCAAATGGCGCCCGTAGGGCACCATTTGAGCATGGCTTATATCCCTACCTCTAGCACAACTAAAAATCAAACAATAACTTTCACAACGAAGCGCATAATATGTCCTCCTTGCGCGCACGGTGCGCGAAGCACACCGTGCGTACATGGCCCATCCAGCGTAACGTGGGCACGTGGTGCGCTTAGCGCACCGCGTGCCCACCCTGCGTGCACGGCACTAACTGCGTAAAGTGGGCGCGCGGTGCGCGAAACGCACCGCGTGCTCACTGTGCGCGCACGGTGCGCGAAGCGCACCGTGCGCGCACGGAACGAACTGCGTTAAGTGGGCGCGCACGCCACGAATGGCGTAAAGTAACTTAGCATTTAAAAAACCGTACAAATTCACTGAAAAAACCATAGGTTTCACACACGTTATAGTTAGGAATTAGCATTTAAAAAACCTTGCAAATTCACTGAAAAAACCATAGGTTTCACACATGTTATAGTTAGCTGGACATTTTACTGATAAAAAACCAATGAAATTCCCCCGTTATAGTTACTGTAGGCAACTATAACTCACGCGACCGTAATCCTCTGCTGATGACATATGTGTCTTTATGAAAAAAAAATATTTGTAATATATGTATAGCTAAAATTTAATGGAAGAAGACATGGGCAAATAAGTGTCTAAATTCAGTATTAGCATCAGCAGAGGATTGCGGTCGCGTGAGTTATAGTTGCCTACAGTAACTATAACGGGGGAATTTCATTGGTTTTTTATCAGTAAAATGTCCAGCTAACTATAACATGTGTGAAACCTATGGTTTTTTCAGTGAATTTATATATATATATATATTACCTACTGGCGGTCGCCAGTAGGTAGTTATAGTTAGAACCTAGTTTCCATAGGAAAAGCATTTTTTGATTTGCTAATAACTTTGGCGTCGTTTGACGAATCTTCCCAAAAACAGGTCTATCCATGTCAGCTCCTATCCTGAAAGTTTAGGGGTGATTCGTCAAGCGGGGGCTGAGAAAAAGGGGGTCCCAAAATGTGTTTTCTCCATGTTAATTTTCATAAGAAATTTTATTACAGGCTACAGCACGAACTGCTGAATGGAATTACACCAAATTTGGCAGAAATGTAGAGCTTGGTTCAGAAAGCAACCTTTTTTTTAAATGGTGTAAATCCGTTCAGTAGTTGCTGAGAAATTTTTGGGGGCGTCCAAGGCCCCCCCCAAGTCCCGGGGATCGCCACCCGGGGCTTTAATTAAATATGCAGTGGGGGATTTGCGGGCTCCCCGAAGTCCTGGGGAACACCACCTCTCTAGGGTTTTGAAAATAGATGGAGGGGGGAGCTCTTGATGGCCGTGGGGACCGCCACTCCCCTGGGCCGGCTCTTGCAATGTCCCAAGGAGCTCACCCCCCGGACATTGTTGTTTGCTATGAGAGGGTGGAAGCATGTCTCACACATTGTCATAGCAAACCTTGGTTGCTTCGTTGAAGCGAGAGGAGGAAAACCTGCTCTTGGTTCAAAGAAGCAAAGCATGATTGCTTTTGAGCAAGGGTAGCTGCATGTAAGCTCTCAGCATGGCCCCCTAGTGTGAACGCGATGGGTGCACGGCCCCTTAGTGTGAACGCGATGGGTGCGCGACTCCAAGCATAAATAATTAACAAAGACAATTTTTAAAGCTAGGTTATATGTTGGGTTATTGGGTGGCTCTAAAAAGAACCCTTGTTTTTATTGGGAGATTGTTGTAGCTAAAGCCTAGCCGAGCCTTAGGTTGTTGAGAAGGACTCTGTTTTCCTTATCTGCGAAGTGTACACCATCACTCCTGTAGATGCCATCCATATCGAAACGCTGTTGTATATGAAGCCCATTTCTCAATTTGAGGACATAATTGATTAGACCACTTCCTTTTCTGTCTTTGGCATATGTTAGAGTATACAAAGACAGTTTGGGGGAAAAGCAACATCAATTCGGCAAAGGTGTTCTTCATGAGCATTTCCAGACCTACCTCAGTCAATGTGTCTAGGTCATTGCCACCACAGTGCACAATCATGAGGTCAGGGGCTTGGAGATGTAAGAAGGTTTTAACCAGAGGCATTAATTGATACCACTTTAATCCTCTTTGTCCAATCCATTTAATGTTCACATTTGGTAAACCTAGATCTTTGTCAATACCTCTGTGTCCAACATATCTTTTGCACCAGAAAACATAGCTGTGTCCAACAATCCACATTCTAAGCATCTTGAAGGGAAGTCTGGATGCACTGAAAAGATGTCTGTAGCTGAAGTAGGCAGTTGCTAGAATGAGAGGTATATAAAATGGTGGATAGTTGCAGTTTTTGAAAAAGAAGAGCAATGATTGGTTGTGTAAGAACATTGTACAGTGAAAAATAGGGTGCATGTTTCTGTTTTTAAATAGAATGTTTCTTATTAGTTTGTAAAAAATGTTTGAAAGGTACAGTAGATAGAATAAGCTCATATTATGTAAAGTCAACCACACCTTCTGTTTGTATTTGCAACATTGTATGGTGAGCTTAAAAATGTGCTGAACTTGTGATCTGTGAGTTCAGTTGAGTGTTCCATGAACTGTTACTATGGAAACAGGTATTAAGCAGAATGGGGGTAGGGTTGAAAGTTAACTGTGGCATTACAACGTGAATTTGTTATAAATATTAAAGTAATATGTCATTGCAGTGAGATTTTCCAATTCAGTTGTATGTTTATAAGTGGTGTGTTATTAAAAAAAGTGGTAAAATTATTTGTAATATATTTTGGAACTCCCATATGGATTTGCAGTGCCATCGCTTTCAGAGCACGGAGGAGTAACGACTTCATAAAATTACAGCAGCAGTCGGGGTTCAGTTAGAAGTCATTTGGCGAGGGCAGATATGTGTAACCAATAGAAATGTGTTTTAGAATTTGAAATAATCTGGGAAGCAATGTGATTTGTTATTTACATGTATATGTGTGGAGATAGAGAGGGAAACTTTGCCATTTTTGGTTTTGCTTTGCTGAGATAAGTGGTATACATATTGATTGTGTGCAGAAGAAAATCTTTCTGAGTTTCTGATACTTCATAGTCTACAAATCAATTTGAAAGGTGAGTTATAGATTTGTGACGTGTATTATCTGTTGACATTTATTTTAAAGGTAAAATATAAATCATGAACTTTGACATGTTGTAATGTATTAAAATGTTGTTTTATATAGATTCTATATAATATTATGTGCATTTTGGAATATGGATTACTGATTATGGTAGTTTGTTTCAGTGTGTGTATATGTACATTTGTAGTATACCGCATAATTTTAGGTGTTGCTTTCAAGTTGGTAGTGTATATGTTCAGTTAAAGTATTAGTAATTAGACTCGTTTTTTTAAGAGTTTAGAGAGGTATAGTTGAAATATACCACATAATTTTTAGTGTTTGATATAAATTTGAAGTTTGTTCTGTGAATTTATGAGGTGTATATAGTGTTAAGGTATAAATATATCCATGCATGTTTTCAGGAATATGGTGAGACTTATAGCAGAGATATGTGAAAGGTTCCTGCTTTATATTTGGCTAGGTGTAACATTATAAGTAGTTGTAAAATGGTAAAGCAGCAGCACAAAAGTGAGGTGTGAGATATGTTTGTAGAGATATTATCACTCAGGCACTTTGTATGCAGTAGCGGCCCCGTGGTGGGAGTGCTGCCAGGCGCTGACATGGGGAGGGGGAGGGGCAGGGTAGGAGGTAGTAAACTGCAGAATATGGCCGCACAGAGGTAAGTACACAAACATATAACATGAATTTCGTTGCGCGTGCTGCATCACATTTGGCAGCACGGGCCACTACTGTCCTAAGCACTACTCTTGCAGTGCAGCCATCGTCCTGTCAGTATCCTTGCATCCTCCAATCACCCATCCAGCACCATGTACTTATTCAATCACTCGGCCAATACCCAAGCAGTTATAAATTTACCATGTACTCTCTTTGCAGGCACAAAATCATAGACTGCTATAATCCCCTAAGCACTAGCCTTGTAGTGCAGTCATCACCCTGTCACTGCCCATGCACTCCTCAAATCACCCATTTAGCACCATGTAGTTTTCTAATCACTCTGCCAATACCCAAGGAGTTATAAATTCACCATGCAATCATCATGGAGTACTCTAATCATCCAGTCAGTATACATGTAGCCATGCAATGGTCCAGGCACTAATACATGCACTGTTACAATCCCCGGAGCACTATCTATAGACTCCAGCCATCGATCTGTCACTATCCATGCACTCCTCCAATCACTCAGCCAGCATCATGTAGTTATCCAGTCATTCTGACAATACCCAAGCACTTGTAAATTCACCATGCACTCTCCTTGCAGTACTGTAGTCATCCAGGCAGTACCCATGTACTCATGCAATGATCCAGGTACTAACCATGCACTTCTACAATCACCTGTGTACTATCCATGCTGTAATCTAATCTCATACACACTACTCATGCATGCTTCCAATTACCCAGGTAGTACCATTCCACTGCTCTAATAATTGTGGCAGTATTATTGTATATATTTTTATATTTAAACATGTGAAAATGTCAATATAATTATTTTAATTATAGTAAATTGTTTTTAAAACTTCTTTTTTTACAGATATTTTGCATAATTATTAAGACAGAGTTACAATGACAAGAAAAGAGCAAAAAAAAGACAACACAGAAAAGAGGCATATGTAAAGAAAACAGCAAAGGAGCCATTAGATCAAGTACAACATGGATCCTTAAAGAAAAAGCCTTCTGGTAAGAGAAGTAAAGAATTTGTAAAAAAAAAGTTTTAAAGAGTCTAACAAATTCAGAAAATAAAAAAGACAGACACAAAAGAATTACAGTGAAACAAAAGGAAAAGAAAAATGTGCAAATAAGTTATCAGAAACAAAATGTGTTGAAAGGAGGAAGAAACAATTTTTAGAGATTCAAAAAAGATTATATAAAAATAGAGTATTAACAAAATTTGTTAAAAAAATGTAAAAAATCAAAAAAGAGATCAGCATTTTACCAACAAAAAAAGGAGATTCTAAGCGTGATTGAAAAAGCATATGAATTGAAAAGATAATTGTTTATCTTAGTTTTAGATTGAAATCTTTAAATACAATAATGAAGTCTATGATGGACAAAGGTAAAATAAAAATAATTGTAACTAGAACTAACTTTTGTAAAATATTTTCTGGGGAATGGAAGCATACTTCTAGTAAGAAACCTTTTTTTAATGAAGAAAGCTATTTTCAACAAAATACATTAGCTCACGCAGTTGATACCTGTAGTCGTTGTTACGAACTTAAAAATGGTTCTCCAATTGAAAAAGAAAAGATGGTTCCTTGAAATGTGGAAGAAGTAATAGCTGAGGAAGTGCAAGGAAGACGTACCCAGGCTCCAGTGTTTACATGGCATTGCAGTAGTATTTGTAGTATACGATAGAAATCTATTGATATTATAATATATTTCTTAAGAGAATATGGGAAAAAAAACTGAAATGGAAGATTAAGATATTACAAGGACTGAATCCTTGCAAAGTGAGAAAAAATACTCTGGCTTGTCTTTCTAGGAAAGTGTGTCAAAGTCGTTTTCATCATTTAAGAATGTTAGCAGTACATCATTCAGAAATTCGGAAGTTAGTTAGAAGATCATACTACGTGAAAAGTCCTTCATTATGTCTAAATGGAATTAATACAGCTCTTTTGCATTGTTCAGTTTTGGATGTAAAAAAGTTTGTGATGATATAGAGTTAAGTTTCTTTGCTGGTCAAGAGGAGTGTAGAGAAAGTGAGAGGTTGATAAGTGTAGGTGTTGAAGAAGAGATGGAAGATAGTTCTGATCTAAAGTTTGAAAAAGAAATAACAAAGTTTAAAGTAGTTTCTGGTGAAATTCCCAACTATGGGGTCGATTCCGATCCTGTATTTTTTTTTTCCGTACGACTCGTATCCGTATTTTTTTCCGTACGAATCGTACAAGTCACGTCCGACCCGTGAAGTAAGATTCGTAAGGGAAAAAATACATACGGATCGGCCCGATCCGTACGAATCGTAGCGGGAAAAGTTGTACGAGACGGACCCGGACACTTTTCCGTACGAATCCTAAAAATACTGTCCGAGCGTACAAGTACGATCCGGACCGGCTTTCTGATTTACGATTCGTACTGAAAACGTCCCGTACACGGGGAATGACTTGTACATATGCAATGTCGGTGTACGCACCGTACATACGCAATGTTGTTGTACGCACCAATGTTGTAGTAGGCACCGTACATAGCAATGTTGGTGTACACATCGTACATAGCAATGGCGGTGTACGCACCGTACATAGCAATGGCGGTGTACGCACTGTACATAGCAATGGCGGTGTACGCACAGTACATAGCAATGGCGGTGTATGCACTGTACATAGCAATGTCGGTGTACGCACCGCACATACGCAATGGCAGTGTACGCACCGTACATACGCAATGGCGGTGTACGCACCGTACATATGCAATGGCGGTGTACGCACCATACATACGCAATGGCGGTGTATGTACTGTACATATGCAATGGCTGTGTGCGCACCGTACATAGCAACGTCCATGTACGCACCGTACATACACAACGCATGGGGGTGTGTGCCTGTACGACTCGTACCCCTGTACCATACTGAAACACGGACCTGTAAAACAGCATAAGGAGGGTCTATTCGACTCACACAACACCACAAAACA
Source organism: Triturus cristatus (assembly GCF_964204655.1). NCBI lineage: Eukaryota > Metazoa > Chordata > Amphibia > Caudata > Salamandridae > Triturus > Triturus cristatus. The sequence continues at coordinate 468,888,038 of NC_140593.1, read as the reverse complement.
CATCTACAGTGCACAAAAAATGGAAATGACTGACCTGGACACATCCAAACATTCAAACAGAGGCCCACCCACAAATGGACCGATAAAAAGGGCCCACACACACAAATCATGAGCCTTTGCAACAGACTCCCTGCAGCTAGAGTGCACACACCAACAACTGCACCCATCCACCTTAACATATACACCTTCACACAACCTCCTTCACACATACCCCCTCTTCACATTCAGACCCACACCGTCACATTCACATCCGCACACCCACAACCATCCACACCCTCACCCCACACCATGCCCACAGACAAGAATCCAAAGTTCACAAGGGAGGAGCTGGAGATCCTTGTCAATGAAGTCATCAGAGTCGAGCCACAGCTGTTTGGAACATTGGTCAGACAGACCAGCATAGCTGAAAAATCACGCCTGTGGCAGAGGATCGTCGATAGGGTGAATGCTGTTGTACCCATCAGAAGGACCAGGAATGAATGCCAAGCCAGGTGGTAGGATCTGCGGAGGGTGGTCAAGCGAAAAATGAATGATGACTACGCCCAGAGCAACATCACTGGAGGTGGTGGGCCCCGCAGACCAGTACATTTCCATCCCTGGGAGGAGAAGGTGATGGCCCTGCTTCCGCCGGTGGGAGTACATGGACTGCAAGGAGTTCCAGAGCCTGGTGAGTACACAAACAACTTATGTAACATGGGGGTAATGGCATCCACACCCCAACTACACCAAATGCACGCAACTACCCCCAAGCCCTCACCGGCCAGAACCACAGTCAAAAATAACGCTAATGCCACTAACATGTGTATGCGCCATTGAGAAAGCAAGGTCATGCTATGTCCCATGCTACACGAAGCAGCAACCCAAGAATGGATGTCCAGTATGCTGGGAGGGTGGGTGGCACAAAACACATTGTTGAACTCCAAATCAGACACAATTGACCTCATCCCATATGGCCCAGGTACATTCCCATGCACCATGCGCAATGCACAGGGATTGGGAAAGTACTGACAAGATAGCTCACACTCGGCCCGGGTGTAGGCAGCATAAGGCCCTCCTGTGACCAGTGCAAACACAAACACCAAGACAACAAGGTCAGATATCTAGGACAGGAACTCACACTCACTGTCATGGCAGCATGCTCCATGGGGGGACAGCTACATCACCTGGGAGCCCCAGTGCCAAATCACACTACACCCACCAGAAGGCCCTGTCACACACACCCCTTACACAAGCAGACACCCCCGGGACAGGCAATGGATTTATCCACTGTCACAATGGACATGTAACACAACAACACCAATACATAGCCGAAGAAGCATCCAAGCCAAAACTGAGCCAGTCTGACCAGGAGGGACAAGGAGCGCCGGGAACCCAGGAGGAGGCAGACAACACTGCCACTGCCATCCATCAGGGGTCCCGTAGACCCGATGTGCCCACAACGGCAGGCCAGGCTCGTGTGGGCAGGGGTGGTGGGAGTGGAGGCAGGCGGAGGCGAGAACCTGGCCAGCCAGCTGAAGGGACCGGTATGTCACACATACACAACATCATGGATGCATACCGGCGTGACACCAGGGAGTTCAGCCAGGCAGTGGTGACCCATACAGAGATCAAGAACCAGCAGGCCGAGCAACACGCCAGTCAACAAGAACACCAAGGACGGATGGAGGCAAGACTGGTTGAGCTCCTGGCGGTACAAAGGGACATAAGCCATTCACTCCGTCGGATCGCCGACAACATGGGCAACCCTCCCTCTGCCACCAGGCGAAGACCACCACCAGCCACAGGGATGGAGGAGGAGGAGGATTTGTCCGACGGAGCGTCCCAAGCATCGTCAAGGCCTGCATCTGGGGGTCCCCCGAGGAAGGTGGGTCGTCCACGGAAAAGACCGTGAGAGGCAGCGGCACATCCACATCTCCCAGGTCACCTGGCCTGGCACCTGGCCTTCATGTGCGACAGCATCACCTCATTGACTGACATCATCTGCCACATGGACCTGCTGGTCACAGTCTGTCTAATGATGCCAAACACTGTGGTCTGGACTCTGATGACTTCAAATGGCAAGGATCCCATCTCCCCATGTGAACTTTGGATTCTATGGTCCCTGCATTGCACCTTTTTCAGTGCACAAATCACGCCACAGAGCTATAATTAAATAATTAATACGTGAAATGTTATGTTGCAGTCATTTAGCATGAGTCCACAACATACGTGTGGGGATATGTCAAAGTATGCCTGAGTGTGGTACTAACTCCAGCCATCCATACACTTGGATCTGAGTCTGGTCGAGGACACACATGTGTCTCAATGTATCACCAAATACAGACATGGAGCACAATACTCACCCATGATGGCCTCAAGCTGCTGAGGGGCGGCTTGCAATACTGCTCAGACAGACCAATTTGGAAGAGTATCATGAAGGTGTAGAGGTCATGGGTCATGTTGATGTGCCCGGGGAGGGAGTCCCAGGTCTGTTTGGCGAGGTGGGAGAACTATCTCCTGCATGCAGTTTTTATGTGGATGTGATTAATGGTGGCCAGGGCAAGGTGGGCTGCATGGAGTTGGGCCAACGGGGTGTTGGATGACAGACGTCCAAGGTTTGTTTTGGGTCTGGGGTTGTGGACTGTCTCCTGAGTGTGGTTGAGGAGTCTGAAGGTGATCCTGCAGCAGACAGTGAGACATTCTAGCTATCTCAGGTGGACGGGGATGTGGCTGGGGCTGGGGATGTTGAAGATGAGGTGTGCGGATGCACCCTGGATGTGGACAAGTTCTCCTGCAGTTTTGCTGTTGGTCTACGTAGAGGCCAGTGCGGTAGTTGAGCCGGCTGGTGTCGTGGACCTGGGGGACGGTCTGTCTTGCCTTGTAGTGGATCTATCTGTGGATCATTTGCAGCATGCGGAGGGTGTTGCAGCATGAGGTACAGATGGTGGTGAGTTGCATGGCAATTGTGAGCAATGGGTCCATGATGAACACCAGCTTGCATGCGTGGCCACTGGGTGCTGGTGCGGTGCCTAGACCAGTGGGACACAAGGAGTTGACCCAGCCGTAAGGGGACAATCCTCAGATGATGACCTCAGTCCTGTCCAAGTCCATCCTCAGGTGGCTGATGTTAAGCCATTCGTCAACAGATCTCATGCCTTCTTGAAGTTTGGATCTGGCAATGGCTGGCTCTTTGGTGAGTTTGAGGAGCAGCTGAGTGTCAATGGCATACGAGATGATGATGAGGTCGTGTGCACATGTGATGGTGGAGAGGGGGGTCATGGAGACATTGAAGATCATAACGCTGGGAGAAGAGCCCTGGGGCATGTGCCACATGACCCCAGAGTACTACATGCTGCAGGGTGGAGGCCGACTCCCTGGGCCTTGCTGGTGAGCTACTTTCTGATTTAATCCTGGGCCCTCCTCTGGATACCAGTGTTGGAGATGTGTGAGCCATCAATGTGTTAGCACATGGTGTACAATGCCGTTGAGAGGTCAAGGGGGGTGGGCTCACCATTGTTGAGCAGGGCAAAGTTGTCGTTGGTGGTGGCAATGATGAAGGTAGCAGTGGTGTGATTACTGTGGAATATGGTCTGGTGCTGGTTGCCTGGAGCTGGTTGCGTGGAGGAAATTTGTCAGTTGCTTGTTGAGTGTCTTCCGGATGAAATTTGCTAGGTAGGGAATGTACCAGGAGATCCTGAGGTACTGCCGTCCATTGTTTAAGAAGGGCCTGGGTCTCTGCATGCCTCCAGCACCCATGGAATGTGGCTAACTCAGAGGAGACATTCATGACGCGCTGGACGTGGGCTTCAAGGATGGGGAATGATGTGGTTGAGATGTTGTGTGAGAAAGGGCCTGATGGAGAGCCAGAGTGGATGGTGCACATGAACCAGGTGGTGTACTTGCTGCTGACGGGAGTCCAGAACCTGAGGGGGGTTTGTCCTGCGGATAATAGTGCTGTCTGCTTCTGTGTGCCAAGGCTGTAGTGTATGGCCATGAGCTAGCAGTGGTACAAAGTTGCAAGGGATGTGATCTGCCTTGCAAGGGTGGGGTGTCTTGGATGGAGATATGCTGTCAGTTCACTCACAATGCTGATGAGCTCCTTGATGTCGTGTGTTTTGGTGTCTCGGCACTATCTGAAGGATCTCCACTTGTCCTTGCTGATGATATGGTGATGTCTGTGTGTGGTCTTTTCCAGGCCTGTAAGGTAAATGATGGCTCTTTGTGTTGCAAGGTTTGCACAAGAGTCCGGCTAGGTATGTAGGAGTCCAGTAGGTCTGCCTTGTCCCAGGTGCCTTAACTGTTGTGCTTCACAGGAAAGTCCGTCAATGTGGCAAGATTGTTGGATCAGTTGCTGATCCAGTGCGTGAGGTTTTAGGGTGTTGCGTTGGTGTTGTTTTGAGTGTCCCACACAGCTTGTCTGTGGTGACTTACATCAAGCATCTTTGGGGGATCGTTAGCGGGGTGTGGGGCAGTGTGTTGCTTGTCGGAGACGTCGATTAAAATGTTGATGGACCAATGATGGATGGTGGTGTGGTTCTCCTCCAGCCAGAAGTTACTGGCCCCCAGCCACATGTAGCCTGTGGAGGTGAGGGCATGCGTGCAGATGTACGTGTTGATGGCTTAGCGCAATTGTGGATGTAGGCCTGGAGATCTGTAGATGAGTGTTACTCTGAGGGTTGCCAGGGAGTTGCTGCAAACCTGGATTTGTGACTCTGAGGATGTACTTGTGAATAAATTGCAATTCATCCTCCGGGATTGTTGGTGCCGTCCCTGCGGGTGATCTTGTATCCGTCTGAGATGGCAATGAAGAAGTTGTGTGCTGAGGATGCTTATGTCCAGGTTACTGTCATGAAGGTGATGTGTGGGGCTGTTGTGTTGAGGAGGTAACAGAGTCCAATGGCGTGCTGGTGGACGGAGCGGGTGTGGAGTAGGAGGCACATGACCTGGTTGTTCTGACAGGGCCTGGTAGGCTAGGCAGCGCTGTGTAGGCAGTTGGAGTTGCACACTCAGCATGTGAAGGTGTCGTGTGTGCGCTTAGGGGTTGCCTGATAGCAGGTGGATGATTGTCTGGAGGACATTGCTTGGAGGTTGGCTTCAGCATGAGTCTGTTGTGTGACGTGGGTGATGCAAAGACCAGAGGCTCGTGCACTGTGCACGTTTCAGGCTCAGATGGTCCTGCCTTTGGCACGGCGTTGGCGCAACAGTGGCACAGACAAGCTGCTGGCTGCATTAAGAATGGGTGGAGGGGGGAAGGGAGGAGCATTTTGGAGGCGTGTGGGTTGCAGAATCAGGGCACTCGGTGGGGCAGTGCCGCAGGTGAGGCAGCAGCAGGCAGAAGGGGTGAGAAACTAGGCAAAAAGTAGCACACAAAGACAAGGAGGTCAGAAAGGCACAGTGCAACAGGTGTATGTAAAGGAAGGAGTGTTAGGTTACTCATGGGTCACTACGAGAAAATGTATGAACAATCACCAAAAATGACGGCCACAGGATCAGGAAACAAAATGCGGAGCTGCGCACAGGAGACACACCATCAGCATGTGTTCACGTCCAGTTGTGGGGAGCAACCTGCACAAATACATACACAACCAGGAACTTCATGCTCAATAGATATTATTAGCCATGAAGAACTGCATGCATGTTGCCGAAGTACACATACACATATGCTCAATATTTGGCAAGTATGCCATAGATCACTTGCCTGGTCTGCCCGTATGCATTGTTGTACCGGTGATCTGCAGCTGTTCTTGGGTTGCGGAGAGGTGTCAGCAGCCATGGCATGTTGGGATAGCCAGAGTCCCCTACATGGAAACATCATGTAAAAAAGTGGGTCAGGAGATGCCGTAAGAGCCAAAGATACCGCAACACACAGGACCAACAGAGTATACCCACCAACAAGACATGCTCGTTTGTTGCGCAGCCGCAGAATCATTTGTGGAACCCTGCTACGCCTCATGATGTAGGCATCGTGTGCTGATCCTGGAAAACGTGCACAGACATGGCAAATCAGCACGTTAGCAAGACACACCACAAGGGCATTTATCGAGTGGTAATGTTTTCTATTGCGTTAGGCATGTTCCTGTGCCTGTGGTGGTACCAAAGCCACATGTGTACCATCAATGGACCCAATTACATGGGGCATCCCTCCCAGGGCATAGAAATCACCCTTGACATCCTCAGGAGTAGGAAATTGGATGAATTCATCAAGGTGCTCCAACATGGCTGCTAAAACATCACGCAGGACACGGCTGAACATTGTCTGTGACATGCCACCAACATCAGCTATGGTGAATTAAAACGTACCTGTGGCAAAAAAATGTAGGGCTGCCATCACCTTCATCTTGGGGGTCAGTGCAGTAGGATACCTGTGTCGCGGTTGCAGGTGTGGTGCCAGCTTGTCTGTCAAGTCCTCAATCAACTTGCGAGTGAATCTGTAACGGCGGATGCAGGTACGTTCCCTCATGGCTCCCAAGTCTGGCATTGTTCTTGGGACAGGCTGTGCCCTGCAAGACATTGTTTGTAAGAATGAAGATTGAGAGTCTGCCAATATCAATGTCAATGAACATAGCACATGCTACACTGCTAATACACATCAGGTAACTATGGAGTCGGGTGTGTGCAATACATACAGGACACATATGCCAGCTTGCTGGCACTCCTACAAAAAGCCAGATACACCTGTTAATTGTGAAGTCTACATGACATTCTCTGAAATGAGTTGGTGGCCAGTCTGAGGGAAGAGCCACAGATATCACCGGAGTGACACACAACCACATAGCTGCATTGGAAGGATGTCATCTCATCCACACAGCTGACTGCTAGGCACACGCACAGGTCACATGGAATGTCAAATGTACATATCAAACACATTGTGATGAAGGTGTACACGTAACAAGAGAAAGACACAGCCATTGAGACAACGCAGATATGTATGACTGGGAAAATATGATGTACACAGACCCTACAGCGGTGGGAATCCACATGTGGCACGGTGTGCGTAGATGTGTTCCATGCCCATCTCCACACAGACCCATGTTGGATGCACCAACAGCAGATGCAGTTGACGGAACACTGACATCAAGCTCAGGGGAACACATGAAACCCACCTGACATAGTCACAAAGGGGCACGCTGATCGTGACATGTCAGTTGATAGAGTGTCCCTGTCCCTGGCATCAGGAGACAGGTGCGGGTGTTGATGACTGTGCCATCCCACTTCTGCTGTGTATGACACAGTTGGACTACAGACACACATGTGGCAAGTGTCAAGGTGATGTGTGCCACATAGTGCCCCATCACACATGACATGAGTCCACAGGTCATCACACATCAATTGTGCAACTAGATGAGATGACCTGTGCAATATCACTGGCTGCCACACCTAGGGCCTGCACATGACAGTATGCAATGACAACTACTTGATGGACATCCTTGTGCGACTCGTAGCCCTCCATTCCTGGCATGTGTGCACCTGTATTACCATTGTAAGCGAGTGAAATGCGTACCCGTACGTGTGAACTAGTGCATACCGTACGTGTCAAATGCACTGTACTACTAGTGCGTACCCGTACGTGTGAACTATTGCATACCCGTACGTGTCAAACGCACTTTACTACTAGTGCGTACCCATACGTGTGAACTAGTGCGTACCCATACATGTCAAACGCACTATACTACTAGTGCGTACCCATACGTGTGAACTAGTGCGTACCCGTATGTGTCAAACACACTTTACTACTAGTGCATACCTGTACGTGTGAACTAGTGCGTACCCGTACGTGTCAAACGCACTTTACTACTAGTGCGTACCCGTACGTGTGAACTAGTGCGTACCCGTATGTGTCACACGCACTGTACTACTAGTGCGCAACCGTACGTGATGAACAAGTGCGTACCCGTATGTGTCAAACGCACTTTACTACTAGTGCTGTGGTACTTTTGAATTTGGGACCGTGTGGGAGACAGGGCCCTACCCCTGCCTCTTCCGGTATTGGCGAACCGCGAATGGCCAATGCAGTATGTACAAGTGCTTTGTATAACGTTTTAGCGATAAATGCACTTTATATACGATTTCACATTAACTTCGTGGGTTCCATCTTGGAGCGGTGGCCATCTTGTGGTTGCCCTCACATAGGCTACACATTACGAACAAATACGGGCCTTTAGAACACATGTGCTTTCTATTTGACTTCTCTGTGACCTGGGCAGCTTGGCTCCGCTGCCCCAGGTCAATCCGGTCCCACGAGTTCCCCGTCCTACGGCCACCTGTGATTAGCATCAGGGTTTGACACACCATAAAGCCTCTTCATGAACACGAGCCTCCGGCTAATCTCTTTCACACCTGACTCTTCCTGCTTTATGGCTTGTTTCCCAAACAGGAGATGCCCGCGTTTATTGGGGCCTGTTGATATCTGATGTGGGATTTGAGCCTCGCTGGGTAAATAATTGTGGGCTGGCTTAACTGGAATGTGGGATGGTCATCATGACTCTGCCTTTTCATTTGTAATGAATACATGTAAGATGACCATATCGTAAAACGAGGAATGTGTGCCTGAAGCATGATATTTTGTATTTAAGGAGAAGCCCATTTCTGTAACTTTAAGCAGTCTCCTGAGAACATACATTGTGTTGTACTTCTCGGATACCTGTAATTGGTCTGCAGCCAATAAATCGATCTTTGACTTCACCAAGAAGACTCTGTGTTTCTGTAGGTCTGAAACAGGAAGAACCCGAAGTCTTAGGGTGTGTTCCCCTGCACCGCTGGGCTTTAAATTCCCAGTACTTCAGTTGGCGCCCAACTCGGGGCGAATTCAGTGGTACCAGTCCAAGCCAGAGGTTCGTGAGGAGCTTCGTGTGGAAATTCCGGAGGAAGGCCGCCACTTCATCGACCCCTGCATGTCGACGTGGTCCGAAAGTCTTTTCTGCGAGGTTCTCCGCGTCCCGACGGCTACGAAGGACTGCTGCCCTGATTAATCGCCCTGTTTTGGTCCCTTGACGATTTTGGTAGAGCGAAACAATCGAGAGAGTCTTCTGGTGACGCCATCGATCATCGATATTCAGTTAAGTATAAGTGGAGCGTCTCCCAGTTTGTTTGGTATCCTTCGGGAATTTGGTATCCTTCGGGATCGTTTCGATTTGGAGCTTGCAAGTGCCAAAGCCAGAGGACTCGTGTATTCACGAGAATATCGTAATCGATAATCCTTTGAAGTTTGAAACTAGACTAGTGAGCGAAGATGCCTGGTTCTAGTATATTTGGAAATTTGTTTTGTTTGGGTTGTAGAAGGGATACCCAATTAGAGGATTCGTGTCCGGTTCCTCCAATTGGAACTCCAACTTATGAGCTTTATGTAAAACATGGCGTGGGCCCCATTGCATATAATGAAGTATGGATCCGATACACCAGAAAAGACTGTGTTTTAAAATGGCCCCAAAATGGTAGTTTCGATACAGATATCTTAGATAATTTGGAAGTTAAATTGTTTAAAAAGAAAGCCCGGCCGGCAATGTTTGATTCTTTCTGCCTTTGGCGAAAGGAAGCCAAACAGAAGGAAATTAAGCTAGCGAAAAGGAATAAGAGAGAAAAAGGTATGTCAATGATGCAAGCAGCTGTGCAATTTAACGATAATGAGGAGGAACAAATGAATGAGCAGTTACATAGACAGCGCAAACTAGGGATCGATAAATGTTACCCTGTTTTGTCACCCCTTGTGCAAGATGAAACAAAAGAGAAAGAGAAGGATTCCCTAATGTCCCATTTGCTAAGTTCGCCACCCCCGTATGCGCAAAATGCCACAGCGCCTCCACAGCTCGTAAATGTACAGCCTCCAGTAAATATGCCGCAACCACAGCCGCCAGCTCCTCCTCAGCTGGCTCCTATCCCTGCAGTGCAGCCCTCTCAAGGGCCGCCAGTTTTGTTACCTGTTGCCGCCACGCTTCCTGCGACTTTGCCTAGCACATCAGCTGCCTCCCCTGGCGCTCTTTCTTACACTACCCAGGTACCTGTATCTGACTCCGCTTTTCTTCCCTCTGTCTATCCCCCCGTTTTCGCCTCAACTTCTCCTTCAGCACGACAACGTCTAGCTAATGTAGTTACTAGTTTAATGTCGCCTCTCTTTGGGTCCTCTAGTGTGACCCCTGGTTTACAACGTAAGCAATTGCGTAGTCAGATGCCTGGTCCTGACGAGAAAGAGGTGTTAGATCATCTGGCGCGTAGGTGGATTGGTTTCCGTTCACTCTATAATGTGGAATCAGTTGTTAACGTTTTTCACCAATGGGATGCCCCAAAACAGAGGTATGTGTTTGACAAAATGTGTGAATTCCTCTGTGAGGAATTGGAGGATCATGGTTCAAACCCAAACCCGCAGGAGTTGTGTCGAGTGCGGTTTGATTTTGAAACAGGTACAATTGTGGGTCCCGATGTAGATAGAGCGGTTGCGACTTTACTGTCCTTCAGGAATGGTGATTGTCAGCAATCATTGTTCGAACAGGAATTCCCTGTGGGGAAAAAGAGAAAAGCGCGACAATACCCTATGAGAAAAGTGCCTCCGGTATGGAAGGAAGCGGTTGCGGCTGATGCCGCTCGAAATATTGCTGCTGCTCCAGCACATTTTCAGCGTGTTTGGGTACATGTCCCATGGAAACGTTCTGAGGTGTTAGCGCTTAAGCAGACATTGCCTGACCCCCGTAAAAACCCTGCAGGATATTATAAGGAGTTATCACAAACTGCAGAATCGTGTGTCATGAATCTAGCTGACATAGATATGTTGTTCGGGAATGTTGTTCCACAGCCTTTATGGGGAACCATCCGTAATACGGATCATGCTGCAGAACTAGGGGGCACATGGGCTAATATTATTGCTGCGGACGCTGGCCAAGTTGGTGGTGCGAAGCCTGACCCATTAGTAGCAGACCTCCCTGGTAGAATTATGACATACATGAAAACTTTAATGCCCGCGATGCGCGTGAATTGGGATAAACTATCCGCATGTAAGCAGAAGAAAGATGAGACAGTGTCCGATTTCTTTACAAGGTTTGAAGAAACGTTATCGACCACAGTGGTCAAGACATGAGTACTGAAGGTGGCCAACGGTTATTTGTGGATAAATTTGTGCAGAATCTACTCCCCGAGTTGTGTAAGAAATTAAAAGATTCAGAAAGTTCTTGGGCCGTTTCCTCTTCAGCGCAAATTCTGGCTACTGCACAATATTACGAAAATAGAGATAAAGATGAAAAAGATAGAACAGACAAGAAAACGAAAGAACTGAAAACGAAGGTCCTTTTACAGCAGGCTTACCCGCCACGTGGAGGACAGAATAATTATCGGCAAACCCAAGGTATTTATCAGCAACCCCAACAGTTTCAGAATAACCAACAAATGAATGGGTATTATCAACCACGTATCCCTCTAAGTCCCAATCAATGTTCATATTGCAGAGAGGAAGGTCATTTAAAGTATAGCTGTCCTAAATTAATGCAGCGTACTAGTAATGCGTATGGCGCAAGAGGTAGAGGTGGTCAGCAAGCTCCTAGAGGTAGAGGGCGTGGAAATGTTCCCCAGAACGCGCGTCCACTTCCGCCTCAACATACGATAAATAGCTTTGATCAGCAAGCCAACGCGACTGGCAATACAGCTCAGTACTATAATAATGAATATTATGCAGAAGACGACAATGTGGAAGGTAATGACTACTAGGACAGCCATAGACAGAGAGAGGGAGTTGTTTCAGTACCAGTGGATCAGAGTGGACCGTATGTTAAGTGACTACAGCGGGTGTAACAGAGCCCTTTCTGCTGGACACTGGTGCTGCAAAGAGTTCAATCATGCATTCAAAACTCCCTGGCGCGCCTTTGTCTGGCAAAATGAATGTTTCAGTAGGTTTTTCTGGCGCCCCAGTTAGAAACCCGATTTCTAGTCCTATGCCACTTTCTGTTGGACCTTGCGAGCTAAAAGCACCACTCATCCTAACGACAGGTTGTGGTGAAAATCTGTTAGGATTAGATTTGTTCAAAAGATTGCATGTAACGCTATATTGTTCTCCCTCAGGAGTACAACTTACATTAGGTAAGGAAGTGATTTCCCCGGTGTATTTGTCTAAGAATGCAATGCCGCCTGAATAATCATCCCTTCCGGATGTCCTTTGGGCTACTGGTCCCAATGATGTGGGTCTCTTGGAAATACCGCCATACGTGGTCACTTTAAAAGCCAATGTCAGATTGCCACGTATTCCCCAGTATAAGATCTCCAATGAAGGTCAGAAAGCGTTGTTAGCAATTGTCAGTGATTTGATTAACAAGGGTGTAATTGAAGAGACAAGATGCAACGTTTGCAATAGTCCTGTTTTACCTGTTTTAAAACGAACTGACCTTTCACAGCCACCTGTTTACAGATTTGTGATTGATCTTAGAGAGGTAAATAAGATTGTTGTGCCACAGTTTCCAGTTGTCCCTGATATAACTGCCTTGTTAACTATGATTCCAGCCTCCGCTGCATGGTTCTCAGTGATCGATTTAAAGAATGCTTTCTTTAGCATCCCAATTGCAGAGGAGAGCAGGGACATTTTTGGCTTCAGTTTAGGAGGTCGAAGCTTCCGCTTTAAACGCGCTCCACAGGGCTACTGTGAAAGTCCATGAATATACAGCCAAGCTTTAAAAGCGCAGCTTGATGCACTTGTTTTACCGAGTGTCGCTATCCTCATTCAGTATGTTGACGATTTGCTAATCGCAGCGGATACTGAAAAGATTTGCAAAGAAGCTACATTGTCATTGTTGCGTCATTTGTCTGCCTTCCATCACAAAGTGTCTCTCTCAAAACTGCAATATTGTCGACAAGAAGTGACCTACTTAGGTCATCTCTTATCGAAGGAGGGAAGGAAACTGACCCCAAAAAGAATTCAAGCCATTGCACAATTGAGTGTGACAAGAACACAGAGAGAAGTGCGTGCTTTCTTGGGCATCACTTCATACTGTAGGCACTGGATACCAAATTTTTCTTTGCTGGCAAAACCTTTGTTAGCACTAACATGTAAAGACACACCGAATCCTATCCCATGGTCTGAGGAGTGTCAGAAAAGTTTTTGGGAATTGCGTAATGCATTATGTTCAGCTCCTGTGTTGGGTACCCCTGACTACAGTAAGCCTTTTACATTGTATGTTCATGAAAAAGATGGTTGCACATTATCAGTATTAACACAGCCTTTTGGTGACAGACCGCGTCCATGCGCATATTTTTTGTCAACCTTGGACCCGGTAGCTAGGGCATTGCCAAGTTGTCTGAGAGCTACAGCTGCAGCAGCTATGTCTATTCGACAGTCTGCTGGACTGGTGATGGATAATACATTGATTGTAATGGTTCCGCATGCTGTGGACACATTGTTAAACAGGACCAAGACAGAGCACTTAACTAGTGCTCGATTGTCAGGATATGAATTGACACAGTTAGCAAATCATATACACATAAAGAGATGCAACACGTTGAATCCAGCTACATTATTGCCGATTCCAGCAGACCTAGATGAGATTGAGCAACATGATTGTCTGTTCAGAACAGAATAAGAGACGAAAGGGAGAGTGGATCTTAAAGATACTCCCCTGACTGAGTGTGATGGTACTTTATGGGTGGATGGTTCGTGTTTTAAGCTTCCGAATGGTGATACGTCTGCTGCATATGCTATCACGACTTTGCACACGATCGTTGAAACTGCACGTGTGCCACATAATTCGGCTCAAGCAGCAGAATTAATTGCCCTTACAAGAGCATGCGTGTTGTCTGAAGGAATGAAAGTAAACATATATACTGACAGCCAGTACGCCTTTGGCGTGGCTCATAGTTTTGGGCGATTGTGGAAAGAACGTGGGTTCCTGACTTCGCATGGAGCTAAAATTCAGAATGGCAAGTTGGTGAATGATCTCCTTGAGTCACTGACCCTACCGTTACAAGTTGCGATTATGAAATGCAGTGCGCACAAGAAAGTCACTGATGATGTTGGTCGTGGTAATGCATTTGCTGACGAAATCGCGAAAGAAACAGCAAAAGATGTGAAGACTCGAATGTATGTTGCAGGCCCTGCAAGATGGGTTGGTGATGTTGGAATGTGTGAAAACACGATAGAGAGTGTGAAGTCCCTTCAAGCTGAAGCCACAGAGAAAGAGTTGAGCAAGTGGAGAGAAAGTACGGGTAAATTGGATGAGAATGGTTGTTGGGTTGATTTGTCAGAACATCGGCGGTGGTTGTTACCTGTTGCATATGTGCTTCCAGTAGTTACTATGGCACATGGAATGGCACATATCAGTATGAAAGGAATCTGTAAGTTGTTGGCTCCAGTATGGCAGAATGCTGGAATTCCCAAGTGTGCAGAGAATGTGGTCAAGAATTGTATGGTATGTTTGAAATACAACCCTGGTAGGGAAACCCCAACTCCAGCTGGTCATTTTGCGCCTCCATCATATCCATTTGAGGTTTTGCAGCTAGATTTTATCCACATGGAGAGGTGCAACAACTTGAAATATGTACTAGTTGTTGTTTGCGCGTTTTCAAAATGGATAGAAGCATATCCCGTAAAGGACAACACTGCTTTATCCACAGCCAAAGCCCTTGTGAAAGAATTTTTCCCTAGGTTTGGAATGCCAAGAATGGTGTGGAGTGATAATGGGAGTGAGTTTGTGGGTCGAGTGATGAAGAATGTGTGTGAGGGATTAGGGATAAAGCAAAAGTTTCACGCTGCAAATCACCCCCAATCAGCTGGATTAGTAGAGTGCTACAATGGCACTCTAAAGCTCAAACTAGCCATGATCCAGGCGAGCACCGGTCTTAAATGGCCTGACGCTCTGCCTTTAGCACTCCTATCCACCAGAATGACCGTGCACTCACGAGTGGGACTTAGCCCATATGAAATCATTTTTGGCCGCCCGGCCAATGTATGGGGTGTGCCAAGACCGACGAAATTCAGCGAAATCAAAACATCCAGTACTGCTTGATTATCTGTATGAATTGACGGCTAAATTGCATGTTTTACACCAACAGGTGCATGATACTCTTCCCCAGGCCTCTGAAGCTCCAGGACACCCTATCGACCCTGGCACGTGGGTTCTTGTGAGGAACTTCCAGCAAAAGAGCAACGATGAGCCCATTGGATTGGCCCTCACCTCGTACTTCTGTCGACAAGGTCAGCGGTTCGAGTAAAAGGGAAGAAGAATTGGATTCACGGCGCCCACTGCAAGAGGATCCCTTTGCCTCTACCATATGACCAGTGGGTCCAGGAGGGTATCGCTGATTCTGAAACCGACACTGTACCCCGTTTTGTACCATTTAGTGATGCACGCGTAAGAGGCACAACTTCAGCACAAGAGAGTGACGATATTTTGCAAGAAGCTGTGCCACCGTCAATTCGATTGGACACCACAGAGCCTGAACTCTTGTTTCAAGACCAGACAGTGGCTGGTAGAAACCGCTACAACCTGAGACCAAGGCCTATGGACAAATAAATATTCCCTTCCCTTACCATTTTTTGATATTATAGCTCTCCCATCTGAAGGACTTTTCTTGATTTTATTTTTCGAACCACCATCCGGGTTCAGCCGCAGGGTCGCGGTGCCAAGACTTTGGGGTACAGGCCGAAGACGTTAGGTCAACGGTTCTGGTTGGTCTAGGGCGTTCCCTGGACTGACAGGCGTACTCCTTAGCGGAAGATACTCACCCGCCGCGAGCGGCACGATTAGAGGATGGAGTTTTTTAAGATGGAGAGACTCACTGAGGAAATTAACTTTAAAACGAAAATATGTAAAATAATGAAGAGCAAACGTTTTATATTATTGTGTTTATTTATATTATGTAGTACGATGGTGTTTACTGTAGGATTTGTATTCTTCTCCTCTCAAGAGCCCATTGCACCCACTGTACAGCCTATACCTCCTCCTACTGCCTCTTTGCACTCTTTCCACCCTCTGCCTGAACACGAACAAGCTAGACGATCAGAGTTTGTAAACAACTCGTTTATTCAGCTCCTGCACCAGCACCAACTAGTCATGAATACAACCAATTGCTGGGTGTGTGGGTTAATGCCACATACCATTAACAAGGGTATTCCTTATCTAGTGCTGCCGTTTAGTTACAATGGATCGTCGTGGGCATTCCAGACCATGTTTCTTTTTGCATTAGATGCCTACTCCCCGCGACAACCGCGTTCCATCAGACCTAGCACAAATAATAAAGCCTTAATGAAAGGAATTGCCGATATGAGCAGAGATATCGACGCATACTCATCTATTCCCAAGGATGAATTGCGAGCTTATGTAGGGTGGAACGCGACGGGGTATAGTATTAGTCTGGGTGAAAGGCAGCGAAAAATCTCTTCACCAATGTGGGTTGTACCCCACATAGGTCGGTTCTGTTTACAAGGTAATGGTCAGAATCCAAGAGCTCAACTGGGGAGAAGTGACTGTACTGAAACGTACACTTTTCCATCGCAGTTTTCCCCTGCGTTTTTGGCTGCCAAGGGTACATATTTTGTCAGCAATGACCGAGCATATACATGGTTGCCCCCTGATTTCTCAGGCACATGTTATATTGCAAATTTGCTACCGCCAACATTTACTGCTGCCTCTGATTATCACAAGACCCGAGTTGTGAGAGGAGTGATTAGTAAGGATGATACTGCCGGTCAGGAAGCAGGAGACTTCTTTTTGGGTTTCCTGCCATTTTGGGGACCTATGGTCAATAGTAGGAACCTGAGACAACTGACTCGTGTGGTTGAATCCACCGTTAATGTTACGGCTGGTGCCCTTGGTAATTTGATAGCTGAGCTCCAAGCGGATCGCCTCATGACTTTGCAGAGCCGCATGGTTCTAGACGTCATACTTGCAGACCGCGGTGGGGTATGTAAGGTTATCCAATCTAGCTGTTGCATTTTCATACCAGATAACGCTCCAACAGTTTATCAAGCCATCTCCAAACTGCATAAAATATCTGAATCCATACATGTGGATAAAGGAGATTGGTCACTGATGGGGTGGTTCTGGGAACTGATATCTGCCTGGGGTTGGAAGATTCTGATGGTCATTGGAATGATCTTAGCCATCCTTTTCCTGTTCTGTCTGTGCATACAGTGTGCTCCTGCGATATGTGGCCTCTGTGCTACACTATGTATAAGGAAACCTGTATCGAGGGACGAGCTAAGTAATAGGATGATGCTACAGCAACATCTCCATGACTTCATGAATATTGACCTAGACTCGGATTGATGTGAGTATAGTTATTGCCTATGTAAGGGCAAAAGGAGGGTCTGTGGTACTTTAGAATTTGGGACCGCGTGGGAGACAGGGCCCTACCCCTGCCTCTTCCGGTATTGGCGAACCGCGAATGGCCAATGCAGTATGTACAAGTGCTTTGTATAACGTTTTAGCGATAAATGCACTTTATATACGATTTTACATTAACTTCGTGGGTTCCATCTTGGAGCGGTGGCCATCTTATGGTTGCCCTCACATAGGCTACACATTACGAACAAATACGGGCCTTTAGAACACATGTGCTTTCTATTTTACTTCTCTGTGACCTGGGCAGCTTGGCTCCGCTGCCCCAGGTCAATCCGGTCCCACGAGCTCCCCGTCCTACGGCCACCTGTGATTAGCATCAGGGTTTGACACACCATAAAGCCTCTTCATGAACATGAGCCTCCGGCTAATCTCTTTCACACCTGACTCTTCCTGCTTTATGGCTTGTTTCCCAAACAGGAGATGCCCGCGTTTATTGGGGCCTGTTGATATCTGATGCGGGATCTGAGCCTCGCTGGGTAAATAATTGTGGGCTGGCTTAACTGGAATGTGGGATGGTCATCATGACTCTGCCTTTTCGTTTGTAATGAATACATGTAAGATGACCATATCGTAAAACGAGGAATGTGTGCCTGAAGCATGATATTTTGTATTTAAGGAGAAGCCCGTTTCTGTAACTTTAAGCAGTCTCCTGAGAACATACATTGTGTTGTACTTCTCGGATACCTGTAATTGGTCTGCAGCCAATAAATCGATCTTTGACTTCACCAAGAAGACTCTGTGTTTCTGTAGGTCTGAAACAGGAAGAACCCGAAGTCTTAGGGTGTGTTCCCCTGCACCACTGGGCTTTAAATTCCCAGTACTTCAGTGCGTACCCGTACGTGTGAACTAGTGCGTACCCATACGTGTCAAATGCACCGTACTACCCGTACGTGTGAACTAGTGCTTACCCGTACGTGTGAAACGCACTGTACACCCGCAATCATCGCGTGTGTACGCTTTGTTTCACCATTGTACTTGTGCCGTAGGGGTACGTGTGAAATGCACCGTACACCCGCTATCATTGCGTGTGTATGCTTCGTTTCACCATTGTACTTGTGCCGTAGGGGTACGTGTGAAACGCACCGCACACCCGCTATCATCGCGTGTGTACGATTTGTTTCACCATTGTACTTGTGCCGTAGGGATACGTGTGAAACGCACCATACCTGTGTGTGGATTTCAAAATTACATAGGGGACACATAAGGGACAAGTATTAGGCCCTAAATGCATGCTGGTTGTCATGGAGACAGAGTTTTCAGTTGAAAAGTGTCGATCATGTGTCCTGGAACAGTCAGTTGGCCACAAAATACAATGTTGCAAAGTGGTTGCTGACTTGACATGATGCTCAAAATTTGAACGATGCGAATGCTGTCATTGGTGTATGTTTAAAGGGATTGGAGTAAACGTAGGATGCGAATGAGTCTGACCAATCACTATGTACTCCTCTAAATGAATGCCCCTCAGCAAGACAGATATAAGGCAGCCAGAACGCATGAGAGGGCACTTGCCTGCACAACTTTCCAGTCAACCACACTGCTGATGTCTCTGCTTCCTCTGGACCATGTCACGTACTGTGGAGAGGGCCCAGCCATTCACCCAGGAGGAGAATGAGGCCTTGCTGGACTGCCTCCTCCCACAGTACACCAAGCTGCATGGGAGACCAGGGGAGCAGGTGGGGGTTGAGTCCACTACCTTTGCCTATGCACCTGTTGTGTGACTGTCAATATTGTGTCCAGGTGGGACAGACATGCAATATTGAGTAGGTCCCAGGGGGGGACATGCTGATATCTCTCATGCAGAGCATGATGTAGTTCCTGTGTGCACTCCTCACTTGCATTGTGCTTACTGTGACTTTCACTGCATAGTGCATGACACTTTCAGCCTGGCAAATCCTTGGTGGCTTTTTTTCCTATTGTCCTGAGGTGATTCAGTGGTCCCCCCGATGTGACAGGTGACTGTACCCACAGATGTGAATAAGTTGAGTGGACCTGTGGTTAGAGTGTCCAAATGATGTGTACGACCTCATGGACATTGATGTGTGTGAATGTTCCTTGTCATGTGGGTGAGTGTCTATGTGAAGTGTTGCACCACAGCTGCATGGAGGAGGCAACAGATCAACCCATCTGATGTGACAAGTAAGCCGTGCTGTGTGTCTGACTTGCAGAGCTAGCATGACACCTGTGACACTCCACTGGCAAGTGACACATGTGCAGAGTGAGGGTTGTATCTGCTGTTGTCAATGACAGGCGAGTGATCTGTGCTTGGGTGTGTCTGTCTAGTATGCTGATGGTGCGTCAGTGGAGTGGGACATGTGACTGCTTGGCACGTGCTGGCCTTCAGCCTGCTGTTGCATGTGCTGCACAGTGTGTGGCATGATCAGTGAGTGTGTTGCACCCCTCATGCCAACCTGTTGACTTTCAATGCCATGTAGTGCATTGGGGCTTGCACACAGGCCAATTTCTTATTGTGTATGATGTAATTCCTGTCTGCATCCTATGCCCTGTTCAACATTTCTATGATGTGCAAATGTGTGTCTCTGGGACATGGAACAGGTGTATTGATGTTGTGTCACTTTGTCATCCTGACAGGTAACTGCCTACAAGAAGGGGGTGATCTGGAAAAACATCGTCAGGGCCGTGAGATCTGAGGGGGAGCGTAGTCGGCAGCTGCCACAGGTCCGCAAGAGGTGGCAGGACATCCGGTGCTGGACCCGGCGGATCGCCCGGCTCCAGCTGGGGCTCGACAGTCCTTGCCCCCACGGCGGCCGCCGATGCCTGACCCCCCACATGAGACATGTCCTGCGGTGGTATTCCCTGAGCTCGATAGGCAGTTACAGGAGAGACTGCAGCAAGGAGGGGGTAGGTACATGGCTGTTTGTCGTGTTATGTGTCACCAGCTTTTGGAAGTGCTCTGTAGCCTGGATACACTCCCAGAGTTTATATGTGCAGTGCATTTTCGGTTCCCCAATGTCACCTGGTGCTCTTTTTCATCCCTTCACCTCCTTGACATGTGTCCCCTGGTCTGTGTGTAATCACATTTGCACATGGTCATCTAGGGTGCCAGCAAATCTAAGTGCACATTGCTTTCTGCATCATGTGGGAGGATGGTCTGTGACTTGTGTTGGTACCTTGCCTGTGCCATGACCTGTTCACAGCTCATTCCAGGACCACGGAGCAGTGTGCCCACTACAGTCCCCTAATCATGTGTGTCATCCAACACTGTGCACATTCTCTGTGGGTTCAGCATAGGTCTGCCTCTGTGGCATTGTTCCCTGGCCTAGTTAGTATTTTGCAAATGTGTGCTACATGTGTCCACTAGACAGGGATACAACATTTTGCTTGTGCATACTCACGCTGGGCAGTGCCTGTGTGGCTATTCACAACAATCTGTTGATGGTTGTTTGTCACAAATATGTGTTGCCAGCCCCACGAGGTGATGTTGTGCAAATGAAGCTATTTTTCCAGCACAGTTATTGTAACCCTGAATAAGAGGTGTCACTTCTTGATCTGTATCAATCACATTGACTCAGGTATGGGGTGGGGTGTGCGGGAGAGGCATACATGTGCAACCCTGATTTTTTATTGCCAGGTCTGACTTGTGTGTGAGACTTGGCTGTACAAAGAATCACCGTGCAGTGCCCCTGTGATGCTGGCCAGTGCTTAATGTTCGTGCTTTGCAGCCTGTGTCAGTTTTTTAAAAACATGATTCCTGCTCATACATTTTTTGCACCTGTGTGTGGTTCAGATGCAACGCAGTTTGGACTTTGTGTGCTGACATCTGTGTGTACATTCTGGCTTGCCATGAGGGTGTCCCCAGAGTACAGCTAGGCTTTTTTTCAACCCAATTGCAGGCCCATAAGCTTATGCATTGTCCTGGGTGTGGACATGGGTGCCACTCCAGATGACAGGCAGTAGGTCATATGTGTAGCCAACTGTGTAATCAGGTGACGGATGGCCATGTGACAACTGACATAATTCAAGTTGTTACTCTAAATAAATTGTACCTTGGCACTCACAGCACTTGTCAACAGTTCTTCATGTTTTAAATGTGGAAATTTGATGATTTGTGTTAAGAACACTGATGTGAAGCCACTGTTAGAATTAAATGGTGTTGCAGATTCTCCATATACATGTTCCCACAGTGCTCTTGATTTGTTGTGACTCCTTTGTTGTTGGTGATACAAACTGACGAGTCTCAAGACATCAAGACCTCCGTGGGCCCATGTATATGTACTTTCTGCAACACCATTTATTTCTAACAGTGGCTTCTTAGAAAAGGTGCCAGCTTCTTCAATGACAGTGTAAATGTACTTTTGTGTGCACTGCCTTGTGCGACATATTTCATGCAGGCACATGAGTGTTCTTTTCACGAAATGGCGAATTGACACATTCAAAACATGTAGATTGTGTAAAGTATTGTGAGTCCCAAGGTAGCAATATTTTTTTGTTTTGTGTTCCAAAGTACTTACAGGTCTCTGTGGTGACACCTTGAGTATTGAGGTGTGTCAGTTTACGTTGGGTGCACCACTACTGTTTCTTTGAGGGTAAACAAGAGGTGGCATGACTTCATTGTATTGCTGTGCTCACCGGTTCACAGACACTAGCTTCTCAGTGTATTTCTCATTCAAGTTGTGGCCTTTTGTGTTCTTTTTTTTCTGGTGTCCAAGTGGCATAGTGGGTCTACCAACTGGGCAGTACAGGGCTTACATATGTGCGGAGTTATCTAGCTGTTACTCATGATGCATTGCCTGATATGCACTGTGGCCAATTGTAATTGTGCTCATGTGTCAGATGTATACAGGTGACTGATGCATTTCGGTTTCTTCTCCTTGCCCACAGCATCATCATCCGCAACCGAGGGAGACACCTGCATGGACCCGGAGGAGGGACCCAGCGACAGTGCCACCAGTGCTGTGGATTCAGAAGGACCCAGTGGCACGGAGGGTGAGGGGAGTCAGTCGGAGGACCTGTCTGGAGGCGAGAGCAGCTACGATGCCGACGGGTCCGAGGCTGACATCCTTGAGGAGGCGGAGGCTGCAACACCAACTGGCAGCATCCCCACATCTGTCCCCGCCTCCTCCATTACCATCTCTGCCCTCCCAGTTGCTCCCGTCCCTTCTGTCCGTGCAGAGGCCAACCATGTCTCCTTCGGCCCAGGCACCGCACCCCCTGCCCCTGTCACCCCTGCTGCCCTCAGTGAAGAGTCTGTGGACATACTGCGGCAGTTGCAGGTTGGGCAGGTATCGGTGCTGAATGTCCTCCGTGGACACACTCAACTGCTCACACAGATGGTGTCGTTCATGTAGGGCATGTCAGCAACGATGTCTGACCAACGCAGGTTTCTGCGGTCTCTTCCCTGATGGCAGCAGTTTCTCTCCTGCAGCGCTCCGTCCCCCCCTCTACCCCGGACCCATCCACACTGCCCTCTCCCATGCCTGCCCAACGCACACCCAGACAGTCACGGGCATGCACCCCACCAGACACATCCAGCACACCCCCAAGTAAGGCACAGCGCACACCTCCTGGCACGCACACTCAGGGGGATGTAGGCACACCCACAGGGTCTGGGGGCAGACGACATACACGCAGCCACAGTCGCAGTCCGCAGTCCTCACAACCCTGTTCCTCCAAGACCACTCCCCTTAGCTCCCCTGCCAAACTCTCACCCAAGGAGATCTATATGGGTGGGCTGGACCTCGTCCCCACTGAGCCACCACCCTACAAGCGGGCGAGGAAGTCCCCGGGCACGGGAGGTGAGTCCCCCACCATGTCCACCCAATCCCCAAGAGCGCTGCACCCCATCCCTCACCCACCACACCCTCTGTTGACCCTGGGGAATCCTCAGGTGCAGGGGTTCGGATGGAGGCGCTGCCCCACCCCCTGTGGTGGAGACATCCCCCCCTGCACCCGCAACACCTACCCTTCCCCCTCCTGTCCCTGCGGTGCCTAGTACTGCCACTGATGATGCCCCCCCGGTCGACAAACCTTGAGGTTCCTTTGTGCAGGCAAGGTAGGGGTGGACGCGGTCCCCTACGTCCACCCTTGGAATTGAGAAATAGACTGGCCATTGGCCTTTGTACATAGTCTCTTTTTAATAAAAAAAATTTTGGTGCTGAATAAAGCCTTTTCTTTTACTTTCAGCACTATTGCATTTCAGGTACTTGATGTTGGTGATGAGGCTCCTGGAGTTGGTGTTCTGCTCTGTGGCACCTGACATCTTCCCTGTAAACAGCTGCACAGTTTTTGTGCTGACCTGTGTCAACATTTCCTTTGTTGGTGAGGGATACCTTCAACAATGGCCATGCCTGCTCACTGATGTCTCCTGCTGAATCGTCTGTGCCATCCTTGCTAGTCACTGTACTTGTGTTTTGGGTATGTAGGAATGCCTTCAGGGACAAATTGGCCCTTTTCAGAACTATGCATGTGTGTAATCACGGCCTACTACACAAATGGTACTTGTTATGCAGGGTATTTGGGCAACTGACTTACAATTGTGGGCATTGTATCTAGTGAAATAGAACCCTATTGCTTCCATGAGAGACAATATCTTGGTGGCTGGACCAGCACCTGAACATTCCTATCCCTCCTGGGATGTGCGTGACAGTGTGTGTTCCCTTTGGCTATCTTAGTTTTGTATGCAGTTACATGACTATACAGTCTGTTGGCATGAAATCAGGGTGTGTATTGTGCTGCATCCGCCATGGGTGGGTATGCATGTGTTATATGTCCTCACACCCACATGTGGTGTGTCATGCAGTGTGTGAAAGACATCCATCCTCCTGGGAGTGGGACACTCCTGTCAGTGATGTGTTGTAATAGCACTAAAATCATAGTCCAAAGTTAGGGATGCGTCCATACCACCATGTAGGTGTGGTCATCTGATAATGATGAACACCCCCCCATATCTCTGTCCACTGCTGGGAGTCCTCTGCACCCACCCCTCATATCTCTGTCCACTGCTGTGAGTCCTCTGCACCCACCCCCATATCTCTGTCCACTGCTGGTAGTCATATGCAGCCACCGCTTATATTGCAGGCCACTGCTGGGAGTCATATTTAAGCCTGGGCGAAGCACTACGCTACGCTCGCGTAGTTTGCGAAGTTCGCGCTACTTCGCACTACGCGAACTGCACGTAGCACAGTGCGAACACGCGTAGCGTAGTGTTGCGTAGTGCTGCGGTCATTTTTTGCTTGCTCGCGGTCCTCAACGTCAAGTTGGCGACCGCGAGCAAGCAAAATGACATCCCGGCGAGACTTTTTCCTTGTTTGCGATCAGCAACTTCAAGTTGGCGATCCCGAGCATGGAAAATAAACCTCCCGGCGAGATTCCCAACGCGAGGAGGTCAGGTTTCCCATTGCGAGTGGTCGCGTATGCTCGCGCCCGCTCGCGATGAGAAACTACCAGTTCTCGTTGAGAAAGCTGAAGCTCGAGTAAAAATCTACTCGAGCAGCAGAAAACTACAGCTCGCACTGTGCAAGATGCCATTTTCAATGATTGCACAGTGCCGGTTGCTTGTCCGCACTGTGCAATCATTGAAAACGACATCTGGCACAGTGCGAACAAGGTACTACGCAGTTCGCAAAGTGCTACGCCTAGCTCGCGTAGTGCGAACTTCACTTTGCGTAGCTTCGCGAAGTGCTACTTCGCGAACTACGCCCAGGCCTAGTCATATGCACCCACCCCTCATATTGCAGGCCTCTGCTGGGAGTCATATGCACCCACCCCTCATATGTCTGGACACTGCTGGGAGTCCTCTGCACCCACCCCTCATATTACAGGCCACTGCTGGTAGTCATATGCACCCATCCCTCATATTGCAGGCCACTGCTGGTAGTCATATGCAGCCACCCCTCATATGTCTGGACACGGCTGGGAGTCATATTCACCCACCCCTCATATGTCTGGACACTGCTGGTAGTCATATGCACACACCCCTCATATGTCTGGACACTGCTGGGAGTCCTCTGCACCCACCCCTCATATTGCAGGCCACTGCTGGGAGTCATATGCAGCCACCCCTCATATTGCAGGCCACTGCTGGGAGTCATATGCAGCCACCCCTCATATGTCTGGACACTGCTGGGAGTCATATGCACCCACCCCTCATATGTCTGGACACTGCTGGTAGTCATATGCACACACCCCTCATATGTCTGGACACTGCTGGGGGTCCTCTGCACCCACCCCTCATATTGCAGGCCACTGCTGGGGGTCCTCTGCACCCACCCTAATATGTCTGGACACTGCTGGGAGTCCTCTGCACCCACCCCTCATATGTCTGGACACTGCTGGGAGTCCTCTGCACCCACCCCACACATTGCAGGCCACTGCTGGAAGTCGTATGCACCCACCCCTCAGATGTCTGGACACTGCTGGGAGTCCTGTGTACCCACCCACGCACCCCCTTGGAGCAGTACACTGCTGGCCTGGACCTACACACACACCAATATGAAGGTAACATGCTGGGCCAGTCCTCTAAGCCCACATTCCTGGCGTGTGTACACCTCGTATCCCAAATGTACTTGTTCTACTGTGCCATAGGGGTACATGTGGTATGCACCGTACCCATGCATTCATTGCGTGTGTACGGTCCATATCACTGTTCTACTGTGCCGTAGGGGTACGTGTGGTACGCACCGTACCCACGCATTCATTACGTGTGTACGGTCCGTATCACTGTTCTACTATGCCATAGGGGTACGTGTGGTACGCACCGTACCCACACATTCATTGCGTGTGTACGGTCCGTATCACTGTTCTAATGGTGCCGTAGGGGTACGTGTGCAATGCACCGTACACGTCCACTTCCGTTGTTGGGGTACGCAGGGGTTGCTGGCCACGCCCCCCAAGTGACCAGACCCTGGTGGTAATGTATGGCCTCCATATTATAGGTTTGGCTTTGAGTATGGGGTTTGTTTCTTGCCCCTCACCCCCACCCTGGCCCCTGGGTGTTGTTCTCACCTTCTGCGGCGTGTGCGTCGGGTGTGGTACACCAGGTCGTAGACCAAGTGGACCGGGATGACACGTACAATGGGGTTCATGGCATGTACATCGCGTACCGGGGCTCCGTTGCGTAGCAGTTTGCGTCGGACTCTGCTTTTCCGGCTGTGTTTGACTCCCGTAAAAAAAAGCCGTACGGAGTGATGTAGGGACGAATTGTACTTGCTGGGCCGGAAACCGCTGCCTGAATATGTCCGGACGTCGTGTACACGCTGTTCCGGATCAGAATCGTAGTTTTTTTTTACCCGTACAGTCTTTTGTACGATTCGTACGGAAATAGGCTTTCTGTACGAATCATACTTCCTAGGTTGTAGGGACAGTTTACCGGGTACGAGTCGTACGGAGAAAACGCTCCGTACGCCGATTCGTACGGCCTTTTTCCAGGATTGGAATCGGTCCCTATGTTTGTATTTGTTGACAACGTACTCACTATAAAATTTAAATTAGGAATGTAGATGTGTTTTTAAAAAGTGAACAGGAAAACAATGATAAATGGAGGGAATTTGCTGTTTATTTGTTTGTGAAAGGTCGTTTTGAGTTGGATAGTCAACAATGTATTTATAAATATTTTTACAATAAATTAGAAGAGAACAAAATGCCAGCTAGAGCTGTTCTATTGACCTACAATTAGTAGCTATACCTCCAGAACTTAAAGATTTAAATACATATGAGTCCATCCTTATTCAATCTGTGCACCCGTTTCAGGCTATAATTCGTATGGAGCCTAAAACAGGTAAGCGGCCTCCAACAGATTTACAAAGACGTTTAACCCGTTTGCTGTCGTGAGCACTACCTGGCTAGTGCTGCGCATGTCCGTTGGCCGACGTGGCCACGCCTACTCTTTAAAACTGCCGCAATTCCGCCGCGGTAAGAGGGTTAAAAGGAAGAGTTGTGTATTTACCTTTAGATTTTAAGAAAAATATTGAATCTGTTGGTGAAGAAAGAGAGGAAAGTGAACCTGTAATCATTCTTGTTAATGGTGTACCTACAAAGAGTAGGAAAATATGGCAAGAGTTAGTCGGTGTCACCAAAGTCCAAAAGGCTACATTCTATCTTGTGCAAAACAATATTTACTATAAAACTGTAAATGTAGAAGAACAAGAAGTATGTTTAGAAGATGAAACAGACATTGCAAGTGGACAAATCAAAAAAGTGATGAAGTCCAGAAAAGAAGAAATTTATGAACATTACACTATACACCCTCTACACTCAAAAGAAGTGTTAGGAGACAGTATTGAATTGTTTCAGATGAAAAAAGCAAAAGGAACTCCCCTGAGGGTATCGGAAAAAAGTTTGGAAGCTTGTTGTTTTCCACAGCTGTTCCCTACTGGAAAAGGTGGACAATATGATGAACGACCTGTTCAGATTCCAGCTTCAGAATATCAAACTTTATGACTGTACTCAGAAGATGCAAGATTTAGACAATGTATTCCATATTTGTTTAATCTTTTATTTGAAAGTGACCTTTCTGCACTTTCATATGCAGTGAATCACATATTAAAAACAGGGATTAATTATTTTCTCGGATGTTTCTGCAAAGCAATTCATGGACAAAGTTGGCTCGGTTGGAAAACACTCCGGATCCGGCTCGGTCAGAGTGCTTTCCAACCCGGATCGGAATCGGCACCTTAGTTGTGCTGAGTACACATGGGATGATTTACTAGATTTTCTACGACAAGCAAATTCAAATATAGAGAATATTGAATTGAAGACAGTTGGAGAACTGTGTTCCCTGGATCCTGTAAATGTGAGCAGATATTTTAATCATAGGTTTGAAGCTATGATGTCTTTCATCTGTAATAAAAAGAATACACCTATTGGCGAAGTTATTGATTTCTTTTGGAGAAAGGAATATCAAGTTAGAGGTGCACCTCATATTCATATGCTGTTATGGATCAAGAATGCACCAAAATTTGGAACTGACAGTGATGAGACTGTTTTGTCTTTTATTGAACAACATGTTACCTGTACCATACCAAAAGAAAAAGCAGGAAACAACTTGAAACAGCAAGTTTTATGGTTTCAAAATCATCGTCAATGGAAATACAAGTCAAAGGAAGAATTTACACAAAATGTCGATTTGGTTTTTCACGTCCAGTAATTTCCAAAGGAAGAGTGAACAGTTTTATGTCAGAAGTGAAGCATACTATCACTCGAAAATCACCTAAAAATACTTATAATATAAAAAGAACAGAAGAATCAAAGTACATTAATTATTACAATCCAGTGATTTTGACGATATGGAATACAAATATGGACATACAATATGTTGCAGATAACTCAGTTGCTGTTGCTCGGTATGTTACATCATATATTACGAAATCTGAGAAGATAGAATTGAAAGAAATGTGGGAAGACATTTCACAAGAGAAGACACTTAGCAAAAAATTGTGCAGCTTCAGCTTGAAGATGCTTTCACATCGAGAAATTGGATCCTACGAATGTTCGGATCGATTAACATCTGTAAGTTTATATTCAAAGTCAAGAGGAATCATCTGGATAAGTCTAGGTCTTGCTGCAACACGAAATAAGAGTTTTGAAATCTATACAAGAAATTGAATACTTAGCATTGAATGACATAGCAATTACAAATATTCTTAAAACAAATATGTTGGATACGTACTGTCCAAATAGAAGTCCACACCTGGAAAAGATATGTCGATATGAAGTACTGCAACATTACAGCATTAAAAAAAATGTTACGGAACTTTTTTTGTTTTTCTATTTAGCTCTTCTGCAACTCTTCAAACCTTGGGGGAGTGAAATGGAATTACTTGGAGATTTTGACTGCTATGAAGATTCTTTCAATGCATGTAAAGATAGCATTGAATGTACAATTTTTCCAAATTATCTCCAAATGTTGAACGAAGAGATTAATCAAGAAAGTACTATTGCAGCTGAAATAGCTAGAGATTGTTCTCAAGATAGTGAGAGTTCTGCTGCACAAAGTAAAGACCCACTAGGAGAAGCCATACTTGAAAATGAAGCAGCAATAGCAATGAGTGAAGTGGAAACGGTGATGTAACAAGCACAACAGGACAATATTGATTTGAAAAACGTAGAAGAACAACTGAATACTGAACAGAAAGAAATATATCACCAAGTTACTCAACAAATAGAAAACAGACTACTGCATGAAAAGAGTGTTTGACAATGTACATCATTTAAACCTATTCTTATGTACATCAATGGGCAAGCTGGAACAGGAAAAAGTTTCTTGATTAAATGTTTGTCAAGTTATCTACAGAAAACAATGGATTCATATTTATCGTGTGTTGTAACTGCTCCAACAGGATTAGCAGCACACAATATCAAAGGGATTACATTACATTGTTTACCTGTGTTACCAGTAGAGCATGAAATTAAGTTTGAATATCACAAGCTATCTGGAGAAGATTGTTTCAAAGTTTCAAAAGTACTAAAGAAAATGAAAATGATGATAATTGATGAGGTAAGCATGGTTTCAAACGTAATGCTTACGTTTGTACATTTGAGAATGCAGCAGATTTTAAAAACAAAATTACGATGTTTTATTTTGAGGAAAACATGTAATTGTATTTGGTGCTCTACTACAACTCACATCTGTGAAAGGCCAACCAGTTCTTAACACCCTTCTTCGTGAAGACACAAAATAAATCATTGGGAAGTATTGGAATTATTTTGAATATAAAGAACTTATTAAAAAATGCGACAAGCAAATGACAAAGATTATGGAAAAATTCTCCAAAGTATTAGAATTGGTGTCTTAACAAAGGATGGCAAAGAAGCTTTAGAACTTCTGCTACTAACAAACTTGTTTCCAAAAGAAAATATTTCACCTGTAACTATAAACAAAAGAATTGCAGAAAAGAAGTCTATAATTTGCCTTATGCCAACACTGAAAGAATGCTCTACATTCAATGAAGAACTGTTGAAACTGTAGAAACAACCGATAATGAAAATAGTAGCTACTGATAAAATAGAACATGATGGGGTAACTATTCTTCTGTCAGAGAAATGACAGTTAAAATTAGACTATTTGGAAAAACCAATATCTAAGACTGCTGGTTTGGAAAAGACCTTGTATGTATCTGTAAACTGTCGGGTAATATTAAGGCATAATTTAAATGTTGAGAAAGGTTTAGAAAATGGAGCAATGGGGAAAGTTGTTGACTTTGTTAGTTATCCAAATAGAGATGGAATTGAATTTTTGAAGATTATATTTGATCAGACTGAAGTGGTGAAACAGATTGGACGTTGTGTAGTTTTCTGTTTGTTTAGCATATGCAGTGACTATTCATAATTCTCAAGGTTTAAGTGTTGAGAGTGCTTTGGTAAACATTGGAAGTTTTGTGTTTATAGAGGGTATGGCATATGTTGCATTGTCTCGAGTAAGAATATTATCTGGATTGTATTTGATTGATTTTGATGGGGAAAAAGTTAGTGCAGATGCAAATTGAAAATCTGTTTGGACTACGTTACAGATGGGATCATACATGTGACAGCTGTTCATTTTCATCTACCATTAAAATAGACACTAAACGATTCATATATTTGACAATACCAGATTGCAAAACAGTGTCTTTCAATAAATTAGTGAAATCAGCTGATCAAGATATGGAATGTACTCAGTGCAAATCGGAAAGGTTGTCAACATTATTTATAGAAACATTTGGACAATATATAATTTTAATGCTACAATGTTCTAGAGTAGATGGAACAAAATTGGAAACCAAAATTATTTTTTTTGTGGCAGGTCAAGTGTCAATTTAAGGAAGAGCTTTTAAAACAGTGGCTATTGTTTTCCACGATGGACCTACTTCAACATCTGGACACTATACTGTTTATTTAAAATGCAATAAAGGATGGACACTTTGCAATGATACACATTTAGAGTTCAAATGTTGGTTGCCTAATGAATTACCAAATTCATATCTAATATATTTGATGCCAAACTTCTGAGAAGATGTCAGCATAAATTATTGAGTATATTTTGGATATTTTCACTACAAATAATTTCAGACACATCATTCGGCCTATTGGGAAGATGTCAAAATGAATTAAGAAGTTTATCTTGGATATCCTTAATGGAAATGTTTTTAGAAACATAATTTGGCCTATTGGGAAGATGTCGAGAATTACGGTTTGAATTATTGATTCTGTTCTTTGACATTGCATTTGGAAAATTGTGTTCAAAAGAAGGTGCTGATAAATTTGATCTTTGTTAATGAGGATGTTCATTTGTGAAAATGCAAATAGATAGCTGATTTTCCTGTATATATTTTGAACACAGATTTGTTTTTTTAACAATCTTATTGATTGTATTTTTTTGCCCACTGTCAACTGATGATCAAAATTGAAATCACTGTGTATGGTGAAATTCAATAGAATCTGAAGACAGCAAAAAAGGCAAACTGAATATTTTATGTAATTGTAAAATAATGTTGTGTTCTTAAAACTATAATATTAAATGTAGTAACAGGATGTTTTTCTTCTCTTTTGCAGGTTCTACTACTAAAGTTTTAAATATTTAAAATTTACATTACAAAAAAAAGAAGTGACAAAATATTTCAATCAGTTTTTATCTACTTTAAAACAGGTAAGATTAAGTCATCCAAGCACTACCCATGCACTGCTACAATCACCTGTGCACTACCCATCAGTAGCGGCCCATGGTGGAAGTGCTGCCGGGCGCTGATGTGGGGCGGGGGAGGTGCAGGGTGGGGGTAGTGAACTGCAGAATACGGCTGCACAGAGGTAAGTACACAAAAAATCCATAAAACAAATTTTGTTGCATGCGCTGCATCACCAAATGTACTCATGCAATGACCCAGGCACAAACGTATGCACTGTTACAATCAACTGTGTACTACCCATGCAGATGTCTAACCACCTACACACTACTGATTCACCCCTCCAATTACCCAAGTACTATTCTTGTAGTCAAAAAATCCCCTTATCACTTTCTATGCACTCCTCCAATCACCCATCAATCACCATGTACTTATGCAATCACTCCGCTAATACCGAAGAAATTATAAATTGTCCATGCAGTCTCTTTGCAGTACTCTAATCATCCAGTCACTACCCATGTACTCATGCAATGACCCAGGCAGCAACACTTCACAGCTACAATCACAAGTGCACTATCTATGCAGTCCTGTAACCACATAGACACTGCTCATTCACACTCTTTCAATCACTCAACCACCACTTATATACTAACGCAACCACCCAAGTATTATCCATCCACTCATGTAATAACTCACGGATTACAGAGACACTTGTACAATCATGTAGGCAGTACTCATGCACTCATACAATTACCATGCGCTACCCATGCAGTCTTTGAATTAATCATGCTGAGCACATATACTCCAGCAATCATGCAAACATTAGCATGCAGTTATTTCTGTTTTTAAACCAGATAATGTAGTTCTGAAAAGAACTCTTTTTTTTCTTTGTAATTTTTTTTGTGTTTTTTAAAACTATGTAGTAAATTTCTTTGGTGCTTTTGGAAAGCCGAAAAAGCAACAGGTAAAGTCTTAATTTTTGGAATTCTAAAATCATTAAAAAAAAAATAGCATAGATGGTTCCTTGCTACAGAACAGCATCCACAGATTGTTCACCACAACATAGGATGGCATTGCATTTTGTGCATAGCTGTTTCAAGTTTCCAGTTTTCAAACTCTGAGTGTATGTCCGGCCCTCGAGATGATGTACTTGACGTTCCTGAAGTACTGGGACCAGCTGCCTGGTCACCTTGTTGCATATTTTGTTGTGCACATCGCATCTGCTCCCGTGCAAAATGTCTGGGGTGGATTGTCTGGAGGTGCTTGTACATGCTCTACATGTCACAAGAGTATTTTTTGTCACTACCTCTAGATAAAATACGTGGACAGAGAGTACAACTGACCTTCCTTGCGTTGACTTTCTTTTCACCATCTGGGATGGTGAAAAATTTCCAGACGATAGATTGTAATCTCTTTTTTGGAGGTGGTTCTTCTATCTCTTCTTCATCAGAAGTATGTTCTTGTTGAGGATTGGAAGAAGCCATTTCGAACTCTTTCCAAAAACACTCAAAAAATGTATAGGCTAGCTCTGTATAGGAGGTGTCTCTCCTGTGAAGCTGCAGAGAGAATGAATAAAATGGGTGGGATCCTTCAACTTTTAGAATGGGAAATCTTATGAACCAATGAAATGCTGTCTTTTAAAATCAGATGGCAGTCGCGCACCCGGCGCTCAACCAGCGCACCTGACGTGAATTCACGAAAACATGTTTAACAATAATGTAAGTTTAGTACAAGTACAAATATATTATTTTTATAAATAGTTTAGATAATCTCTTGCCCTCATGTCTACACTAAAGTTAAATATATATAGTTTTAAATCATCAAAAACATGTGCAGAGGTAGCGCACCTGGCGTGATCCCATACGTATATGACGTTATGCGGGGCCATGCACCGCGCACCCATCGCATACTAAATGCGCACATGACGCGAAACGATACGCATATACGCTACGATATGATATGCATCCTTCATGACTTTAGCAATATGGCGGCTTGAATCAGCGCTCCCACCGAGATGGGTACATGATGGGTGCGCAACATCACTTTTACGTCAGGGAAAATAAAATACATATATATTTTAGTAAACAAAAGACATTACATAATTTTGAAAAATAAATAAATATTTAAACGACATTAAAATTCCAAAATATCACCCCAAAAAATTTAATTTACAGAAAAAAAGAAAGGTTTTAAAATATTAAACTTACAAATTAGCAATTAAAAAACCTTTGAAATTCACTGAAAAAAACCACAGGTTTCAGGGAAGTTATAGTTAGAAATTTTCATCTAAAAAACCTTTGAAATTCACTGAAAAAACCACAGGTTTCAGGGACTGTTAGACCTGTCAGCCCTTTGGGTGGTCCCTCCTCATCATTATTTATTTTGTCCCACTTCTGCCTCAAACCCTGTTATAATTTTTCCTTTTTGGGAACCACCAGACTTTTTAGTGTTGATGCAGGGTCAGGGAGCCATTTTCCCTACCCCTGGAACTTCTGTCTGAGGGCCTGAGACACAAAATGGTGGCCACCTATTGTCACCTGTGACATCACCAGAACTCACTGGAGGTTTCCAGAACATTCTACAATCCTGTGACAGTGGGAGGCAGTTTAGAATGTTGGGAGGCCATCTCAGGTGGGCAGTTGGCAACTGACTGGAGAAGAGAGAGGACAGAGATAGAAGGAGGTCGGAGTAAGGCAGCAGAGGTGGAAACCAGTGCTTGGAGTGGGGTCCAGAAACCCACCCTTGATGCTAGTCTCTACTGACCAAGCCCAACCTAAAGCCCTGTGTGGGACCAAGACCAGAAGAACCATCTTAAGGAACTGAATATTTGGAACAGGCCTTAAAGAAGAAGAACAGCAAGTTCCTGACCTGTTCAGCAGTGTCCTCCTGGAGTCCTGACGTCGAGAAGCCTGGAGACCAGGGGCCTGAGGTCGAGAAGCGGCGCTGACAGAAAGCAGACGTCGTACCCGGAGCCGCCAGAGGTCGAGTGAGGGCGCCGACGGAGGTCGTGGAGAGACACCGGAGGTCGAGTAAGGAGTCACCCGAGGTCGGGTGAGGGCGCCGATGGAGGTCGTGGAGAGGCGCCGGAGGTCGAGTGGAGAGTCACCCGAGGTCGGGGTGAGGGCGCCGACGGGGGTCGTGGAGAGGCGCCGGAGGTCGAGTCGGGAGTCACCTGATTCGAGGTGAGGCGTCGACGGGGAAGTGAAGTCCGCCCACCGGAGTCGCCGGAAGCTGAGGTGAAGCGCGCCGGAGGTCGGGAGTGGAGATCGCACTCCGGAGACACCAGGAAGTGGGGAGTCCGAGTCCCTGTGACGCCGGAAGGCGACATCGAGCCGAGGCCGCCCAGCGACATCGAGTCGAGGCCGCCCAGCGACATCGAGTCGAGACCGCCCAGCGACATCGAGTCGAGACCGCCCAGCGACATCGAGTCGAGACCGCCCAGCGACATCGAATCGAGACCGCCCAGCGACATCGAATCGAGACCGCCCAACGACATCGATCCGGAGCCGTCTCACGGCGTCGACACGGTGCCGAGCGGAGCCGATCATCTTGAAAAGGGCAGTAAGTGGTAGAGGGGGCGTCTGAGGTCCCGTGGAGCCCTAAAAGACCGTTCTAGGGGCTAGAGGGGTGTTAGAACCAGCCTGGGAGTGCCAGGGGTGAACTGAGACGGGTACAGTGACCTCCATAAAGGGTTGTGTGGTTTGGAGGGCCAGATCTTTAGGTTACTCTTGTTCTGCCTCAGCTTAGGCCCCAGCCTTGACCAATCTAGGTGGGACACCCCCATGCTATCCAAGTGTCCTTAAGTTGTGTATGGGCAAAGTAAGACCAAGTGACCTCATGAAAATGATTTGAACTGTAACTGTCATTGATTGTTTTACTTTATTTATTGAAGGTGCTTTATTTATTGTCATCCACTAATTTATTCCTGCACTATATTTATTGACTGACTGTATTTATTTGCCATCTGTATTTATTGCACATCTATTTATTCTTTGCTAAATGTTGACCTGAACCTATTTATTGAAATTCCAAAGTGGTATTATTTATTTGACCTGCTCTTTTAAAGGAAAATCTTATTGTATTGTATTTATGTTATGAAACCTGCAACTAAGAGAAAATAAGATAAAGACATATATATTTTCAACTTGACTTGCATTATTTTTACGGTGTAGTGTCGTTTTTGGAACGGAT
This sequence comes from Triturus cristatus, assembly GCF_964204655.1. Taxonomy (NCBI): domain Eukaryota; kingdom Metazoa; phylum Chordata; class Amphibia; order Caudata; family Salamandridae; genus Triturus; species Triturus cristatus. Next base: position 468,852,010 of record NC_140593.1, on the reverse strand, counting down.
GAACGCATGGTTATTGTGAGGGTGTGACGTACGCTTAACACGGTGCCTGACCCCCAACCGCTCGAGCCAAGCTACCATTGTGCTGGGAACCTGGTGACTGCTAACCCGGTTGCCCGGTTTCCAACATAAAATTGGTGTTCAGTGGTGGGATTGAGCTGTGCTTGCGTCTACTCGACAATAACTGTGGGTAGTCCATAGGCCTACACCGGGAGTTTTCTCCAAGCGAACTTTCTAATTTTGAGTTTTGTTTTTTCCAAATTTACTTCTGGTGGTGGGAGGAGGTATTACAAAAGGTACCCCCCTGCATAGCTTCTGTAAGCAACTGTCTTCTATCCTGAGTGGGCAAAATGGAGTTTGTGTTGGAGGATGTGGAAACTTATACTGTGGCCCAACTCAGGGAGTTTTGTCAGCGAGAGGGGGTGTTTTGTCCCCAAGGTGCAAAGAAGGGTGAACTCCAGACCAGCTTGAGGGCTTGGGGGGAGGCACGGCGAGAAAGTAAGGTTGAGAAGGAGGACAGGGATGGAGAGCCTGACAGCGAGGGGGCTGGTTTGTACCAACCTGAGGTGGGGGACCTAGTAGCGGGGCCCAGAACACCTTCAAGGAAGGGCAGCAGTGTCTCTAGCCACGGCTTATTAGAAGCAGAATTCACTGACCGGAGGGAGAAAAGACAGCTCACATGGGAATTGGCGAAGCTGGAGAAAGAAAAGGAGGAACGGAGGATGGCTCATGAGTTGAGGCTCAGGGAGATAGATCTCCAGATCCTACGGGTCGGGGCACACCCTGTTCCTAATGGTGGCAGCGAAGAAAGAGAAATCACCAGGGAATCCAAACCCTATTTGCCGAAAGACATAGTAGCTAGCTATAGTGCGGGTGATGATATCGCCAGGTGGCTAGCAGCCTATGAGGTCTCTTTAAGAGTCCATGGGGTTCCAGAGAAATATTGGGGAGGGGGATTGTATAGATACATGCCTCCAGCTGGTAGGGATACATTATTGGCCCTGGAGCAGGATGAGCAGACCCACTACCCCACCATGAAAGTGGCGCTCGTGAGGAAGTTTGGACTAACACCCGAGAAGTACAGACAGAAGTTCCGGGGTAGCCACAAACTGGGCACACAGAATTGGGTGGATTTCCTGGACTATGCAAAGAAGGCATTAGAGGGTTGGATACAGGGCAGCGAGGTGAGGGACTACGAGGGGTTGTTTGATTTGATGTTGAAGGAACACCTGCTCGAAAAATGTTTCCCTGAACTGCGTCAACACCTGGTGGATAGCAAGCTGACCAATCCCCGGAAGCTTGCTGAGGAGGCGGACATTTGGGCTAGTACCCGGGTGTCCACAAGGGGGACTGGAGGGGACTCTCAAAAGACCGGACAGGGCGCCCCCCAGAAGAAAGAGGGAGGGGTAAAGAAAAAGGAGTTCTCTAAAGGCCCCAAAATAGTTTCCAAGGGAAGGGAACGGGATTCACCCCTAGGGCTAACCCACCCAGAAACCCTAATCCTGGCCAGATTCTGCAGCCAAGGGTTGTCCATTGCTTTGAGTGCGGTGGTGTCGGACACTATAAGGGAGATGTGAAGTGCCCGAAAAGACCACCCCCTCCCATCGGAGGAAAGACCCCCGGAGTAGCTAGTGTAGTGCTCGGGGAGGAGATGCCCTTAGATAAGGGAAGGGAGTGGGTGGGTGTCACTTTAGTGTCCCTGGGAGAACGGGAGATGGTTCCTAAGATTCAGGTGCCCGCAAATACCACAAAGTATGGGCAGTGGGTCACCATCAACGGCCAAAGAGGGGAGGCTCTGAGAGACACAGGAGCCAGTATGACTATGGTACGTAGCCAGCTGGTGTCTCCAGAGCAGGTGATTCCCCATGTACTCCACCCTGCCGCGATGGCTGACGGCAGAATGGGCCACTATCCGGTGGCCGAGGTTCCATTTGAATGGGAAGGGGTTGCAGGGTTACTTCGAGTTGCCGTAAGCCCTGCCGTGCCAGTCGATTGTCTGCTGGGGAATGACATGGAGCATAATGCTTGGAAGGAGGTGGAATACCGGACTCATGCTGAGATGCTGGGTACACCTGACTGGGTCTGTGTCAGCACAAGGTCTGCGACTACCCGGAGGGGGAGTTCGTTTAGGCAGGAGCCTGGAACCAAGGCACCGCCGGCTGCCAATCAAGGGAAGAACCGAGGGCAGGAGGAGCCTGCCTCGGCATCCGCGCCCCGTGTGACGGATAGGCCACCGGAGGTGGTGGACCAGGAGTCCGCGGAGGGGGATGTTACCGAACTGGAGAACCTACCCATCCCGGCCGAGTGGCACGTGGAGGGAGGGCCGACCAGGGAGGAATTCTGCAAGGGCCAGAGGGAGTGTCCTACCCTTGAGGGACTGCGGCGACAGGCCGAAGCCCAGGCAGCAGGGAACATTGAGGGGAACTACAACATTTACTGGGAGGATGGCCTCCTCTACAGTGAACCCAAGGCACCCATGCACGGATCGTCACGGGCCTTGGTTGTCCCTCAACGTTACCGAGCCTTCCTTCTGGAATTGGCTCATGAGATCCCCTTGGCAGGACACCTGGGGCAAGACAAGACCTTTGCCCGTCTTGTCCCACACTTTTATTGGCCTCAAATGAAAGTGTCGTCCGACACCTACTGCCGGACATGTGTGTCTTGTCAAGCCAGTGGGAAAACAGGGGTGAAGCTGAAAGCTCCCCTGGAACCACTTCCTGTCGTTAGCACCCCCTTTGAAAGGGTGGGCATCGACATTGTGGGTCCGTTAGATCCGCCTACTACAGCTGGTCACAGGTTTATCCTGGTTCTGGTGGATCATGCCACACGGTACCCAGAGGCTATACCTCTGAGGACCATTACTGCACCTGTTGTGGCTAGGGCCCTGATGGGAATCTTTACCCGAGTGGGTTTTCCCAAGGAAGTTGTGTCCGACAGGGGGACCAACTTCATGTCAGCATACATGCGGGCCATGTGGAAGGAGTGTGGAGTGACCTACCGGTTCACCACCCCTTACCATCCCCAGACCAATGGTCTGGTGAAAAGGTTCAATAAAACCTTGAAAGGCATGATCAGAAGTCTGCCTGAAAGCCTGCGGAGGAAATGGGACGTCCTCCTACCCTGTCTATTGTTTTCTTACAGGGAAGTGCCACAGAAGGGAGTGGGCTTCAGCCCCTTCGAGCTTTTGTATGGGCACCCTGTGCGTGGACCTCTCAGCCTGGTGAGAGACGGATGGGAAAGAACTCCCAGAAAGCTTCCCCAGGACGTGGTGAGCTACATGCTGGCCTTCCGGAGCCAAATGGCTAAGTTGTGGAAGCAAGCTTCTGACAACTTGGAAGCCAGCCAAGCAGTGATGAAGGTGTGGTATGACCACAATGCTCATCCGGTGGAGTTGGAGCCTGGCCAGAAGGTGTGGGTGATCGAACCAGGAGAGCTTAGCGCCCTCCAGGATCGCTGGTCAGGACCCTTTGAGGTGTTGGAGAAGAAGGGTAAGGCTACCTACTTGGTGGATCTGAAGACCCCTCGCCAGCCCCTACGGGTGCTGCATGCCAACCGCCTCAAACCCCACCATGAGAGGCCCGAAATCATCTTGCTGATGGTGACTGACGGAGCAGAGGACATGGAAAGCGAGCCTCTCCCCGACTTATTTGCGTCTCAAGAGAAGGATGGGTTGGTGGAGGGAGTGATTCTCTCCCCGTCCCTAACTCCTGAACAGCAGGAGGACTGCCGCCAGGTCCTGGGGCAGTACTCTTCGTTGTTCTCCCTTGTTCCGGGTAGGACTCACCTGTGCGGCCATGATGTGGACACAGGAGACAGCTCACCTGTGAAGTCAAAGATCTACCGGATGACAGACAAGGTGAAGGCCAGCATTCACAGTGAAGTCACTAAGATGCTGGAGCTAGGAGTGATTGAACCTTCCAGCAGCCCCTGGTCCAGTCCGGTGGTATTAGTACCAAACGCTGTACCACCGGGTGCCCAACTGGAACTGAGGTTCTGTGTGGACTACCGGGGACTGAACTCAGTAACCAAGACTGATGCTCATCCGATCCCGAGGGCGGATGAACTGATTGACCGGCTGGGAGCTGCCCAATATCTGAGTACCTTTGACCTTACTTCCGGGTACTGGCAGATCTCTCTGACTGATGGAGCTAATGAAAGGTCAGCCTTCTCCACGCCCAAGGGCCACTACCAGTTCTGCATGATGCCCTTTGGGCTCAAGAACGCACCTGCCACGTTTCAGCGTCTGGTGAACCAGATCCTCGCCGGAATGGAGAGTTTCTCTGCTGCTTATCTGGACGACATTGCCGTCTTCAGTAACAGCTGGGAGGATCACTTGCGTCACCTGCAAGCTGTTCTCCAGGCCCTGAAACACGCTGGTTTAACGATCAAGGCCAGTAAATGCCAGATCGGGCAGGGGTCGGTAGTGTACCTTGGACACTTGGTGGGTAGGGGAGCGGTGCAACCCCTCCAGGCGAAAATCGAGGCCATCATGGCCTGGGAACCCCCCAAGACTCAGACCGAGGTCCGAGCTTTTCTGGGCCTCACCGGATATTACCGCCGCTTCGTGAAGGGGTACGGTACCATTGTGGCCCCCCTCACGGAGCTTACGTCCAAGAAGCAACCTCGACGGGTAGTCTGGACGGAGGCTTGTCAGCAGGCCTTTGTGAAACTGAAGCAAGCCATGTGCGAGGCCCCGGTCTTAAGGGCCCCAGACTTTTCCAAGGAGTTCATTGTCCAGACGGATGCATCGGAACATGGCATTGGGGCAGTGTTATCGCAACTCAATGAAGAGGGTCTGGATCAACCCGTGGTCTTCCTATCCCGGAGACTACTTCCCAGGGAACAGAAGCGGAGTGCAATAGAGCGTGAAGCCTTTGCCGTGGTATGGGCTCTGAAGAAGTTGCGGCAATACCTGTTTGGCTCGCACTTCCTAGTTCAGACCGACCACAGACCCCTTCGGTGGCTGATGCAGATGAAGGGGGAGAATCCCAAGTTGCTAAGGTGGTCTATCTCCCTACAGGGAATGGACTTTCAGGTGGAACATCGGCCTGGAGTGGACCACGCCAATGCAGACGGTCTCTCAAGGTATTTCCGCCTTAGTGATGAGAACTCCCAAGGGGTTGGGTAGCTCTCCCCACTTTCAGCTGGGGGGGACGCGTGTTAGACCTGTCAGCCCATTGGGTGGTCCCTCCTCATCATTATTTATTTTGTCCCACTTCTGCCTCAAACCCTGTTATAATTTTTCCTTTTTGGGAACCACCAGACTTTTTAGTGTTGATGCAGGGTCAGGGAGCCATTTTCCCTACCCCTGGAACTTCTGTCTGAGGGCCTGAGACACAAAATGGTGGCCACCTATTGTCACCTGTGACATCACCATAACTCACTGGAGGTTTCCAGAACATTCTAGAATCCTGTGACAGTGGGAGGCAGTTTAGAATGTTGGGAGGCCATCTCAGGTGGGCAGTTGGCAACTGACTGGAGAAGAGAGAGGACAGAGATAGAAGGAGGTCGGAGTAAGGCAGCAGAGGTGGAAACCAGTGCTTGGAGTGGGGTCCAGAAACCCACCCTTGATGCTAGTCTCTACTGACCAAGCCCAACCTAAAGCCCTGTGTGGGACCAAGACCAGAAGAACCATCTTAAGGAACTGAATATTTGGAACAGGCCTTAAAGAAGAAGAACAGCAAGTTCCTGACCTGTTCAGCAGTGTCCTCCTGGAGTCCTGACGTCGAGAAGCCTGGAGACCTGGGGCCTGAGGTCGAGAAGCGGCGCTGACAGAAAGCAGACGTCGTACCCGGAGCCGCCAGAGGTCGAGTGAGGGCGCCGACGGAGGTCGTGGAGAGACACCGGAGTTCGAGTAAGGAGTCACCCGAGGTCGGGTGAGGGCGCCGACGGGGGTCGTGGAGAGGCGCCGGAGGTCGAGTCGGGAGTCACCTGAGGTCGAGGTGAGGCGTCGACGGGGGAGTGAAGTCCGCCCACCGGAGTCGCCGGAAGCTGAGGTGAAGCGCGCCGGAGGTCGGGAGTGGAGATCGCACTCCGGAGACACCAGGAAGTGGGGAGTCCGAGTCCCTGTGATGCCGGAAGGCGACATCGAGCCGAGGCCGCCCAGCGACATCGAGTCGAGGCCGCCCAGCGACATCGAGTCGAGACCGCCCAGCAACATCGAGTCGAGACCGTCCCAGCGACATCGAGTCGAGACCGCCCAGCGACATCGAATCGAGACCGCCCAACGACATCGATCCGGAGCCGTCTCACGGCGTCGACACGGTGCCGAGCGGAGCCGATCATCTTGAAAAGGGCAGTAAGTGGTAGAGGGGGCGTCTGAGGTCCCGTGGAGCCCTAAAAGACCATTCTAGGGGCTAGAGGGGTGTTAGAACCAGCCTGGGAGTGCCAGGGGTGAACTGAGACGGGTACAGTGACCTCCATAAAGGGTTGCGTGGTTTGGAGGGCCAGATCTTTAGGTTACTCTTGTTCTGCCTCAGCTTAGGCCCCAGCCTTGACCAATCTAGGTGGGACACCCCCATGCCATCCAAGTGTCCTTAAGTTGTGTATGGGCAAAGTAAGACCAAGTGACCTCATGAAAATGATTTGAACTGTAACTGTCATTGATTGTTTTACTTTATTTATTGAAGGTGCTTTATCCCTTTCGCTGCAGCGGGAATTCCGCCGCAGCGCTGGGGGGTGCGGGGGGGGCAGCGCGGTGGCGCTGTGCTCATGACGGAGCCGCTCCGTCATGAGCCACGGTTGAGCTGTGCTCATGACGGAACGGTTCCGTCATGACTCCGCCCATTTGCGTTGTCCCCCCGCACAGGCGGGGAAACAGCGCCGCGTAGGCGGAGCGGCCGCCAACGGCCGTGACATGACGGAACCGTTCCGTCATGAGCACACGGCAACCGTGGCTCATGACGGAGCGGCTCCGTCATGAGTGGGGAAGGGGTTATTTATTGTCATCCACTAATTTATTCCTGCACTATATTTATTGACTGACTGTATTTATTTGCCATCTGTATTTATTGCACATCTATTTATTCTTTGCTAAATGTTGACCTGAACCTATTTATTGAAATTCCAAAGTGGTATTATTTATTTGACCTGCTCTTTTAAAGGAAAATCTTATTGTATTGTATTTATGTTATGAAACCTGCAACTAAGAGAAAATAAGATAAAGACATATATATTTTCAACTTGACTTGCATTATTTATACGGTGTAGTGTCGTTTTTGGAACGGATGAACGCATGGTTATTGTGAGGGTGTGACGTACGCTTAACACGGTGCCTGACCCCCAACCGCTCGAGCCAAGCTACCATTGTGCTGGGAACCTGGTGACTGCTAACCCGGTTGCCCGGTTTCCAACAGGGACTTTATATTTAGAAATTTTCATTTAAAAAACCTTTGAAATTCAATGAAAAAACCTCAGGTTTCAGGCATGTTATAGTTAGAAATTAGTGTTTAAAAAACCTTAGAAATTCACTGAAAAAAACCATAGGTTTCATTGACGTTACAGTTAGTTGAACATTTCACGTGTACAAAACCAGAGAAATTCCGCCAAAACTTGTGCCCCCGCAATGCACTGCTGATGACGTCACATATTACATCATTCATCACATGGTCAGTGACATCAATGATGACATCACTGATGATATCTCAAATGACATCACTGATGACATCATCCACGTGAAAATCTGATTCACCTCCTCACACTCTAATATAACCTTTGATACACCCACTGTAAAATACAGACTACCATTTTCGAAACCATCGATACACCAATACCAGTTACTACATACGCACTCACTGGTTTCTAGGTCTATATACACATCCACTCATTCACCCATACAATTACTCATACATACAGTCACTTACTTCATATGCTGTGTTGGAAGTTTTGGGGTGATCCATCAAGTGGGTGTTGAGAAAAAGGGGTGTTCCAAAAGGAGTTTTTCCCATGTTAATTTCCATGGGGATTTTGAACAGGATTGAAGCTCTAACTGCTGAACGGAATTACAACAAATTTGGTAAAAAGCTAGCTTGTGGTCTAGAAAGCAAGCTTTTTGTTATGTGATATAAATTCATTAGTTTTAGAGATATTCATCAAAATCCAAATTTGTATATCTCATGACACTGACCTTCTGCGGGTCTACTTGCAGAGAATCACCTGACCCGCGTGCCAATCTAAGGTTCTTATTGGCTAGCTGCACCATCATGGAAAAGTTATGGGCGTCATTTCATTTATCGGGAAACGGGCCCCTGGGCTGAAAAGTTGCTTCTATAGCGAATGAAGGGGTCAGGTGAGAGCTTTCCTGACTGCTTGGGTACGTGAAAAATGAGGGATAAGTCAGTGCACTGGGCAGTAAAATGTAAAAATATATATTTTGGGCTTCATGCGAGATCTGCGGGGAGTCGTGGGGCTCAACACAGCCCCATGTAAATCCGCAATGGGTTTCTGGTCCTTGCGCGAATGAGAAAAAATAAATATGAAAATACTTTCATACCCATACAGCCATATGCACACATACTCTCACACCCCTCACATACCCATACAGACACTCACATACCCACACTTTAACAAATACATACCCTTTCATAACCAGTCAGACACTCTCACACCCAACCACACACCTATACAGACACTCTCATACCCGCTCACATACCAATACAGCTACTCTCACATCCACTCATACAAACCTTCTCACACCGCGTTACATACCCATACAGACACTGACACACCCACAGTTACACCCATAGAGACACTATCACACTATCACACCCACCACATACTCATACATATTTTCACATCTACTTACATACTTATACAGACACTCACACCCATTCACATACCCATAGAGATAATACCACACCCATGCTTACACCAATACAGGCACTCTCACAGCCACACAAACACCCTTAAATCCACTAACATACCCACTCACAGACCCATACAGTCACTCACACACTCAATCACACACCCACATGACCACTCATACACCCATTTACAGACCAATACAGCCACTCACACACCCACTGAAAACACCCAGAAAACTATTCACACACCCATTCACAAATCCATGCAGCCAATCACACACCCACTCACAGACCCATATAGCCACTCACAAAACCAGTCACACACCCACACAGTTACTCACATACCCACTCGCAGACCCATACAGCCACTCACACACCCAGTCTACAACCCATGCAGCTACTCACAGTTCTATTCACAGACCCTTACAGCCACTCACACACCCACTCACAGACCCATACACTTACTCACACGCATACTCACACATCTACAAAACCACACACAGACTCATAAAACATACAGCTACTCACACATCCACTCACCAACCTATATAGCCACTCACACACCCAGTCTCAAAGGTTACATGTTATAGTTAGAAAATAAAAGTAAAAAAAGACCTTAGAAATTAACTGAAAAAAGCAATAGTTACTGGGACATTATAGTTTGGAAATAACATTAAAAACCCTTAGAAATTCACTGAAGAAACTGAAGGCTACAAGGACGTTATAGTTAGAAAACTTAATTAAAAAAAGTATAAATTAATTGAAAAAAACAAAGGTTACAGAGACTTTATAATTAGGCTCAGATTTCACTTATTCAAAACCAGTGAAATTCAGCAGTTACAGTTAACTCAGTTCAGTATAACTTTCGCCACCACAATACATGCTTATGACCTCATATACTATATCACTCATTAGAGGGTGAGTGGCATCACTGATGACATATCAAATGACATCGCTGATAACATCATCCAGTGCATGTAAGTGTTTTGTAAACTTTTCTGACACTAAAAGATATATAATAACCTACTGTATAAGTTAAATTACTATTCTTTCTGTACTACTAATTAGTGATACTATTTCTAACATATGACATTAGAGCGGCTGTGAGCCTGTGTGAATCTGTGTGCGAGTGGCTGTATGGGTGTGTGCCTAGGTGTGTGAGTGTGTGAATAGGTAAATAAGTAGTTGTGTGAGTTGCTGTATGGGTGAGTGGATGGTTATGTGAGTGGCTGTATGGGTTAGTGAGTGCCTGCATAAGTGGCTCTATGAGTGGGTATGTGAGTGAGTGACTGAATCAATGAGTGTTTGATTTTGAATGGCATTCAGGGTGTGTGAGTGGCTGTTTGAGTAACTATATGGGTGATTGAGTGGCACTATGTGCGGCTGTATAGGTGAGTGTATGGCTGTTTGAGTGGGTATTTGGTTAATTAAGTTGATGTGTGAGTGGCTGTATTGGAGAGTAAGTGTCTGTATTTGTATAGGTGAGTGTGCAGGTGTGCTAGTGGTTGTATTGAAGTGTGAATGGGTATGTAAGTAGTTGTGTGGGTATGGGTGTGGGTGTATGAGTAGTTGTATGTGTGAGTGTATGGCTGTGTTCAGAGGTTGTAAGGGTGTGTAAATGGCTGAGTGAGTGGTTGTATAGTTGAAGAAGTGGGTCTGTGAGTATCTGTATTGAGGATTGTTTACCTCTGAGGCGGAAGCCGGAGGCTTGTTCACTCATTTTTTTAAAACTGCTTAAACAGAGCTCTCCTCTGTCTTGAGTACCTCCCCAGGCTTCCCACTGTCAGCGGATCGAGCGCTGCACCGGGGGCAAGTTCCCAGGGCCGCCATCGCTTCGAACGCGAGGCCACGCCCACACGTCAGGCCACGCCCACTTTCTGGACCTATAAGAAGCGCTGATTGAGAGCGCCTTCATTAGGATTGTTTACCTCTGAGGCGAAAGCCGGAGGCTTGTTCACTCGTTTTTTTTAAAACTGTAATAATTGTGTTTAGCTACTTTTAAAAGCACTTTCAGCTTAAACAGAGCTCTCCTCTGTCTTGAGTACCTCCCCAGGCTTCCCACTGTCAGCGGATCGAGCGCTGCACCGGGGGCAAGTTCCCAGGGCCGTCATCGCTTCGAACGCGAGGCCACGCCCACACGTCAGGCCACGCCCACTTTCTGGACCTATAAGAAGCGCTGATTGAGAGCGCCTTCATTAGGATTGTTTACCTCTGAGGCGGAAGCCGGAGGCTTGTTCACTCGTTTTTTTAAAACTGTAATAATTGTGTTTAGCTACTTTTAAAAGCACTTTCAGCTTAAACAGAGCTCTCCTCTGTCTTGAGTACCTCCCCAGGCTTCCCACTGTCAGCGGATCGAGCGCTGCACCGGGGGCAAGTTCCCAGGGCCGCCATCGCTTCGAACGTGAGGCCACGCCCACACGTCAGGCCACGCCCACTTTCTGAACCTATAAGAAGTGCTGATTGAGAGCGCCTTCATTAGGATTGTTTACCTCTGAGGCGGAAGCCGGAGGCTTGTTCACTCGTTTTTTTTAAAACTGTAATAATTGTGTTTAGCTACTTTTAAAAGCACTTTCAGCTTAAACAGAGCTCTCCTCTGTCTTGAGTACCTCCCCAGGCTTCCCACTGTCAGCGGATCGAGCGCTGCACCGGGGGCAAGTTCCCAGGGCCGCCATCGCTTCGAACGCGAGGCCACGCCCACACGTCAGGCCACGCCCACTTTCTCTCTCCCCAAATGTGCTCTCCACGCAAGCGCAGCGGACGAGCGCAGCGGGCGCGCCGTTTGCGCGCCGAAGGCGAGCCCGTCTGGGCCCGTCCGGGCCAGGCCGGGCACAGGGCCATCCACTATGCCCGTTTTTCACAGCCCCCGGATCACACACTCACGTGACTACCTCCTTCAATTCAGCACGGCAACTCCCTCCCCTGGAGCCTCACCATCTCCTAAGCCCCATGAGGAGTCTGCAGAGATACCCACCCACAAGTCCTCCAATGGTATCAGCCTAGCTCTGCTGAATTGCAGATCAGCCCCTAAACACGCCATAGAGATCAAAATGCTGATTGAAGACTCAAAACTAGATATTCTATTCCTCACGGAAACCTGGTTAACATCTCACTCCGAAGCGGACATTGTTAACATGCTCCCCCAGGACTACCTTATACAATATCAAAACAGAAAGAAGGGAATAGGAGGAGGACTAGCAATTGTCCACAAAAACTCCTTTGTATGTAGGTTACAAGAAGGAGAAATAGAGGATTGCGAAAGCACCCATTTCTCTCTTCAGATAACCCCTAACAAATCACTTACGGGCACTCTGATATATCGCCCACCCGGCAGCCCAGGAAATTTTGTTAACTCATTGCTTGAGTCCACTACTTCCTCCTGCATCTCGTTCCCTAACTTCATCGTGCTAGGTGATTTATATTTACATTTCGAGGACAACACAGACAAAACGGCTGTGGACCTCACCTCACAATTAAAAGCACTCGATATTCATTTAATCAACTCAGAGGCTACGCACATCAAAGGTCATCTTTTGGACCCTCTCTTCACCAATCTCCCCAAAACTGAGGTTCGACCTGCGATCCCTCTCCCCTGGACTGACCATTTTCTCCTCCCATTTATCTGGCAAATCCAAGTAAGAAAGGCCCACACACCAATTCCCAGAGAATACGATAGAATATGGTCTAAAATATCATCTGAGCATTGGACTCAGGAGCTAATTCGCTCCGCTCCCCTGCCACTTCCTGACCCGGTTAATGCAGATAAAAACCTTACTAGCTGGCTCACGTCCACTCTGGACATTATCGCCCCGAAACAAGATCTAAAAAAGAAAAATAACTCCTTTAAGTCGCCTTGGTTCTCACAAGAACTCAGGAACCTACGAAAAATTTGTAAAATCCACGAGAGAAAGTGGAGAAAAAACTGGGACCCCCTTATCAAGGAAGAGTACAGAACTGCAATGAGGATCTATAAAGCAGCACGGAAAGCAGCCCAAGCCTCATTCTTTGACAAAAAAATCAAAGCTGCATCTAGCTCATCCCGAGAGACTTACAAAATAGTCAAAGAACTGCGCAAAATACCCACCCCCCCTCCTTTCAACAACCCTCAGTTGCCAGATGCAACCAAATAGCGGGCTTCTTCCAAAGCAAGATTACCAACATTCTGCAGTCACTCCCGCCCAAATCAGACAGCAATCCCCCTGCTGCCCCCCTCCCCCCTTCCCCAAGACCCACCCTCGACAGCTTTAACCAACTGTCTAACGATGACTTTCTGAAAGCCCTATCAGACCTGAAAAGTGGCTCCCCCAATGACCCTGCTCCTATTCGAATCTTAAAACAAGTCGGACCTACCATATCCCACCTGGCCACTAACCTTATTAATACCTCGCTGGGCCAAGGAGTGGTTCCCCCCAGCTGGAAGCATGCCATGGTCAAGGCATTACAGAAAAAACCAGGACATGACCCATCAGACCTATCCAACCTTCGACCGATCTCTCTCCTGCCTGGCCTGAGCAAAATCGCAGAGAAGGCAGTTAACCAGCAATTGTCAGCCTTCCTCGAATCCAATAATCTTCTTCGACCCTCACAAACAGGCTTCCGACCAGGCCAGGGGACCGAAACAGCCCTCCTGAAAGTGGTAGAGGAGGCTAGATGCATCTTGGATTCAGGGGGATCGGTCTTACTGATCCTCCTGGATCTAAGCGCTGCATTTGATACGGTGGACCACAAGATCCTAATACAGCGACTATCTGAACTAGGAGTGAGAAGCACGGCACTATGTTGGCTCTCCTCCTTCTTAGAAAATCGTACCTTCCAGGTTTGTGAAGGGAACGTCCGATCAGATATCCTTTCCCTCCAGTGTGGGGTCCCCCAGGGCTCTTCACTGAGCCCTACACTGTTTAATACATATATGGCCCCCCTGGAGGATGTGGTCTCCCCATTTGGGATAAAAGCCATCACCTACGCTGATGACACCCAAATGATCGTATCATTTTCACTCGAGGAAGAAAAAATCAAAAACCTTCATGACTGCCTAGAAGGTATACATGCCTGGATGTCTAACTCAAGGCTCAAGCTCAATGGGTCAAAAACCGAGCTTATGCTCTTGGGACACCAACCACCATCCCTCCCCACTACTATGTGGCCTTCATGCCTAGGACCCATCCCCAAGCCTAAAACTGAAATCAAAAGTCTAGGCTTCTGGCTTGAACAGAACCTTTCCATGACAACACAAGCCAAAAAAACAGCCGGCACCTGTGTTGGTCTACTTCGATCTACCAGGAAGATTCTTCCACTACTTCCCGCAACTTCCCAGAAAATGCTTATGCAAGGTCTAATATTATCAAGATTGGACTATTGCAATGCCCTTTTTTTGGGTGCCCCTGAAGCCACGCTCAATGTCCTGCAGCGAACACAAAATGCCGCTGCAAGGATACTCACTGGCACCCCCCGTAGAGTTTCAGCCAAACCTGCCCTTAAGACACTGCACTGGTTGCCGATACGCGAAAGGGTCAAATTCAAGTCCCTTTGTACCACCCATAGAGCTATGCAAAACCAAGGACCCCCAATGCTGAAATCTATGCTCTACCCATACACCCCGAACAGACCCTTACGGTCAGCGCAAGGCAACCTGGCCAAGGTCCACCGAACTAAAAGAGCTCGTACTGGTGGACGCCGTTTCTCGGTGGCCGCCGCAACCCTCTGGAACTCTCTCCCAATCCAACTCCGGTCTGAACCTAATCATATGAAATTCCGAAAGCTTCTCAAAACTCCCCTTTTCCCACAATAACCTTTTCTCTTCCCCCTTAGCCTCTACCCTCAGTTGTTGGTCTACAATCACAGCGCTGGGACGCTTCCGGGCAGCCATGCGCTATACAAATCCCAAATTCATTCATTCATTCAGTGTGTGGCTGTGTGAGTTTTTCTATGGGTGATTGTCTGGCTATGTTAGTAGCTGTATGGGTGTTAGACCTGGCATCTTTTGGTGTGTTTCCTCCAAGTTTTTGCTTTCTGACCTCCCGGTTTAGACTCTGTTTGTGCTGGATTAGGGTTTCTGCACACCTTTCTCACTGCTGATCAGTGGTAAAGTGCAATTGCTCCTGTGGTACAATGTGTTGTGGATTGGTGTTTCCATGATTGGCCTCTTTGATTTATGTGTCAGTCCCTAGTAAAGTGCACTGCGTGTGCCAGGTCCTGTAGATCAAATGCTGTTGGTGGACTGCAGCACTGGATTGTGCCACCCACCCAAACAGCCTGTAAATGTGACTCTGGTCTGCCATTGCAGAGCCTGTTCGCAGTCTGGTACTGCCATGTCGACTTGGCAAGAGCACCCACTTGCCAGGTCCTTACCTTACCTTTTCTTACATGTCAGCCACCCCAAAGGTAGGCCCAAGGTACCCCTGTTGGCAGGGTGCAGTGTATGTTAAAGGTAGGACATGCCCTGGTGTGTGTGGCATGTCCTAATAGTGAATTACTGCCAATTTTGTTTTTTACTATTGCACGGCTACCTGTGCCCCATAGGAGAGAATGGGAGGTTTGTTTATAACTTCTCATAAACATAACTGGCCCTGGGAACTAGGTAGGAAAATAACGGTTAGTATGTCTGAACTCATAATCTAAAGGCAGCTGGTGATTAGTCCGGATCACATTGGATCTACTGGGAGAATGATCTCCTGTACAGCTATTCGCTGAGCCTGGGTCAGCCCGTGTGCTGGTGGTACCTCAGCACTTCAGGACCTTCCTATTGGGTGTGGCTCATGACGTGCCTTTGGCAGGACATTTGGTACAGGACAAGACCTTTGACAGGCTTGTCACCCACTTCTCCTGGCCCCAAAGGTGAAGGCAGTCAGATGGACATTGCAGGTGAGGCTCCGTGACAATCGTAATGGCACTGTTTGGGTGTGTTCGAATATGGACGAGTTTGGTATCTACGAACCGCAAATGACGAGTTTAGTGGGTGTACGCGTTTTCGCTACTCTACTATGTATGGTTCGTCTCATTCCTGGGTATGTCCATCTGAACCCTTGGGTTCCATTTTAGATACGGCATCCATTTTGTTTCTTGCCCTCAAGTAGCCAGCGAACGGACACTGTCCGCTTCGTGACCCTGGGATTCCCAAGCTGTCGTGGAGGACACGTGTTCTTTTGAAGGTGTCTTTATGATGAGGGGGATGACACGGCAAGGGCAGATGGCCCGCTTGAGGCTCATCTTGCCGTGCCAGTCTATTGTTTCAGTCATGCATGCATTAGGCACGAGTCCTTTCATCCTGCAATCAAGTTTCCGTTATTGCTCTCTACACTCTATTTCAATCTGTTGTCCATCCTTGTTTTTCCTTTGCATCTGTTCCTGTCCCTGTCCCTAATTCGTTTACAGTCAGAATGGAATGTGCTTAATGTGAGGATAATGTGCTTTTACAGTTGGGAACCGGCAATGCTGCTGAAATTATGTTCCGGGCTTCTGAAACATGAATGCGACCCTTTTGAAGTTTACTGTGGGAACTGAGTTGTAACCTTTTGTTCGCCATGCTGTGCAATGTCGAAAATGTGTATAAAAGGAGCGATCCACTTGTACAATTTGAAGCAGTCTCTCAGAACCTACACGTTGTGTACTTCTTGCGATTTCTGTATCCCTGCAGTAAATAAACGCTGATCTTTGACGCCGCAGGAAGTGTCCCGTGTCTCTGTGTTTTGCACGCCGGAACAGGTAACCCACGAAGGTTTCAGGTGTTGTCCCCTGGCACCGCTGGGCCTAGAATAGCCCAGTCTTTCAGTTGGCGCCCAACGTGGGGCGACATCAGCGGTACCGGTCCAAAGCCCGACGATCGTGAGGAACTTCGTGTGAAATCTCCGAGGGAAGGTGCACCCCGCTTCATCGATCCAGTTGTCGAAATAAGTGGCCCGAAGACTTTTCCCGCGAAGATTCCCGCCTCCTGACGGCTGCGATGGACTGATGCCCTGACTGTCGACCTGTTTTGGCGCCTGGCGTAGTCCTTTGTACGGCGAGACGATAGACGGGTCTTCCTGGTGACGCCATTGCTCTTTCAGTTAAGTATTTGTGGGTCGCTCCCAGTGTTCTTGGTTAAACTTGGTTGTTTGCATGGTTCCATTGCATTTGTGGTTCTTAGTTGTTGGTTCCTAGTTGTTGGGTTTTATTTGACAATTGCAATTGCCAAAAACCGAGGGTCTTGCATTTTTGCAAGGACATCGTAATTCGATAGCCCTTGAAGTTTGTAAACTCGGTTAGTGTGCACGATGCCTGGCCGTAGTACTTTGTTTGGTTTCTTTAAATGTTGCAGCACGGATTCCCGATTGGAGGATTCATGTCCGATACCTCCAGTTGGAACTCCAATTTATGAGCTCTATAGTCGCCACGGGGTAGGTCCTATCGTATATAATGAATATTGGATTTGTTACACTAAAAATGATGGTGTTCTTAGTTGGCCATCACATGGTAGTTTTGAAACTGCAATATTAGATAATCTTGTAGCTAAATTGTTTAAGAAGAAAGCTAGGCCGGCCATGTTTGATTCCTTTCGGTTATGGCGTAAAGAAGCCAAGCAGAAAGAAATTAAACAGATTAAGAAAAATAAGAGAGAAGGTGTTATTGCGATTATGCAAAATGCAGAACAGTATCATCGAGACAAAGACGAGAAGGAGCAGGAAGTTTCTGCTAGACTGCATCATATGGCGGTGGATAAATGTTATCCGGTTTTGCCGTCTAGTTCTGATAAGACGGGAGAAGAAGCGGCAGAGGATTCATTATTGTCTTATCTATTGAAATCACCACCTCCCTATGCACCAGATACTGTGGGTCCTGTGATTCCTCCTGTTCCTCAACCCGTTGTTCTGGCGGCTGCTGGTCAGCCTGTTGTTCCTCCTGTTCTTCCGAATCCCTTTGTGCCACAAATTGTTCATCCTCCTTTACCCGCTCTTTTTCCTACTGCTCCTTTGCCAGTATCTCATCAGCCCAATCTTGCCACTACTCCCGTTATCCCGACTGCCGCTACTGCTTCTACATTTACTCCTAATGTCGTTGCTCCTGTGCTTCCTTCTTCTTCCCCTTCCGTTCGTAGTCGTATATATAACGCTGTCGCTAATCTCTATTCTCCACTTTTTGGGCCGATACTCGGGTCCGATCTTTCCGATGTCTCTCAGAGGCGCAGTCAAATTCCTGATGGTAGGGAACGTGAGTCGTTAGTGAAAATGGCGCGTAAATGGATTAGGCATCCTGTGAAGTACACTTCGCGTATAGTTTTTGAGACGTTTTCTCAGTTCAATGAGCCCACACAAAGATTCGTGTTTGAGGAAATGTGTAAATCCTTGAGAGAAGAGTGGGATAATGAGGAGGCAGACAATGTACCGCCCGAGATCACTGACCTTCAGAATCAGTTTTCGACTGGTATGATTGTGGGTGGTAATGTCCGACGTGCTTTAGAGCGTCTGTTATCTTTTCGATCTACGGTACAACCTCGAGCATTGTTTAAGGACGACACTGAGGAGCGGACGGCTCAACCTGGTCAGTATCCTATGCGGGAAGTTCCCCCAGTATGGATGCCAGGTGATCCTGCTGCTAATCCTGCTGTTCTACCACACTTTCAGAGAGTTTGGATACACCTCCCATGGAAGCGATCGGAAGTTTTGCAGGTAAAGCAAACTTTGCCTGACCCCCGCAAAAATCCTGCAGGTTATTACAAGGAGTTATCCCAATTAGTGGATGCTACTGTTATGAACCTTGCCGATATCGACATGTTGTTTGGTAACGTAGTCCCTCAACCGATTTGGGCGAAAATCCGTCAAGAGAATCACGCAGCCGAGTTAGGCGGTGATTGGGCTGCTCTTGCGGCGGCTGATGGACGGCAGGTTGGTGGGGCTAAACCTGAACAGATTATTGAGAATCTGCCCCAGAGGATAATTACACTCATGAAGACACTTATGCCAGCAATACGTGTTAATTGGGACAAATTGTCTGCGTGCAAACAAAAGAAGGGCGAGAGTGTCTCCGATTTCTTTACGAGATTTGAGGAGGCATTTATTGATCATAGTGGTCAGGATATGAGCTCTGAGGGAGGTCAGCGATTGTTCGTTGATAAATTTGTATCGAATTTGTTGCCTGAACTAAGCAATAAATTGAAGAATTCTGAAAGTTCGTGGGCCGTTTCTACCACGCTCAGATATTGGCCACGGCCCAGTACTACGAAAATAGGGAGAAAGAAGAAAGCGAACGCGCAGATAAGAAAACGAAGGATCTTAAAACTAAGGTCTTATTGCAGCAAGCGTATCCTCCGCGCTCGAATCCCACTGACTCGCAACAGCCAAATCGATTACAATCGCAGTTTTCTAGATCGCAGTTGCGTACTGACTCCTCTACACCTCGCTCTACGTTAGGGAATAATCAATGCACATATTGTAGGGGTGAGGGCCATCTGAAGTTTAATTGTCCAGTTTTGCGTGACCGAAACAATGGTGTTTCGGCTCGAGGAGGTCGTAGTGGTCCTCAACAAGCGTCACGTGGTAGAGGTCGTGGTGTTACTCAGAATCAGACTGAGCATTTTGCTACTCCATCAGACTCGCAAAATTGCTTTGATCGGCGCGATCCCTCTTCTGGTAGATCTGCGCAGTATCATGTGGATGACTATTATGTCGAGTATGATGTTGATGCTGACGGTAATTACTAGGACAGCCATAGACAAAGAGAGGGAGTAGTATCAGTTCTGGTTGATCAGAGAGGGCCTTATGTCGCAGTTGCCACATCGGGCGTAGTTGAGCCTTTTCTGTTGGACACTGGTGCAGCGAAAAGTTCCATCATGCATTCGAAACTCCCTGGCGCGCCTTTGTCTGGCTTAACGAACGTTTCCGTTGGATTCTCTGGCGCCCCCGTTAGCAATCCAGTTTCTAGCCCTTTGCCCCTTACAATTGGGTCTCATGAGCTAGAGGCTCCTTTGATTCTGACTACTGGTTGTGGTGAGAATCTTTTGGGCCTGGATTTGTTGAAACGGTTATATGTGACTTTGTATTGTTCTCCCGCGGGAGTGGAGCTTACTTTGGGTCAGAGAGTGATCTCTCCTATGTATTTGTCGACTGATAAGCTCCCACCGGAATTGAGTTCTCTTCCTAAGTCTTTGTGGGCAACAGGTCCCAATGATGTGGGCCTGCTGGATATACCACCTTATGTTGTTCAATTGAAATCCAACGTGCGACTGCCACGCATTCCCCAGTATCGTATCTCTCTTGATGGAGAACGAGCACTATTAGCGATCATTTACGATTTGATCGATAAAGATGTCATTGAGGAAACTCGGGGTAACGTGTGTAATAGTCCTGTGTTACCTATTTTGAAACAAACTGATCCATCCAAGCCTCCTGTGTATCGTTTTGTTATTGATTTAAGAGAGGCCAATAAAATTGTCATTCCACAGTTCCCCGTGGTGCCTGACATTACGGCTTTGCTGACTCTGATTCCAGCTTCTGCATCATGGTTCTCGGTAATTGATCTGAAGAATGCCTTCTTTAGCATTCCGATTGCTGAGGAAAGCAGAGACCTATTCGGTTTCTCATTAGGTGGTCGCAGCTTCAGGTTTAAATGCGCACCTCAGGGCTACTGTGAGAGTCCATCGATCTACAGCCAAGCTCTTAAGAGTCAACTTGATGCGTTGGTGTTACCGGCTGGTGCGGCCTTGATTCAGTACGTTGATGATCTGTTGGTAGCTGCTGACAATGAACAGATTTGTAGAACTGCTACAGTATCGCTGTTACAGCATTTATGTGACTTACATCACAAAGTGTCGCCTTCTAAACTACAATATTGTTGTCAAGAAGTAACCTATCTAGGTCACTTATTGTCAAAGGCGGGAAGAAGGTTGACCCCAGAAAGAATTGCAGCGATCGCTCGAATGACTGTGCCAACAACTCAGAGAGATGTGCGTGCCTTTCTAGTTATCACGTCATACTGCAGGCAGTGGATTCCGAACTTTTCACTGTTAGCGAAGCCATTGATAGCTCTCACGTGCAAGGATGTTTCGACTCCTCCATGGACGGAAGAATGTCAGAAAAGTTTTTCTGAACTACGTGATGCGCTGTGTTCGGCTCCTGTGTTAGGTACTCCTGATTACAGTAAGCCATTTACACTATACGTTCACGAGAGAGAAGGTTGTGCGTTGAGTGTTTTGACGCAACAATTTGGTGGTAAGCAGCGTCCGTGTGCATATTTTTCCGCGACCTTAGACCCGGTAGCTAGAGCGTTGCCAAGTTGCTTGAGAGCGACAGCGGCAGCTGCGGTGTCTATTCGACAGTCCGCAGGTCTGGTCATGGATAATATGCTCATAGTGATGGTTCCGCATGCAGTTGACACTCTTCTGAATCGGACAAAAACTCAACATCTGACGAGTGCAAGGTTGTCTGGGTATGAGTTGACCCTTTTGGCAAGTCATATACAGATCAAGCGTTGTAATGTGCTGAATCCGGCGACATTGTTGCCGACTAATATGGAATCAGATGATGTACCACCACATGATTGTTATTTACGAATTGAGGAAGAAACGAAGGGTCGTGTGGACCTGAAAAACACTCCATTGATAGACCCCGATGGTACTTTGTATGTTGATGGTTCATGTTTTAAGTTGCCGAATGGTGATGTGACGACTGCATATACTGTGGTGACGTTGAGTACGGTTGTGGAAACTGCGAGATTGAGTCAGAATTCAGCGCAAGCGGCAGAATTGATTGCGTTGACAAGAGCGTGTGTTTTATCTAAGGGAAAGCGAGTGAATGTGTTTACCGACAGTCAGTATGCTTTTGGCGTTGCACATAGTTTTGGACGATTGTGGAGAGAAAGAGGATTTATGACATCGCATGGTACGAAGATCCAACACGGACAGCTCGTGAACGATCTTTTGGATGCACTTACATTGCCTAAACAAGTGGCGATCATTAAATGTAGTGCGCATCGAAAGGTTACGGATGACGTTGGTCGTGGTAATGCATTTGCGGATGAGATTGCTAAAGAAACGGCTAAGAATCTTGCAATCCGAATGTATGTTATGAGTTCAGTAAGGTGGCCTATGGAGACTGGTATGTGTGAAGACACTGTTGAGAGCGTGAAAGCAATTCAGAATGAGGCCACTGAACTGAAAAGATGAAGTGGAAAGAAAGTACGGGGAAGTTAGACACGCATGGATGTTGGGTTGACTTGTCGGAATGTCAGAGGTGGATGTTACCGGATGCATATGTGTTAGCTGTTGTGACTATGGCTCACGGTTTGTCACACATTAGCGCGAAAGGTATATGTAAGTTATTGTCCCCTGTATGGAAGAACGATGGTATTGCTAAATGTGCTGAGCGGGAGGTTAAGAGTTGTATGGTGTGTTTGATGCATAATCCTGGCAAGGGCACCCCTACTCCACCTGGTCATTTTGCTCCTTCTGCCTGTCCCTTTGAGGTTATCCAACTGGACTTCATCCATATGGAGAGATGTAATAATCTGAAGTACGTTTTGGTTGTGGTTTGTGCGTTCTCCAGATGGATCGAGGCCTATCCTCTTAAGGATAATACTGCCCTGTTGTCAGAGGTTGCTACCAACTTGCATAAGGAAGCACAGGAGCAGAATGATGCTAAGCCCCCTATGCCCCGCTCGGAACTTCCCGCCGGATATTAGGACTCCTTGCAGGTAAGTTCCAAAGAAGGGAAAAGGGGAATGGGACGAGAAGAGACAGCTCCAAAAACTCTGCCAGGCCTGCTACGTCTTCTATCGGTCTTCTTTCTGGTCTTCTGGCTAAAACATTTTTATGCAATTTAAAACCTGTACTTCTGTTTAACTTACTGTATTTTAATCTATAGATAACTTATCTTACCAGGAAGGCTTTTAGAGCTTGCTACTCTTCTTACTTCTCTTGTGCGATATTTTACACCAAGTGAAGTCTTCACTCTGTTTCTTTTGCAGGCTGTCTCCCTGCTTGATTCTGCACTAAAAGGGAGTGAGAAAAATAGGGTGAGTATGTCGCTAACTATAGGTATGGTTGTGATGCTATATGTCTTTCTTGTTCCTTCTCTCCACTCACGAGGTTAGAAACTGGTGAAGCCTGGTATATTAGTCTCTGAATGATTGATTCTTGGAGGTCAGTGATTATGAAATCAGGGAGAAGGGTTCTCCGTTATGTCAGCTGTCTTTTTAGTTATTTTTTCCTTAATTGGAGTTTTAGACCTGTAACCCGATTACTGCCTTCTATAAATACATGTAGCGAAATTCTTTTTGTTCTTCCGCTATTCGGAATTGAGATTTTTAATGCACGCGTTTATTTTACGCAACCGCGTGAGAATGACTCCTTCTTCAAGAATCGAAAACGGAGTGCCAATGAAGTTAGCCTCGTGTTAGTTTCTTTTTCTTTTAACTTGCTCGAGACCGCATTTCCTCGGTTAGCGTGAATGCCTGATTTCTGTGTCACGCCACATGAGAAAAGCCAGCGTCGAGTTAATGGAATACTTGACAGGCTAAATTTAGAACACGTCAGCGGAAGCCTCCAACTGGCGGTTTCAAGGGGTGCCGGTTAGCGCTCTGAAACAATGTTGACGAGAGCTTAACCGGAGTCTTGGTTCCTAGGAATTACATTGTATGCTTCGAAGGGATTTCCCAGTCAAGTGCAGCGTCTGAATAGATAACGCTCGCACTTGAATACTCTAGTCAGATCAGAAATTACTGTGCTTGCCAATAATATTCATCACCTATAAACCTACTCTATAATTAGTAGTTTAGAATTTTCTAACAACTGTAAAATCTTTTATGAACTCGATATTTTTTCTCTCAGACAATATTATTTTGACAAGAATGAATTAGGCTGACCTGTTTTCCTGAAGTGTATGTAGACCGGCACTTACTAACCCCGAGTGAACGCTTCTACCCTAACTATCTTCCACGACGCTTGTAAACAGGTGTTCCTCTCGTGAATTCCTCAGTGAAGTGCACCGAGGAATGTTGAAGAACATTCCTCAGGCAGTTGATACAGAAAACACTAGACTGCTAAACAGCGGTATGCTGTTGCAGTATTGGATAATTGGCAGCCATGTTGGAATTTCTGCGATGCCAGCAATTGCTCCAGCTAAAGAGGTCGTTTGTGCTTGAATGGTTTTGTAAAGCAAAAATAGTAGCCACAGTGGAGTTAGAGGGAGGAAACCTCCCGTGATTCCTGACAGTACCCCCTCCCAACGGGGTTTCCTCCAGATGAGGTTTAGCAGGGAATTTGGCATGGAATGCTTTAATTAGACGAGGAGCATGGACATCAGTATTCTTTACCCAAGAGCGTTCATCCGGACCATAACCTTTCCAGTCAATAAGGTAAAAAAGGTCATTATGGATGAATTTAGAATCTAAGATCCGTTTGACTTCATACTCAGGCTCACCATGTAAGGTTAAAGGATCAGGAGGAGAAGACCTACGCAACCCTGGGTGAACTGGTTTCAGTAGAGAAACATGGAAGACTGGATGGAATTTGGTAGAACCAGGGAGAGATAGTCGATAAGTGACAGGATTAATGACCTTCTCAATGGGATAAGGACCCATGAAACGGGGCTGGAATTTACGTGGACCCTTGAGTCTGAGGTTTTTTGTGCACAACCAGACTAATTCTCCCACCTGAAGTTCAGGAGCCTGTTTTCGTTTACGATCAGCAAAGTGTTTGTAACGGGTTTTAGCAGTTGTTAAATTCTGAGTTACAGTGTGGTGAATCCTAGTGAACTGTTGGGCAATGTCTCCGATGGCGGGAGTGGTAGCATTGTCAAAATTAGCATAGGAATTCGGGTGTCTGCCTGAATTGATAAAAAAGGGGGAGTAACCAGTAGAGACATTGAGTGCATTATTGTAAGCATACTCAGCAGTCCATAAATGATTAGGCCAGTCGCCCTCGTCGTCAATCAAATATAAACGAAGGTGTTGTTCTAGTTCCTGATTGACACGTTCAGTCTGCCCATCAGTTTCTGGGTGAAAACTAGTAGAGTAACGATGATCAATGTGGAGGCCCTTGATATAAGCCTTCCAAAAATGTGAGAGAAACTGGGAACCCCTATCCGAAATGAGGACTTTAGGAATACCGTGAAGGCGAATTATATGTTGGTTGAAAAGGTGTGCCAATTGTTTAGAAGTAGGTGTACCTTTGAAAGGGACAAAGTGCGCCATTTTACTGAAGGTGTCCACCACTACCAAAATGGTGTCGTAGCCCTGAGATGAAGGTAAATCAACAATTAAATCAAGGGAAACCGTGTGCCAGGGATATGGGGGAGTGGGCATGGGTTGTAATAAACCTTTGGGAGCTTGCCTATCAGATTTACCCCGTGCACACAGCTCACAACTTAGAACATATTGACGAGCATCGCGGCACATGAATGGCCACCAAAAACTTCGTTTGAGTAAATCTTCAGTTTTAAAAATGCCCTTGTGGCCAGCCAGAGGGTTGTCATGGCATTCCTGCATTGCTTTCAGTTGAAGTTCTTTAGTGGGTAAATACAGAGTGGAACCGTGGTAAGGGAGGCCATGGCGGATGGAGCGAAGTGGATCCTCAGAGGCCCAGGTCTCTATATCCCAATTCGACAATGAATCACGAACAAGCTGCTCAAACGGTTCCACTGCGATAAGTCCGATGAATTTTTCTTCTGGAATGATTTGTTGATTTTCAATGAGTGGCGTTTGGTTTTCGGTATCCAATCTGGAAAGAACATCAGCCTTCCCGTTTTTTGATCCCGGACGGAAGGTGATAACGAAATCAAAATCCGCGAAGTACAGGGACCAACGCAACTGGCGTGGAGTCAGAGTGCGAGCTGAACGTAAAAACTTCAAATTGCGGTGGTCTGTAAACACCGTGACAGTGTGTTTAGCCCCCATTAAGTAATGCCTCCAATCTTTGAAGGCATCCTTAATGGCCAGGAGTTCCTTTTCCGTGATTGTATAGTTGCATTCCGCAGGGTTGAGTTTGCGGGAGCGAAAGGCCACTGGATGCAACTGCCCCGTGTCTTTGTGCCTCTGAGAAAGTATTCCTCCAATGGCTAGATCCGAAGCATCCGTTTCCAAATAGAAGGGTTCAGAAGGATCCGCATGGAGTAGCACTGGTGCTGTGATAAAGCTGTTCTTCATCGACTGGAAGGCTTGTTCCGCTTCTGCAGACCATTGGAAGGAAACACCTTTTTTCAAGAGACGAGTCAATGGCAAAATTTTGGAAGAGAACCCATGAATGAATCTTCTGTAAAAATTTGAAAATCCGATAAAACTTTGAACTTCCTTGATACAAGTAGGGGATTTCCAATCAGTTATTGCTCGCACCTTCTGTTCATCCATTTGAACTCCATTAGGGGACAACACAAAGCCCAAAAACTCCACAGTATCGGCATAGTTTGTTTAATCTTCTTTTCTCTTTTTCTTCTTTCGTGAGCGGGCCTCTAACGACTCCAATTTGCATAGGCTCTGTTCCTGAAGCATTTTCTGCCGACCGAACAGGTTCCGTTTTGGTTCGGTCGAAACGTGGGACACTAGATCTAAACTCTCTTCTTCGTTCACCCTTTCGTTCACTTAGCCTATAGTCGATTTCCAATGTCAAATCCACCAATGCTGAGATGTCGGTAGGACGATTTGGAATTTGCGATAAGGCGTCTTTCAATTCTTCTCGTAATCCCCTATAAAACACTGCCGCTTGTTTATCTTCGGGCCAGCTGGTTTCCACTACTAACTTATTGAACTGAGCTAGATAAGTTACGAGTTCCTTGTTTCCCTGTCTCAACTCTAAGAGCTCATTATCTGAAGCCTGGGAAGCTGTTCTCCGGTCAAATATTCGAAGGAATTCTTTCCTGAAATCATCCAAATTATATAGGATTGGATCATCTTTGGTTACTAATGGCATGGACCATGAAGCTGCATCCCCGCTGAGGTAGGATAACATGAATGCCACCCTGGACTGGGCATCGGGAAATATCGTGGGGCGACACATAAAGTGGAGTGAACATTGAGTTAAAAAAATTTGGGCCTTCTGTGGGTCTCCATTAAATCTTTCTGGTGGGGCTAGGGGAATTACTGGGGACAAGGAGTGTATGACTTGTGTGGGGGCAAAAGACGATGTGCTTGGGTTGGGATTTAGAGTTCCAGAGGATGTGGTACCCTGACTAATTCCTTGACCTGAAGTTCCTATCTTAAAGGTTATCATCTCCTGTCTTAACGCCTTATTATCCTCCCTGACTGCCTCCAAATCCCTTTGTATATTGCTCAGAATGTCGCTTAGCCTCTTTAGATCTAAGCCTTCTGCCATTCTGCTCGGGTGCTAGTACCAACGTGGGCACTTCACTCTGTCAGAGGTTGCTACCAACTTGCATAAGGAAGCACAGGAGCAGAATGATGCTAAGCCCCCTATGCCCCGCTCGGAACTTCCCGCCGGATATTAGGACTCCTTGCAGGTAAGTTCCAAAGAAGGGAAAAGGGGAATGGGACGAGAAGAGACAGCTCCAAAAACTCTGCCAGGCCTGCTACGTCTTCTATCGGTCTTCTTTCTGGTCTTCTGGCTAAAACATTTTTATGCAATTTAAAACCTGTACTTCTGTTTAACTTACTGTATTTTAATCTATAGATAACTTATCTTACCAGGAAGGCTTTTAGAGCTTGCTACTCTTCTTACTTCTCTTGTGCGATATTTTACACCAAGTGAAGTCTTCACTCTGTTTCTTTTGCAGGCTGTCTCCCTGCTTGATTCTGCACTAAAAGGGAGTGAGAAAAATAGGGTGAGTATGTCGCTAACTATAGGTATGGTTGTGATGCTATATGTCTTTCTTGTTCCTTCTCTCCACTCACGAGGTTAGAAACTGGTGAAGCCTGGTATATTAGTCTCTGGATGATTGATTCTTGGAGGTCAGTGATTATGAAATCAGGGAGAAGGGTTCTCCGTTATGTCAGCTGTCTTTTTAGTTATTTTTTCCTTAATTGGAGTTTTAGACCTGTAACCCGATTACTGCCTTCTATAAATACATGTAGCGAAATTCTTTTTGTTCTTCCGCTATTCGGAATTGAGATTTTTAATGCACGCGTTTATTTTACGCAACCGCGTGAGAATGACTCCTTCTTCAAGAATCGAAAACGGAGTGCCAATGAAGTTAGCCTCGTGTTAGTTTCTTTTTCTTTTAACTTGCTCGAGACCGCATTTCCTCGGTTAGCGTGAATGCCTGATTTCTGTGTCACGCCACATGAGAAAAGCCAACGTCGAGTTAATGGAATACTTGACAGGCTAAATTTAGAACACGTCAGCGGAAGCCTCCAACTGGCGGTTTCAAGGGGTGCCGGTTAGCGCTCTGAAACAATGTTGACGAGAGCTTAACCGGAGTCTTGGTTCCTAGGAATTACATTGTATGCTTCGAAGGGATTTCCCAGTCAAGTGCAGCGTCTGAATAGATAACGCTCGCACTTGAATACTCTAGTCAGATCAGAAATTACTGTGCTTGCCAATAATATTCATCACCTATAAACCTACTCTATAATTAGTAGTTTAGAATTTTCTAACAACTGTAAAATCTTTTATGAACTCGATATTTTTTCTCTCAGACAATATTATTTTGACAAGAATGAATTAGGCTGACCTGTTTTCCTGAAGTGTATGTAGACCGGCGCTTACTAACCCCGAGTGAACGCTTCTACCCTAACTATCTTCCACGACGCTTGTAAACAGGTGTTCCTCTCGTGAATTCCTCAGTGAAGTGCACCGAGGAATGTTGAAGAACATTCCTCAGGCAGTTGATACAGAAAACACTAGACTGCTAAACAGCGGTATGCTGTTGCAGTATTGGATAATTGGCAGCCATGTTGGAATTTCTGCGATGCCAGCAATTGCTCCAGCTAAAGAGGTCGTTTGTGCTTGAATGGTTTTGTAAAGCAAAAATAGTAGCCACAGTGGAGTTAGAGGGAGGAAACCTCCCGTGATTCCTGACACCTGTCCACAGTGAAAGTCCTACTGAAGGAATACTTTCCTCGGTATGGAATGCCACGGATTGTGTAGTCAGATAACGGAAGTGAGTTTGTGGGAAGTGTGATGCAGAGTGTGTGTAAGGGCCTTGGAATTCGATAGAAACTCCATAGTGCCAATCATCCCCAGGCAGCGGGTTTGGTTGAAGGGTACAATGGTACTCTGAAGCTGAAACTTGCGAAGATACAAGCTACGACTGGTTTGTCATGGCCTGATGCCTTGCCTCTGGCTCTCTTATCGACCAGAGCGACTGTGCACTCTCGACTAGGGCTCAGCCCATATGAGATTGTGTTCGGCCGCCCTGCGAACATTTGGGGAGTCCCGAGGCCTAAGGCCTTTGATAGTCTTGAGTATCCAATGCTAATTGATTATCTTCATGATCTGACTGCTAAACTGAGGTTAATTCATCAACAGGTCTTTGAAGCTTTACCGGCACAGACAGAGGGTCCTGGACATCGGCTTCAACCGGGTGACTGGGTTGTTACCCGCAATTTTGGCAGAAAACGTAACTTGGAGCCGAGATTCGTGGGTCCCTATCAAGTGCTGCTGGCTACAAGGACTGCAGTTCGGTTGGAAGGCAGAAAGAACTGGGTTCACGCTACCCATACCAAGAAAGTTCCGATCCCTTTACCAGCAGACAGTTGGGTGAGAACTGGTATTGCGGCAACAGAAACCGAGACCCCTCTATGCTTTGTGCCGTTTAGTGATGCTCAACCTGTAGGACACAATTCATTGCAGCCAGACACATCTGTCGAGTCGTCAGTTTTGGAGAACTCGAGGTCTGAATTGGTACCTAATCGACTGAATACTGTTTCACCAGCTGAACAATTATTTGAAGAGCAGACTCGACCTGGAAGAAATCGATATTTTCTTCGCCCACGTGACAAAGACTAATAAAATTGTTTCTTATATTTTCCTTTACTGTTGCCATGAACATTAAGAACAATTACATCCTTTTCTGATTTTTGAGTTCCTTTTTTTATGTGTGCTCTCTACAGCTAAGAGATTTTTATTAAGTTGAGTGTTTGTTTGAGAAAACCTATCATCCGGGTTAACCCGTAGGGCCGTGCGGGTACTCCTTTCTGTTTAGCAGGTTCCTGACACTAGGTCGGTTACTTTTTATCGACTCCTGGGGACTCCTGGGAATTGATAATCGCTACTCAGAACGAAGTGCGTCAAGGACGTCACGGACGGTTTTTAGAGGATGGCATTCTCTAAGCTGTTGGAAGTAGAAAGGATGTCGGCGCAAAGATCAAAATTGCATAAGATTGTATGAACGAAATGTTTTTTGTTTCAGGTATTCCTGCTGTTTCTGACTGTATCTATGCTATTGGTGGGTGGAGTGTATTTTGGAATACAGTCGTTATTGCCTTCCATTTCACCTACCTTTTCCCCTAAACTAAGTTCTGTTACCACTGTTTCTCCACATTCCTTTCATTCTCTGCCCCAACATGAACGGGTTAGACGTGCGGAATTCATGAATAATTCCTTCGTTCAACTCCTACATCAGCATCAGTTGGTGATGAATACTACCAACTGTTGGGTGTGTGGGTTAATGCCACATACCATGGATAGGGGTATTCCGTATTTGGTACTTCCTTATAGCTCCCAAGGGTCAGCTCGAGCATTCCAAGCTATGTTCCGTAGTGCACTAGATTCCTACCCCAGTCGAGAGCCACGCTCTGCAAACTTCGGTCCTGGTCCGTACCACAAGCCTTTGGCGATAGCGATTGCTGATTTAGATAGAGATATTTTTGATGCATCGCTTATTCCAGAGGAAGAGGTGCAAGCCTATAAAGATCTGAGTGAGGCTGAGTCAAGCCATCTCGAAGTTACATAAGATCTCCAAGTCCATACACGTGGACGAAGGTGGTTGGACACTTCTCGGATGGTTTTGGGGCCTGATATCAACTTGGGGTTGGAAGATTCTGATGATCGTAGGGGTTGTTGTAACGTTTCGGTTCACGTGTTGTCTTTGTGTGCAGTGTGGTCCTGCCTTATGTGGCCTCTGTGCTACAACGTGTATAAGACGGCCATCTGTTACCAAGGAGACATTGATGGATAGAATGATGTTCCAGCAACAACTGAACGATTTGATGAATATCGAAATCGATTCTGATCTCGACTAGTGCTTGCCTACCTGAGGGCAAAAGGAGCGTCTGAGGTTCCGTGAGAATCGTAATGGCACTTTTTGGGTGTGTTCGAATATGGACGAGTTTGGTATCTACGAACCGCAAATGACGAGTTTAGTGGGTGTACGCGTTTTCGCTACGCTACTATGTATGGTTCGTCTCATTCCTGGGTATGTCCATCTGAACCCTTGGGTTCCATTTTAGATACGGCATCCATTTTGTTTCTTGCCCTCAAGTAGCCAGCGAACGGACACTGTCCGCTTCGTGACCCTGGGATTCCCAAGCTGTCGTGGAGGACACGTGTTCTTTTGAAGGTGTCTTTATGATGAGGGGGATGACACGGCAAGGGCAGATGGCCCGCTCGAGGCTCATCTTGCCGTGCCAGTCTATTGTTTCAGTCATGCATGCATTAGGCACGAGTCCTTTCATCCTGCAATCAAGTTTCCGTTATTGCTCTCTACAGTCTATTTCAATCTGTTGTCCATCCTTGTTTTTCCTTTGCATCTGTTCCTGTCCCTGTCCCTAATTCGTTTACAGTCAGAATGGAATGTGCTTAATGTGAGGATAATGTGCTTTTACAGTTGGGAAGCGGCAATGCTGCTGTAATTATGTTCCGGGCTTCTGAAACATGAATGCGACCCTTTTGAAGTTTACTGTGGGAACTGAGTTGTAACCTTTTGTTCGCCATGCTGTGCAATGTCGAAAATGTGTATAAAAGGAGCGATCCACTTGTACAATTTGAAGCAGTCTCTCAGAACCTACACGTTGTGTACTTCTTGCGATTTCTGTATCCCTGCAGTAAATAAACGCTGATCTTTGACGCCGCAGGAAGTGTCCCGTGTCTCTGTGTTTTGTACGCCGGAACAGGTAACCCACGAAGGTTTCAGGTGTTGTCCCCTGGCACCGCTGGGCCTAGAATAGCCCAGTCCTTCACAGGTCTTACCAAACTTGCCAGGCAAGTGCTAAGAGTGGGAGAAAGGTCAAAGCTCATCTCCAACCTTTTCCAGTTGTTTGAATGCCCTTTGAAAGGGTAGGGATGGACATTGTAGGGCCACTGGTTCCCAAGACAGCCATGGGCAACTGGTACATCCTGGTCTTTTTGGGCCATGTCACCTGGTACCCGAAGGGAATCCATCTCAGGACAACGATGGCGCCAGTGGTGTACCGGGCATTAATGGGGATCTATTCCCAAGTAGGGTTCCCCAGAGAGGTGGTTTCAGACAGGGGGACCAATTTAGTATCCAAGTATATGACAACCCTGTGAAAGGAGTGTGGTGTATCCTACAAGTTCACCACCCCTTACCACCCCCAAGGTAACGATCTGGTGGAGAGATTCAACCAGACCTTGAAAGGCATGATTAAGGGTCTAACAGAACCTATGAGGCATAAGTGGGACGTCCTCTTGCCGTGCCTTCTCCTTGCATACAGGGAGGTACCACAGAAGTCTCTTGGGTTCGGTCCCTTTGAGGTTCTGTATGGTCACCCTGTGAGAGGTCCTCTGAGTTTGGTAAAGGAAGACTGGGAGGCAGTCCCCAGGAGGTGTTTAGTTACATGCTGGCCTTCCAAAACCAAACTGTCCGCTTCAGGAAGCTCACTCAGGTGAACCTAGAAGCCAGCCAGGAAGAAATGACAAGAATGCCACTCTGGTCGAATTTCAACCTGGACAAAAAGTGTGGACCATGGCTCCAGTGGAACCTTGTGCCTTGCAGGACAAGTGGACTGGGCCATTTGAGGTGGTGGACCGCAAAAGTGATGTCACCTACCTGGTGGATTTGCGGACTCTAAGGAACCCTTTGATCCTCCACGTGAACCGCCTCAAGCTCCACTTTGAGAGGTCCGAAGTGAGCATGCTCTTTGCGACAGATGATGGGGTGGAAGAGGAGAGTGAACCTCTCCCAGACCTCCTGTCTACCAAGGAGTGCGATGGATCAGAGGAAGGTGTGATCCTCTCCCCTACACTGACTCCAGAGCAGCAGAGCGACTGTCGCCAGTTGTTGGGACAGTTTGCCCCTCTATTTTCTCTGACCCCAGGTGTTACTCACTGGTGTACCTATGATGTGGACACCAGTGACAGCCCTCCTGTGAAGCACAAGATTTATAGGTTGACTGACCGGGTCAAGGCCAGCATTAAAGAGGAGGTCTCTAAGATGTTGGCGTTAGTGGTGATCGAGCCTTCCAA
The DNA here is from genome assembly GCF_964204655.1 of Triturus cristatus. NCBI lineage: Eukaryota > Metazoa > Chordata > Amphibia > Caudata > Salamandridae > Triturus > Triturus cristatus. The sequence goes on along the minus strand of NC_140593.1, from coordinate 468,818,935 downwards.
CAGTCCTTGGGCCAGCCCATTGGTCTCGGTCCCAAAGGCTGATGCACCCGGTGCCAGTCCAGAACTGCGGTTTTGTGTGGACTACAGTGGGCTCAATGCTGTCACCAGTGCTGACGCACACCCCATCCCCAGAGCTGATGAGATCATTGGTCGGTTGGGAGCTGCCAAGTTCCTCAGTCCATTTGTGTTAACATCTGGGTACTGGCAGATTGCCTTAACCAATGAGAGGTAAGCATTTTCCACCCCAGAAAGACATTACCAGTTCTGGGTTATGCCCTTTGGTTTGAAGAATGCCCCTGCCACCTTTCAGAGGTTGGTCAACCAGGTGTTGGCTGGGCTGGAGGATTTCAATGCTGCCTACCTGGATGACATCACAGTGTTCAGTCCCAGCTGGGAAGAAAGAACACTTGTAGCACCTCGGTGAAGTGTTGAAGGCGCTGCAGAGGGCAGGCCTCATGATCAAGGCCAGTATGTGCCAGATCAGGCAGGGTTCGGTGGTGTACTTGGGACAAGAGGTAGGAAGTGGCCAGGTGGCACCCCAACAACCCAAGATTGACATCATTCTGGCTTGGAACCCCCTAAGACTCAGACAGAGGTGAGGGCCTTCCTAGGATTCACAGAGTACTACAGGAGGTCTGTTAAGGGGTATGACACCATTGTTGCCCCCTTAACAGAGCATGAAGGGAGGGGGGGATGAGTTGACATGTGTGCAAACACGCCCTGTGGCCGTTTTAAGTTGGAAGATTAAGTCCCCTTAAATCCTGACGGTCCCTGGTGTCCAACTCGTAAACCAGGTACCTCCAGTAAGTGCCACAGAGCTGCATTGCAGAGAGGTGTAAAAAGGGGCGTGGTCTGGAACACCTCTCTGCAACGCAGGCCTCTGCCACTTACTGGAGGTACCTGATGGGCTAGTTGGCCCCCAGGGGCCCTCAGGATTGAAGGGGAATTAATTCCCCAACCTAAAATGCGCCACAGGGCATGTTTGCACACATCACATAAGGCCCCGCCCCCTCCCTTCACCACTGTGGAAACACGCCCCATGGCAAGTTTTAAGTTGGGGGATTAAGTCCCCTTGAATCCTGAGGGTCCCTGGGGTCCAACTAGCCCACCAGGTACATCCAGTAAACGCCACAGAGCTGCGTTGCACGGAAGTGTAAAAAGGGGCATGGCCTGGCCCACCTCTCTGCAGCACACGCCTCTGGCGCTTACTGGAGGTACCTGGTGGGCTAGTTGGCCCCCGGGGGCCCTCAGGATTAAAGGGAAATTAATTCCCCAACTTAAAATGTGCCACAGGCCGTGTTTGCACACATGTCACTTCAGGCCCCGCCCCCTCCCTTCACCACTGTGCAAATGCACCCTGTGGCGAGTTTAAAGTTGGGGGATTAAGTCCCCTTGAATCTTCAGGGTCCCTGGGTCCAACTAGCCCACCAGGTACCTCCAGTGAGCGCCACACAGCTCCATTGCAGAGAGGTGTAATATGGGGCGTGGCCTGGGCCACCTCTCTACAATGCAGCTCTGTGGCACTTACTGGAGGTACCTGGTGGGCTAGTTGGCCCCCATGGAGCCTCAGGATTGAAAAGGAATTAATTCCCCAACTTAAAACGCGCCACAGGGCGTGTTTGCACACATGTCACCTCAGGCCCCGCCCCCTCCCTTCACCACTGTGCAAATACGCCCTGTGGTGCGTTTTAAGTTGGGGAATTAATTCCCCTTGAATACTAAGGGTCCCTGGGGGCCAACTAGCCCACCAGGTACCTCCATTATGCACCAGGAAGCTGCGTTGCAGAGAAGTGTTCAGAGGCCACGCCCCTTTTTACAACTCTCTGCAATGCAGCTCTGTGGTGCTTACTGGGGGTACCTGGTGGGCTAGTTGGCCCCCAGGGACCCTCAGGATTGAAGGGGAATTAATTTCCCAACTTAAAACGCGCCAAAGGGCCTATTTACACACGTCACCTCAGGCCCCGCCCCCTCCCTTCACCACTGTGCAAACGTGCCCCGAGGTGCGTTTTAAGTTGGGGGATTAAGTCCCCTTGAATCCTGAGGGTCCCTGGGGTCCAACTAGCCCACCACGTACCTCCAGTAAGCGCCACAGAGCTGCATTGCAGAGAGGTGTCAAAAGGGGCATGGCCTGGACCACCTCTCTGCAACGCAGCCCTGTGACGCTTACTGGAGGTACCTGGTGTTCTAGTTGGCCCCCAGGGATCCCCAGTATTGTAGGGGAATTCATTGCCCAACTTAAAATGCCCATAGGGCGCGTTTGCACAGTGTTGCTGTGAGGAGGTGGGGCCTCCGGCACGATCCCGTGTGTTTTTTTGTTTGTTGTCTTTGGGAAGGGGGGCTGTGTGGCCCCCCTTCTTTTTACTTTTTTGGGCCCTGGGGACCCTAACCCGCAGGGCCTAACCCCCTTTTTAAAAAAAATATATATATCTTAACGGGAAGGGGGCCTTGTGGGCCCCCCTCCCGTGGCCAATTCTGGCCCCGGGTAACCCATCCCCCTGGGCATGGCCAAATTATTTTGTTTTATTATGGAGGGGGGCTGCATGGCCCCCCTCCTGAGGCCTCTATTAGCCCCGTGGACCCGATCCCATGGGGCCGGCCTTTATTTTTCTTTTTTTCTTCTTTTTTTCTTTGGGAGGGGGGCTTCGTGGCCCTCCTCCCGGGACACTTCTGGCCTCAGTGACCCCATCCCCCGGGGCCTGGCCATTGCTTTTAAAAAAAAAAATTCCCCCCTCCTCAGGCCTTATATGGCCCCGGGGACTCCATCCCCCGGGGCCTGTCTGCATTTATTTTTTGATTTTTGTTGGGGAGTGGGGCTGCGTGGCCCACCTCCCGGGCCACTTCTGGCCATGGGGACCCCATCCCCCGGGGCCGGCCCTATCCGTTGGGTACCGTGGGGGGGTCCCCAATCCCCCCACCGTCCCGCCGGCTCCCCACGTCCAGTGAGAGCCGGCATTGCTTTTCCACATGGGGAGCTGCTGACATGCAGCTCCCAGTGTGGAAAAGTAATTCTGCTTTGCTTCATTGAAGCGAGAGCAGGTTTCCCTGCGCTCGCTTCAATGAAGCAAAGCAATTTGCAGTGACAGGGCGGGAGCCTCGTGGCTCCCGCTCTGTCATTGCAAACAGCAGTGTCCCGGGGGTGGGCACCCCGGGACACTGCAGGAGCCGGCCCTGGAGGGTGGTGGTCCCCAGGGCCATCACTAGCTCCAGGAGGAGAGCGGTGCGGCCCCCCTCCCACCATGGTGAGAAGTGCTGGTCCCCGGGGCTTGGGGGTCCGTCACAAACCCCCCAAATTTGAATAATTAGAGCCCCGGTGAGGTGGCGGTCCCCGGGGCGTGTCGGGGGGCTGAAGTCCCCCCACACAGGTATTTTTTTTTAAATAAGAGCCCCAGGGGGTGGCGGTCCCGGGGGTGGTAGTCCCCGGGGTTTGGAGGGGGCCTGGAGGCCCCCCACACATAAAAAACAAAGCCCTGGGGGGTGGTGGTCCCCGGGGCTGTGGGTGGGCCGTGTGCCCCCCACGCAAATATTTGTGCAAAGCCCCGGGGGGTGGCAGTCCCCGGGGTAGTGTGGGGGGATTGGGGCCCCCACACATTTTTTTACATGCCCCCGGGCCTTGGCCCACACGGGGGCTAATTAATAACGAAGCGCGGAAGCCCGCGCTTTGTGTTTTTTTTATTTTCGTGGCTGGATCTGGGGATCCTCCGCACATCGCAGCGATTTAAAAAAAAAAACCAATGCTTTTTTGGGCCCTGAGGGTCCTTGTGGGACCCCCTAAGCATTCCTAGGGGGTCAGGGTGTTTCTACCCTGCCCCCTTTTCTTGTTTTACACGTTTGTTTCCCTGGTTTCTTGTGCCTCGGTTCTACCGAGGCACAAGATGGCTGCCAACACTTCCTGGTTTGAAGTGTTGACAGCCAATTAGAATAAAGCTTGTGGTCGGGAGGATGCGCGGATCCACCGAGCCTCTATATATCAAAACTTTTGTTTTTTTATTTTCTCAGCAACTACTGAATGGATTTACACCATTTAAACAAAAGGGTGCTTTATGAACCAAGCACTACCTTTTTGCCAAATTTGGTGTAATTCCGTTCAGCAGTTTTGGCTGTAACCGTGTCTAAAGTTTCCTATGGGAAAATGATTTTTTTACCTCTATTTTTTTATTTTCTCTGCAACTACTGAACGGATTTACACCATTTGAAAAAAGGGCGCTTTCTGAACCAAGCAATACCTTTTTGCCAAATTTGGTGTAATTCCGTTCAGCAGTTCGGGCTGTAGTCGTGTCTAAAGACTCCTATGGGAAATAACATGGAGAAAACGTGTTTTGGAACCCCCCTTTTTTCTCGGCCCCCGCTTGGCGAATCACTCCGAAACTTACAGGATAGGAGCTGACGGGAGCGGGCCATAAGTTTTGAAACTTTTGCGAAGATTTGTCAACCAGCGCCAAAGTTATTGGGAAAATAAAAAACGAGTTTCCTATGGAAACTAGGTCCTACCTATAACTACCTACTGGCATCCGCCAGTAGGTTAAATATATATATATATATATATATATATATATATATATATATATATATATATATATATATTACCTACTGGCGGTCGCCAGTAGGTAGTTATAGTTAGGACCACGTTTCCTTAGGAAAACCTCAACATTCTATTTTGAATAACTTTGGCGCCGGTTGACGAATCCTCGCGAATATCTCAAAATAGGTGGGGCGCTACGCTCCGCTCCTACCCTGAAAGTCTCGGGGGGATCCGTCAAGCGGGGGCTGAGATAAAAGGGGGGTCCCAAAACGCGTTTTTCCCATGCATTTTTCCATAGGACCTTTAGAACGAGCTACAGCCCGAACGGCTGAACAGAATTACTCAAAATTTGGCAGAGAGGTAGTCCCTAGGTCAAGGAAGTGCCTTTTGTAGGTTTGGTGTAAATCTGTTCAGTAGATTCTGAGAAAATAGCCTTTAAATCAATATATATATCTGAGCCCGCTTACGGTACGCTTACCGTACGCTTACGGTAAGCGTACGGTGGCGTGCGCGAGCGCGATTCTGATTGGCTCTTAGATCTTAGTAAACATTCGAATCGGTCGAAACCAGGAAGCGGCGGCCGCCATTTTGTGTATTTCACTCTGAAAAAAAAGAGTGAAAACAAGGAAAGGGGGCAATGAGGAGAGTTACAGACCCCCTAACATTTGTAAGGGGGTCAAAGAAGGACAGAAAAGTACAAAAAAAACATTTATTGATTTTAAAAAAAATCACGGGGTACGCGTACGGTAAGCTTACGGTAAGCGTACGGTAAAAAAAAATAAAAATAAATAAATGAAAAGCAGATTTAAGAGTTTAGATATTAGGGAGCTCTAAAAAGAGCTGTTGTGTTTATGAAGTCATTTTTTTAGTGGTACCTACAAGTAAGTACCGATGCAGAGTCTAAGGTTCAAGAGGAAGACTCTGTTCCCTTCATCATTGAAGTGCACACCATCTCCTCTATAAATGTCTTGCATGTCATAACGCAAGTTGTTGTGGTAAATGGCACCCATACCATAGTCACGGAGGAAAGCAGAAACAGATTTGTTGACGTGCTTTCTTGCTTTGTCAATCTGTGGACAGAAATGATTGGACCAGTTCCATTTTTGCCTTTGGCATATGTTGGAAAACACAAAGGCAGTTTTAGGGAAAAGTGTAAACAGTTGTGCAAAGGTGTCCTTCATAAGCATTTCCAGACCTACCCCAGTCAAAGTGCCTAGGTCATTGCCACCACAGTGCACTATTATGAGGTCAGGGTGTTGGATTTGAATGAAGGATTTCACCAATGGCATCAATTGGTGCCACTTTAACCCTCTCTGACCAATCCATTTAATGTCTACATTTGGCAAAGCAAGGTCTCTCACCATACCTGTTTTCTCTGCAAACTTTTCACTCCAGAAGACATATCTGTGCCCTACAATCCACACTGTGAACATCTTCAAAGGAGAACTGGATGCACTCAGGAGGTGTCTTTCAGTAGAATGGCAATATGAAAAGAAAGACAGTTTGGAAATGGAGGCATACATATTTTTTTCAAAACAAAAAGAACTGATTGGCTGTTTCATACCATTCTAGAATAAAAACTAGGCTGTATGTGTAAATTAATAGAAGCATGTTTTGTATTGGTAAAAAAAAATGTGTAACCAAAGAACAGTACTATGGATTTGCTGTTAGGTTTGAAAAGTCAAGCACTCTTGCTCTGTGGAATTGAAACATTGTTTGGCGAACTTCTGACCTAACTCAACACAGCAGTGTTCCATGAGCTGTTGCTATGGTAGCAGGCAGAAGTCAAGTTGGGGGAAGGGTACTAGGCAGAAGTCAAGTTGGGGGAAGGGTACTTTTGGAAAAGGGTTGGTTTTCAACCAATAGAAATGTGTGATTACATTTGAAAAAAAGGGGGAAGCACTGAGATTTGAAACTTACAAGTATATGTGTGGAAAAATAGAGGGAAAGTTTGCCATTATCTGGTTCTGCTGAGAGGAGAGAGGTGAACACAACAGAGATCCTGGCTCTGATAATCTGCTGTTTGAGTGTCACATTTCTTTCACAACTAACTAATTTTAAAGGTGAGTTTACAGTTTGAGAGGGGATGTATGTGGTAACTTAAGAAATGAATAATAGAAATGGAAATTGTTTTTGTTGTAGTTACACATGGTGGTTTCATAATGTGTCAGTCTGTAAAAGTGATTTTCACTTGCCCCGAAAAAAAAAAGAGCAGTAAGTGTGCTTTCAAATTGGCAAAGAAATTTCGTTTTGGGACTAATGTGAAAACATGACTCTGTGTGCAGAGAGGAATTATAGGCAGAGATTTATTGCGTATTGCTCTGGTGATTTCACAGTTGCATTAGATGGAAAGGGGGAGCGAATTTTTGGGGGAAGAAGCAGAGTCTTAGCACACACCCATGTGCTTGCCATGTATAGTCATGCACAGTATTTACAAGCGAGTGGGGTTTTCAGGTTTCAGTCTGTAATGCAAATACATTCAGCATCACTAAGGCTGGTTGCCCTTGCTGGAGTGTAGGCAGTCACCGAGAATACACATGGTGGTGGTCTGAAAAAACAGTTTGGACATGTGCATTTAAAAAAATCAAAAAAAGTGGTTTCATAATGTGTCAGTCTGTAAAAGTGATTTTCACTTGTAAAAAGTGATTTTCACTTGCCCCGAAAAAAAAAAGAGCAGTAAGTGTACTTTCAAATTGGCAAAGAAATTTCGTTTTGGGACTAATGTGAAATCATGACTCTGTGTGCAGAGAGGAATTATAGGCAGAGATTTATTGCGTATTGCTCTGGTGATTTCACAGTTGCATTAGATGGAAAGGGGGAGCGAATTTTTGGGGGAAGAAGCAGAGTCTTAGCACACACCCATGTGCTTGCCATGTATAGTCATGCACAGTATTTACAAGCGAGTGGGGTTTTCAGGTTTCAGTCTGTAATGCAAATACATTCAGCATCACTAAGGCTGGTTGCCCTTGCTGGAGTGTAGGCAGTCACCGAGAATACACATGGTGGTGGTCTGAAAAAACAGTTTGGACATGTGCATTTAAAAAAATCAAAAAAAGTGGTTTCATAATGTGTCAGTCTGTAAAAGTGATTTTCACTTGTAAAAAGTGATTTTCACTTGCCCCGAAAAAAAAAAGAGCAGTAAGTGTACTTTCAAATTGGCAAAGAAATTTCGTTTTGGGACTAATGTGAAATCATGACTCTGTGTGCAGAGAGGAATTATAGGCAGAGATTTATTGCGTATTGCTCTGGTGATTTCACAGTTACATTAGATGGAAAGGGGGAGCGAATTTTGGGGGGAAGAAGCAGAGTCTTAGCACACACCCATGTGCTTGCCATGTATAGTCATGCACAGTATTTACAAGCGAGTGGGGTTTTCAGGTTTCAGTCTGTAATGCAAATACATTCAGCATCACTAAGGCTGGTTGCCCTTGCTGGAGTGTAGCACTCTGGACCTACTGTTACTTCTGGACATTACACAGTTTATCTTAAATGTGAAAAAGGCTGGACACTGTGTAATGATTCCCAATTGATTTTCAAACAACGTTTGCCTTTTGATTTAGCAAATTCCTATCTAATCTTCCTGAAACCTAAATTTTAGAGAGATTTGGCAAGATCTGGACAAAATAATTTTACCATTTTACTGGATTACCATTGCAATTTTGTAAAAAAAAGATTTTTTAAATTATCATTTGGCCTAATGGAAAGATAACCAATTGTAATGTGGACTTTTTAAATTTTTAATGAAACTTTCAAAAACCAATAATTTAGAGATAATCGGTAACATCTGCACAATTTAAATTTTGGAATGTTATTGGACTGCCATTGGAAATTTTTTCAAAAATGATTTAAAAAATTACTATTTGGCCATGTGGAAAAGTAACCAATTCTATTGTGGACTTAATAAATTATTCAAAAAATTTTCGTGAACCAAAATGTTACAGAGAATCGGTGAGATCTGGACAAATTAAACTTTAGAATTTTATTGGATTACCGTTGGAAATTTATTCCAAAAAAAAATTTAAAATTACTATTTGGTCTAAAGGAAATGAAATCAGATGTATTTTGGAGTTATTTGAGATATAATATTGTGATTATACTTCTGAAACAAACATATCAGACGGTATTTTAAAGAAATAACTATTGGTATTAGATGATATTTTTTTACAATATTATGCATTTCTATAATGTTAAGTTTAAGTAAAAAAAGAATCAGGGCATTTTTAATACAATCTTTGTGATTGGTATTTTTTTTTGCCCGCTGTAAAATGATGAATGCAATTGCTTTCACAATTTATAGTGAAATGCAATATATTCTGAAAACAGCAAAAATAAGGCAAAAATATTTTTTGGAAAAAAATGTAAATATGTGTACTGTATTATAAAATGTTTTAAAAATATTAATACTTTTTTCTTTTTTTCCAGATAGATATAGAAAATTTTCGAAAACTACAAACATTTTTAAAACTATTTTTAAAAAAAACAAATGAATAAATATTTTTTCAGTGAGTATGGTAAGTCAATAATAATAATTGTAGTCTCTCAAGGACAATGTAATGTGATAAATGATTTTTAGTGTTTTTTAAAAAAAAAAAAAAAAAAGTACGCGCACCGTACGCGTACGGTAAAAAAAAAATAAAAAAAAGTTTTTAAAAACATATGTAAAAAAAAGATGAAAGATAAGGTTGGCTCTTAAAAGAACCGTTGTGTTCATGCAGGGACAGAGGAAAGGAAGCATGGGAAAATTATTCAAAGCGACAAATGTGCTGATCTATTTTGTTGTTCACTAGGGAAACACTGGTCTCCCTATGGCAAATTAGATCTTTACAAAATGTGCAATGAATATCAACCTTCCGAAATCGAGGGTTCATTTCCAGAGGGCCAGCAAAAGGAGATTCTCCCCCCACAGATGAAGGGCTCACCTGACCTGCAGAAGAAGGAGTCAGCCCTGCAGATGATGGTCCAGGCTGAGCTACTGTGGATGTACTGGCTCGTCTTTCTGAAGAGTTACCTCCAAAAAGATGACCATGTGTCCTTCTGTGTACATCCTGGAGGTGTCTCTTCATGGTGTGATTCCCAAAGGAATACTTCCTGTTAGGATTACCTCTAGAAAGTACACGCTTACACAGCTTACAAGTCACTAAGGGTGCATTTACCTTTTGCTGGCCTTCAGGAAAAGTAAAATAATCCCATACATAAGAGGGCTTTTGTTTCCTCGATCTCTGCCTCAAGACAGTGCTGCTAGTGCTAGCCTCACTCTCAGAAGAGCTCTGCTGTTCTGCCATCGTATCCCAAAGACAAACCAGCTCCTTCTCCCAAGGGATCACAAGCAGAAATGAGGGGAATGGGTGTGGTGTAGGAGAGTTCTAGAACTGAAAGTAGTTTCAACCAATCAAAAGTTGTGTTTCATGATCACATGACCTACCGTACGCTTACGGTACGCTTACGGTACGCTTACGGCAAAAAGTACGCATGCGCGTAAAAAAGACATGCGCTTGCGCGCATGTGCATAACAGTCACTACCCGACACTTCCGCGTAACGTGCGCGTGTGGCGTAAGCGCGCACGCGTCCCACGCGCAGTACGCGCGGCTACGCAAAGTGCGTAACTATACGCAAGCAGCGTAGATAGATTACGGACGTTGCGTAAACCGTACGCTTACCGTGAGCTTACGGTACGCGTACTAAAAAAATATTTTTTTTAAAAAAAAAGTACTGCAAATAAATTTTACATGTTTATTTTAAAAAATATATTTAAAAAAACATATTAAAGAATTTTAAAAATTTAATCATAGTCTTTATAAAAGGTAAGATAATTAAATTTAAAATATGTTAGAAAAAAAAAAAAAAAAAAAAAAATTAGCATTTAAAAAACCTTGCAAATTCACTGAAAAAACCATGGGTTTCACACACGTTATAGTTAGGAATTAGCATTTAAAAAACCTTAGAAATTCAGTGAAAAAACCATAGGTTTCACACACGTTATAGTTAGGAATTAGCATTTAAAAAACCTTAGAAATTCAGTGAAAAAACCATAGGTTTCACACATGTTATAGTTAGCTGGACATTTTACTCGTAAAAAACCAATGAAATTGCCCCGTTATAGTTAGTTCAGCTAACTATAACTCGCGCGCCTGCAATGCACTGCTGATGACGTCACATATTACATCACTCATGACATGGTCAGTGACATCGCTCATGACATCACTGATGACATCTCAAATGACATCACTGATGACATCACTGATGACATCATCCTTGTGATAGAGTGGTAGACCTCCTCTCACCCTAATATAACCTTTGACACACACATTCGAAAATAGAGACTAAAATTTTCAAAACAATGGACATACCAATACCAGTTACAACAACCTCTTCAGTAATTCTAAGATCCACATACACATCCACTCATTCACCAACAGTCCAATACAGTCACTCATACATGTACTCACTCATCATATGTACTCATACACCTATACATCCTGTTACACAATGCCACTCATGCATAGAGTTACTCACACACATAGTCACTCGTGCTAATAAAGAATCAAACATACATTTACTTGCATATACAGTTATACACACACCACCATACTTACTTCTACGGAAACTTACACATACTTAGTCTTTTAAACAATCACTTATAGAAACACATACTTATTCATACAGGAACTCTTCCAATCTCTCACCCTTGCATATACTCACATATATACACCAATAGTCACATATACTAGTTTTAAACATATGTAGTTACTCATAAAGACACTATTGAGACAGTCATTCACTCACTAACACACCCATACACACACTCATCCACCCATGCAGTCCTGCACACATGGTCTGTTCAACACATACAAACAGTGAGTCACTCATTCATGCACCTATGCACTACGTAATACCCCCCACCGAACCATGCAGACACTCAGACTGATACTCAAAAAACCAACTAATAACCTATATAGACACCCATGTAGCTACTCACCAACCCATGCAGCCACTTATACACAAAGTGAGAGACTGATACAGATATATACATATTTAAACATTACTCACTAAGCCATGTATTCACTAAGATACACTTAATCAGTCAGTTAAACAATCAATTTTTCAAAAACAAATCATCCATTTAGACACTTATATACCCATTTATTCTTCCATCGACCTTGAGATATACATATATAAAACATATTTAATTTTCAGAAAAACACACATTCACTGGATGATGTCATCAGTGATGTCATTTGAGATGTCATCAGTGATGTCATGAGTGATGTCACTGACCATGTCATGAGTGATGTAATATGTGACGTCATCAGCAGTGCATTGCGGGCGCGCGAGTTATAGTTAGCTGAACTAACTATAACGGGGCAATTTCATTGGTTTTTTACGAGTAAAATGTCCAGCTAACTATAACATGTGTGAAACCTATGGTTTTTTCACTGAATTTCTAAGGTTTTTTAAATGCTAATTCCTAACTATAACGTGTGTGAAACCTATGGTTTTTTCACTGAATATATATATATCTATCACTTTGACTCATAACACATCCGATTTGAAAAGACGAGTGCAGACCTTCTGCTGCTGCTGTGCAAAATATTTATTGTTCAGTCCTCTGCCATTACGCGTTTCGGCCGTACAAGCGGCCTTGATCACATGACAGTTCTCAAAACAGTTTCCCGCTTTTTAAAGTGCCAGTGCTAAAATAAATTCATGAACATAAACAAAATACTTGATAATACTCAGCTTACTCTCTGAATGATACACGCCTAAATGTTTGTATTCATTTTTTTCATTTTTAAATACTCTCATTGATCATATAGACTTGGTACAATAAATATATTAACCAATATTTAAATATAGAAATCAATATAATTTTCCATATGATTCAAAGTCATCATCAAAATACCGGCATAAATGCCGTGTAGAGCAATGCTGTAAGACAATTTCATGAATCATTGTACGTGAAAAAATAAAAATAAAAACATATAAAAGTAAGAAATGTGCTCACCTAAATGAAACAATAAAGTATTAAAAATGTGACTGTGTATATTTTAACATTTAATATGTATAGAATAAGAAATCTACTGATGGCTTTGTGCCACTTCCTATTGGCTTATTAACTTTTCAAACCAGTATATATAGACACAATTGATACCAATGCTTGGTTTGGGTCAATCCACTGTCATGCATTTTCATTATTTGCATATATATATATATATATATATATATATATATATATATATATATATATATATATATATATATATATATATATATATATATATATGAGAAAACAACAGAGGCCCATTTCTGAGGACAAAGCGCTTTATTCCAGGCAAATGCAGCACAAATTCTTCCAAACGTCCAACTAGTTTCGGCATTTGCCTTGATCACGGACTGGGAAGCGGGAAACCAAGTGCGTACGTGCCTGCATTTTATAGGTGTATTTAAGGTCACATGACTGTAAAGCATACAACTTCCAGAATGCCACGGGGGATACAGGTAAGTGCTGACATTAGAAGAATAGTTCTCATAATTCTGCCAATCGTTAATCCTTTGCTCATGGCAGCCATCCCGTGCATTACACATTAAATAAAACCAAGTGGAATACAGTCACGGCAGTTTGTATGCCAGAAGTGCTGAATATACAAATGTCCCGGTAAAAAAGCTCCCGTCCCCAGAACGATTGGTGCCGAAAATCATCCACACCAAATCCCTTCCAGCGTTGCAGTAACTCCTTGCTCAGTGGCATTTTACCTCGATAGGTAGAAACTGCATCGAGTGGGTCATGCTCCCTATATATATATACATATATATATACATATATATGTATATATACATATATATATATATATATATATAAAGGGATGCTATAGTTAGGTGAAATTATATGGTAAAGCATAACCATTTAAACCAACAATACCACTGAAATTCACCATTTATAGTTATCGCAAGTAACTAATATTCAAAATTACCTATAACTAGTGGCCTCACAATGCAGAATGTTGTAATTAATTATGTAATTTCAGATGTCATTAGGGATGTTATCAGTGCAGTCATTGAACTCGTCATGAGTGACTAATATGTGAGGGTATAAGTAATGCATAGCAGGCGCAAGAGTTATAGTTAAATTAGGGCACACATTAAAAGTAGTAAATTTACTCAAAAGTATAAGTTACTTCAAAAGTGTAATTGTGAATAGAACTTTGTACCAAGTTTTGTAGTTCTACTGTGATACTACAATACATTTTGCAAAGGGCACTTTGTGAATTAGACCCAATGTGTAACTCGGATGAGAGTATTAAAGGTATTAACATATAAACTAACCTCCACGCATTATGTTAAATTTGATATCTTGTTGCACAGCTTTTGGAACATTCTACATTAAGGGATATATTTCCTTGAAGTGATCAAATGAAGTGCTAAATAAGTGAAAAAGTGCAACCTAATCGCATTTGAAAGCTTGTTCTTTTTCCTGCAAAATCATTTATTACCGGCTGATCATTACCTTAAGAACATAATATAATGGCAACTTCTTATTTTCAAGAAAGGACACTTTACCTATAAAGGACCACATAAACATGCTTAGTATTGGATGTGCATCAGGATACAGAAAAGCTGTCAACATAAAATAATAACAGTAACCATTTGACTCCAACAACATTTTTATATATGAAATAATAATTAGTGCCATTAATACACCAGAAGTACTTTCAGCAAAGAGGTTGTTATTCCAGAAGCAGCATATATCATAATAGGAAATGACCACGTTAGTGTACTTCTCAAAAATTGAGTTCAAATTGGCAAACAGTATAGAAAAGTTCAGTTCTAAAATTCAAGTATGGTCGATCAACAAAGATTAAATAGACAAGGTAGAAAAAGTGAAAATAAGGAGACTGATGGTGCTGCTGCGACATTTTGGAGGCCATTTCAGAGCATTAAGAAGAACAAAACACGATCCTAAACCTGGATGAAAAACTACATTTATACAATCGCATGCATTTTAACATATTACAAAGATTGCTTGCATATTTTAATTCATGTTTATGCATTCTTGAATGATGCACATATTTAAAGTTACAAACAAGTATTTAAACATGTATGAGTGGTCCATATCTATTAGGCTAACACTAATTTACTGTAACACTCATGAATTAATTCATGCAAAGTTTGCATTGTCCAAATTACGCAAAATATAGGAAATTATACCAGCATTTAATTTCACACAATATATGACTGCAGAGGACAAGTTTGAGAAGAAAATGTGCATCACGATCCATTTCACTTGCCAGTAATTTAAGTGACTTTTGACTGCAGACTGTGAACTTGGATTCAATTTTCACACATGATACCCCAATGTACATTTCCTGTAATTTGTATGTCATTCCATGTAATTCTCCTGACACATCACATCATTTCGAGAAACAAAATCACAATTTTGAACACGCTTCGATTTAAATATATGCTTTTGCATTCTGTTGTGCAAAAGTATATTTTGTATATATGCAAAATACAAAAACAAAATATAACAGGGAGAAAACATTTGCAAGATTGTAATAAAGACAAATGCACAGAACCTAAAACAAAGTGGAAATCCCAAAGTTAAGCTAGACCTTAACATTTCCTCCTACCCTGCCACACTCACTTAATCTTATGATTTTTCATACCATTGAATTGCCCAAAATAAGGGGAGGGGGCTGCTGTCTGTTCTTCTCCTGGCCTTGCCAGAGAAAGGGGGGGAGGGGTCCAGAAATGCTAACTGTCTATACGAAGGGTGACGTTGAGGTAACTGCGAGCCTTAAGCAATCACCACGTTACTCAGGGGTAGGGAGTAGAATTAAAAACTTCTAACTTTCTCCAGCAGTGGGAATATGGGCACTGAGTTCCTTAAGTATCTTATGGAGTGGGCATATTTTGGTTTGTTCTACATTTTTAAGTGCCCAAGTTTTGCCCAAGGGCAGGATGCAGTTTCTCCTCTACCAAAGATGGGGGGTGTACTTCTCCATCCTTGCTTAAAGAGGTCAGGGAATGTGATGCATCGTCCAAGGAAGCTTTCATATCTAGGTCCTCCTGGTGGCTCTAGTACTCATCTTCTTGGCAGTCCTGGTCTTCAACCTCTTGCAGCCTTAATCTTCTAGTTGGCCTTTCTTCTCCTGGTCTTTTTCTTCCTCTTCCTGACAGTTCAAAATTGCCCCTATGAGCTTTATCCCAATTCCCTGGCCTATTCACTCTGAATGTGGTCTTGCCGATCCTTGTGATCCAGTTTCTGCTGGTGGTCCTCCTGTTGCACTTCCTAGAGCTCCAGATGGCCATGCTCCTCCTTCTCATCCACTTCCATTTCCTGCTTTGCCTCTTTCATCATGTGTTCTTGGTCTTACTGCAGGAGTGGCCCAAGCAGTTAAGAACCGTGGGGAGGTGGGGGTTAGTTGACAGACTACAACAGAAAATAAAATTAAAAAAATAAAACTGCTTACCTTGCACTCACTGGCCTATATTCCTTATCCACCTGGTGATCTTGGGATTGATTTCCCAAGCAGGTCTGGAGGTTTTAGAGCTCCTGGTAGTTCTGGTCTACCTACCTTCTTGATCTTAATCCCCTTCTTGGTCTTCTCCTTCCTCCTCCTTCTTCCCTGGCCCTCCTTCTGGTCCTCATTTCTTCCTCTTAATCCTGTTTATGGACTGCCACCCCTGGTTTATCTTCCTGGTCCTCCTTGCTGTAGTCTTATTTGTGATCCTGATCCAGGTGGCCAAGCTCCTTCTCCTCCTGACCTTCCTGATTGTGCTGGTCTTCCTGGCCCAAGTCTTGAAGATCCTCTTTTTTCTGGGTTTTCCTAGTCTAGGTCCTCCTGGTGCTGGTCTTGATCCTTCTAGTGGTCTAGATTATGTTACTTTGGTTCCTCCTAGTACAATTACTTCTATTTCACCTTCTTCTCTTTGTAGGTTGCCTGGTTCCTCTCCTTGTCCTCTCCTTCCTTCACCTGAACATCCTGTTCTGGGTTGTAGGCCCTAACTGCAGATTGTGAACACCACTTGATGTCGAGTATGGTTCCTTATGGTAGCAACCTACTTAGTAATACATATTCATCAGAGGGAGGAAACAAATCACATGTGATTCACTTAGAAACCAGGAAGCCCATTAAACACAGAGCTGGGTTATATTTAGTTAATTAATGAAAGTTTTTTGTTTTCAAATATGCTTTGTCCGTTATTTTAATTGCGATACATATATGTCTATGGAATATGCATATACACTAAAGGATTAAAGACTGGACATCTAGGTGTTACACAATACATACGATGTGAAGACAGCTCTCAGAATAAACAAAGATAGTTTTATGTAATAAAAAATAGGTGGTTCATGGCTTTCCAGTAAGAGGTAGGAATCACTGGCAACAGTCATGAAGATATTCAAGCACACCAGGCCAGTGACATAACTCTAGAATATGAATATGGCAAGTGGGTCTAATGTATAATTGTTCTAGTGGTAAACCAAACTATATTAGAGGAATAGGCACAAAAGTTTGGAACAATTTCATACTCATTTACTCTTATACTATTCCAGTGAATCAAATTGATAGATGTACAGGGGTGTGTTGATGTTAGCTGGCTCCCACCCTTCCACCTGTATAACTCATGGAGCACATTGAACTGCACAGGCATTGCACCTTATTCTTAATATCTCAGAATACCATAGTAGATTTGGCTGTTCACATTCAAGAATATATTGCCTTTCTTAACTAGGCATTTTGCGAATGTTATAGACAAATAGGGAAAGTATGACTAAGTATATGGTAATTTTTATGCGTTTCCCATGTATTGTTTCTTTAAAAGGCGACCAAAAATGATTTTCCATGATGTAGCATCTCCTCAGGTAATCAAAAACATTCCTAATACCAAAGAAAATAAGGCTGTCCATCTTCTAGTTTGTGTATGAGAACTGTCGCAGCAAACCTGTGCAATCCTGAGGAAGTGGCATTTAAATATAATAAAGCACAGTTTTTCTCAACATTCTTCCTTGTTGATCTGAAGGCCTGGTCTAAGTATCACCAAATGTCTCATACATTTTCAATTTCTGTTCAAGTATGCCTGTCATTTGTAAAGTGACTGATAGTACATCTTCCTGATGTAGTGTTTCAATCCCAAACCCCAACAGCTCTATTCTTAAAGATTTTGTCCCAATCTTTGCTATTGTGTTATGTGAGGAGCTCTAAAAGAATTATCTGCTAGCAGGCCTCTTGCTGACACCAAAGATTCTGGGATGCCCATCATGCCCCAGGAATCGTCAGTCACAGTTATTCATCTGTTATTCAGCCTCCCCCTCTGGAAAACTAGATTAACCATCTGCAGAAACAACATTTCTAAACCTGTCACTTGGAGTTCTGAGGCATGGGATGGCAGGTGTAACAAATCTCAGGGCATTTAGCAAGACTCAGTGCTCTTGGGGAAAGACTTGCAGGACACATCAATATGCCCCTCTTGACCAGAGGACAAATTAACTCGGAAGTTGAGCAGAATAACAACAGGTAGGAGGGACTCCAAGACCCAAACACTTGTGGCAACATGTAATGTTGGAAACACTTACTGGTAATCAGGAGTACAAATACCATACAAACTTCCATTGCTTTGCTAGACAATTGGAACTCAGACATTCAGAACCCCCTACCATGTATTTTTTTTAACATCATGTGAATGCCACAAGCCTAGCCTTACCCAACAGAAAGCATCGTCAGCTCAGTACTTATGCATTATTCAGTTTCATAGGTACCTTTATTGGACAAGTAAACCAAACATTTTTGCAGTCTCTAGGTGCAAAGTATATCCGTGTCATAAGGCAAGCTAAAATACCAATATTCAGCAGAAAAAAGCCATAATCTCAGGCTCTCACACACATAAAATGTGTTTTTCTCACAACCCTGCAAACATGCACCTCCATAGGTAAGTTGAAATAACCCTCATCATGATCTCTATTCTACCATTTGTATCAGTGTGCATCATGAAGAAAGGATGACACAACCCTCAGCACAGAACTGAAAGCTTACCGACATGTCTATATGGGCTCCTTACAGAGGCAACTGTGTGGATCAGGCTGCACAAATTTGAGAATGTTTAACTCTTAAGGAAGAATTAAAACAAGAACAAAAGTCAATTAGAAAATCGAGGGAAGACACATTGTCTGCATCCTAATATAACAGTGCTTACTTTAATGCCAATGGCATAACTAGCACCATTGTAGAATTAGGAGATCCACAGACTTAGAGAATGGGTACGCCACACTCAAGTTACCAAGGAATGAGCAAGAACTAGCCACAGTGATTTCACAATAACAGTGTCTGTAGCAATATCTGTAACCCTTACCTGCACTCTTCTGTTTACACTAGGTGCAGTGGACCAGGAAAAGGAAAACCAGGACTGACTGATCGACTGCACCAGTCTGCTAACACAGCACCTATTTCTCGCTATTTACAATTGTTTTACACTTACGGCAATGTTGACCCGGAATGTACTCATCGATGGGTGGGGACATGGTCTGGGCGGTTATTCATTGCTTCCACTGCAATAAGGTTAGTGCCTGAAAAAGCAGGCAGTCAAAAAACTTTTGTCAATCCTCACATAGTACAGAAATTTCCCTCATATGAATAATGAGAGCAGTATGTGACTTTTGAGAAGGTATGATATTTACAGGACATTTTGGGAAAGAAAAAATACTACTGGGGTCCATTTAAGCCATACCACCTGGGACTCCCGGGTTGTCTATTATTCAGAAATGCCTGTGTTTAGTAGGATTCCAAGGGTAGTGTCCACACTTGGCCTCAATTTCTACCTTTAGCCAAATTCCCTGAAAGATCATAATTTGAAGGGAAAATATTGATGCCTCCATATTGTACTCTGATGATAAGCACATCTCCAGAAGAAGGGTACAGTATCTATTTGCAGAAAAGTGGGAATGCTGGGTGGTATGACCTTTATCGATCCCTGCAGATTTTAGAACTTCCCCACATAGAAATGTGAAGAGAATTGTGATGTATCTATATCATTTCAGGGCCTTAAAAGTTTGAAATAATATGCCCATCCCCACAAGTAGGAGACCATTCTAGAGTGGTGGAAGTATGTAACCGCCTTCTCTTGAAGAGAAATAGTGGGATCAACTCAAGGGACATCACTTTGAACTCCCCCAAGTGGCTCATTTTTAGAAATGCCTGGGATTAGTGGGTTTCCCATCCAACTCCTGGCCCAATAATTGCTCCTCTCCATATCTCCAGAAAGACTGAAATTCAATGGGAACATCTTGATGTCTCCACATTGTATTTTGGGGCCTTGCTGTTGCAGGTGATAGGTCCATGATAGGTCCACCTACACAAGGGGGATACTATTTTTTCAGGGAAAGTATGGTAAGACTCACAGATTCTGGAACTTTCCCTCACGGAAATATGAAGAAATTCTGTGATTTTAGCAAAAAGTTTAAGTTTTGAAGGTCATTCTATGCAAGACAAAATGTAGGATGCAAGTAAGCCGCACCGATCTGGACCGATCTGGACTTTCCTCCAGTATTTCGTTTCTAGAAATATCTCTGGGTTTCTCTGGGTGCTGGCCCAACCTTGTACCAAGTACAGTAGCTACCAACATCCCTAGAAAGATTGAAATTCCAAGAAAAAAATCTTCATGTTACATTGTGTGTTTTTTCCTGTTGTCGGTGGTATGCCCACCCACACTAGTGGGTACCAATTTTATTAAAAGGAGTATCGGAAAACAGAATAGGAGAACATTATTTATTATCTTTTGAATTTCTCTCCATTTTGGGCTTTCAAATGTAAGTCACTGTGCAGGAATGGACACATTGTGCAAAACATCCTGTGAATCACATGATATTATAAGTCGTACAAAATAGCAGTATTCTGTATCTCAGATTCTCTGTCACATTTTAAAAATGAATCACCTTCCTTCATACCCATGGTTGATGCACAATGAAAAGTCATTGTAACCTGCAGCTCAGCTGATGTCTCTAGGTATTGCGTGTTTCCACACAACCAGTAAACTGTGATAGAAAAAGTTTGATTTTTGGAACATTATATTACTTTTATAGATTATAGATTTTCTTAGTATCTTTCACCAGTCTTTTCATTCAACTATTGTTTTTTTTGGAACATCACAAGTGATCTACACCAATTACCACTTGCTACATACTGAATTCAGTCTACTTTTCAGAAATTAAATGCTTTTAACACCGCTATCCGACAATATGCAAATTGAACGAAACTGCAAATATAGGAATAATTGACAAAAATTGTGGTGATAAAAGTTTCTTTTTTTACTTTGCTGCCTGTTCCTGAAATCTGGAAAGAAGGCAATATTAGGACAGCAAAGATCTTGTTGATGCCAAATTTAGAAAAAACATTACATAACAATCGGGAAACACAGTAATCTGCTGGACCTTGGTCAGGTAAGGTACAGCAGAATTCGTCCAAACGGAAAGAGAAGAATTATAACATCTACAGATTCAATCTACAGATTCAATCTGACTTTATTTACATGGACACACATGACAGTTTGTGGAATATTTCAAGAAACATATGCTCTTGTAATTGATGGCCTTTACTCTCTGGTGGCCCCGTAATCTCAACAACCGTTCCATAATCGCTTATGGACCAGTGACACATATTTTGAAATTGTTGTTTTCCTGGCAATGGAGCCTACGGGCCCAACTTCCATTTACCCACTGCTTTCTTCACTGTGGAAGTATGGTTGCTCCCCCTGTCCTGAAGAGGACCCCATTTTAAGCAATCATTGTTCCTCCCATCCTCAGTTGGGTCGAAACTTTGACTTATCCCTTACGTCAACCTGTACTTCAATTTCACCCACATGTAGATAACAGCAATTCATTTACTGTATCTCTTTACTGTGGTTCTCTTCAGTTATATATGCATAATTGATTGTCAGACAGGTTCTTTCCACTACTAAATGTACATATTGTGATACCTTTTACCCTCATCCCCTACTTCACACGAGCACTTCCTTGAGCACTTGCTTTTCTTTACTTATTCTTAGAGCACCTATTATCATGTTATACAAATTGACTTTGTCTTGATGAATATGATATAAATTTGTGAAATTGATCAATCAAATTGTTTTGGAAAATGTGTTTATTTTGGGTGTTGTAGATTTTATAAATCTTCTCTTTCCATTTGGACCAATTCTGCTGTACATTTTTAGAAAAAAGGCACACACTTTTTGTCATACCACTTTTTTTAAAATAAACAAACTGATACATTTTGAATATTTCCTCATTTCCCACCCAGGGAATCCACAAACCCTGAACACATTTAGAATCCCCTACATGTGGGAAAAAGGACCTAAACTGGCTTGTACATTTTCTTGTGGAATCAAGTTATAAAGGCTTAACTGCCCCAACTATCAAGAAAGTGCTTAGCACTTGGTGTAAAGGCCTCAGCACTAAATGGATAATGGCACTGTTACCTACTTATGCAGTAAATTAGCACCCTGGGTTCCTACTGAGTGTACACTTTAACAGGATCTTTCTGTTGTATTTTCATATCCTATGGAATGCAATGATGAAGTGCTAAATCATAATGTTGTTTTTGCTTGGCACCACAAGTGGCATCACAATGGTAAATTACCATCGCTGACACCCGTGTTTTTGGCTTTCCATTCATGTAAGGCATGTATCCGTTTGACTGTGAGCAGTGTTGATACTTTTTCGCATTCATATTTGATCAACTATTACAATAATTAGTACAGAAATAGGAATTCCACTTTTAATGAGGCTATGGCATCCCATGTATTGTGCACATTACATTTTTCACTTTAAATTTGAAATGATCGACGTTTATTTATTTTAATGAGAAGTACTTTGGTACTAAGGTGTTCTGACTTTGGGAACTCAGCTTACTTTCCTGTTTACATTATTCACAATGTGTTATTGCTCTATCTCTATCGTCATTGATTGACCTGACGGATTCATTCACATATTTGCTTCAACAGAGTTTTGCGCTTTTGAGTAGGAGGTGAGTACAGAGGAAGGCAATGTCCTGGACATTACTGAAATTCGACATAATTGATAGGATGAGTCAGTCTTCACTGCCACTTCTGGCTGTTTTTCTAGTTTTGTACAAGCTCATTAATTGAACAATGTCTCATGCATAGGCTATGCCTAATAGGAAAAAAATAATTAGTTGAGTGTTTTGTAAATGTGATGAAATGTTGTCAAAATGAACCCTGCTATAGCCAGATACAAATTGTTATTCATAAGAAGATTTCATAGCAAAAGCTAACATCAAAATAGGTGGTATATGACAAATAACAGGTTTATAAGTAAATAATTAGTGTACTCTTTGTTCATTTTTCTGGCTACCAGCATGTAGTGTCATGAGACTATGGGCCAGATTTACCAAATTCTCATGCAACGCAGTACAGCAGCCGCAAATGCGGTGCGGCGTGAGAAGGAGAGAGCAGGAGAGTGCTAAATTTACTGAAATATGGCACTCTCCTCTTCTCTCCCTAGCACTGATGCTGAAATTAGCTGCCAAAATATTAGGCTTAGACTAACATTAAACATTTTCCCAATTTGTATATGTGCTGTAGAGTGCAGGACATTAGAAATTGAAAAATAAAGGAGAAAACAAACTTTTGTCCTTCATAGACCCAGGTGGAAAAGTGTTTTTTTCTGACAATAAACCCTGTCTACTTTATTTAGTAAATTGTGTTTAGCATCAGAATCATTGGGTGGTTGCATGGGAATGCCCATGCTTCACCCATGGTATGCCCCCATGGCGCTAAGTAATGCAAAGCAGTGCGTTTCTTTCTCAAGTTTAGTTCTCAAGTTGAAAAGAATATCACACAAAAAGATTTTGCTCTGATTTGGCGTAACTTTTGTGATGCAAACACAGTGATAAATCTTAGTAAATCTGCCCCCAAGTGCACTTGGACCCATGCGGTTCAGGGCCAACTTTACAGAGAAATTACATAACTTGCTGCAAGGTGTTAAGGTGTGGTTATTAATGGTTTTGTCATAAGAGAGTAGTGTGTGATCGTTTGTTGACAAATAAAGACATGTGTTACAGAGCTCCATGTGTGGCATGTTCATTTGTATGCTCACGGACTGGGGAGGCTGCTACAACTGGTGACTAGTAGGGGATACGTGTCCCGAACAAATGAGACTGCTCTCCCTGAGAGTTTGCAAAGATATAGCAAACTGCTCATGCTTGCCACGTGTGCCCTTAGCGATGAAAATCACTTAGAAGTTGGCATACCTGGAGTCGAAGCCCTACTCCAGCTCATATACAGTCCTCAAAGAAGTCAAAGGCCCTGCTGCAGGAGTGCATTCGAAAAGCCTGCCAGAAATCCACTGGTAAGGCCAAACGAACAGATTATGTGCCACATCATAACACAGAGCCGACATTGATACAAAGCGAAATGCTAAAGGCAATGACAACCAGGTACGAAGCAAAAAGCTAAAGGCAACACTGTTCAAATGCGAGAGACGGATTTCACCCACCATTCAGAAGGAAGATGACAGAAAAGACAACTAGGTGTAAGAAACAGAAAACTCACTCACCGTCAAGGAGGAAGGAAAATCCATAGAACCTCTGAGCGGGTATAGTGGCTCAAGCACAAGGCTGGTGCTTGCAGATGGTGCAAATGCTGGCGCACAGCAAAAGCTGTCTGAACATATGCTCTCAATGGCAGTGGAAAAGAGCATGAAGTATGATATAGCTGTGTTCCTGAAACCACCACTGCCAATTGACACTGCCAAAAAGCAGAAAATTGGCACCAAGTGGACTGCATGGATCAAGACGTTCGATGACTTCATAGATATCCTAGAAGAAGCAGGTGATAAGAAAATCATTAAATACTTAAAGAACCTCACCATTGATGGAGTACAGGAAGTGTTGAAGAAAACCCTGCAGACTGATGCAACATTGTACCGCCAGATCAGAGAAGCATTGGGAACCAAGCTTAATCCAATGCCGAATGTTGACTATGAAAGATACGTTTTCAATCAGGCGAGACAAGTTGGTGAAACGAAGAATGAGTTTTTTGAGAGACTTGCTTATCAAACACTGTGTGTTTAGTGAGTTTATTGACAAAGAAGGCATACGCCTCTAAGTCATCAATGGCTGTCTTTCAGCATCTTTCAGAAGAAGCATGTTGAGAGAGATGATCAGTTTAGAAAAAGTGCTAATGGTGGCAAAGGCCAACGAGAGAGCAGATCAACAAGCTTCCGAAATGGAAGCTGGAACAGCGAAAAGTAAATCAGCGTTGGTCATAAAAAGCAATCACAAACACAAGGCTGATGCATGCAAGTTGATGTCTCCAAAGAAGAAAAAGTTATGCTTCCGGTGTGGATTTTCATTTCCCCATGAAGGTAAATTCAAGCCATGGGATAAACATGCAAGGATTGCGGGAAAGAAGACCATTTCATAACGGATTGCAAAATGAAAGAGAAGCCAAATACATCACAGCGAGAAGAGAAAATGGATGCTAGAAGTTTCCAGAAGCATTCTCAGCATGCCCACAAGGCCAGAAAGCAACACCACTTATGAGAAGTAGAAACTAGACAGAGTTGATCGTCATCAAGTTCATCCTACACAGGCTCTTCAACATCATTATCAAGCGCAAGTGGATAAGATGGGCGTGCGATGATGGTGTTGACCAAATCATGGCATGCACATGTAGGTCTGGCTGCTTGTAAAGAGGAACAAAAGACAAAATCAAACCAGCCAACTGAAGAAAATGCATTTAGATGCTGCCACAT
Source organism: Triturus cristatus (assembly GCF_964204655.1). Taxonomy (NCBI): domain Eukaryota; kingdom Metazoa; phylum Chordata; class Amphibia; order Caudata; family Salamandridae; genus Triturus; species Triturus cristatus. The sequence continues at coordinate 468,793,651 of NC_140593.1, read as the reverse complement.
GAATACAATAAAGGTCAATGGTTGCCCCATAACCTTCATCATAGACAGTAGTGCTTCGATTAACATCATGCTAGTCAAACAGTTTAACAACTTTTCTCCTGTGTCATACCTCAACCTATCAAGCACAAAAGTCTATACATGGGCAGCTTCTAAAACAGTTGCAGAGTCAACGATCATTCATAGTGACCATGCGACATAAAGCAGTGTTGGTGCAAGTGCCAATTCACGTTCTGACATGGGACTGATATCCCTTAACTACAACATGCATACTCAATCTGACATCGTGAGTCAGTTCCCATCACTGTTTCATGCCCTAGGAAGGCTCAGGAAAATGAAAATGCAAATTCATATTAATGAGAACATTCACCCTGTTGCCCAGCAGCACTGCAGAGTCGCTTTTTACTTGCAAGAAGCCACTGAGAAAGAACTAGGAAAGCTGTTGAAGCATGACATTATTGAACGTTCCATCGATTCGACACCCTGGGTTTCATCCATAGTAGTGGTGCCAAAAAAGGACAGTGGAGATTGCCTGCGCATCTGTGCTGATAGGCGCCAGGCCAACAAAGCAATTAATAGAGAAAGATATCCTGGTCCACACATAGCAGACATGATCATGCAAATGAACAGTGCAAAAGTCCTCTCCCGTCTTGACCTGAACAGGGGATACCATCAATTCGAGTTGGAAGAAAATTGGAGGTACAGCACTACTTTTTTGACTAATTTTGGTTTGTTCAGATACAAAAGGTTATGTTTTGGAGTGTAGTCAGCTGCAGAAATATTTTGGGATGCTATATATTGAATAATTCAACCTGTGACAAATGCTTCTACCTATAGTGATGACATACTGGTATTTGGAACAACACAAAAGGAACATGACAAAGCTCTTACACAAGTGTGCCTACTACTTGCGGATCGAGGCCTCACTCTGAATGCAGCACAGTGTGATTTTCACAAGACCAAACTTAATTACTTTGAGCGCATTTTCTCCGATAGGGGAATAACTCTTGACCCAGATAAGGTGCAAGCACTGTTATTTACTTGTCCCCCACAAGATTTTACCATGCTGCATTACTGCTCAGGCATGGCCAGTTATTGCTCAAGGTACATTCAAGACTTAGCTACTGTGAGTGCCCCATTGAGAGACTTGACAAAATGAGATGTCCCTTTCCAATGGTCTGCTGAATGTGATCACAGCTTTAAAAGAATAAAACGTGCGATTGAGAATGCAACTAAGGTGACCTATTTTGACCCCAAGTTACACACTGAGATCACAGTTGATGCAAGCCCGATGGTGCTGGGGGCAATCGTTGCTCAACATAATGGTAATCCGAATGCTCAGAGACACATTGTGGCCTATGCCAGTAGAAGCCTGTCTGACACAGAACGTGCCTATTCTCAGCCGGAGATGAGGAGTCTGGCTGTAGTTGGGGCATGTAAATATGTTCATGTATTTTGATACAGAAATGTTTCACTATCATTATTTATTTATTTATTTATTTGCAGTTTTTTATAGAGCGCGACACTCATCCCATGGGATATCACGGCGCTTTATACCAAAATAAGGACTGCTGATGGCGTATGCTGAGATGTTTAAGGATTGGGGAAGAGGTGGGTTTTCAACTTTTTACGAAACTGGAGATAATTTGTAGTATGTCTTAAGTCAGTGGGGAGCTCATTCCACCTTTTTGCTGCTAGGTAAGAAAAGGAGCGGCCGCCTGTTCTAACTTTGTAGATGCGTTTGATTTTAGCCAAAGCTGATTGACATGAGCGTAGGTTCCTATTGGGCACATAAAATTCAATTTTCCCTTGGAGAATTGTGGGGCCAGTCTTGTGTAAAGCTCTATGGGCATGGCTAAGCAATTTGAAGGCAGCCCTCTGACGCATCGGGAGCCAGTGAAGTTTATTTAAGCATTCTGATGCCGAGTCTCGTTTACCTTTGTTGCAGATGAGTTTGGCCGCCAGATTTTGCAAAACCTGTAAGCGGGAGAATAAATGTTCGTTCATCCCTACAAACAGCGCATTGCCATAGTCCAGGCGACTGACCAATAGGGCCTGTGTGACTGAGCATCTGCAATCTAGGGGTATCCAGGGAAATATCCTGGCGAGAAGTTTTAGTATGGCAAAGCCCTTGCCAAAAAGGGATCGGACATGATCCTTCATGGACAAGGCATCGTCCATGATGATTCCCAGGTTCCTGGCATGTTGTTTTGGAGTGGGGGCCAATCCCAGTGAAGGTGGCCACCATGTGGCATCCCACATACGTTTGGCACCACCGAACAGAAGAATCTCCGATTTACCTGCATTCAACTTTAGGCAGTGATCATGCATCTATTGTGCCATTTCGGAAAGGCAGTCATGTAGCTTGGTTTTGGTTACATCTGGCCCTTCGTCCATGGCCACCATCAACTGCGTGTCATCCGCATAGGAGCAGATGCCAATGCCCCACTTCCTTCCGATGTCAGCAAGAGATGAAATATAGACATTGAAAAGAGTGGGGCTCAGTGAGGCGCCCTGAGGGACCCCGCAGCCGATGGGGTTGGGCCTTGAATGGAACTGACCCATATGTACTGCCTGGGTACGGTTGCTCAGGAAAGAGTGAAGCCAGTTCAATGCCGTGGATTGAACTCCCTTGCTCTGAAGTATGTTCATCAGACACTCGTGGGATACCGTGTCAAATGCCGCTGACAGGTCAAGCAGTATCAGTGCCACCGCTCCCCCTTGATCGGTGGAGGATCTGACACTGTCCGACACTGCCAGCAACGTTGCCTCGGTGCTGTTATTGGCTCTAAAGCCAGTCTGGGAGGGATCCAGAAGGGAGTTACTTTCTAGGTACCTAGTCAGCTGTGCATTGACCCATTTCTCCAGAGCTTTAGAGAGGTAAGGAAGCTGGGAAATCGGTCTGTAGTTCTCTGGATTGAGAATGTCGGATCCCGCTTTTTTCAGAAGGGGGGTCACAGAGGCGTGCTTCCAGGCATCAGGGAAGGTGGCAGTGATTAACGATTTATTGAAAAGGTGAGTGATCAGGGGGCAGAGCGTAGGCGCAATTTCTGAAAAAACGAAGTGGGGACAGGGGTCCGAGGGGGATCCAGATTTAACTGTGTTTAGAACTGCTAGAACCTCATCTGCAGAGAGTGGTTCAAAGCTGGTTAAGCGGGGTGCATTTCCTGAGTCTGGTGGGGCTGTGGGTATTTCTGGTAGCATCGCAATCTTAGATGGGTTATCTGAGATGCTGTGGGTATGTTGGGGGGTGAAAGTAGAGTATATTTTCTTGATCTTTTCAGAAAAGAAGATACTGATACGCTCAGAAGCCTCGGTCGAGGGGGTGAGTGTTTGTGAAGTGCTGGATGCTTTGCTAAGCTCCTTCACTATCCTAAACAGTTCTTTCGCTGAGTTACTGTTTTCTTGAATGCGCTGAGTAAAGTAATCCTTTTTTGCATTTTTGATGGCAAGAATATACTGCTTTCGTTTATGGACATAGGTTAGTCTCGTTTCGCTGTCTTTGGACTGTCTCCATAGATTACAGACCACCAAGCGCTGCTCACTATTTTTGAAAACCCTAAAGCCAAGATTCTCCCTTGCATTGAGAGAAAGGGGTGTCAACTGTTAGAGTATGAGTATGTAATTGTACAAAAGATGGGTAAAGATCAGAACTCTGCTGATTACTTTTCCTGAATACCTTACATCGATACAGTTAGACATCCAAAACGGTTGAGGAGTACATTAGCTTCATTGTGAGGTCCAGCACACTAGCCGCCCTATCGATTGAAAATATCATTGCTGCAACTAATGCTGATAAGAACATGCTTATCCTCAAAGACATCATTTTAACTCAATCGTGGAAGAAGTCTACTTGAACTTTTGCTTAAATTGATTTTCAAAAATTAAAACATTTACTGGATGAAATTTCCATATATATTGATAGACTCAAGAATTATTATACCTGAGAGCCTAAGACAGCCAGTCTCTGAACTCACCCATGAAGGACATTGTGGCATTGTAGCCACAAAACGAGCCCTTAGAGACCGAGTGTGGTTGCCACACCTAGATGAGCGAGTTAAGAGAGAACTAAAAGAGTGCCATCTTTGCAACTGCCTTTCCCCCAAAGTGACGCAGCACCCATTGACAATGTCTGATGTTCCTGTATATGCCTGGGAAAGACTTGCAGTTGATTTCTTCATGCCTTTAGAAAACGGACATCATCTCATGGTAGTCATCAATGAGTATTCTTATTTTCCTTTAGTATAGGAATTAATGTTGACTAGCCATGACAAGGTCATCGAGCATCTAGATGACATCTTTGCAGGCTGGGGTATTCCCTCCCATTCTCAAATATGACAATGGTACACCATTCAATAGCAAAGAATGAAAGACATTTTTGGTCAGAATCAATGTCAAGCATCAAAAGAGTATACCTCTGTGGCCCCAGGCAAATGGCATTGTTGAACAATTCAAGGGTACCCTTAGGGGGTGATTCAATGAGACTAAATTGAGGGAATCGAGTTAAAACAGGCCTTGTGTCAAGCCGTCCATGCATATCGTTCAACTCCTCACTCCACAACTGGTGAGAGTCCTGCCAACTTGTTATTTGGGAAAGCCATCGGAACCAAGCTCCACAGCAGATGATCCCAGAATGCTGATGAAGTTTGTATCACGGACACCACTCAAAGGCACAAAATGAAGACCTATGCCAATTGGCATCAACGAGCTCAGGAGACGGTCTTCGATGAAGGTGACTTGGTTCTGATTAAGCAGAAACAAAAGCGAAAAACAGACACTCCACTTGCTCTCAATCCTCTAAGGATTGTGAGTTGCAAAGGACACATGGTGACAGAGTGTCGGCCCAGAAAGTCCATCACACAGGACTTGTCCCACTTTAAGCACCTACCTCAATGTTCATCAGCTCCTGCAATCCTAAATGAGGCGACACTGTCCAGATAGAACCTGTGTTATCTATGCACAATCAGAGTGCATCTCAACTACCTCCTACTACTCGTTCTGGCTGCCTAGTGGAAGTGACTTAATAACTTATTGATGTAACTGTCGTTTATACCTTTTTAATTGAACAAGGAGGGAGGTGTAGTGTTATGACACTATGTGCGCTAGAACCCTTATGGTTCGGGGTGGACTCTAGTGAGGAATTATGCAGCTTGCTGGGAGGTGTTAAGGTGTGGTTCTCAACCGTAATCACACAGCAGTGTGTGATTGTATGTTGAGAAATAAAGACATCTGTTACAGAACTCTGTGTGTGGCATGATCATTTGCATGCTCCCAGGCTGGGGAGGATGCTCCACAGCACAATGTATCTCCTCCAGAAATGGCAGGACAACATTTCACATGTGCAAATTGTGCAATTCAGCTGTAGAACCCAAATCATCCTTGCACACCATGGACAATGAGATATGACTGGACATGAGGAAGACATTTTGCTGGACTGTAGTTGCCCACTGACAAAGGGAGACAAAGAAAAGTATCTATTTGTTGTACAATCCAACGTATTACACATTCTTTGCTTAATGTTTGGGTATTAAACTTACTGCTTTGTGGTCTATTTAAACAGATTTGGTCTTGAATTCCATAAGACTCTGGAAATATTGTCAATTATCACCCTCATAAAACATTCAAATTCTAAAAACATAAAATTATTCTCTTGACAGAATGGCAGATTTACAACGTGCACATAACTGAGAATTAACACTTTCCATCATCCATTATAGTACTCCGAGTAGAGTATCCTTTTAGAAAATCAAGGCAACAAAAAGGCACTTCTGCATCCACACAGCAGAGGCATTGCATTGTATGTACACTCCCAGCTGTGGTAGCGGAGAAGCAGCAATGTCATGTTTCTTCCAAACATCTTGTTCTCAGGATTGAACCTGAGATCAGATTGCAATCTAATTATACGTGATTGTTCAGACTGGGGTGGGGGGGCTTTCCTGTCCATGTTACCTTTTCCATTAAGAATCATCGCATCTAGAATGCAAAGAGCTTTGGTCTGAGCTTACATCTTCTTAAAGGGAACCAATGAAACCGTTTAATGATGTAGAAGAGGTTTCAGTTTAACCAAACTAAAGTAGTCCCAGACGAAATTTTCATTACGCCAGCGTACCCTCATGTAATTTTGTGAATTTCATGTAATGCTTCTTAGGTGAAATTCCAAAAAGTTGATGCCATACCACCTATTAAAATGTTGGTACAGAAGTAGGGGAATAATGTGATCATTTAGAAAGTGAGCAGCTGTTCTTTGTAGGTGTATATGATTTTTGCTTTTATAGCTCGAAATGTGGACATTAGTAAACAATTCATCATAAACTATAGCTCTAGTTGGCAGTTTTGCATTTCACGTAATTTCATGTAATTTTTGCAGAATTACGCAAAAGCAAAATGTGCAACTTTCGCACCCCCATATAAAAAGCGTAGTTACCTGCCATATATCAGACAGTCAGACACCACTTTTACCATACTTTTTTCCACAGCTGGATCCATGCCGGAATTTTATAAGTCGAGGAAACTCTTTTATATTTTAGCCAGTTTATGCTGAATACAAGTACAAGAGCGGAAGCATTTTTCAATCCTCTGTGTAACATCTGATTCTCTCCTCAGTTTAAAGTTTTAATCCAAAACACTGTGGGGCAGATTTATGACGACTGGCGCATCCCTGCATATCAGCAGGGATGCGCCAGTTATTATGCGCCACTGCTGCGCCACCATGGATGCGCCGCATTTATAATGCGGCGCACCATGGGGCAAAAACGGCACAGATGCGTGACGCATCTGTGCCGAAAAGTGGCGCATTGCTGGAGTTGCGTCGCAAGCGCGACGCAGCTCCAGCAATGATCTGGGGGGCCCTATCTTTACAATGCTGCGTCAATCCTTACGCCTGCTTCAAGCAGGCGCAGGGTTTTGACGCAGCATGGGCCTAAAAGTGACTGAGTGAAATCTTGTAGATTTCACTCAGCCACTTTTAGGAGGCGTTCCTGCGCCGGAACTCCCCCACCTGCCCTGGAACGCCTACATGTGGCGCAGGGCTTTACAACGTGACGCATCTCCCAGATGCGTCACGTTGTAAATACCCCGCACCATGGCGCAGGATTTGCGCCGCTGATGCGTCACAAAAGTGACGCAACGGCGGCGCAAAAGTGGCGCAAGTGCAACATAAATCTGCCCCAATATCTCTATATATTTAAGACTGGAGAGACTGCCTAAAGTGTTGGCTCTTGGAAATCTGAGTTGCCCTGTTTAATGCACCCCCAAAGGTCTTAATGCTTGCATCGTGCAACACTCTGCAGTCCAGCAAATAAAAGTGGTGTACCTTCGAAGTTCCAGAAAAGATGATTGAATGCATTATAGGTAATCTACTATCTTCTGCGTACATGACTTCAGTTGTGGAATTGTGATAGAAAAAAAATCCTTTACATTTTTAACTGCAATCGTTAAATATGTATTGTGGTCACTCCTTAATTACAATGATATTTCCAAAAATCATCGGGCATGATTCACCCATTGCACTTTGTAGTACATTTTGTAGTACTACAAAATGTACTATAAATTGCAATTCACAAAATATGGGGCATATTTACAAGTCCCTATCACCACCACAACGTCTCTTTCAGAGACGTTGTGATGGTGATAGGGACCTCGCCTTATTTACAAGGCAGCGTTAAGCCACTTAACGTGGCATAACGCTGCCTTGTAAATAAGGCACCCTTTCACACTGTATTTAGCGTGAAAGTGGATTGCAATGGATGTTGCGGTAAGCGTTCCACCACAACACCGGAACACCCATTTATTTTGACACTGCCTCCTATTTACAAGGGCAGCGTAAACAGGAGGCAGCGCCAGAATTAAGACCAGGGAAAACCTGGTCTTAAACAGACGAAACAACGAGAAATGGTTTATTTCTCCTCATGTTTGCTGTTTCACACATAGAAACAGCAAATTGCCTATGTTTATGTGCAGGAAGGTCCCCCTTCCTGCACATAAACAATCATTTAAAAAAAAAAAAAATCAGTTTTGCAACTTCTATGTGTGCTGCATTAAGGAGCACACATAGAAGTTATAAAACGGCATTTAAAGATGATTCATATGCAGGAAAGGTGACCTTCCTGCACATAAACAATCCTACCCTCAACAGAGGCACCTTGCACTATGGTGCAAGGTGCCTGCGTTGACGCTAGGCAGCTAAAGTCAGCACCAATGCAGGGGGAAATGCAGGGCTGCACCATACTCCAGTAAATATGGTGTAGCCCTGCGTTTCTAAAGTGACAAAGTGTGTTGTTAGCCTTCTTGGCTTAACAACAAGCTTCAACACTTTATTGTAAATATGCCGTTTGGAATTTTACTTCTAAACACTGCCTATACTTATACAGGCGGAATTTTCCTCTCTGTATTCGGGGTTCTACACATTTGAGTACATATTTTTAAATGTGGGAGGGACTGGAAAGAATGGGTGAGGAAAGGTGCAGACCAACTTCTTCAGAGGATAGGATTAAGGAGGAGTAAGAAGGGTTTAGGAAAGGTCAGGGATGGGTTTAGGGAGGGTCATCTCCGACCCACATATGAGTAATACAATTGCAGAACTTTGATGGTGGATACATGTAACCTACACTTTTGCAGTAAGTTTACACTCAAAGGTTGTGAATACTGAAATTAGTAAACTTAGTACAAAGTTTAAACTTACTGAAAAGTGTAACTTACCTTTGTGAGTAAGGCCCACAGATTTTATGTTTGAAAGCTTTATTGAAGAATTTGTTAACAAAAAGGAGATATCAGCATACACTGAAACAATACAGAAATCCAGTGAAAAACCTTAACACTGCTAATATCAATGTTAGGAACCCAAAAAGCATTTTTAAGAGAATTTTAACATTAAGGGAAACAAGAGAGGGGATGAGATAAGGAAGGGAAGGAGGGGGGAAGGGAGGGGAAGAGACAGAGATAATAATACAAACCATAAATTATCAAATGATTACGGCATAGATTCAAGCTATGTAAATCAGCGATGCAAAATTACCATCATAAACAAACAGTAGTATTAAATAAACCTATATGAGATAACAAAAGTAGAGAGTTCAAGTCATTCAAGGGGGTTTAAAATTTTCTGCATTGAGACGTATAGGCTTCTTCAGGGCCAAGCAGTCCAGATACGTGGTGAGGGGTAACCAGAAAAGGTCAACATTATGAACAGGTTTACAAGTGGAGGCAAAGGAAACGTCCAGTCTGTGAAAATGGCATAAGGAATTCCACCAGCCTTGTAAGGAAATGGTAGCTAGAGATTTCCAGTTGGAAGAGATGTGCTGGAAGGCAAGAGCAAGCGTCAGGTCAAAGAGACCGTGTAGGTGTACGGATAGGTTCAGAGGTTCAGAAAGACTACCCAAGAAGAGAAAAGAATTTGTGAAAGAGGCAGGAAGAGGGAAGATACGAGAGAGGCATGACCACACTTTCAGCTGGGACACAGAAAGAACATATAAAAAAGGTCAGCATCAGAAGTACCACAAGTCCAGCATTTAGAATCAGAGGAGGGTGAAAAACGAGATAAAGAAAGAGGAGAGAGATAAAGTCTGTGATATAGATAAAATAAGGATTGAGTAAGAGAAGCAGAGCGAGAAATTTTTAAAGATCTGGACCACAGCTTATCCCAAAGAGTACCAGCCCAGTACAACAAAAATCTGTTTCCCAAGAAAGCTCCACTTTAGTTTTGACACGATTTGGATTAGGAGATACGAAAGATTTATAGATGAGAAATGCTTTAGGGAGTGTAGCAAGAATATTGAGAAGAGGAGGAGGAGGTGGCAATTATGATGTAGAAGGAAGAGAATAATAGCGGTCAAGGATAATTGCCATGAGGGTTGTGAATTTCTGCAAAAAGGAACGAGGGCATCGAAATAAAAGTTGAAATTGGGGAAAAGAACAAGGAGAAGTACCGTCAAAGAGTTGGTTGACCCACATTACGCCCTTCACCCTCCAAGATTTCCAAAAAATGGGTCTATTCTTTAGAAGAATAAGTGAGTTATACCAGATAGGGGTATTTAAAAAGGACGTACGTGTAACCATAGAAGGAAGAACCAAAGGATTTAAAAGAGAAAAAGTGTGTTTGAATAGGGGACAAAGAGAATAGGGATTTCTGGTAGAGAATCGTACCACTTCGGCAAAGGAGAAGGGTAATAATAAAGAGTGTTCAATGAGAAGCCAAGGAGGCGTGAAAGGAGAAAGAGTTGATGAGATCCATCTCGAGGCCTGCCGTAAAGAAAAGGACCTATGGTAAAGACGGAAATCAGGAAAGTTAACCCCACCATTAGATTTGGGTTTACGGAGAGTGGCAAGAGAAATTCTGGATTTCTTATCTTTCCAGAGAAATCGCGAAAGAAGAGAATCGATTTTTTAAAAATAAAATGCAGGGATATGAACCGGTAACATAGAGAAGGTATAAATTAGAATAGGAGCTATCATCATTTTAATTGAATCCAATCGACCCCACCAGGAAAGAAAAAGAGGATTCCAGGCTGAGAGCGATTGATCAATCCTAGAAATAACTGCAGACATATTTAATTTAACCGAGGATGAGATGGAATTGGAAAACCAAATACCAAGATATTTAATCTTTGAGCTACTCCAAGCAAAACCAGTAGCGGAGAAAAGATGGGGGAGACAGGATGAGGTGAGAGGGAGAATTTCAGTTTTGTCCGAGTTAATCTCATAACCTGAAACCGAAGAAAAGGAATTAAACTCGGATAACAAGGGGGGTATGGAAGATTCAGGATCAGAAATAAACAATAAGATATCATCTGCATAGGCAGAAAGCTTCAATTGATTAGTGCCGTATGGGAAACCAGAAATAGAACTGTTATTGCGAATGGAAGATAAAAAGGGTTCAAGAGTCAAGACAAAGAGAAGTGGGGAGAGAGGACAACCTTGACGAACACCCCTCTGAAGGTTAAAAGATGGAGAAAGTTGTCCATTCACAAGTACCGAAGCCTTGGGGGCAGAATATAGGAGAGAAATAAGGGATATAAACTTGATACCAAAGCCATGCCAACGCAATGAAGCAAACAAAAAAGACCAATCAACCCTGTCAAAGGCCTTCTCTGCGTCAACAGAAATAGCAGCAAGAGGGGTTGAAAGTGAGGAAGCTTTATTTAGGACGTTAAGAAAAAGGCGAGAGTTGTCCGATGTAAGTCTACCCTTAACGAAGCCACATTGTTCTTTGCCAATGAGATGAGGCATAAGGGGATCTAAGCGCATTGCTAGTAATTTGGCAAAAATTTTGTAGTCTACATTGACTAACGAAATCGGCCGATAATTTTTACATAATTGATGATCGCGACCTTCTTTGGGGATCAGACAAATGGTAGCATCTTGAAAAGTGCCTTCTGCCTTGCCGGATGAGCAAAATGATTGAAAGAGGGTTAAAAGTTTAGGCAATAAAATGTCTGAAAAGTGCAGATAAAATTCCACAGGAAAGCCGTCAGGGCCAGGGGTTTTGCCTTTAGTAAGAGAGGTCAAGGCTGTAGAGAGTTCATGTAATGAGAGATCAAGTTCAAGATGCGGAAAATTAAGATGAGAATTAGACGGTTTAAGAAGATTCTCAAAATAACTCTGAATAAGAGAAGGAGTGGGAGGACACTCTGGGGTGTAAAGTTGCTGATAAAACAATTGAAATTGCTCAAGGATTTCCTTGTCTTTATGGAGAAGAGTGCCGGCAGAAGAGTAAATAGAGTCAATAAGAGTGCGTTCCTTACGGGATTTAAGATAGTTAGCCAAGAGTTTACCAGATTTATTGCGACCTCCATAGTACCTTGCACTACTACGAAGAAGAACCGAAGAAGCATTGTCCGTAGTTAATTTATTGAAATCCAGCTTTGCTCGTAAGAGATCCGGTGACATAAATTTATCTGAAGAGGTGTAAAACTGGTGCTCCAAAAATTTTATATGGGCCAGGGAGGATTTCCGCTTTTGAATAAACTGTTTCTTTTTCCGAGAGACGAAGTCAATAATGAATCCCCTTGCAGAGGCTTTAAAGGAGTCCCAAAGAGTATGGGAAGAAATACTAGGATCAGAGTTGAAAAGAAAGAATTCCTCAACAAAAGAGCGAAAAGAGGAAGATAAATTGGGATCAGTAAGAAGTGCGCTATTAAAGCGCCACCGGGAGGGTTTAGGACGCGGTGGGAGTAGGTCGAAGTCCGTTACAATGGGAGCGTGGTCCGAAATGACAATAGGTTCAATGGAAGAAGACAACACATTCTGAGATAAAGATTTAGAGAGAAAAATATAGTCAAGGCGAGAAAAAGATGAGTGAGGAGGAGAGAAGAAAGAGTAGTCCAATGTGTCAGGGTGTGCAAGACGCCAAGAGTCAATAAGGTGTGATTGTGAAATGGTATTAAGAAATTGTTTGTGAGGTTTGTGTGGTGTGAAACGGACTGTGGATTTACGGTCAAGGAACGGGTCAACAATCTGGTTGCAATCGCCACCAAAAATAAATGATACATCCTTATATTGGATACATTTCTTTGTAATTAAAGGCCAAAAAGAACAATCTGCTTGTACAGGTCCATAGACATTGAAAACAGTTAAAGGAATAGAGTTCAGTAGTAATTTGGCTAATATCCAACGACCCTCAGTGTCCGTCTCCTGAGACAGAACCGTACATTTAAGCCTTTTGTGACAAAGAATAGCAAATCCATTCTTTTTGTTGTCAGAGGGTGAAAATAAAACCGTACCCACCCAACTTCTTTTTAACTTAAGAGATTCAACATCATTAAGGTGGGTTTCTTGCAAGAGAACTATATCTGGGTTATAGGAAGCTAAATGGGAAAGAACTCTCTGCCGCTTAATAGGATTAATGAAACCTTTTACATTCCAAGTAACAACTTTGAATTAACAAATAACATAGAATAAAATAGGACAGAAAAAGTGAAAAAGATGCATGTGCAAAAGACAAGCCGAAAAAGAGAAAAATATGAGGAATATCGATAAAGTAGGTTGAAAAAGAGAAGTGAGGGGTAAAGAGAAATGAAGGAGAACCGGAATTGATCAACCAGTAAAGGGGAGAGAAAAGGAAAAAGGAAACAGGAAAAGAAAGTGATAACAAGGAGAGACAGTACATATCCCAAAGGGATGACTGAAGTAAACATACCTGAGGGGAGTACGAAATAGGACAACGGGGAAATGGCGACACTCAACGAGACAGATCCCCCAAGACGGGAGACCAGACCGGATCGCACCGGGACAAAGAACATAACCGAAGAGCCAGGTGGAGAGGAAGTCGGTCCATCTAGATAAATAAATAAAGAATGAGTAACATTTGAGAACATGAAGACATACTATGACGGTCAAAGGATGAGAATTCAAGAGCGACACACAATAGAAAGAAATGAGGAAGCGGAGAACAGAGAAGTCAAAAAGGATTACTGAAGGACAAAATCTAGACACAATTATTAAACAAAGGATAGAAGGAATTTGAAGTTAGATACAAGAGTATTAGGAAAAGCGTGATTTTACAATCTAATACTAAAAGACTAGTAAATGGAAACAAAGATAGAAACAAAAATGGATGACCTGTAAGGGAAGCAAAAGTTAGACATATTCAGGAAATCTGCAGGAATAAGTAACAGTTAAACAATCAGCCACAGGAAGAGGAAGAGGTCTCCATAGCAGAATTAGAAGGAATATGAATGAAGTTTTTGAGTTCAGCAGGATCCTGGAAGGTCCATGTCTGATTTTGGTGCGTAACTTTGAAAGTACATGGGTGGAACAAACCATATCTAGCACCAAGGGACCTCAAAGGAGCTCGTAGAGATAAAAATTCCTTCCGACGAGAGGCAGTAGCGTTTGAAACATCTTGAGAAAGAAACACTCTCTGACCCAACCAGGAGACCTGACGTTTGGCCCTGGACGCTGAGAGAACGGAGAGAAGATCTGTGAATTTCAAAAAAAGAATAATGACTCCCCTTGGCTTGGTTGATGTGGATGAGCGAGGACCAAGTCTATGGGCTCTCTGAATATTAAGAGAGGTGGTGGTCGGCATATCCAAAAGCTTCGGAAGAAAGGAGGAGAAGAAGAGCACAGGATCGTCCCCCTCCAAAGACTCCGGCAAACCATAAATACGAAGGTTATTCCTCCTATTTCTGTTTTCCAATTCCTCCGTATGCTGTTGAAGCGCCAAAACAGATTTTTCCAAAGAGGAGACCCGCTGGGATGTAGATTGAAGATCCGAAATCTGTCGCTCCACAGATGTCACTCTGTTATCCATGGACGACCATTTCTCTTCAAGAAACTGCATTTTATTGTTGGTCTCCTCTACAAACGGCCGAAGAGCTCGAATTTCCTCTAAAAGCATCTCCATGGAAATAGGGGATGGCGGCTTCTCTGATGAGGAGGAGTCTTGTTTGAGACGCTTAGAAGATGTTGACGGAGGCGAAGATTTGCTTAAAAGCGGCTGTGCTGAGGAGGAACGAGGGAGAGCTACTCCCGCCATTGGTGTTGCTTTGGGAGAAGAGTCCACTGTTGAATGAGATGAAGACGTTGTCACAGGAGAGCTCCCCGAAGGAATAAAGACAAATTTTGGGTTGCGTAACTTGCCCATAGAAAGCCAATCACAAATAACCATGCAGTAAGTAAGAAGACGACTGTAAAGGGAGACCAGAATATGAAGGCGTCCACACACATATAATGCGACAACAATGACCATAGGAGAGCATGGGGAGTGACTAAAGAAACATTCCAAGAACAGTCAAGGTAGTCCATGTACACTAGGAAGGAAAAAAGCGACGTCTGATGCGAAGAAAATTGCTGAGGGAACGATGTCCGAAGACCTGAGCAGAATAAGATAACCACATTGGGGCGGGCAAGTGCAGGTCTATACGAAAATGAAGAGCGCAAAATTAGTGTCCAACCACTTCATGGACGTTCCGGTCAGAGGTAATGTTGAACGTAACCAAAGGGGAGACAAAAGCATAGTACGAAATCCACAGTTGGAGGATTACCTCATTCCTGTAATGTGAAGAAGCAAAAGCAATAAGGCAGCCATAGGGCAGGTCAGTGTCCAAAAAGAGGGTATATTAGCTTCCAGGCGGCAAAGAACACCAAAAAAAGGCTATGTGAGGCAAATGAAGGCAAGCCAGTAACAAGCGCGAGCATCGCGCATTAAACAAAATGGCGGCCGCTCTGAGGAGAGAACGATCGCGGTAAAAAAAGAGGCAGTCCGGCCATGAAAATGAGGCAAAAAGCGCTCACCAGAAGCGCGCTGCGTTCCAAAGGCAGAATCTGATGTCCGAAGTGCTTGTCATCCTCTTCGGAACGGAACCGGCATGAAAGAAAAGCTCCGGTGCGCCGGAGGTCCCGCGTCAGGCGGCCATCTTAATGGGCGTCGTGACCACGCCCCCAGGCCCACAGATTTTAAACACAACTGGAAGCCAAACGGGTGCAAGAATGTCTATGCTTTTAACTCTTTTAGCCATCTACATTGATTTATTAAGGCTGGGTAAACCTTACCAACAACTACTGTAATTATTTCATATAGTGTTTTCCAAGTATGAGGTTATTACACCACATCGAAAAATAATCTTACGCAGTGGGCCTGATTCACAAAGGCAAACTTAAACTTTTGTGTAAGTTTACAAATGTTTGCTACTCACAATGGGATTTACAAGTAGTATCTTTGCGAGTGGGGAGTCTCCAAACATAAAAAGATCGGACTGTCCTATCTTTTTTATGTATGGAGACTCTGCACCTGTAAAGATAGTACTCGTAAATCCCTTTGTGAGTAGAAAACAATTGCAAACTTACACAAAATTGTAAGTTTAACTTTGTGAATCAGTATCATTATGTCTACCTTTACACATTTGTAACTAACTTTACCATTCTGCCTGTTACGGTTAGAAGGAGATCTTCCAGCAGGCAAGTTGGTCTTTAATATCAATAATAAGCTTTCCTAGACTGAGTTCTAGTATCTGGTCTGGTTGATGGGTATCCCTAACTCCCAAATATCTTAAACTAGGATTAATAAGCAGGGATTCATTTTTTTTAAATATCTGCCTTATTTTCTTTTGCACATTCAGCAACAGGGTTAAAGAAACAACATTACAGTAGAAAATGCATTGCCAGATGTACAACATGTTGCCACACTTCGTGCATCATTAGAATATCATTATACATTTCACTACAGTGGCAGCAATAATTACACATACAGTGGTGTGTGGAGGCTGGCAGGTAGGTTGCACCATTAATCAAGAGTGGGCAGTGGGAAATAGTAACAGGAGATGGAAGGTAAAGGAAACAGGACAAAAAAATATGAATGGGAATAACTTGGCCCAACTTAATTACCTCTGGCATTACACATTTGGGTGTATTTTGCACTATTGAAACAACTGGCCCCATGTGGTCTGTTAGTTATGCGAGGCAAACACCCAATACAGGACTCAGCATTACTGTGTTAATTATGTGAGGGGTCATCAGGTCCCCTATATTGCCGCCTCTGCTTGGATTATGTTGCCTGGGGGGTCTGGCTGTGACAGCAACTCGCTTTGAAAACTATGCAGTGTCGCATCCCAGTTAGCAACTATAGGGATTTGACAGAGACCCACTGTGTCTTCATTCTGTAGAGCAACACTTTAAGACTTGGCCCACACCAGCAGGAAACACCTCCAGGCTATCAGGATAGGAGGTTCAGGAGACTTCCACCTTCTTGTGATCATACGCTTGGCCACCAGCATGCCTAGATCGAAATAGTGGAAAATTACCTTTTGCCTTTCATTTCTATGAAAAAGGTTCAAGATACATACATCCCATGTATGGGACACAGTGCGTCCACTGCAGCTGGATAATGTGGATGTGAGTGATCACCAATATGTGTCAAGAATCAAACAGTTCCATAGCATGTGGAGGAGGTCAGCATCTGGGACACAGCATCTATGGCAATCCGCATCAGTGAGGTGGAAACATCTGTTAATTTTAGCTGGGGTGAGATATGCCATCTGTATGATGTATCTGAGAAGATGGAAATGGGCGTTGCAAGGGATGTGATTTGGACTTTCCAGCATTGTGGCACATTTGATGTCAGTGCAGGGATGATTTAGGTCTGACTCCCAGCTCTGCCTCAGCGGGGATAGCAACACTGCTGTGTGATGTTGCAATGAAGCAGTGACCCACTTAGTGAGATGCCTGCCTGTTCCCATGACATGTAAGTACTGGATAGTTAGATGTGTTTGGTGATCTCCTTTCATGTCACCCCATTTGCCTCCCAAACCAGCAAGTAGCAAAGTGTGGAATAAAAACTGGCCTGGGTGTAGGCCATCTTCTTCCATTAGTCTGCCGTAGAGCAGCAAGGTACCATCTCGGTACAAGTCGTGTAAGGTGTGGAGTCTGGCTTCCAGTCAAGTGGACAATTCTGTGGATGTGGTAGTGGTGTCGCCTGATGCATGCCCTGTATAGGTGGCACTGATGCGTATCGAATTGTCAATCGCGTTATGTATACGTTTCTGTGGTAGCACAGTTATGCAACACCAAGCAGTAGGGGTTCCAGAGGCCTCCCCTTAGCACAGGGGTGACACAGCTGAAGTAGTGCTGAAACCATCCAGGCCAGTGAGAACGTGGCCGTGTGAGCTAGTTGGTGTCCTGCCATCCACCTGGCCACCCACTGAAGTTGTGAGGTGAGGTAGTATTGCTCCATTATTCAGAACTGCTAATCCACCGTGACCAGTAGACAAGCAGAGCTTGGCAAGTGCCACATGAAACATCAGTTACTCCAAATGAATTTTCTCATGGCACTCTCGAGAATACGGAAGAAGGGGGGGGCACAACATAGAGAGGCAGATTAGTGTAGTAATATAGCAGCCTCTGTAAAGCCACCATTTTAAGTGGGGCTACCCGACCCATAAGCGAAAGGGCAAGCATGCGCCAGAAACCCATCTGGGACCTGAGAGCCGTTATTGCTCTCCCAAGGTTACCGTCGAACAAATCAACTTGATGATGATAAACTCTGATCCCTAAGTATCAGAATGTACTGGTATGCCATGTTATGGGGACACCAATAAGTATGAAAGCAAGATCAGGACACTTTGGAGCAAATGGGAATAGACACGACTTAGCCTAGTTAGCTGTAGGCCAGAGAGGGCAGCAAAATAGTTGAGCGTCTGAACCAGTGTAAAGGGATCTGACCTCACATCACAAATATATAGAAGGAGATTGTCGGCATATAAAGAAATTGGGTGCATGCCATCTCCTAGGGAGATGCCCCAGTATGCGCATTGTGTTCGGGTAGTGGCTGCAAAGAGTTCTATGGCCAGGGAAAAGGGCAGTGGGGAAAGCGGGTATCCCTGGTTGGTGCCACGACCCACTGGGACTGGGTCTGAGATGTAGGAGCCTATTTTCACTCTGGCTGTCAGGGCTGTACAGAGCTGTCAAACCAGGCGAAGGAATCTGCACCCGATACCATATCAAGGTAAGGTGGCAAAAATGAATTCCCATTCCAGAGAATTAAAGGCTTTCTCTAAATCAAGTACCAAACAACTGGAGTGTGACCATTAAAGTGTGGAATAAGTGGAGACCCAGAAAAAGCTTAGAAGATTCAGTGAAGTGTTATGAGCTGGGACAATCCCGTTTTGGTCCGGGTGGGCCAGAAACCGGATGAAAGGCGCCATCTGGTCGGTGATGATCTTGGCTAAAATGTTATATTCTGTGTTGAGTAAGACCAGGGGACAGTAAGAACCTAGGGCGGTAGGATCTCTGTCAGGTTTGGGTAGGGAGATCAGTAAACCCTCACGCAATGACATAGGGAGAGTTGAAGCCGCAAGAGCATCAGCATATAGGGCGTGTAGTTGTGGGGCTAACAGTGGGACGTAAGCCTTGTAATACTCAGCAGGTAGGCCATCTGGTCCCAGTGTTTTGACGACGCCAGGGCCATAATAGCTTTGTGGATCTCAAAGAGCATGATTGATTCATCCCGTTGTGTAGAGGAGATGGTGGGTAATTGTATTTTGGAGAAAAATAATTCAATATGGTCCTGGCTGACTCTGATGGTCGACTTATAAAGTGATGTATAACGGTGGGTCAGCTTACTGTGTATTTTGTGTTGTGCATGGAGGAGGTGACCCATTTGGACTTGCAGCTTGAGGATTGGGTGTCGGAGTTCCTCCTGGTGTATCAACCATGCCAGTAGCCGTCCCGCATGAGTACAAGAGGAGTGCGCTGTGGAATTTAAACATCTCAGGCACTCTAATAGCGAAGGGTGTTCACTACATGCGGCATCTAACTGACAGACATACTCTGGAAGTGTTACCAACTGTGTCTCGGGTCGCAAAAGCTTGCGTTAAAGTTTGTTAAAGGTACCGTCTAGCTGTTTACGGATGTTCCAGTTTAAATTCAGACTGTGTCCCCTGATGGTAACCTTAAAAGCATCCCATTCGCTCAGCTTGCTAGTGGTCAAGCAATGTTGAGTTTAAAGTATTCTGCTGTTACAGCACCAAGGGACTCTCTATACAGTGGGATTTCCAGTGCTGCTGGCTGAAGGCGCCATGTGGGTATTGCTGGTGGGCCCACCTCCTGTGCAAGATGTAGGGATTGGGGGTTATGATCCGAGTGTGTACGCCCCAGATAATTGATCTGTCGGACTATAGGAAGGAGTGAGGGTGATTCCACAATGCGGTCAATGCTGATATGCAGGTCATGTGGTGAGAGTAGAATGAGTATACCCGCATGTCAGGGATGCCAGTTCGCAATAAGTCCACAAGAGTTCAGTGGCATGGCCTGTTGCTCAGGGCTTGGGCGTTGGATGTGGCAGTTGTACGTAACAAAGGAGGGAAGTGTGGTGTTAAGGACAGAATTAAAGTCTCCTCCTAGTAGCCATGAGATCTCACTAAAGTTAGATAGTATACCAGATAGTTTGTGGAGATACGAGGTCTGATCTACGTTAGGAGCATATATTGCCCCAATAGGAGTTGATGACCATTTAGGTGACCTCTTATGAACACATATCTGCCATTCGTATCCACTACCACTTCATCTGCCATAAACGGGGTCCCCGGCTTTACCCATATTAGTACTCCTCTAGAATAGGAATAGTAGTAAGTGGCCAACACTTGGCCATGCCAATGCAGACAAAGATGGTCAGCTTTGGCGAGTGTCAAGTGTGTTTCCTGTAATAGTGCTATGTGGATGGATCTACGTTTAAGGTAAGAATACACTGAGTAATGGCATGAAGGTATGTGCATGCCTATTAGATTCCAGCTGATGATGTTAGTGTGGGCCAGGTTAGAGATGTGGCAATGTCTAATCTGCACTCTAGCCGCGCTCAAATGGGGAAGCACAACTTGTGCACCATTGTCAGTGAGTGAGGGCATTTAGGGGTGTCGGGCAGTTCAGGGCAACATATCTGAACTTGAAAGAAAGAAGGGGGGATCATCACCAACTCATATAATGTTATTAGAGCAGATAACAACAGGTTCCCACCCAAATTGGTAGCTTAACCATGGCAACTACCGAATGTGTTGACTAGTCAAAGGGAGTGTGGATAGTGGAAGCCAAAACTGCATTACTCGTAGTGCTCAGGGTAAAATATATCAGCTGTGTTTAGTTAGTAGGTTTACTCCTTATTGCATTATATAAATCTAGATTGTGCCTGTATGATGCATCAGCTGTTTCTTTATTGGGATGTGACTCCTGCCTGCTGTGGTACTAGAATGGTCAGCATGCACAGTTGCGTTAGTTGAGTTAGTACAAGAGAACTTCAGGTCACTAGGAGGCTACTATTGCATTAAAACTAATTGCTGTTATTAGTTCATATAATTAACCCTGGGCATAGTACTACGGATAGTTTGCATTACTATGCACTATGCAAAATGCACAGTGCAAAAACTGTGCTACAACACGTAGTGTAGCAGCAATATCACAATACCCACAAATGCTTTAATAAAGCAATTTTACATGCTAGAAAGCATATAACCAATTCACTAAAGTAAACTGTGAATGAAAATATGAGGAAATGAGAGAGGTGATGATTTTGGGGTCCCCCCTAACCTAGGGGGAAGACCAAGAAGATGCCTTGAACACAAAGAGTATATCATGCTGGTGAACGATTCAGTGGTGGTCCCTTCCTCCTAGGACCACCCCAAGCACAGTTAAGGGCAAAAATACAATCCCAACCAAAGGCCCTGCAAAGCATTATAGGATGAGATTAGCAGTGGGCAGTGAATATTATAGTTTCCAATATCAAAATAATTCTACAAAGAGCTGCAGTTCAACTAGTCGTTACTAGATGTCCCTCACGAGTGAAATGCAAAAGCATTGAAATTATTATTACATCAAGCTGCAGTTCCACTAGTCCTTTACTAGATGTCCCTCACAAGTCAAATGCAAAAGCATTGAAACCCTTTCATGAAGCTTTTGCATTTGACTCGTGAGGGACATCTAGTAATGACGAGTGGAACTGCAGCTTGATGTAATAATAATTTCAATGCTTTTGCATTTGACTTGTGAGGGACATCTAGTAACCACTAGTTGAACTGCACCTCTTTGTAGAATTAGTTTGATATTGGATACTATAATATTCACTGCCCACTGCTAATCTCGTCCCATAATGCTTTGCAGGGCCTTTGGTTGTGATTGTATTTTTGCCAATAACTGTGCTTGGGGTGGTCCTATGAGGACGGGACCACAACCGAATTGTTCAAGAAGATGTGCTTTTTGTTTTCAAGGCATCTGCTTGGCTCTCTCCCTAGGTTAGGGAAGATCCCAAAATCATCACCTCTCTCACTGCTTGCTAATTTATCATTTTTGCTTTTGTGAAATAACTATATGCATTTTAGCATATAAAGACAGAAATGAATATTTTATCATAACTTGCACTGTGTAAGATGCTGTTTGCAATTATTGCTTAGAGCAGACAAGTGTTCTATCAGCTACACACTACACAGTTTGAAGAGTAGCTGAGCGTAGTTCAAATTGTACTTTGTGTAGCTAGTTGTAGTGCTACTATGCAAATTACGCTCAGGGTTACATATAATATCATCTGCTGTCTCCAGTGTTAAAGCCAGCGGAGTTAGTGAATCTGCCCTGGTTGGCCAATCATTAGAGGAGCCATTGTTACTCAAAGAGTTTATGGACTGGTATCTTGATCCGAGCTTAGAGTTTGTTCACACATCACAGTCCCTATATGCAGGCCTGTTGCCATTCCGATATTACTTGTTCCAGGTTCGGTACGGCGCTGGGTAGAGTAGGTTGGCCTGTCTGCCTGCTACGACCTTGAATATAGCCCATCGCATTGTCTTGTATTTCCCTTGTTTTGATGGGTGAGGGCCAAGAAGTCGTGACGCCAGCGACTTCCATTCAGTGGCAAGCATTTTCCGGGGAGTCAAAGAAATTAGTCTTCCCCTTAACTACTACTCAGAGGTGGGCAGGAAACAGCAGCAAATAATGTATGTCCAATTCACAAAGGTGTTGCTGACTGCTTGAAAAAAGCTCCTTTGTTTTTGTACCGCTACAGTATAGCCTGGAACGCGCATGACTAAGGCATTGTTCACTTTGATTTCCTGTAGTTTATGTGTCTCACATAAAATGGTGTCTCGATCCCTATAGTTTAATAGACTGAACAGAAAGGACCTGGGATTAGAGTCTGGTGATGGCATATGTGTCGGTACTCCGTGAACATGCTCAATTGAAAAGAAAGGGGAGAGATTGGCATCAGGTAGTAATCAGCGGATCTAGTTCTCAGCATAGGCCACCCCATCCTGGCCCTCCTCCCCCATCCCTGGAAGACCTACCACGCATATGTTGTTTCTACGTGAGCAACCTTCGGCATCCTCCACTCTGTGCTCCAGGGTGTGCACTCAGTCCACCAGAAATTGTAGCAGAGTTGTGTTTTCGCAGGTTGCTGGCTGGAGTTCAGCTAGTGTGATTTCGGCATTGTGTATTGTGTCAGCTAGGTTTCGGTGATTCACATGAAGGAAAGTGAAGTCTGCAGTCACTTTGTCAATTCTGCTTTCAAGTGACAAGTGTAACTGGTCAAGGGTTGCTCCGATCTTTTTCACCACCTATAGAACACTGTCAAGCTCAGAAATCCGTGATGTATCTGGTTGAGGCAACTCAGCCCCCAGGTGCTCTTCAGACCACTGCTCCAGGGCCAGCGTAGGTCACGCAGGTGCAAGCTGGGCGTTCGAGTGTAAATAACCCATGGCTAATTGCTGGGTGGTAGGCATCAGAAGGTCTAGTGTCAATCTGGGTCATGTCCAGGATTTGTGGCTCTGAGTCAGTCAGTCAGACATTGGCAACGTAGCCCTACAGGCCACTACGCAAGCTAGTCAACAACTGGGAACTGCCTCCACCCCAGCCGTCAGTTTGGTGCCGGATCCATATTCCATCAGTACCACGGAGAATTGGGGCACATCACCCCAGGCAAAAACATGGTCAGTCCGCTATCCCAACACCAGGTCGGTGCGACAGAACAGGCAGGTGCAGAGTGAAGCTGTTAGCAGAGGTGGTTATGTGCAGGGTTCAAGAGGGGCAGCTAGGCACAGTGCTAATCTCTTCAAGAGTGAAAGAGAGTTGCCCCCTCCAGGGGGGGTGTGTCTGGTTATAGGTATGTAGCATGAATCAACACAGTTTGGTTCATATTGTATGTGTCCCTGAGCTGTGATATGTGAAGTTGAATGAACCATCCAGCAGGTCAGTGCCTGTTTTGACTAAGGGCCAGTCTCACGTAAGTCACAACCATTTGTCGGAGATGGCAGGGACCAAGTCCTGATTGGTCTACAAACAGATCCACCTATTCTCTGGCTACCAAGAGAGTAAGCCATGCTGTGAGCCCCAGGGACACCAGGAAGTGACGTTGCAGCACCACTAGTTCAGGCCCAGGCCCACTTGCCCAAGCATACTAATCCAGATGCTGCATCATCAGGTGTCAGGGGCAGTGCCTAGGGTCCACAAGTATGGCCCCACAAACAAACAGGTAGGAGGGGTGCAAGGGCGTAGGCCAGGCACGGCTTGGTCATGGGCCAACGGAGCACACCAGTTCATGGTCGGAGCCTCGCACAGTGAGGAAGGGTGCGCAGGTGAGACATCAACAGCCTTTGTTTCATTTAGTAGCAACAGTCCAGGCAGGCAGCAGTTTGTCCCCTCATGGAATGTACGGGCCCCACGCATGCGTTTTCATGTGTGCATCCCTAATAGGCCTAACACACTCAGGCCACATGTTCACTCTTCTTGTCTCATTCAGAGGCGTGGCCTGGGCCCGACACCATCCCGTGCCCCTGACTGTTTGCCTGTATTTAGCAGTGGCACCATCGGGGATCAGAGCCAGGGATCAGTGGAGTGAGGAGAGCCGGAACGGGCGATTTCAGCGCACAGTGAGGTGCAACAATTTTCACCCCCCCCTGTGGTTGAGCCTAGTCCCGATCTGACCTCCGGGCTCCTGTTAGGACCACAACTAGGGTGTGGGTGGATGAGCAGGAGTATGGAAGGCGCACTTTCCAGGTCACCTCACAGCACCGACCTCCACAGCTTTCAATCTGCCTCTGCTGGGGACCTTGCCCAATGCTGCAATCGTCTCCCCCAGGCCAGGCCGCCTCAGCACCGGGACCAATCTGGGTATGGCACGTCCCCGTCTCATCAGCGTAGACAGTGATGTCACCAGCTGCCGCAAACAGGTGCACTTGTGTGTTAGTGTGGAGGTAAACCAAGGTAGCTGAGGCCACCCGTTGCCTCTGTCCAGTTTCGCAAGGCAGCCGGCACTGCAGCCGCAGCTTCCAGCAGCCCACTTCCACATGGGTATAGACCCCGGTCAGGTTTCACCTCAAGCTCCGAAGTCTCTGGTGTAAGCGGTTTGGAAAAGAGGTGTATCTGCAGGAAACATCGCCAAGGGGTGCATTTGATAGATTTTGGCAGTAGATGGTTTAGCTGGGTCAGGATTCATGGTGAATAAATGGGTGGTTTACAGAGCCTCGCTAGAGAGCATCTGCCATCTTGGCCCGCTGGCCATGCCCCCATGAGCAGGAATTCATAATTAATTTTTCAATACGTTTGCATATTTATCTTTGTTTCCGCACTAGACAGAATAGCATTGCCATAAAGGTCGTCTGTGATTGGTTTACACATTTGCTTAACCTCAGTGGGCAGGCCATCAGTCCCTGCTGCTTTAAATTTCTTGGAGGTAGCAATGGCTACTTCCATTTCATGTTCAGTACAGGCTAAACAACACCTCTCCTTATTCTATGGTATACACTGCTAAATTTAATCCAGAAAGTCAAATCTCTATATGTTTCATTAAAGGGTTGTTCCCAATATTTATTATGGAAGAAATTGAAGATTGTTTGCCCTGCTCTGGACACTGAATCTACCTACATTTGGCTATTTGAGAAGCAGATTACTGAATACCTACTCCAATTTACCTTTAATTTTGTGCAAAAATCTTCCCGCTTTTTGTTACCTCTTCTCTCTCAACAAGAGCGGCTGATTCCCATCTTTTTCCGACTGATGCGTAGCGTTATAATTGTATTTTTAACTTTTACATGTTTCATGCACAGTTATGACCTAATGCATTCAGATGGGTTGTGGCTCACAACTGAGCCTCAACCAATGACAATTTATCTTCCCTTCACCAAGAGTTAAAACGGCCCGTGGAAGTATAATTATTGGAGGGTTATGAATTTCTCCAGTAGGTTTACTTTGTGATTTTTTGTTTACCTAATTGGAATGCAGAACCAAACTTTGTATCCATTAATTTATTCATGCAGCATGCCTTTTTCGATAAACATTTTTGTCCAGGCATGTTCCTCCAGGTAACTCTTAGAGGAATTTGTGCAGTAACAAAATGTTTGGCACACCAATATCAGTTGGACTTGTAGTCTGTAATCTGTTTGCGCTCATTTTCAGACTTAGAGCAGCACTAGAAAAGAGGCTGTGGATGAGAAGCAAAGTTTACGTATAATAAGTGGGGGATGGCAGACATCTGATTATTCATTCCATATTCCGTTTTTCATAATTTGTGCCCTGTTCAAATTTCTTGTACACTTTCTTATTTGAAACCAGTACAAAAGCCAGGGTATCTGTTTTTTTTTTTTAGAATGTTCCTTATTGCACTCTTTTTAAATTAGACATAGGCTATAGGTTCAAACACAGGTTTTCATGTTTTGCAGTGCCTAAAACAAGTCTTTCAATTGTTGCCATAATTATTTAATTGATTTATTAATTCATTTATGTATTTATTTATGGAATTCCTAATGCACCAGCATGTCTCCAGAGCCACATCTGAACACAATAAATAAAAGGGTAAAAGGGCACATCTCATGTGCATTTCGTTTCCAGTGCTCTATGAAGGGGTGTGGAATTAGGGGCAGATTTACAAGCCCCCTTTCGTGCCGCTGTTGTGTCACCTTGTTGCGGCCCATTTACAACGTGACGCATCTATGGAGATGCGTTACCTTGTAAAGCCCTACACCATATTATACCTGCATCATGTATAATTTATGCAGGGTGGGCATTCCCACACGGGAAAGCCTCGTAGAAGTGGCGCAGTGAGATCTACAAGATTTCACTGCACCACTCCTAGATTGCCACTGTGTCAAAACCCTACACCTGCTTGGAGCAGGCATAAGGAGTGACGCAGTGTATTAAGAATAGGCCTCCTCATGCATTCCTGGAGTTGCGCCGTGCTTGCGACACAACTTTAGCAATGCATGACTATTGCGCTGACAGATGCTTCAGAATTTCTGATGCATCAGTCAAACCTTGCACCATGGTGCACCATATTGTAAATACTGCGCACCCATGGTGGCGTAAGGGTTTCACACACAGGCACAGGGAAACTGACGCATCTATTCTGATACGACAGTTTATTGTAAATAAGCCCCCAAATATCTTTCAAAAGGAATGTTCCAGAGAGTTCCATACAGAACGCTATAGATGCACCTTCTCCTACCTAGCAGCAAAGGCATGGAACAAGCTACTATTTCATCTACGGACCTTCACATTTCTTCCAGATTTCTAAAAGTCCCTGCAGACTCAGCTATTAGGCTAATCAACTGGACCCTGCCCACACCTGGATATCCTCACGGGTGCCAAGTAGTACTCTACACACTTACTCAGTGATTGACTGATCCCTCACATTGTTTTTATTCCATGCTGCTTTTTTGAGGTTAAGCTTAATTAGAGCTCGTACATAAATTATTGTGCAGTAATTAAGCCAGCGAAGGAGTAACAATCCTGTCAATTATTATTTTTTTTTTGTGGAATGGTGTCCTATATTACGGAGCTTATTTGAAAATTGTTGGATCAAAAAATATTTCAGGTTCTACACTTTGTTTACTTGTGTTTACCTTATTAAGCCAAATGAAAGGAATTTCCTGGATGTCATGGTTTTTATTGAAACATAAAAAGATGTCCTTCATCCAGTAGTAGGACTTCAGTGATCATGGTTAAGAACTCACAAGACTTTTCTTGTCATGTGTGAATCATTGTATGATCATTCAACATTTGAAATTAAGGCTGTAATGGCAGATGGCTTTTGCTAGTAGGCACGTATAGATGTTGAAAAGCAGCAGGGAGAGAAAAGGTCCCTGGGGTCTCCACTTGTGATTTCTTCAGTGACAGAGTATATGTTACCTCCTCTAAATTGGAGCTGCATTCCATTGTATAGGATTAAAGCACAATTAAACCTGACCCGGTGATGTTGGCTTATTTCATCAATCTATGTAAGAGAAGTTTTTGACTGCTTGCGTCATGGCCACTTACAGGTCAAGGAGCATGAAAACATCAGTTTTGCCAGCATCCAGTGAGGTTCTGACATCTTCCTTGATATTGGTTAGTGCGGATTCCATGCCCATCTCTGGTCTACACCAGCCTGAAGACGATGGAGGATGTTGTGAGATTTAACAATGGCTTAGCTATTGAGTGATCACAGTTTCCAGTATTTTGCTAAAGAGGAGCCATGGGTAGAAGTGCAGGTTGCTGGCTGAGATTTTTAGGTTACATTGGGCTTATATCTAATTCTGGGTGGTGAACTCCGCTCCACCCGCAGAGTTTGCGGAGATTTCCGAACTCCGCATTACACGGAGCTGGGGGAGTTCTGAAAGTCTCCGCTCCGCATAGTAGAGCGGAGTTTTTTTCCTCGCTCGCATTCGTCAACGTCAAGCTGGCGAGCGCGAGCTTGAAAAATCAAACTCCCGATGAGATTTCTCAGTGCAGGCGGTCAGATTTCTCATTGAGAGTGGTCACATATGCTCATAACTGCTCATGTTAAGAAACTGTCCGGTCGCGTTGAAAAAGCTGCCGCTCAAGTAAAAATCTACTTGAGCGGCAGAAAGGAAGCAGTGCCCACTTGCGCTGTGCATGGTGCCGTTTGTGATGATTGCACAGTGCAGACAAGCACCTGGAACTGAAAATCACTGCAAACAGCATTTATCCAATGAACTCTGCCACTTGCGGAGCTCCGCGTGGTGCGTTGGAGTTTTTTTTGCACTTTGCGGAGTTCCACGTAGCAGAACTCTGCAAATTCCACTCGGGCTTACTTTTTTCTAATGAGGTGATGGTGGTATCATGGAATGGTGCTGGTAGAGAACAGAATTTGATAGACAAGTTTATCATGTTGGTGATATCTGGAGCATAAATTAGATTAATTTAAATGAAATGACATATAAACAATTTTTTATTATTTCTTTCCTTCATAGGAGTAATTGCTTCATCATGATAGGCTTTTATTGCAGATTCTGACAAGGCAGCTGTTATCCACTATGACATAGCTTTACCAATTGAAACAAGAATTGGCAAAGCCAATAGGTTGGGTTTAAAAATGCTAAACCATGAAGCACACACACACATGAAAATCAGATAAAGAAACATAAGGCAGTCTCCCTTGCTTTGAATATGGGTCTGTTTTCATTTCTATTTCAAATTTGGATGTCAATTATAGCCCTTCTTTAGTTTCTAAGTCTCTATAAGGGTTCAGGCCCTTTGTCACTCTGCTGGGCCAATGTGATTATTCTGCCCCATAGCAGAGAGAACAAAGGCCTCCCCTCACAAAAAAGAGTAATTAACAGTGCTTCCCTCAGCTCCTGGTGAGGAAGGGGTGAAGAAGAAAATATGCATGTGTAAATTAGCTGTCTCAGTGTAGTACGGTTGGGACAGTCCTGGCCCACTGAGCAAAGGAGGTAGCCCAGACAACTGGAGTCAATACAAGAGGGGCCTTCTCTTTGAGGTTTTGGTGGGAAAGACCCTGGCAGTAATGTCAGCTGAGGGGAACTGAGGCCCTCCGAGGAGATTTGACCAGTGACTTCTGGATGGTGCCATCTTGAATTGTCCCACCTTACTGTGCAGGAGGATTTGTGTTTGACCTGGTCCTTTTTGCAGGGTTATCCCAAAACCTTTTGCCATCCTCCTGTATGGTTTCTGCTCTTTTTTTTGTTGGCTTTATGACGCTGGGCACTTTACCACAGCTAATCAGTGCTAAAGTGCATATGCTCTCGCCAATAAACGTGGTATGATTGCCCTACTCCTGCTTGGCATATTTAATTTACCTGTAAGTACCTTGTACAGTGGTGTCCTATATACACAGGCCTGTTAATTAAATGCTACTAGTGGGCCTGCAGAGCTGCTTGCACCACCCACAGAAGTAGCCTTTTAAACCTGTCTCAGGCCTCTGCCTCTGCAGGGCCTGCGTGCACAGTTTGCTACCACAGTGACTTGGCATGTAAAGTCCTTGCCAAGTCTAAAACTCCCCTTTCACTACATAAAAGTCACCCCTAAGTTAGGCCCTAGGTAGCCCTATGGACAGGGAACTGTGTAGGTAAAAGGTAGGACATGTGCCTTTGTTGTTTAGTATGTCCTAGTAGTGACAAATAGCCTATTTGGTTTCTCACTGCTGTGAGGCTGCTCCTCTCATAGGTTTGCATTGGGAATTCCCTGATATGTGTTTCAGTGCTAATTTCTAATATGGGAGGAGTAGAGTTGCCATGTTTGGTATGTTTGGAGTAGTGGTGATACATCCTGCTTATTGGTGAAAGTGGATT
Source organism: Triturus cristatus (assembly GCF_964204655.1). NCBI lineage: Eukaryota > Metazoa > Chordata > Amphibia > Caudata > Salamandridae > Triturus > Triturus cristatus. The sequence continues at coordinate 468,763,667 of NC_140593.1, read as the reverse complement.
GTTTTTATTACTATTTTAGAAATGCCACTTTTAGAAGTGGGCATTTCTGTGTGCTTATGACTTTTTGTGCTTTGCAGCCCGACTCCAAACAAAGTCTGGTTTCGACTGACAGAGGCCTGTATTGTGCATTCACTCTAGACAGTCACAAAGGGAGCAGAGATGTGCTCCGCATATCCTGATGAGTCTTCCTGGGCTAGAGTGGTGGAAGGAGTTGCCACCAGCACCTGAACAGGCCCGTGCCTGTCTTTCACAATGCTTTCCCCCCTGTAGTGTGTCTGGAGCCAGTGCTGGGGATTGAATGGGGGAGTTGTGCACGTCTAAAGCATGTATTGAAGTTACCTCCACATCAAAGACATTATGAGTATATGTTCTGGGGCTCTGACTCCATGATTTGAGACACTGTGTGAGACTTGTAACCAGATGCTGCTGGCTCTCCATGCTGCACATTGCAAGGGACTATTGTGCTGACAGGAGGAAATCGTCATTTGGACCATTTGCTTTGTTGTGCCAATCTGGTGTCTGCTGGATGGCTGGAGGGACTGCCACTCTGGAAATTAACCCTGTGAGCTAGCCTGCTGCCTGCCTGCCCCTGCGTGTGCTCCACCGAGAGTGTTCTTCCAGAGCATACTGGTGTGCCCTGTGTCCTGCAAAACAGAGTGTGTTGAGCATTTTATGCCGAGCTATATATTGTATATAACACATAGATAAAAATCACATAAACCAATAATTAATCTGCCAACTAGGCAAATGTCATAACATCACAGTTATTTCAATAAAGTAAAGACGTATATGTTGTACAAGTCATAAAAACATCATCACTGTGGACACAAGGGGAATCCTGAAATAATGCTCCTTATCTTGACCATGCATGGCAAAAACGACATACATTATAACATCAGGGCATGAGAGTAGCAGTTATAACATACAGGAATCACCATATCAGTACCATGCAAGCCTAGAGTACAGCGTGCCTCTGTTCGTACTACAGGTTATAGAGTTAGCTTCCTTTAGCCCCAGTGAAGTGCAGAAGCAGCTGAGCTACTACTATAGAAAATACAGTGATAGTGGCGATTTTCCCTAAATGCGGCCAGTTCCTAAGCCTCTGTCAGGGCTTGCACCACAATGCCACCAAAGAACAGAAGTTTCCCAAAGTATGTCTGCCAACCCGGAGTTGTGGGGGAAGCCGGCACACATCGCCTACTTCTGCAGGGAGACCTTGCTGGGTCTTCCACATATATCCACAACCACAACAAGGAAGTTGTCCCAGTTTCTGGTGAATCCGTGGCCACCCTCAAGGCCTCAGAGGTCACCACTAATGCCAGATGACATGCCGGTAACAAAGCGGGGCTGCTCATGAAGAAGCGTGGGACGGCTGTGTGGTTCCATGGTGCTCCAGCTTCCCAGTGTACCTGGCATGGGGATGGGCCCAACTTCGGCAGGGCTACTGGAGGCCTCACAGCCGGCAATACCCGGGAAGTGACAGCCTTACCAAAGTGGGGACCTGCTCGATCCAGAAGTCACAGGTGGCAGCAATGGGAGAGATTGTCCCCTGGCTCCTAGAGTGCAAGCCCGGATTTCTGCATCCAACCAGAAACCCCATCTATAACAGTTTGGGACAGAGGTGAAGGGACAATGTAGTCGCCAGGATTGGCCAGGGGTGCTTGGCTTCCATTACATTCCACCCCCATTTAAAAACTCTTGCACAAGGGCGAGAGAGTGCTTTTTGCTGTATTTGGACACTGGTATTCTGACAGCGGCAGCAGTCATGGACTAAAGGAAGAACAAGCCTCTGATGCTTTAATGGACTAATGACTCTTCCTACAATTGACCCCAGGACTAATGGGTCTCTCCAGGACCAGGGATGCTGGTTCCCTTACACCCTTTAACAACCAGTTGGGGGAAGATCTGAACTTTTCTGACTCAGAAGGAGGAGAACCAGAGAAAAAGACCAGGAGAAAGGTTTATGCATTAATCCAGTGGAACCAGCTCCCTGTAAAGTATGCCTCTTTTATGGCAGGAAGGTCTGCTCCTATTGACTAGAACACACCACAAGGAGTAAAATGAGTGCACAATCTTTGAGATTGGAGCATCGAGACTATGCTCATTTTAAGGATTTGACTTTTGATCTCCCCAACACGAAGCACGTGGGGCTTGTCTGTATTTTTAGAAATGACCACAGGGTGGGCCAATGCCAAGGGGGCAGCATAAGATTTAAGTAATAATTTCTAGGATGGGGTGTACATGGGGCCCCCTCCCCAGAGGTCTTGAGGCCCAAGGATCCCAAACCCTGGGTCAGTTCATACACAGAACAGGGCCGGGAGCCCATCTCCAGGTAAAAGCCAAGAAAGGAGGAGGGGGAGCATTGTCATGACACCCCCAGGAAAGAAGAAAGGGGTCTCGGACCCCACCTCTGGACCAAAGACACTAAGGAGGTGGGAGCTCATGAGGCAGAAGGATCCCAACCCCAAGGCCAGTCCATGCACAGAGCGGACCCAAGAGTCCATCTCCGGCTCCCAGCCAAGAAAGGTGGAGGAGGATCATTGTCCCACCCCACACCAAGAAGAGAAGAAAGGGGCACAGGCCCTCATCGGTTGTGGCCTCACTCCCGCTTCCCATACCCATGTCCAGAGCAGGGCAGCCACCATGCATGGAGAAGGCAAGGGAGAAGTGAATTGCTGGCACTTGCACCAGCGAACATAAATGCCAGCTGGGTGGAGGGGTGGTAGGGGCAGCAGGGGTTGGGCTCCCTGTTCCTCTCCCCAAGAAACCACAAGTTAGGGTACCCGGGTGGGACCAGGTGTGAGAAGGTGGCCTAGTATATGCTGTCCACTACTTATAGTGGGCACCTTGCACCAGTCCAAACAACCCCTTTTTGATGATAGGTTAAAGACAGCCTTTATTGAAAGCTATCCTAGTGATAGCTATGGAGAGCAGCCTTCAGGCTAAGTCTTGAAGGAATGTAAAGCAACTTGTTTTACCAGTCTATAATCTCTTGAATGACCAAATGAAAGGCAACCACACCAGGTATATATATGTAAAATATATGTATTTATTTCTAAACACAACCTACTAGTCTCTTTATGAGGCTAGAGGTCTAAACACATAAGTTACACTTCAAATAGTACAGTAAAATAGCACAAATACACGTCAGGCCCTAGGGGCGAGCCAAACCATATACTTAAATAGTGGTATAAGAACCACGACTTAACTAGACACATGGCCTAGAGCCTGTAGAATCGCTGGGACCCCAAGGAACCAACCTAGGTAGTGACACAGGGGACCCACGGGGGCCGTGTGCAGTGTGAGAACACAGCCGCGTGCTCCCGTTAGCTTCTATGGGGAAAGTCGCGGTTAGATTTTTTAAGATTATGGACACTTAGAAATGAGTCAGGACCAAACCCTTTTGGACTTAGGAAGTTCTAGGGTCAACACCCACGGGAGCACCGGAGTACTCGTGTTACCTTACCCAGGGAACCGGGTGCGTAGGTGTCAAATGGTGTCGGGGCGCGTCGTCGTTTTCAGTGGGATCTGGCAAAGAAGTGCTGCTGCCGGGAAGATGCAGAGTGTCCGAAGAGATCCAAGCCTGGATCGAAGTCGAAAAGAACCTGAAAGCAGAGGGGACAGAGTCTGGGTCACTAGCCAGTGACCAGGAGCACAATAGGCGAATGCCCATCTACGTCGGGTGATTTCAGGTGAAGAAGGTGAAGCTTGACTCTTCAGCCACTAGAACCAGGAGGCATCGAGGACAACCAGGAGCTGGATTCCAGCTGTCCCACAAAGGATGTTGAGTGCTGCAGTGTTGGTGCCCAGATTGGACACAACATGCCCTGGCAACAGCAACCCACGCAGAAAGGGGAAAAGTGCTTCGGGGCAGACCAGCAAGGTCTGAGGGACTCACCACTTGGTAGGGAGTCAGGGCATGTCTGGAGAAACCAGAGAAGGCCAAGGAAAACCAAAGTTGCCTTCACAGGGACCAACCAGTCGACAGACCAGGGATCGCAAAGGGACCTCTAGAGGAATCACAAAATGGCGGCCCACGGGTCACTCGGGGTGACTAGGCCAACAATCTTCAGTGGATTCTTTGCTTGAGGTGGGGGCTACAAGTAACCCTAAGCACATATTCAAGAAATGTAGAGAAGGCAATGCACTTGCAAAAGTGCACGGTGACCAGGAGTTCCGGTTCCACGTTAGTCACAAGAGCTGCGGGTCTCAGCTTTGCTGGGGACTCGGGTCGGCCTCTGAGAAGTCTGGAAATCCTCTTCCTGAGTTGCAAAGTCTTCAGTATCCAGCAGGAGCTTCGGAGATGCAGACCGGCAATTGCTTTGTTGGTGACTGCCACGCAGAGGAGTCACTCCTTGACCCCAAGGGAGATTTCTTCAGTCCTCTAGTCGTTAGTAGAGCATCAAAGTTCCAGGATTCAGTTGCAGAGTTTCGTCCAGAGATATCTAAAGTCCTGTTGCCAGGGGTTCCTTACTTATACCTAAGGAACGGGTTGGACTAACTCTAGGGACCCACCTATGGGAGGGTTTGGAAAGAGGGGTGGCTACACCCATTTCCTTTATCCAGTTTCGTGCCAGAGCAGGGTCTGGAAGCCCCTGAACCGGTTTGAGCTGGACTATGCACAGGGACACCAAATGTGCCCCCAGTGCAGGACTTCAAAGCACTCTGAGAGTGTTTCCACCCAGCCCCAATACAAATAAACCTATCTGGGAGGTGGTTACACCTACCTGTGACAGGAAACCTATTGTCCAGGTCTCCCCTGACAGAGATTCGGTCAGCAGCAGGAGGCCAGACCCGTGTCTGCGGCTGCAGCATCCATTTTGTGATGCCAGGGCTCTGTTGAGGTACCGGGTATACCGCTGCTGCCATGTCTCTCCCTCTAGAAGGGTGGGATCATATTCTCACCTCAGGAATTGATGTGGGGGTATGCTTCCAAGGTGTTTGACACCAAACACAACATGTTTCCGTGCAGTCAGTCCAAGGTTAGCATTAACCGTTTTAGATATAATGCACTTAAGAGTATATGGTTAGGCTGCGCTCCTGACAACCCCAGAAAAGAGATTCCGAAGGTTGCAGAGGGGCTCAGCTCATGCATGGGCACCCTCTCACATATAACCAAGCACCTGCCTTCAGGATTGATAAGGCCTGCCATAGGGGTGACTGATAGGTTTCTATGTGCAGTGATAGATTAGATATAATGAACCTATATCTCAGTAAGGGGTGCATGCACCACCTTACCCAGGCTGCAGTACCAGACCTGTGGTGTCATTTTGGAGGGCTTTCCAGGGGTGGCATAATACACGCTTCAGCCCCTGGTAGGCCTCTGGGGTACCTATGCCCTAGGTACATAGTATACCATATACTAGGGACTTATAGGGGCACCTCAGAATCCAATCTGTGATGTACCTAGTGTACATGGAATCAATTTAGAGAGGAAGCAGCTAGGCTGGGGTCCTGAATAGCAGGGTCCCAGCCAGACTAAAGTAAAAAAACAGTGAAACACCAGCAAAAAGTGGGAGTAACCATGTGAAGCAGATCCTACTCTCCTACACCAGGCACCCCCAACAAAAACGTAACACAAAACCAAAAGAAGACACAGGGCAGGATCCCTGTGCCTTGCCAAGAAAAGTAGCAGCCATTGTCGATTATTGTTTATGCACACTCCCACGAGGGAGCACCCCATAATGCCCTGTGAGGCTTAATTTGTATGCATTTCTCCTTCCTGATGTAGGCCTAAAATGGTCAGGGGTCCCAGCAATGATGTTTTAGGGGTATGCAGGAGCCACAGAAACTCCCCCCCAATGACTATTAAAAACTGACACATTGTTTCTGAGGTTACAACATTTCTGACCCCCAGGATTTCATCATTATTTTTCAAATATTTTCTAGCCTGGAGCTTTTCTTTTCATGTGGAAGTGCTGCATCCTCTAGGTACTGGCAATATGGCTGCATTTGTATGTGGCCTGAAAGTGTATAAAAATGACAGATGTGTTATGCTAATTTTAAATGTTTTACTGACAGTTTATGATCAATGTTGAAATGTTTTATTAACAGTTTATGAATGCACTTACACATGATTATCGATTACAGTGAAATGATAGTGGTTCAAACACGTGGATTATTTGATTTTCAATGCAGTTACTCTTTTACAAAGCCAATAAATAGGCCTGCCTTTTATGCTTTTGTGATGACTCTTGAACAAAACCAATAGGCCTGTTTTATTTAAAGTGATAAACCCTTATATTGTTATTGTGCTATCTGGTATGGGGGAGGGTGGATTACTGTGGTTTTGGGGGTTCTGATGCTTTAGGGGTCAGGCATGGTTGCCATCTAAGGTATTTCTATCTGCTTGGTGTATGTATTTGTAAATTAATGTACAGTGAGTGAGAAATAAATATATTTTTTATTTTCTAAAGAACTGGGCAGTCATGTATTGAGTGTTATTATTGTGTGCTAGCAAACAGTGATTACTAGCCCATCCCTCCTCCCCTGAGTAGCCTTTGCACTACTCTGCTACACTACCCTGAGAGAATCAAGCAATAAAGTGGGGTGCTTGGTTCCCAGTAAGGAGAAATTGTGGACCTAAAACCTGTGCAGGCCTCACATTTCGCAGAACCAATAACACATTTTCTTACACTAAGGCACAGAAAGAAAGGAAGGCTATAAAACATTACTCGTTGTTGCTCAATCTTATTTTGAGACATAAACGAAAACTGGAGTGTATTGAAGGCATGGGAGCTTCCAGTATAGGCTGTCAATCGTACTTATAAAAATACCCAGTCCCAGTGGCACTTATCTGCTGGAAGGAAATGGTGGCATGAGGAAAGAGAACTGGTGCTGGATGGGGTGAACAAGGAGCAGAAAGGGCAAAGAGGGAGTGGCAGGAGGGAGTGATGAGAATGGGTGATGGGCACAGGAAATGAGATCACAGCTAAAAGAAGGAGTGCCGAAGGGAGAACGTGAGGTTATGGTGGGCACTTGGACGAACAGCAAGGAGAGAGACCCTAATGGGAAGTGTTGGATAGAGCCACCAGGATTGGTGCAAGAGCTTGTAAAACTGTCCCTTCATTCAATTCAATGAAATTATTTCACTGCATATAGAAATATACTCCCGGATAGTGAAGATATGACTGACAAAGTCTCAAGCTAATGACTGGAAGAGGCTTCATAAAAAAAAGCCAATTGCTGAAGGGTGTAGACTGAAAGACCTCTCTAAGCATATTTTAGCAAGAGGTCTGTTTACCAGCTTGGCTGCCAACTCACACATTACAATATGCATTCACTCTTCTGAACATTATTCTACCATCTTGTTGTGCTTTGACAAATTGTGTGCAAAAAACAACCTGATTAAAAAACCCTCGAATGGAAGTAGGCTAATGAAAACAGAAAGGTGATGGTTGAGGATATGTGAGGCAAGATAAACAACACTGGTAAATGTTTTATGTTTTTTAGGTTAAGCAATGCACAGATTGTTGTCATATTTTGTGCCGTATAGTAATTGAATTTACAGAGAGCTTCTTACCCCGATATATAAATTAATTGTGTGTCCATGTGTGCAATTTACGTTTTTTTCCTGCTATACGTAAATCAATTACAATCCTAAACGAGAATCAATTTTCACTGCGTCATCGTTTTCCCGTTCTTCATTTTCTTTCTGTGTAATACTTCTCACTCCTGCATCTTCTATTGCGGTAAGTGAATTACAGCACTCCGAGGCGGACTAACGATGACACATATCACATAATAATAAATGCTAACAGCCAGCGTGCAGTGCTGCGTAATGGAACAAAATGTACATGGTCTCATCCAGTCCGATTGTAACTGGGGAGTGAGACATTCTGTGAAAATGCCTCATACAGCTAGAGGGAATATAGACTTATTTTTATGAAAAAAATACAAATGAATAAAACTAATATTTATTGAATTTTATATATGTTTATGCTGCAGCCATAAGGTTTTCAATCATAGTGTATTTTTGTTTATTGTAACAACCTTGCTCAAATCTTTGCTGATGTGTGTTCCTTTTAAAATGAGTTTCTTATCATTCTTTTGAGAGTGTATTATTTTTGTAAACTCCACAGTGTGAGAAGTTGGCCTGGTATATGCTGTCCACTAGTTATAGTGGGCACCTTGCACCAGTCCAAACGACTCTTATGGATGATTAGGTTAAAGACAAACTTTATTGAAAGCTATCCTAGTGGTAGCTATGGAGAGCAGCCTTCAGACTAAGTCTCGAAGGAATGTAAAGCAGCTTAGTTTACCAGATTATAAACTCCTGAATGACCAAATGAAAGGAGAAACACACAAGATATATATAAAATATATGTATTTATTACTAAACACTCTCTACTAACCTCTTTATGAGATTAGAGTACAAGATACACAATATTACAGCACTAGAACGACAGTAAATAGGACAATACACAGTGGGCCCCAGGGTGAGACCAAACCATATATTAAGAAAGTGGTATAACAACCACGACTTCACTAGACATAGTGCCTAGAGCACATAGAATCGCTGTGACCCCAAGGAAACACCCAAGGTAGTGACACAGGGGACCCATGGGGGACGCGTGCAGTGTGAGAACACAGCCGCGAGCTCCGTACAATCCTATGGGAAAGTCGCAGTTAGATTTTTAAAGCTTAAGTTAAGGACACTTAGGAGAGGACTTTTAGCAAACCCTTTCAAATTTAAAAGGTTCTAAGGCCAGCACCCATGTGAGCACCGGAGAACTCATGTTACCTAACCCAGGAAGCCGGGTGCATAGGTGTCAAACGGTGTTGGGAATCTTCGTCGTTTTCAATGGCGTGATGCTGCAAAGTGCTGCTGCCGGGAAGAGAAGTGTCCGGTGTGATCCAAGCCTGGACGGGAACTGAGAAGAACCTGAAAGAAGAGGGGACAGTGTCTGGGTCACTTGCCAGTGACCAGGGGCTCGGTAGACGAATGTCCACCGATGTCGGATATTTCAGGTGAGATGAGGTGAAGCTCGACTCTGCAGTTTCTGGGGGCCAGGATACGTCGATAATGACCAAAGTCTGTAGGTGAGCTGTCCTACAAATAATGTCGAGTGCTGGGGGGTCAGTGTCTGGATTGGAGACCAACAAGCCTTGGCAACTGCAACCCGCGCGGTCAGAGAAAAGATGCTTTGGGGTAGACCAGCAAGGTCCTGTGGACTCCCCAAACAATGGAGAGTCAGGGCACGTCTGGAGCAACCAGGAAAGCCCACTGAAAGTAAATTTACCCTTCTCAGGGACACACAAGTCGACAGAGCAGGGATCGCGAAGGGACCTCAAGAGCAATCACAAAATACCAGCCCACAGAACACTCATGAAGTGTGGCCAGTACTCTTTGGCGGAGTCTTTGCTCGGGGTCTGGACTACAAGTAGCCCAAAGAACAGCCTCAGGGATTGCCAAAAAACATATGCTGCTGCAAATATGCACGGTGTCCAGGGGTTCAGGTTGCACGGTCCCCACGAGGGCTGCGGGTCTCAGGTTTGCTGAGAGCACTGATTGGCCTCGGGGAAGCTTAGGAACCCACCCCCTGTGTTGCAAAATCTTCTGAGTCCTTCAGGAGCTGCGTAGATGCAACCCGGTCAGACGCGTCTGTGGTGCCTGCCTTGCAGGGAGTAACTCCTTTACTCCAAGGGAGATTCTCCGGTTATCCAACGTAGTGTAGATAGTTGAAGTACTTGGTTTCTCTAGCAGAGTTTTGTCCAGGTAAATCTAAAGTCCTGTAGCCAGGGGTTTCTTCTTCATTCCCAAGGAAGAGGTGGGACAAACTCTGGGGACCCGCCTATGGGAAGGTCAGGACAGAGGGGTGGCTACCCCCATGTCCTTTGTCCAGTTTTGCACCAGAGCATGGGCTGATAGCCCTTCAACCGGTTTGAGCTGGACTATGCACAGGGACACCAAATGTGCCCCCAGTGCAGACATCAAAGCACTCTCAGAGTGCACCCACGCAGCCCAATACACTTAAGCCCGTCTGGGAGGTTCTTACACCTCCCTGTGACAGGAAACCTTTTATCCAGCCGTCCCCTGCCGGAGTTTTGTCCAGCAGCAGGAGGGCTGACTCGTGTCTGTGGCTGGCAGCATCCATTTTGTGATGCCAGGGTTTGTAAAGCTGGTACCGGGTGTACCGGTGTAGTCATATTTCTCCCTCTAGTAGGGTGGAATCATACCTCCACACCAGTTACTGGTGTGGAGGTATGATTCCAACGTGTTTCACAGCAAACACGACATGTTTCCATGCAGCCGTTTTAAAGTTAGCATTTACCACAAGGTTATAATGTACTTAAGAGTATATGGTTGGCTGCATCACAAAAAAACCCGGAATAAAGGTTCCGAAAGCTGCAGAGGGGCTCTGCTCATGCATGGGCACCCTCTCACATAAAACCCAGGACCCTGCCTTCAGGATTGATAAGGCCTGCCATAGGGGTGACTGATGTGGTTTATATGTGCAGTGATTAGGATAGATGTAGTGAACCTATATCTAAGTAAGGGGTGCATGCACCACCTTACACAGCCTGCTGTAGCAGACCTGTGGTGTCATTTTGAATGGTCTCCCAGGGGTGGCATAATACATGCTGCAGCCCCTGGGAGGCTTCTGGGGTACCTATGCCCTGGGTATATAGTATACCTTACTAGGGACTCATAAGGGTACCCCAGAATCCAATCTGGAGTGTACCTAAAGTACATGTAAACAATTTAGAGAGAAAGCAGCTAGGCTGGAATCCTGGATAGCAGGATCCCAGCCAGACTAAGACAAAAACAGTGAAACATCAGCAAAAAGTGGGGGTAACTATAAGAAGCTGATCCCACTCTTCTTCACACAGTAGAACAACATAAAGGAACATAAGGCATTTAAATAGGAGAAGCTGTACAGCGGCTCTGTTCAAGTCAGAGGACGTGGTTTAACAATGTTAGCCCATCTAATTAGAATCCCATTACAGGGCCTCGTCTGCTCTGGCATGACAAAACGTTAGCACCATATTCGACAAGCAGACTGTGAGATAATTTGCGCTCTCTTCAATTATGGTTTAAATCTGTGCCATGTTTAAAGCTTAAGCTAACAGAACAGCACATTTTAATTAAGATAGGATTCTGGTGAGTGGTTTTTACTCGCAAATTAACGCCGGGGCTTTTCAAAGAGATGACCTGAATCTAAAATGCATGAAAAGCACAATCAATCCCCACATGGTGTGCGTTTACCTGCAGTGTGTCTGGGAGTGTTCCAGTGGGGCACCCTGTCTGTTGTTCTAGCAGCTACAGTGACTGAAAGGAGTAATTTGCAGCCTCCATTGCACGTTAATTTTGTGTGGTTGAAGGCTATCTGGGTTAGTCTTGCACCGGTGGGTTGAAAATTCAATCCTAAAATAATTTTATTTTGCCTGAAGGAAAAGTGAGCAATGCCCTAGAGTTTATGACAAGTCAGCTCTCCAAACCTTAGTTATCGACCAACAAAATTTTCTGTAGTGTCATTTTCGGAAACTGTTGTCATGGATAATTAGTTTTGATACCGATGAAATTAGAGAATAAAATGCCTGCACCCCTGAAGTCGGACCTTCAACAAGATTTTTTTAACAGAGGCATAGGCAACAAGAATGAAGATTTAAAGTGTCTAAACCTCTGTACAGAAATGTTCCACATTGTCTTTTGCTACTCCCTGAATGTTGTAATCAGATGTAGCATAAAATAACAAGCATTTACAATGCAATCGGTCTCGCCTAAGGTACCTTATATGTATTTAGCTATGCAGCACATTAGCCTGGGTGCTGAAACATCTACTGTTCTTTAACACTTTAACATGGAGGGAAAATAAGCAGCAAACTGCGTGACATGCCAGGTATGGGAACACATGGAGACAAATGTTGCCTTTCAGTGGGGAATGGTATTGTCCAAAGCTCTGTTTTTAATATAAAATCGGGGCCTTCGGTGGTCATATAACAAAAAATACAAGTTTTGAATATAATATTATTGTCTACGGGTGCTCATGGAAGGCAATTTTTATGGATTGGAATCTAGAGAATGCTAAAGTGATTCTGGTATTTTACTGACCTCTGCTGGTCGTTTTCTATCAGGAAAGTTATATAGAGGCAGTTGCCAGAAAATTTAAAAAAAGAATGTCCCTAAGCAAAAAGCAATTCTGGTATTTTCCTGAACTCTGCTGGTCGTTTTCTATCAAGACAGTTAAATAAAGGCAGTTGAACAGAAAAAAAGCTCCCTAAGCGGAAGCAGACAAGTCCTAGGGATGATCTCCAGGGCCCACAAATAATGTACACATATCAGTATATACTAAAGTATATACAAGAGGTCTCGAATGCTCGACCTAAAAATGACTACATGGAGCCCCTTTCCAGACAGTTAAAGTTGCGCTTTAGCCTAACCTTTCTTTTGATACAGCTTTTTAAACATAAAAGAATATGGATGATGACTTCCGCCATGATGACAAAATAGTGTCAGTCAGTCAAAATATGCATATTTAGACCGTGATCTTTAACCTCTTAACTGCGGTGTGAGCTAATGGCTGACACCCTCACTGTCTCCCCAGTGCATCTGCTGACCATTGGCTGACACTAGGGAGGGGTGTAAAGGCCACTCTGGTGCTTTACACTTGAGGGATACTTTTATTTTATTTTTAGCATGAGCTGCTTGGGATGACCCTTCAGAGCAACCTTAGTCTTTTTTTTCTTACTGCAACGATGATCAGATTGCATGGTGCGCTGATGCCAACAGTAAAGTGAAAGCCTTTAGGCTTGTTTTATTTTCACTGCATCAGTGCTCGGGGGTATAACTTAGCCTTACTTTGGGAGAGGTATCGTTAGAAAGGGGAGAGTGATCCCCAAGCAGGGATCTACCCACAAGGGCCAAGTGACATGGAGTGGCTCCTTAGGGAAGGGCTTGTGTTTCTCCGTCCACCCCTAACAATTTCAGTATTTCTGCCCTCTCCCCCTCCCCCGGTAAGCTGACAAAACCAGACTTAGAGATGGGCGGCCATCTTTTTTACTAAACATTTCGAATCCACGCATTGAAGACAGTGCTATTGCTTTAAACTATCAATGTGGTTATGCCACTCCAGTTTCTTCCTTCCTGAACCACATCCTTAGGTTGCTATTATTGTTTACTACTTCTGTTTGTGTTTAACTTAAATGGCAAGTATAATTCGAGTTCCCTTTCCCACACCTCATGACTTTCAATGTATCCATATTTATTGTCAATTTTATTTTAGTACAGTAATTGTCAAACTCAACTAATTTCCTCTGAAACCTACTTCAGTCACACGCATGACAAATTCATCTGCACATGAAAGACATGAAATGTGTGAGGCACTCTGTAAATACACTTTATTTGACTGAAAACCAGCCATAAAAGCACAATTAATATTAATCATGATAAAACAAGTCATCATATCAAAATACATAAAAGAAAAAAAAGAAAAACTCTAATCCTCATCTCTACACAGAAAGGCTCCTGTGCATATTTAATAATCTAGTGGCAGCAAGTTGCTGAGCCATACATCTTCCTTGTGGCTAAAGAACTTCAAATACAATTAATTACTTCATAACAAGAGTGTGAAGTATCTAATTTTTGGAGAAAAACAAGAATCTCCTCATGTTGTCTAATATTAGCAGCATGCAGAATTTTTCCTACGCTAGGAGTATAGAACGTTAATTAAGATTAATAAAACAGGTACCCTGTAATGGAAGAACCACTACAAAGTGAATATTATTAAAATGCAACCTGGTAAGATAAAATCTATATTCTGCATTTTGGATAAAAGACAAATAAAATTCCAGGCCTGCTGAAGATTTAATATGTTCATAATTTAGGACTATCTGTAAATTATAAAATTCCCACAAATGACTCTCTTCCCACCATTTAAAGAAAAGTTCTCTAACCAAACCTTTTGTCTCATATTTAATATTTTCTGGATCGGAGAAAACCTCTGAAATCCACAAGGTACCTAACTCTGACTTCATGTCCCTCAACCAGGGATAGCTAGGACATTATCCAAGGAAAGGGAATCACAAATTACCTCCCATGAAAAACTAGCTTCAAGTGTCGCTCATACCCTCATCCAAAGCAACAAAGGACTGCTTCTGATTTTGTTCTCCAAAAAAATCCAAGCTGATCTCAGAGTGGCATATAGAGCAGGACAATGATTGTAGCACAGCCAACTTCCTGCGCAAGAATTTGTTTTCCACTTAATGGAATAGTTGCACATCCTTCTATCGCCAAACCCCAGCACCATAACATGCAATCGTGGCACACTTGGTATTCTAAATAGTAACAATTTCCCTTACTAGTTTATGACTCAATCATCTTGCAAAGTTAAAAACCAATTCAATCGATCTGTGATACTGGAGTACTCTAGATCTGCATAAACATTTCCAACTCAGATTTGAGTTAAACTCAATCCCTAGGTATGTGAAGCTACCCACCTTGGGTATTTCTACACCCTCTAGTTGGAATGTCTTCGTTGTGGCATGTTTGGGGCCCACTTTCATAACAAAATGTCTTTCTGAAATTTGTTTTCAGACCTGGGTTGTTCATAAATACATTAAAATCATCCAGAAGTATTTGCAGGCCATTTGCAGTTTTTGAAATTTAAAGATTGATAGCTGTTAATATATCACCTGTTGCAGAGGGGAATTCAGATGATGGGGTAGTTGTCCTATAGAAACAGCCTAGGGTCAAAGCTTTAATTATATTCTGGACAGAATCTGTCCAATATAAATGCTGTAGAAGAGATTCTACAATGTGTGGGTTTTTTAAATTGATGATCACACAGTCCCCTGGAGATTATTTTTGCTAAATGCCTAGCCAAAGACTTCTTCTAACAGAGAGGACTTACCATGACAGTTCATGGAACCAACCCGATTTTGATTTAATCCTCCTAGATGATGATAGAAATGGAATGCCCTTTAGGACAATTATATAAGGACTATATACAGTGTGCACTCTGGGGGATGTTGAGGATAGTCAGTACTAGACCTGCTAGTTTCACTTACATTTTGTTGTAATGGAGATACATGACTTAAGACAGAGCTAACTTCTCCCACTATAGCAGTATTATTCCGTTGACTTACAGTTTTAGGGCTATTCACCATAAATCGTGGTGTGCGACCATGTGGCACAATTGGCAGAGGCTGGCTGGGTAGGGGTTCTTGAGTACCCCGCATATTGTAGGGATGCTCCAAAGTCTTTCATTTTAGCCTCAATTGCTGCAATCTTCTTAGAATATAGGGTATCAGAATCACTTGGCATACCCTCAATGTTGTCAAAATGCTTTCAGCATTGGTTAAGTATCATTGCGTCCACATCTAGTATGTCTTTAGAGACTATTGGCCCTGAATTGCGATTTGGCTTCTTCAGAGTGCATCTTTTTTCTCTCTTCTTAGTAGCAGGGGCACGGCTAGAAGAGCCCTCTTCTAGTGTGAAGCACTCATTTTGGGAATAAAACTCTTCATCGCTGTTAATGCAGAAAGCAAATCCGCAGGGAAAATTGAAAATAATAGTGTCACCTACACGCATCCCAGCTGCAAACTATTTTATTTGTGTTTTTTGATGTGGCAGTGTTTCCTCCATAGGGATTCAGCACATGCTCAATCCCCCCCATTTAATTTCTTGGAGGATTAAAAGTAAACATTTTGTGTTTCCTATTTTTGCTAGCATTTCTTATAACAATTTCCAGTCCGCTAGGTAAAATGCAACGTGAAAGTCAACAACCAAGCAAAATAAATTGCTCATTTTGATAGTCTTTCGCACTTATGCAGACAACCTAAAACAATGATCTTTGGTAGAATGTCCCATTTCAAACCCACTCTTTTCAACCTGGATTATGTTCACTGACCCTGGCCATCTTTCAGTAGAAACAGCATTATTCTTGAAAATATACTTTTCTTACATCTAACAAATTTATCAATCTATAATTTTGGGGGGGCATTCACATCATCCTTTTACAATTTGGGCTGTGTCAGTACTCTCTTCCAGCTTGTCGGGATTATACCTGTCTTTAATATTCTTTGAAACACCCAAAAATAAAACCCAGCCACCAATCAATATTTGTTTTAATCATAATAGCCAATAATAGTAATACTGATGACATCATCCAGTGAATGTGGTTTAGTTTGAAATTTAAATATGTATTATATATATACCAATCTGTATTGAAGATTGAGTGGATATATAACTGTCTGGATGGAGGATTTAGTAGCTGTCTGGATTAGTAACTAAACTATGTGAATGTGTGCATCACTGTCTCTGATGTTGTATAACATGCTGCATCAGTTGGTCACTAACTACATGAGTGTGTGTATAAGTTAATGATTAGGTGGATGAGTATTTGTATGGGGCACTGAGTTTGTGTGTGGTTGGATGAGGTGTGTGTAACTCTATGCATAGATGTGTGAATGGTTGATTGACCAGGTCTATAGGTTTAAGAGTGCATGTGGAAACAGTTGTTTGGGTGACTGAGTGTATTTATTTGTGTGTTGGTGAGTGAATATATGTTTTAGTTGTACATCTTCAACAAAGTAAAAAAATAAAAGGCATTGTATGTGAGAGTTGGTGTATATAAATAACTATGTGTAAGAGTCAGTGATTGTAAGAGTAACTAAATGAATGAATAATTGTAATGGTGATTTTTTAACATATTAACTATGAGTTACTATGTGTTTGAATAAATGAGGTGATTACGTTTTTTTAATGAGTGAGTAGGATGACTGCAAAACTGACTAAGATGACTGCTGATGTGTCAATGCCTATATATGTATATAAGTGCATTTGATAGTGTTCTATTAATTAGTGACTGCATGTATAAATGATTCTGTTGTTGAATGGGGAGTTGTGTGTTTAGACTTAGGAATTAGTGACTGGATATGTAGTAACTGGTATTGGTGTGTCAATGGTTACAAATATGGTACTCTGTATTTTACAGTGTAAGATGAGGTGTATCAGATTGTCACGTGGATGATGTCATCAGTGATGTCATCAGTGATGTCATTTGAGATGTCATCAGTGATGTCATCAGTGATGTCACTGACCATGTCATGAATGATGCAATATGTGACATCATCAGCAGTGCATTGCGGGTGCGCGAGTTATAGTTAGCAGAACTAACTATAATGGAGGAATTTCTATGGTTGTGCACGAGTGAAATGGCCAGCTAACTATAACACACCTGAAACCTATGTTTTTTTCTGTGAATTTATAAGGTTTTTTAAATGCTAATTTCTTACTATAACGTCTCTGAAACCTATGGTTTTTTCAGTGAATTTCAAAGCTTTTTTAAATGCTAATTTCTAAGTATAATGTCTGTGAAACCTATGGTTTTTTTCAGTGAATTTCAAAGGTTTTTTAAATGCTAATTTTTAAGTGTGCTAGTAGTTATACCTATTTTTTGTACTGATTTTCAACAGTTTTTTAACTGTTTATTTATAAATATTTTATTCATTAAATAACATTATATATTTTTCTGAAAACTGCAAAAACAAAAAAAGTTTTAAAAAATTCAAACTGAAATATTGATTCTTTTTCTTGTTTTAATTTTTTATTTTAATATATTTATATTATT
This sequence comes from Triturus cristatus, assembly GCF_964204655.1. Lineage (NCBI taxonomy): Eukaryota > Metazoa > Chordata > Amphibia > Caudata > Salamandridae > Triturus > Triturus cristatus. The sequence continues at coordinate 468,746,094 of NC_140593.1, read as the reverse complement.
TTCTTTAAAAAAACAATTAATTTTCGGAGTCGCGCACTCAAAGCGTGCACTTCACGGTGGGTGCACGGATTTTAGCCGCCATTTTAGAAAAGTTGTGAAGGATCCGCGTATGGTGTGTGGCGGCTGCATGTTTTTCAGTTACATCATATACATTTAATATTACTTGATGTGTGCAATCGGTATGCGACCAGTCCGCGACTTCTGCTCCTGTGCATTCGCGACACATGCGCATTACGGTATGAGATGCTTGCGCTCCCACGTGACGTCATATACATGCTGGGCGCGCGACTCGCGCAAAAAAAATGTATGTTCCAAAATGATATGTATGTGTCTTTAATATGCATATTAGGGCAAGAGATTATCTAAGATATTCATAAAAATCATATATTTGTACTTATAATAAACTTATATTATTTTTAAATATATTTTTGCGAAGTCGGGTGCCTGCATCGTGAGCGCAGAGAACCAGGTCAGCAGAGCTGCTGTAGAGCCAGAGAAACCAGGTCAGCAGAGCCGTTGAAGAGCCAGAGAACCAGGTCAGCAGAGCTGCTCTAGAGCCTAAGAAGCAGGTCAGCAGAGCTGCTCTAGAACCAGAGACCCAGGTCAGCAGAGCTGCTCTAGAGCCAGAGACCCAGGTTAGCAGAGCTGCTCTAGAGGCCGGGAACCAGGTCAGCAGAGCTGCTGTAGAGCCAGAGAAACCAGGTCATCAGAGCTGCTTTAGAGGGAGAGAACCAGGTCAGCAGAACTGCTTTAGAGCCAGAGAACCAGGTTAGCAGAGCTGCTCTAGAGCCAGAGAACCAGGTCAGCAGAGCTGCTTTAGTGCCATAGAACCAGGTCAGCAGCGCTGGTCTAGAGCCTAAGAAGCAGGTCAGCAGAGCTGCTCTAGAGCCAGAGATCCAGGTCAGCAGAGCTGCTTTAGAGGGAGAGAACCAGGTCAGCAGAGCTGCTTTAGAGCCAGAGAACCAGGCCAGCAGAGCTGCTTTAGAGCCAGAGAACCAGGTCAGCAGAGCTACTTTAGAGCCAGAGAACCAGGTTGGCAGAGCTGCTCTAGAGCCAGAGAACCAAGTCAGCAGAGCTGCTTTAGTGCCATAGAACCAGGTCAGCAGAGCTGCTCTAGAGCCAGAGAACCAGGTCAGCAGAGCTGCTGTAGAGCCAGAGAAACCAGGCCAGTAGAGCTGCTTTAGAGGGAGAGAACCAGATCAGCAGAGCTGCTCTAGAGGGAGAGAACCAGGTCAGCAAAGCTGCTCTAGAGCCAGAGAACCATGTCAGCAGAACTGCTTTAGAGCCATAGCACTGGGTCAGCAGAGCTGCTTTAGATCCAGAGATCCAGGACAGCAGAGCTCTTGTAGAGCCAGAGAACCAGATCAGCAGAGCTGCTCTGTAGCCTAAGAACTAGGTCAGCAGAGCAGGTCTAGAGCCAGAGAACCATGTCAGCAGACCTGCTGTAGAGCCAGAGAAACCAGGTCAGCAGAGCTGCTTTAGAGGGAGAGAACAAGGTCAGCAGAGCTGCTCTAGAGGGAGAGAACCAGGTCAGCAGAGCTGCTCTGTAGCCTAAGAACTAGGTCAGCAGAGCTGCTTTAGAGGCAGAGAACCAGGTCAGCAGAGCTGTTGTAGAGCCAGAGAACCAGACCAGCAGAGCTACTCTGTAGCCTAAGAACTAGGTCAGCAGAGCAGCTCTAGAGGCAGAGAACCATGTCAGCAGAACTGCTTTAGAGCCATAGCACTGGGTCAGCAGAGCTGCTTTAGAGCCAGAGAACAAGATCAGCAGAGCTGCTCTGTAGCCTAAGAACTAGGTCAGCAGAGCTGCTTTAGAGCCAGAGAACCAGATCAGAAGAGCTGCTCTAGCTGACACTGACTGACTGACACTGACTGACTGACACTGACTGATTAACACTGACTGACACTGATTGACTGACACTGACAGTAACTGACACTGATTGACTGACACTGACTGACTGACACTGACTGACTGACTGACACTGACTGACCCTGATTGACTGACACTGACTGACACTGATTGACTGACACTGACTGACTGACTGACACTGACTGACTGACACTGAAAGACACTGACTGACACTGATTGACAACTCTCTACTACTCTACTACTACTCTACTACTCACTCTCTACTTCTCTCTACTACTCTCTCTCTACTACTCACTCTTTACTACTCACTCTCTACTACTCTCTACTACTCACTCTCTACTACTCACTCTCTGCTACTCTCTACTACTACTCTCTACTACTCACTTTCTACTCACTCTCTACTACTCTCTACAACTCACTCTCTACTACTCTCTACTATTCACTCTCTACTACTCACTCTCTACTACTCTCTACTACTACTCACTACTACTCACTCTCTACTACTCTCTACTACTCACTCTACTACTCTCTACTGCTCTCTACCACTCACTCTCTACTACTCTACTACTCACTCTCTACTACTCGCTACTACTCTCTCTCTCTACTCACTCTCTACTACTCACTCTCCTACTCTCTACTACTCACTCTCTACTACTCTCTCTCTACTACTCACTCTCTACTACTCACTCTCTACTACTCACTCTCTACTACTCGCTCTCTACTACTTTCTAGTACTCACTCTCCACTACTCACTCTCTACTACTCGCTCTCTACTACTCTCTACTACTCACTCTCTACTACTCTCTCTACTACTCACTCTCTTCTACTTTACTACTCTCTACTACTCTTTCTACTACTCACTTTCTACTACTCTCTACTACTCACTCTACTACTCTCTACTTCTCTCTCCCACTCACTCTCTACTACTCTACTACTCTACTACTCCCTCTCTACTATTCACTCTCCACTACTCTCTCTCTACTGCTCACTCTCTACTACTCACTCTACTACTCTCTACTACTCACTCTCTACTAGTCTCTCTCTACTACTCTCTACTACTCACTCTCTACTACTACCTCTCTACTACTCTCTACTACTCACTCTCCACTACTCACTCTCTACTGCTCACTCTCAACTGCTCTCTACTAATCACTCTACTACTACTCTACTACTCTCTACTACTCTCTCTACTTCTCACTCTCTACTACTCTCTCTACTACTCCCTGTCTACTACTCTCTACTACTACCTACTACTCACTCTACTACTCACTCTCTACTACTCTCTACCACTCACTCTCTACTACTCCACTACTCTCTACTACTCACTCTCAACTTCTCACTCTCTACTACTCTCTACTACTCACTCTCTACTACTAGCTCTCTACTACTCTCTACTACTCACTTTCCACTACTCACTCTCTACAGCTCACTCTCAACTACTCTCTACTAATCACTCTACTACTACTCTACTACTCTCTACTACTCTCTCTACTTCTCACTCTCTACTACTCTCTCTACTACTCCCTGTCTACTACTCTCTACTACTCTCTACTACTCACTCTAGTACTCACTCTCTATTACTCTCTACTACTCACTCTCTACTACTCCACTACTCTCTACTACTCACTCTCTACTACTCTACTACTCTCTACTACTCTCTCTACTACTCACTCTCTACTACTCACTCTCTACTACTCACTCTCTACTACTCTCTACTACTCACTCTCTACTACTCTCTCTCTACTACCCACTCTCTACTACTCACTCTCTACTACTCTCAACTACTCACTCTCTACTACTCTCTCTCTACTGCTCTCTACTACTCTACTACTCACTCTCTACTACTCACTCTACTACTCACTCTCTGCTTCTAACTCTCTACTACTCTCTCTCTACTACTCTCTGCTACTCACTCTACTACTCTCTCTCTACTACTCTCTCTCTGCTACTCACTCTCTACTACTCACTCTCTACTACTCACTCTCTACTACTCTCTACTACTCACTCTACTACTCACTATCTACTACTCTCTACTACTCACTCTCTACCACTCACTCTCTACTAATCTCTACTAATCACTCTCTCCTACTCTCTACTACTCTCTACTACTCACTCTACTGCTCACTCTCTACTACTCTCTACTACTCACTCTCTACTACTCACTCTCTACTACTCACTCTCTGCTACTCCCTACTACTCACTCTCTACTACTCACTCTCTACTACTCACTTTACTACTCTCTACTACTCACTCTCTGCTACTCTCTCTACTACTCTTTACTACTCTCTACTACTCACTCTACTCTCTACCTCTCGACCTCTCTCTACCTCCCTCTCTACTACTCTCTACCTCTCTACACCTCCACCTCTCTACACCTCTACCTCTCTACCTCTACCTCTCTACCTCTACACCTCTACCTCTACACATCTACCTCTCTCTACCTCTCTCTACACGCACACATATGCACATATGTATATGCATATATATATATGCATTTATATACATGTATGTGTATGTATATATATATATACATATATAAACAAATATATAATCTGCATATCTATATAAATACAAATATAAATGCATGCATACATATACATATACATATATGCATACATACGCATTTAATGTACATGAAAGTTTGAAAAACACGAATACAAGCAAAGCTAAAAAGCCACCTAATAACAAACAGTATTGCTTTAACTTAAACAAGGACGAGACCTCTTGCATTTTCGATGCTTGTTTACTTTGGTTCCATCAAGAAGGCATTGAGATGTGTCACTCATTTGCCATCAATTCTGAATGTTAGCACTCTAGTTGCTCATTAGATCACTGTAGTAAAGCTACTGCTTACCAGGGAAGTCTGCTGCTGGTATTCAAAGTGCATGTTTCAGTCTGCATGTCAGAATTTTTTAATGAAATAGAAGAGGATTTAAGAAGTCAAAATGTGCCCTAATTTTTCTTTCTGCAGCACTAATCATAATTCCTATGGCAAAATGAACCCCCTCATTTTGTTCCTTTGCAAATTAAATGTTTTAAGTGTTACCACTTTATTCTTATCAAGATGGCTTCAGGTGTGCCATACTTTTGTCATAAGTAAGACTGTTAGTGCTCTAGTTGTTCTTTAGAACACTCTGGGACATTCTGTCATTGGGCTATTCTTGGGCTTCATCTGGGTGATATTTGTGCTACATTTGGGCACGTTTGTCTCTGGTGGCCATCTTGGGAGACTTATTTGTTATGAAGTTTCCTAATTTCCTCATTTACTACAGTCTCCTCAGTAGGAAATACTTTCAGTTTTTTACTTTGATTCCATCAAGAAGGCATTCAGATATGTCACACATTTGCCATAAATTCCGAATGTTAGCACTCTAGTTACCTATTAGATCACTGCTCACCAGGGAAGTCTGCTGCTGGTATTGAAACTGCATGTTTCAGTCTGCATGTCAGATTTTTGTAATGAAATAGAAGAGGATTTGAGAAGTCACTCAAAATGTGCCCTAATTTTTCTTTCTGCAGCACTAATCATACTTTCTATGGCAAAATGAACACCCTCATTTTGTTCCTTTTTAATTTAAATGTTTTAAGAGTTACCACTTTATTCCAATCAAGATGGCTTCAGGTGTGCCATACATGTGTCATAAGTAGGACTGTTAGCGCTCTAGTTGTTCTTTAGAACACTCTGGGAAGCTGCAGTAGAACACAAAGGAATCAACTGACAGTCTCTGCCCTTGTTGGATGTACATGTTTTACTGAGAATGTCAGACTTCATTCTCTCATGACTAAGAAAGATAATGTGAATTTACAGAAAATATACTCTCAGTTTAGCTTATAGATCACCTACCAAACCTCTGTGGAAAAAGCATGAGAAAATAGTTTTCTCTCAAACATGATTCATGGTATCCCAGAAGAAGGCTTTTACACATGGTAAAATCACCTTAGAACACACCACAATTCCTAAAATGAGTATGGTACCATCACAAATGATTTATAATGTAACTAAAGTCTTAAAACTTTCTATTAACTGTAATTCTTTTTAATGAGGTGCTATCATGTATATTGGTCCCAAGATGGCTGCCAACACTTCTTGGATGAAGCGCTGACAGCCAATCAGATCTCACGATGAGATGTGCGGTTAGGCTCCGCCCAGATATATCTATGATTTTACTTTTGATTTTCTCAGCAACTACTGAATGGATGTACACCATTTAACCAAAAGGCACGAGTGTGAACCAAGGGCTACCTCTTTGCAAATTTCGTGTAATTCCGATCAGCAGTTTGGACTGCAGCTGCGATTAACGATTCATATGGAAAATTGCATGGGGAAAACACATTTTGGGACCCCCCTTTTTTCTCGGCCCGTGCTTGACGAATCACTCCGAGACCCACCAGTTTAGAAAATTTCACAAAGATTCATCAACCGGCGCCAAAGTTATTCCAAATACAATGTTGCGGATTTCCTATGGCTAATAGGTCCTAACTATAACTACCTACTGGAGACTGACATAAGGTAATATATATATATATATATATAAATATATATATATATATTATCTACTGGCGGTCGCCAGTAGATAGTTATAGTTAGGACCGTGTTTCCATAGGAAATCCGCAACATTCTATTTTGAATAACTTTGGCGCCGATTGACGAATCCTTGCGAAATTTGTGGGGCGGGGGCTGAGAAAAAGGGGGGGTCCCAAAACACGTTTTCCCCATGCATTTTTCCATAGGACCTTTAGTCCAAGCTACAGCCCGAACGGCTGAACAGAATTACTTGAAATTTGGCAGAGAGGTAGTCCTCAGGTGAGGGATGTGCCTTTTGCAGGTCTGGTGTAAATCTGTTCAGTAGTTCCTGAGAAAATAGCATTTAAGTCAATATATATATCTATAGGCGCGCTCCGAGCGCGTACCGTAAGCTTACCGTACGCGCACGCTGCCGTGCGCGAGCGCGATTCTGATTGGTTGTTAGATCTTAGTAAACATTCGAATCGGTCGAAACCAGGAAGTGTCGGCCGCCATTTTGTCTCTCGCAGTCTGAGGGGGTGAAAAACAAAGGTGGATAATGTGAAAAGGGGGCAGGCTGGACAGTTCCTGACCCCCTAGCCTTGGTCAGGGGGTCCCAGAAGGACCCCCAAGGGCAAAAATGTATTTTAATTTTTTTATGAAAAATCGCGGAGTGCGCGTAGCGTAAGCGCACGGTAGAAACGTAAAAATTCCGCGAACTACGTAACGTGGGCGCACGGTGCGCGAAGCGCACCGCGCACCCACAGCGCCGTGCGCGCACGGTACGCGCACGGTGAAAAAACTTTAAAAAAATAAATAAATAAATAAATACATAAATTAGCATTTAAAAAACCGTACAAATTCACTGAAAAAACCATAGGTTTCACACACGTTATAGTTAGGAATTAGCATTTAAAAAACCTTGCAAATTCACTTAAAAAACCATAGGTTTCACACATGTTATAGTTAGCTGGGCATTTCACTCGTGAAAAACCAATGAAATTCCCCCGTTATAGTTAGGTCAGATAACTATAACTCGCGCGCCCGCAATCCAGTGCTCATGACGTTACATATTACATCACTCATGACATGGTCAGTGGCATTACTCATGACATCGATGACATCATCCTTGTGATAGAGTGGCGGTCGCACGAGCTATAGTTATCTGACCTAACTATAACGGGGGAATTTCATTGGTTTTTCACGAGTGAAATGCCCAGCTAACTATAACATGTCTGAAACCTATGGTTTTTTAAGTGAATATATATATATATATATATATATATATATATATATATATATATATATGAAAAGAAGCCTTACGCTACTCCAGCATAAGAAAAGAGTCGCACTCAGGATTCAAATGGGCGAAAAGCAATTTTATTGACTCTGACGCGTTTCAACGACAACCGTCTTTGTCAAAGAGTCATTCAGTAACCCGGAAGTGGTCAAGGGCTTAAAAGTACTTCCTCACAATTTAGTAGACATAGAAAACAGGGTGAGTTACAAAGTGAAACTGCAGTGTTAATTCAGTGAAAAACAGACTATCACAGTAAATACATGTGAAATCCATACATAGAATCACGCAATTTCAAATACATATACATAATTCATCAACCTGAAGTACAGAGAGTCAACATATATGTATGAATAAAATATAATAAAAATAAAGATTTATATATGTAAATAATAAATGCCAAGTGGCAAAGAAGACCAACAACATAGGATCAATTTCATGCAAGTGCATGAATAACAAATGTCTCACCCAAAATTGACATATATAAAGGCAATTGCCAGTCCAAACAACGTAAAGGATATATAACCTTTCTCGTAGTTGCCTACTGCGGGGGAAAAATCAAAGTCACCTAGTCCGACCACCTACGGGTTGCTAGTTAAACACAAAAAAGGGGAACAGTGTACAAGGACAGAACGTACCAGCAAGTTAGCATCATCATATGTTGAAAACAAAAATCACATAAAACAAAACAACCTAGGCCAACCAAGATACACCTTGAGCAGCCGCTCTAGAGGACTAGCAAAAGGCCCAGGCATCAATGCATATATCCGAAGTGGATATAGGCAAGTCATAACCCAAAGTTACTAGGGCAGATGTGTGAAACAAGGGGATATAGAGGGAATAAAGAGGGAATAAAAGGGGGAATAAAAGGGCAAGGAGCTAGGAAAAAATCAAAGACAAGGAAGAAGGGAGGGAGAAAGACAGAAAAAGATAGAAAGAGATAAAGAAAAAGATAAAGATGAAGGTTGAGATGGCAATAGAATAAGCGGCAATAGTGTCAAGGAAGAGTATGTGTACGTATATATTCTTATACATGCATTGGAAACTGTAATGTGTACATTCATAGGCAAAGACACCAAAAACATCAGAGAAGGGTAGGGAAAGACCAGGAGTGATAATACTGAACAAAATTGCCCAGAAAAGCTACAATTCCATTGCAGACACAAGGAATAATATCAAGCTAATCATAAAGAAAAATAGAATCTGGTCCAATTATCCAAGATGAATGTGGAGATCCTCCTCCTGATTGAGCCCACCAGGGAACTTGCTGCATAATTTAATAATATATTCTGATTCTAGGCGCCTCAATCGCCGTTGCCGGTCACCACCTCTAGTATTAGCAGGAACCCTGTCGATACCAAAAAATGCAATCTTAGTGTTGATATCCTTGATGTCACCATGCATTACATGACAATGTTTCGCAATAGCATAAGACATGTCGCCATTTTTCACTGCGCGCAGATGTTCCAAAATGCGTTTCTTAACAGGGAAGATAGTACTCCCCACATAGCGTAGGCCACAAATACAGCTAATGACATATACCACATACTCGGTGTTACAGTTGATGAAATTCCGTATTTTTCCTTGCTTCCCATTGGGGAGAGAAAAGGTTTTGACATTGGAACTGCAACTACACGCCTTACATCTACCACATTTGTAAAACCCTGGGAGTTCCCTCAACCAGGATTTGGGTGTAGAACTGGGTATAGTCAAGTGACTGTGAACCAAGAGGTCTCTTAAGGATCGACACTTGCGGTAAGTAATGTGGGGAGTAGGGCTGACCAATTTACCAATAATAACATCACTCCTGATAATATGCCAATGTTTGCGTATTATCTGATGTAAGTCTCGTGAAGCGGAATTATATGTGGTGATCAATCTTACTTCTTGTTTATCACTAACCTGAGGTTTAGGAGTAAGTAAACTGCTTCTTTCTCTAGTATCCACTTTCCGAATGGCTGTTTTTAGATTCTTGGCAGTGTAGCCTCTACTCCTAAATCTTGTCTGCATGTTAGTGACCTCTTTCTCAAACAGTGCTTGGGTACTGCAATTTCTCTTTGCTCTTAAAAATTCACCATAGGGAATACTACGTTTTAAACCCACTGGATGGTGACTTCCAAAATGTAAGATACTATTGCCTGAAGTGGGTTTCCTATACAGTTTGGTTTGTAAGGTGCCCCCGCCTACCTCAACCTGAACATCCAAAAATTCAATAGTCTGAGGATCGGTTTTACTCGTGAATTCCAAATTCAGTTCATTCAGTGAAAGACCCTGGATGAAACAGTCAAGGTCATCCTGTGGACCGTCCCAAATCATGAAAATGTCATCTATGTACCGGGTCCACAGGATGACATTTTCCTGATATTTTGCATTACCGTCATGCCACAGATGTTCCGCCTCCCACCACCCCATCATGAGGCAGGCGTAACTCGGTGCAAAACAACTGCCCATCGCAGTTCCTGTATACTGTTCGTACCACTGATCTTCAAATAAAAAACAGTTATTATGCAAACAAAAGTGTAACATTTGTAATAAGACAGTGGTATGGTCAAACAGTGTTAACGGTCTGTCCCTCAAAAAATATTTACAAGCTGCAATACCAACGTCATGTTCAATGCAGGTATATAGCGCGACAACATCAATTGTTGCCAGAATGTAAGTATCCTGCCAAGGAATTTCCTGTATTTTAGAGAGAAAGTCCATAGTATCCCTACAATAAGAGGGAAGGTTACAAACATATGGACTAAGAAAGTAGTCCAAATAAATGGAGGTATTCTCTAAAAGACTCTGGTTCGCTGCAATTATTGGTCTTCCAGGAGGATCTGTCGGATGTTTGTGCACCTTGGGCAAGAGGTAAAAGACTGGAACCATAGGTTTCCGTACGAGCAAAAAAAGATATTCATTTTTGCTCAATAAGTCGTTTTGTTGCCAGCCTTCTAGCATAGCATGGTATTCACATATGGTTTTATTGTATCTGCCCAAACTGGAACGTAAATAACTTCCAGAGAACTCCAATTGGCGCTTAGCCTCCGTACGATATTTGTCAATGTCCCAGAGGACCACATTTCCTCCTTTGTCGGAAGGTTTTATGACAAAATTGGTCGCTTTTTCGAGGGACGCCAGTCCACTTCTCTGTGCGGGTGTCAGATTGTGTGCAAAAGTATTCTGCTGTCTCTTCCATAAGTCAAGCATATCCTTAAGAATGACCTCATGAAAAGTATCGATCCCATCATGTAAGGTTATAGGATTAAACCTAGATTTTGGTTTAAAGTCATTCCTGGATTTCCTACTAATCTCCATGTCCATATTAATCAAAAGTTCTCGGTCCGTAGACCAATCCATTGTACCTGTCTGAAATTCCCTGAGTATAGACAAAGTCGCAATATCACTGATAGCTAAAGTACCCTCAGCCGACTCCAAGGTAATAGTACCATCATGTTTGGGATTACCAATATTAGTATTGCGTGCAGTGTGAATTTTGAGTAATTTCAGTTTGCGCATAAAGAAAAACAGATCTATGCGTGTTTTTGCATAATCAAAATTCGCAGTAGGGCAAAATGAGAGGCCCAGCTCCAATACTGATCTCTCTTCTGGGGTAATCTCGTGGGAGGAAAGATTAATAATAGAAAGATTGGTTTGCTCACCTTTCATTTGTTCCGTTTGGATCGCCTGGAGCCTCTCCCACGTGGCGTTTCGTTTTCGCTCCCCTTCCCCACCTCTCCTGCACCTTCTTTTCCTCGATCTCTGCCTCCTCCTTTGCCTCTTCCCCGAGCCGGTTTTTTTGTTGAATTGAGGCTCAGTTGGACAAAACGGTATTCCTCAAGTGCTGTGAAAGGACCTCTTTCTGAGCCCGCACGGCTATATATATATATATTGCAACCAATCCCGACTTCAATAAAAATCGGACACCGACACAGGAGAATGCTTTCGCTATCCAGCTTGGGTTTATTCTTTTTACACTTGACGCGTTTCGGCACACCTGCCTTGTTCACATGGGTAGTCGCAGGGAATCAAGCATATTTAAACAGTGGTTACAAGGTCACATGATCACTTCTCAAATAGACATGGAAAAAGACTGCCAACCTATTTGTGCACTTCTCTCAGAGAGTAAATACATTCTTTCTGTTACATATTTTTTCTCTCTTTTTTCTTTTTTCTCTTTTTTTTGTGTTTGTCTTTCACAATTTATAAAACTTTATAAATCTGAATTTGCCAATATATTAAAAACAAGAGAAGAATTTTTTCAATCGCAATTGCATTAATAATCATGCAACCATACAATTTAATTCTCATTACTCCTTCTTTATATTCTGTGTTTATGTTTCTCACACAGAATATTCACATGGACGGTCTCCTGGGCCAGTGCCCCTGCCTCGAGTCCAAATGCTTATTTGTTCAATCAGGCGAGTTACATTTCAAACATTGTATCCTAACAATCTGCCAATAGACCCTTGTCAAGGGGAATCAAAAAGAAGGGACATGTATTTAAATCCGTATAGGTCAAACACTTATTAAGACAATATCTTTAAAATTTATTCTGCTTAACAAGGTGCATTAATTCAGGGAATGTGCAAATATTGCTTAATAAAGTGCTAGTGCTTTATCATGTGCAAAAATCGCAATCAATAAGGTGCAAGTGCTTCACAGTACTTTTCATTTGCAACATAATTAAAAATAAAGTGCATGTTTTCACAACATTCTTATTATTCACATATTTTGCTTATTGAGATGTTATTTATGACCTATTGTATCCCAACTACTGAAAAAGACAAGAGTTCTTATTTTGACAAAGATTTCTCAGGTTTAGATATACAGGAGACTGTCTTTTCCTTATTACCTCTGAAAGTTAAAATTGTTTAAAAAAACTTAAAATCTTATAATGGAATGCCAAATTATACCAAATGTACATGTAGATCTTCTTCAGCGTTTAATCCATTAGGATTTTTGGTATTAAACATCAGTATGTATTTTGACTCCGGTTTGCGCAATTTTTTCTCTCTATCTCCCCCTCTTTGACCTTTGGGATCTGATCAATGGCAAAATATACCAATTCATTGGCATTATCTTTGTGCACTTCATTAATGTGACGTGCTACCACATAGTTTTTATCGTTGCTGTTGATTGCCCTAAGGTGTTGTAAAATACGTACGTGGACCAAATGAATTGTACTGCCTATGTACATTTTTGGGCAAGAACATCTCAAAATGTAAACAACAAAATCACTTTTGCAATTCAATGTGTTTCTTAGCTTCCATGGGCTGCTAAGTAAGGGGGAGATGACTTGTTGTTCATTTTTACCATATCTGCAAGCTTTGCATTTAAAACATTTATGAAAGCCCAGGCTGACTTTTAGCCAACCACCTCCCCTCTTGGTTTCCAGATTGGTCTTAAACAAGTCATCCTTCATTGATTTGGCCCAATTAAATGTCACCATTGGCCTTCGTGAGACCATCCCTTGCAATATTGGATCCTGTTTAACTAGGTACCAGTGCCTACTCAGGCTATCTCTCACCTTAGCCTGGTAAGCACTAAACCCAGTTATCATCCGAATTTCACTCTGAGTATGTTTTTTCTTTTCTTCAGCTTTCTCTACATCTGGTTTCAACAGTGCATTTCTCTCTAAGAGATCTACCTTTGACTTTGCTTGTTTTAATGTTTCTAGATTGTATCCTCTTTGCAGAAATCTTTGTGTCAAGGCACTTTGAGCTTGACTCAAAGCATCTGCTTCACTACAATTTCTTTTCATTCTTAAATTTTCCGCGTATGTTATGTTATGTTATGTTATTTATATTTTTATAGCGCACAGCTGTCCCAGCAAAGGGGCGTCCTGGCGCTATGACAGATGCTACAACATAACACACAATAAAAGAAAAGGAAATTAACCAGACACGGGAAACAGTAAAGTTTTAATCGCCTGCCTGAAGGCGAGCAGGTCTTCAAGAGCTCGGATGTGTACCGGGAGCGAGTTCCACAAACCTGCCGCGAGCACCCTAAAGGAGCGGCCACCCATTCTACTCAATTTAAAGCGCGGACAGACCGCCAGGTGAAGCCTCTCCGATCTCAAGGATCTCAAAGGAACATAGGGCGAGAGTAGGTTAGCAAGTGCCGGCGGCGAAGAAGATTTCAAAATTTTAAAGGTCAGGCACAGCGCTTTGAACTGAATTCGCTGTCTGACCGGGAGCCAATGTAAGGCCGCGATGGTACCAGACACTGAGCAATGTCTAGGGAGGCCCACAATGGCCCGGGCCGCGGCATTTTGCACCCTTTGGAGCCTAGAGGCCTCCTCTTGATTCACCCCTATCAGCAGTGAACTGCCGTAGTCCAGCCGAGATAGTATAGAGGCCTGGACCACAAGCTGTCTGGTGGGGGGATCAAAGTACTTTAAGACCGGCCTTATTCCCCGCAGAATGCCATAGCACGTGGCAGCCACCTTCTTAGTGTGGTCCTTGAAGGTGAGCGCAGAGTCCAACCAGATACCTAAATTTCTCACTCCAGAAGCTGGAATGGGAGTGACACCCAACTCTGATGGCCACCACTGGTTACCCCATAGCTCAGCATGCTTCCCTAATACCAACACCTCTGTTTTGGTGGCATTTAACTGAAGGCAGTTGGTGCGAAGCCAGCTTGCTACTGCCAACAAACCCGCTCGAAATTTGGGGGCCTCCACCTCAGGGTCTCCACTAAGTGTCACCGCTAGCTGTGTGTCGTCCGCATATGAGGCCATCGTAAGACCCCACTGTTTAACGACACCAGCCAACGGTTTCACATAGAGGTTGAACATAGTAGGGCTCAACGAGGATCCCTGTGGTACCCCCAGCTCCAGGGGATAAGTGGCGGATTGGCCAGGTGGTATGGCCACTTTAAAAGAACGATCTGATAGAAAAGACCGAAACCACTGGAGAGCGAGATCAGTCACTCCCGCCTCCTGTAAGCGTTGGATCAGTATATGGTGGGACACAGTATCGAAGGCAGCGCTTAGATCTAATAGTAAAAGCGCTGCAGTGCGACCTGAGTCCAAAACCTGGCGTAGATGTTCCGTGATGTAAAGTAATGCCGTCTCGGTACTGTGTCCCGACCGGAAGCCGTTCTGACTGGAATCCAATATCTGGTTGCGAGCCAGATGCTCAGACAGAACAGAGTTGACGTGGGCTTCTGTTACTTTGGCAATCCAAGGCAGCAGGGATATGGGTCGATAATTCTCTGGCAGCCGGGGGTCAGAGTTGGCTTTTTTTAGTATAGGAGTAACCACTGCCTGTTTCCAAGCCGTGGGTACCATTCCGTTGGACAATGACATATTGATAAGATTCAATATGGGGTCACGGCAGAGTGGGGAAAGTGTATTAATAAAGGCTGGCTTTAACGGGTCCGAGGGAGAACCTGACTTGACCCTGAGGCTAAGCCTATCAAAGGTCTCAATAGTCAGTTCAGGTAGCATTGCAAGGGTCTCATATCCCAACGTATCGGGGACAGTAACCTCTCGGTTCTGGTGGAGTGTGTCAAAACTTTGATAGATTGTTTCCACTTTCTCCACAAAAAAGGAGGCCAGCTTATCACAGTGGGAATCTGTGCAAATCACCTCTGAGGTGGATCTGTTTTTCATAAGATCCTTCAGTATCTTAAAAATCAGTTTTGATGGGTTAGGGCTGGTGGCAAATTCTTGAGCGTAAAATGCAGCTCGTGTTCTGCAAATAGCTCTATGGTAGAGCTTCAGCTCAGTAAAATACCGAGTTTTCAGAGCAGGGCTGTAGGATCTTCTCCATTCCCTCTCTGTTTTTCGGCAGGCTTTTTTTAGTTCTGCGAGTGACTCATTATACCAAGGACTAGATGTTTTTGTCCGGCCTTTCGACCACCGTAAAGGTATGAGAGAGTCCAAGGCATCGGTGATCCAGGCGCAGAACTGTTGGTAACCTTGTTCCACGTTAAGAAAGATGCTCAGAGGTTTCTGTTCCAGTATGCTATAAAACTCTTCAAGCCTAAGCTTGTGCCAAGGCCTTTTTAGAATAGGTCTGTCAACAGCTTTAAAAGGCTTATCGTGGACCGGACAAAAGGCTTCTATAAGCAGATGATCAGTCCACCCCATCAGCTTCGGATCTGACAACCTTACCCCCTCAAGTGTGGAAAAAAAGGGGTCCAAAATATGGCCCCCTGAGTGGGTTGGAAGGGTGACGAGCTGAGTGAGTTGAAGAGCTTCCAGGTTCGCCAGCAGAGTGCTCACTGTAGTGGATGACCCATTATCAAAATGGATGTTAAGGTCCCCCACGATGTTGAAATTGGCACAATCAAGTGCTATAGGACCGATCATATCGGCCAGTGCGGACCTGAAGACAGAATCATTGCCCGGAGGACGGTAAATAAGCATACCACTGAAAGTGAATTGGTGGGAAAAAGCAACTTTGAAAATAGCACTTTCACATGCAGGTAGTCCCGACGGTTTCCAATCAGCTGGAAAACAGGATTTGACTGCCATAGCAATACCACCTCCTCTTGTGGTTCTATTTGAAGTGAAGACGGTATAATTCTGAGGGAATGCAAGATTCAATATGGCAGAATCCGAATCCTGCAGCCAGGTTTCTGTCATTAGAAAGACATCGGGGTCCTCTTTCTCTAGCAAATCATAAATGGACAGGTGATGTTTTACCAGCGACCTAATGTTTAAGCACCAAATACGAAGATCTCGAGATACAACACACGGTCGCGTGACAGGAATAGCATCCTCCAGGGAACGGATTTTAGTAGGGCTCTTAAGAGACCAGCCTTTGCAGGCACAGCTATAAGGGCCGACTAGAGGGTCCACAGGCTTGCAGGCACTTCCTCTGGACAATCGCCTTATGGACAGCAGCTCAGACCGTGTGTAAGACACCATACCTACCAGAATCGGCAATACAACACCACGACGAGAAACCGAGCCTGCCCAGCCTCGCGCTGCCTCGACGCGGACGAGCGCAGACGGGCAGGACTCTGGCACGACTCCGGCTAAGCGACGGCGTCCACACCTGCGCGTCCCGCTGCGCGGGAGAGGGGAGCTTTAAATAGGCTCACCAATCCTAGCGCGAGCGCGAGGACGCTCCAAGATGGCGCCCGAAGTTGCAATTACAGCCCTACCCAAAATGGCGCCCACAGTGAACCACCCCCGAGATCCAGGCCCGCCAAAACGGCAGTGAGGGAGCCAATTATGTGCGGAATGAGGAGGGGGCAAGACCCATCTAAAAACAAGGGAGAAGTGCAGCAAGGTAAATTAAAACAAATAGACAAAAACGGGATTTTTAAAAAGCGAAGCGCCAGCAGCAGCGCTAGCAACAGCAAGTGCGCAGTAAAGTAAGCATCTGTCAAGGCCGCCTCAGAACTGAGTCCGCCTTAAATAGGCTCACCAATCCTAGCGCGAGCGCGAGGACGCTCCAAGATGGCGCCCGAAGTTGCAATTACAGCCCTACCCAAAATGGCGCCCACAGTGAACCACCCCCGAGATCCAGGCCCGCCAAAACGGCAGTGAGGGAGCCAATTATGTGCGGAATGAGGAGGGGGCAAGACCCATCTAAAAACAAGGGAGAAGTGCAGCAAGGTAAATTAAAACAAATAGACAAAAACGGGATTTTTAAAAAGCGAAGCGCCAGCAGCAGCGCTAGCAACAGCAAGTGCGTAGTAAAGTAAGCATCTGTCAAGGCCGCCTCAGAACTGAGTCCGCCTTAAATAGGCTCACCAATCCTAGCGCGAGCGCGAGGACGTTCCAAGATGGCGCCCGAAGTTGCAATTACAGCCCTACCCAAAATGGCGCCCACAGTGAACCACCCCCGAGATCCAGGCCCGCCAAAACGGCAGTGAGGGAGCCAATTATGTGCGGAATGAGGAGGGGGCAAGACCCATCTAAAAACAAGGGAGAAGTGCAGCAAGGTAAATTAAAACAAATAGACAAAAACGGGATTTTTAAAAAGCGAAGCGCCAGCAGCAGCGCTAGCAACAGCAAGTGCGCAGTAAAGTAAGCATCTGTCAAGGCCGCCTCAGAACTGAGTCCGCCATAAATAGGCTCACCAATCCTAGCGCGAGCGCGAGGACGCTCCAAGATGGCGCCCGAAGTTGCAATTACAGCCCTACCCAAAATGGCGCCCACAGTGAACCACCCCCGAGATCCAGGCCCGCCAAAACGGCAGTGAGGGAGCCAATTATGTGCGGAATGAGGAGGGGGCAAGACCCATCTAAAAACAAGGGAGAAGTGCAGCAAGGTAAATTAAAACAAATAGACAAAAACCGGATTTTTAAAAAGCGAAGCGCCAGCAGCAGCGCTAGCAACAGCAAGTGCGCAGTAAAGTAAGCATCTGTCAAGTATGGATACTCATTTTTAATCTAGGTGGATGGAAGCTAGCCGCGTGCAAAATTGAATTGCCAGCGGTCGGCTTCCTGTATGTGCGCATCTGGATTGATCTCTGTGCAATGTATACCTCCAGGTCCAGGTATGTCACACTAGTTGCACTAATATGTTCCGTGAATTTTAAATTAAGGTCATTTACATTAATACTGTCAATGAACTGTTGCGCTGACTCTCTAGATCCATTCCATATAATGAAAAGGTCGTCAATAAATCGAATCCATTTAATGACATGATCCCTCCATTCACTAGTGTAGTTGACTCTGAGCACCTGCTCCTCCCACCAGCCCATATGCAAATTAGCATAGCCGGGGGCAAAGCAGGTGCCCATCGCCGTGCCCTTCAATTGTTTGTAGGTATCACCTCCAAATAAAAAATGATTGTTATTGAGACATAACCTACACATCTCCATCAACATATTTGTGTGTTGATATAGATTTATTGGTCTCAAATTGAGGAAGTGCCTAATTGCCCTCAGGCCATCCTCATGGGCAATACTTGTGTATAGGCTTACAACATCTAGTGTTATGAGAAGATAAGAATCTTCCCATCTTACATTTTCTATTTGATTCAAAAAGTCTTTAGAGTCCTGAATATATGCAGGTAGAGCTCTTACATACATTTGTAAAAATGAGTCAAGGTATCTAGAAGTGGGTTCAAAGAGACTACCTATGGCGGAAATATTAGGCCGCCCTGGTAGTCTCTCTTTGTGCTTATGAATTTTGGGTATCAAGTAAAGTATAGGCACTACAGGGTTCTCCACTTTTAGGAAAGAGTATTCTGATTGATTAACTAAACCAAGTCCTCGCCATCTTGCCAGGTCCTTTTCGTATTTCTGTTTAATTTCAACCAAATTACTGTGTGGGACTAGCAGGTAACATTCTTTATCTCGCAATTGTGTCATTGACTCACAATTGTAAGCTTCTAAAGACCAAAGAACAAGGTTACCCCCTTTATCTGCCTGCCTTACCACTATATCATGTCTGTTCTGTACCTTTGTTATCACAGACTGGTATTTCTTGCCAAAAGTTGTTTCATCTTTTAAAAAATCTTTGCTAGAACTTAAAGAAATCTGCTTCAGATCCTTTATCACCAAATCAGAAAACATGTCTATCGCTTCTTTTGGTCTGTTGGGTGTGAAGGTAGATTTAGATTTAAACATGGTGGCTGAACTATCAAACACATCTAAACAAAATAACTCATCCGTTTGACCAATGTGTTCTACCACACTAAATCCTTCTCCCTCCCTCATTAACTGTTGACAATCAAATAATACCTGCATGTCTCCAACTTCTAGATTTCCTGGATCTTCACTTATCACCAATCTGTTTTCCTTTTGGTTGGTGGTTTTCATACCAAAGAATTTTTTAAGTTTCGATTTGTGTATATACTTGAAAAAGTCAATGCGCGTTTGTGTATAGTTAAAATTTGTGCGCTTACAGAAAGAAAGTCCTAATGACAAGATTTTTGTTTCCTCATCAGTTAGGATCAGATTAGTCAGATTTATTACAGTCGTTGCTACTTCTTCCAACCCTTGCGCTGATAAAATTCTTTCTTCTTCCTCCCCGATCGTAGCTCCATGCCTGCCCCGTCTGTTTTTTCGTTTCCGTAGTTTTCTTTTCTTTGATTTTGAAAGTTCGGCCTTAAATTTTGAGTCCGGTCCTGGTATAAAAAACCTAATTCTTCAATAATAGACGGTGGATTAATTGTGGCAGTTGGTTGTGAGATTCCATCTTCTGAAGTTGAATCAATATCTGAACTTGCCCTTGAACTAACTTCAGAAATATCGCTTTGATCAATCTGTACCATACTATTCATTGCTTGTTTACTTTTCGCTCCGCTCACCTTTGAAAGCCTTTGTTTTCGAATAGTGTCAAAACGGCGCGCAAATGTATAAATTTGGCCCGCATATAATCTTGCCTATCACGTTGAAATTTGATTGCCTTTCGTTCCGTGATTGTTTGTTCATGTTTCGTGAGGCGGATGCTAAGATCATGTTTGAACTTTTTTATTACATCCTCTGCCAAGCAATTAAGTAGGTCCAATTCTACTGTTACAATTTCTGCCAATATCTTGTCACGATCTTTTGAGGCATATTTAATTAAGATCTTCATCATGTTTTCAGACGCATGCGCATTGTTAACCGCCCATTCACCAAGCATCTCGGGATCGGGATTTTCGTATGTGGGGGCTGTCAACACTCGCAGACCTCGAGCAATCCTCCCCACATCCAGGTATCTGCTTAATGACTTCACTTCCCACCATTTAGAAATCTCATTACGATGTAATTTTTCAATCTTTCTTTTCAACGCATTCACATCGCTATTTGACTCTTTTAATATATATATATATTACCTACTGGCAGTCGCCAGTAGGTAGTTATAGTAAGGACCTATTTTCTTTAGGAAATCCGCAACATTCTATGCCCAATAACTTTGGCGCTGGTTGATGAATCTTCGCAAAATTTTCAAAACTTTTGACCAGCTCCGGTCTGCTCCTATCCTGAAAGTCTCCCCGTGATTCGTCAAGCGGGGGCCGAGAAAAAAGGTGGGTCCCAAAACGTGTTTTCCCCATGCAATTTTCCATAGGAACCTTTAGTCACAGCTACAGCCTGAACTGCTGAACGGAATTAGGTAGCCCTTGGTTCAGAGTAATGCCTTTTGGTTAAATGGTGTAAATCCGTTCAGTAGTTCCTGAGAAGATCAAAAGTAAAATCACATATATATCTATGTGCGCGGTGGATCTGCACACCCTGAGCGCACCCTGCGCACACCCACCCGATCACGAGCTGCATGTTAATTGTCTGTCAACTTGCTGTCAACACTCCAAACCAGGAAGTGTTGGCAGCCATTTTGTGCCTCGATAGAACCGAGGCACAAATAATCCTTGAAAAAAGTGTGCAAAATGCAAAAATAGGGCAGGGTAGAAACCCCCTGACCCCCTAGGCCTGCTTAGGGGGTCCCACAAGAACCCCCAGGGCCCCAAAAAGTATATATATATTTTTAAATGGGAAGATGCGCGCAGGGTGCGCGGATCCTGCCGGAAAAAAAACCGAAGCACGGGCTCCTGCGTTTCATTGGTAATTAGCCCCCGGGGGGGCCAAGTCCCGGGGGCAATATTATTATGTGAATGGGGGGCAGAGGGGCCCCCCAGCCGCGGGGACAGCCACCCCCTGGAGCGTTATAAAATTATGTACGGGGGCTCACAGCCCCCCAGCCCCAGGGAACGCCACCCCCCGGGACGTCAATATTCATGGGTGGGGGGCTCATAGGCCCCCCAAGCCCCGGGGACTGCCACCCCCGGGGCTTCTTTAGAATATATGCAGGGGCTCGTGGCCCCCCCGCAGCCCCGGGGACCGCCACCCCTCGGGGCTTTTCACGCACAAGCGTGCGAGTGTTGCGTAAAGTAATACGTATGTGTCGCGTATGTGCCTGGAGTCACGTACTGGTCGCATAGCTATCGCGCACAAAAATACGCACCCATTGCACATCCTATGCGGATCCTACACAACAGTCCTAAAATGGTGGCTAGGTTCCACGCAGTGATCGAGAAAGGAACGCTTTGTGTGCACGACTTTCCCCAAAAATTTTACAAAAGAAAATAATATAAATATATTTAAAAAAATATATAAAACAAAAAAAATGAGAGTTTTAATATTTAAAACATTTTTTTTCCATTTATATTAAAAATATATAATGTAATTTAAAAAATAAATATGTAAAAATGAATAGTTAAAAAAATGTAGAAAATCAGTATCAAAAAAATAAATGTAACTATTATTAAATTTAAAAATTGTCATTTAAGAAACCTTTGAAATTCACTGAAAAAACCATAGGTTTCAGACATGGTATAGTTAGGAATTAGTATTTAAAAAACCTTAGAAATTCACTGAAAAAACCATAGGTTTCACGGCTGTTATAGTTAGCTCGACATTTCACTCGTACAAAACCATTGAAATTCTTTCGTTATAGTTAGTTCTACTAACTATAACTTGCACCCCCGCAATCCACTGCTGATGATGTCACATATTACATAATTCATGACATGGTCAGTGACATCACTGATGACATCACTGATGACATCTCAAATTACATCACTGATGATATCACTGATGACATCATCCACGTGACAATCTGATACACCTCATCATACACTAGTATAACCTTCCATCACTCATTATAAAATATGGAGTACCGTATTTGAAACCATTGGCACGCTAATATACGTTTCTAAAAACCCACTCAGTGATTCCTAGATCTGTACACACATCTAAACACTTACCTATAGATTCACTCATACATGCTGACAAAGATCAATAGAACACTTTCAAATATACTTATACACCTACATCAACATTACACACCAGCATACATCCTATTCACGTATGCAGTCGTCCTACTCACTTATGCAAACAATTGTTCATACTTACATTTACTCAGCTACACACTTATACAAACACCACTTCATTTATTCATATGGATAGTAACTGATAATTAGTGTGTTATAAAATCACTATTACAAGTATACATTTATCCATACAGTCACTCATAGAATCACTGAGTCTTATGTATACCTATTTATATACAACTGTCACATACACTGGCTTTTATATTTCTACTTTATTGGACTTGTATCATTCAGAAATATATTTACTCATCACTACACCCATAAAGACATTCACTCACCCAAACAACTGTTTCCACATGCAGTCTTAACCTCATATACCTACTAAATCAACTATTTACACATCCTTGGACAGTCACACACCTCCCTCCCAACCACACACACATTCACTCTCCCCTAAAAAACTACTCACTTAACTAATCAATAAATAATATAGACTTTCACATAGCTAGTAGCCAACTTATGCAGTAGTTTACACAACAAGTGACACAGATATTCACACAGTTTAATCACTATCCCATATATTTAGTGAGACACTTTAAATTAGTCACTTAAACAGTCAATCACACTGCTAGTAAATCCTCCATCCAGACACTTATACTTCCACTCATTCTTCAATGCAGATTGCTACATATATAATACATATTTAAATATCGAACCCAACCACATTCACTCCATGATGTCATCAGTGATGTCACTGACCATGTCATGAATGATGTAATATGTGACATTATCAGCAGTGGATTGCAAGCGCGCAAGTTGTAGTTAGTCGAACTAACTATAACAAAGGAAATTCAAAGGTTTTGTATTAGTGAAATGTCCAGCTAACTATAACAGCCCTGAAACCTATGTTTTTTTCAGTGAATATATATATATATATATGTGTGTGTGTGTGTGTGTGTGTGTATATCATATATATCACCTTTCCACTTCCTCAAGTTAGCCAGGACTCCTTTGCAGCGGTGCGCACCAGGGTCCGAGGCAGCCCTATATTCAATTCAAAAACACCACGTACACGAATGTACTCGCACACTCCTTCCGCCAAAATGAAGACAACTTCAAAAGTGCTTGGGAATCCTTTTATTTCATGGTACCAAGCTGGAAAAACCCAACGCATTTCGGCATCAACACACCTTGCTCACGGGTGAATTCATTGTAATTAACTACATTCATATATACAGATTACCACGTACAACGCGACCTAGTAACTAACACTAACGGTGGACACAGAGTGAAAGCGTAACATTAGTAATGTTGGGGAGCCCAGCATGCCGCTATTGAAATGCATGAGCTTATTAATTATTCTTCATAACAAAAGGAAGCGCGGATGAAGAGTCTTGAATGGGATAACGGTATTATGCCGATCAATGAATTTGCGTATCATACACCGAATACTCTAAAAGGAAATAAGAGAGAAATTATGTTTGAGCACAAATAGTACGATCTATGTATTTATGAAGCTATTATAAAATAGCCGATGTTTTTCCAATGACTAATGTTACGCTTTCACTCTGTGTCCACCTATTGTGTTAGTTACTAGGTCACGTTGTACATGGTAATCTGTATATATGAATGTAGTAAAATACAATGAATTCACCTGTGAGCAAGGTGAGTTGATGCCGAAATGCGTTGGGTTTTTTAGGCTTGGTACCGTGAAATAAAAGGATTCCCAAGCACTTTTGAAGTTGTCTTCCTTTTGGCGAAGGAGTGTGCGAGTACATTCGTGTACGTGGTGTTTTTGAATATATATATATGTATATATATATATATATGTATATCTATATATATATATATATATATATATATATATTACCTACTGGCGGTCGCCAGTAGGTAGTTATAGTTAGGACCGTGTTTCCATAGGAAATCTCAAAATTCTATTTTGAATAACTTTGGCGCCGGTTGACGAATCCTCAACCGCTCCTACCCTGAAAGTTTCGGGGGGATTCGTCAAGCGGGGGCTGAGAAAAAAGGGGGGTCCCAAAACGCGTTTTCCCCATGCATTTTTCCATAGGGACTTTAGTCGCAGCTACAGCCCGAACGGCTGAACAGAATTTTGTGAAATTTGGCAGAGAGGTAGCCATAAGGTCCATGAAGTGCCTTTTGCAGGTTTGGTGTAAATCTGTTCAGTATTTCCTGAGAAATTAGCATTTAAATCAATATATATATCTGTACGCGCGTACCGTGCGCGCACTGAGCAAGTCCTGTGCGCGTACCTTGCCGATCGCGAGCGCACTTCTGATTGGTTCTTAGATGTCAGTAAACATTCGAATTGGGGAAATCAGGAAGCGGCGGCCGCCATTTTGTCTCTCGCATAAAGAGGGGGTGATAAACAAAGGGGGAGAACTTGAAAAGGGGGCAGAGTGGGGAGATATTGACCCACTAGGCATTGTAAGTGGGTCACAGTAGGACCTTGTAGGGCAAAAAAAAAGATTTATATTTTGAAAAAAAATATCGCCGAGTGCGCGCACCCAGCGCGCACCCGAAAAAAAACTTTTAATAAAAAATCGCATTTAAGTGTTTAGATATAAGGTGGCTCTAAAAAGAGCCCTTGTGTTTATTGTTTGTTTTTTGGTACCTACAAGTAAGTACCGATGCAGAGTCTAAAGTTCAAGAGGAAGACTCTGTTGCCTTCATCAGTGAAGTGTACACCATCTCCTCTATAAATGTCTTGCATGTTGTATCGCAAGTTGTTGTGGTATATAGAACCCATACCATAGTCTCTGAGGAAAGCAGAAATAGATTTGTTGACGTGCTTCCTTGCTTTGTCAATCTGCGGACAAAATTGGTTGGACCAGTTCCACTTTTGCCTTTGGCATATGTTAGAATATACGAAGGCAGATTGAGGAAAAAGCGACATCAATTGCACAAAGGTGTCCTTAATAAGCATTTCCAGACCTACCCCAGTTAAAGTGCCTAGGTCATTTCCACCACAGTGCACAATAATAAGGTTAGGCTGTGGGAGATGTAGAAAGGTTTTCACCAAAGGCATTAATTGGTGCCACTTTAACCCTCTCTGACCAATCCATTTAATGTCTACATTTGGCAAAGCAAGGTCTCTCACCATACCTCTTTTTTCTGCAAATTTTTCACTCCAGAAGACATAGCTGTGACCTACAATCCACACTGTGAACATCTTCAAAGGAGATCTGGATGCACTCAGGAGGTGTCTTTCAGTAGAAAGGCAAAAAGAAATGAAAGACAGTTGAAAAATGGGAGCACACATACTTTTTTTTATAAAAAGAACTCATTGGCTGTTTCAAACCATTCTACACTAAAAACTAGGCTGTATGTTTAAATTTTAAAAAGCAGGTTTTGTATTGGTTTAGAAAAATGTGTGAACAAAGAACATTAGTTTGGATTTGCTGTTAGGTTTGAAAAGTCAAGCACTCTTGCTCTTTGGAAATGAAACACTGTTTGCTGAACTTCTGACCTCTCTGCTCACACCTGTGTTCCATGACCTGTTGCTATGGTGGCAGGCAGAAGTCAAGTTGGGGGAAGGGTACATTTGGAAAGGGGTTGAAGTTTTCAACCAATAGAAATGTGTGATTTCATTTGAAAAAATGTGGGAAGCACTGAGATTTGAAATTAACATGTATATGTGTGAAAAAAGAGAGGGAAACTGTGCCATTAACTGGTTCTGCTGAGAGGAGAGAGGTGTTCAGCTCAGAGATTCTGGTCTGATAAACTGCTGTGCGACTGCCACATTTCTTTCACAACTAACTAATTTTAAAGGTGAGTTATGAGTTTGAGAGGGGGTGTTTGTGGTTAATTTAGATATAAAAAAAAGAATTGTGTGATTATTTGTTTAAAGTTGTGATTTACATTTTCTGTTTTGGGAGATATTTAACTGTTTTGAATATGTAAAATATTATGGAGTATGTTTTCACCATAAGTTAATGTGTACTAGTAACAATGAGGAATACTGTTTTGTGCCTACCATCAAACCATGAGTCTGTGTGCAGAGAAGAATTGTTGACAGAGATTTAATTTGTGTTGCTGTTGAAAAGTAAGACTTGCAGTTGAAAGAAAAGGACAGCTTCTTTTTAATTGTGATGGTTAGCATTTAGCAGTAATCACTTTGAAAGAAAAGAGAGGAAAATGGCAGCACATTTGAAAAAAGCATTAGTTCTGTAAGAATTGATAACCCAGGAAAGGGGCAGCCTGTGTTTTGTGCCTACCAACACAGCATGAGTCTGTGTGTATATAGGAATTGTTGTCTGAGATTTAATTTGTGAAGTTGTTGTTCAGTAAGAAATGCAGTCCTAGGAAAGGGGCAGCCTGTGTTATGTGCTTAAAATGATGGCATGAGTCTGTGTGCACACAGGAATTGTGGGCAGAGATTTAATTTGTGAAGATGTTGTTCAGTAAGAAATGCAGTCCCAGGAAAGGGGCAGCCTGTGTTATGTGCCTAAAATGATGGCATGACTCTGTGTGCACACAGGAATTGTGGCCAGAGATTTAATTTATGAAGTTGTTGTTCAGTAAGAAATGCAGTCCCAGGAAAGGGGCAGCCTGTTGTGTTTACACAAATTATCCCTTAGCACACATGCACTGTTACATATATCCCTGCAGTCTTCATGCAGTTCTGGAAGTCTCTTTGCTCATCTGTCTTGCACCAGACAATACACAGTCTTCAGAAACACAATCTTGGCACACACGCAGCAGCTTCTCCAACACTCTCATGTGTAGTACTCAGCTCTGTGTGCTGTTTCAGATAGCACTGTGTAATGCAAACACATTGAACGTCACCAAGGCCTCATTTAAATTGATCTAGTCTAATCACTCACCCTGTAACACATGGTCATGGTGTTAAGGAGCTGTTAGGACATGTGCTGTTTTCTGCTTCTGTAAATGATATGGGAAATGTGTCAGGCAGTAAAAGTAATTTGGTACTATTCAGGGACACTGTTTTGTTCCAAAAAACATAGCATGAGTCTGTGTGCGCACAGGAATTGTGGGCAGAGATTTAATTTGTGAAGATGTTGTTCAGTAAGAAATGCAGTCCCAGGAAAGGGGAAGCCTGTGTTATGTGCGTAAAAAGATGGCATGAGTCTGTGTGCACACAGGAATTGTGGGCAGAGATTTAATTTATGAATTTGTTGTTCAGTAAGAAATGCAGTCCCAGGAAAGGGGCAGCCTGTGTTATGTGTGTAAAATGATGGCATGAGTCTGTGTGCGCACAGGAATTTTGGGCAGAGATTTAATTTGTGAAGATGTTGTTCAGTAAGAAATGCAGTCCCAGGAAAGGGGCAGCCTGTTGTGTTTACACAAATTATCCCTTAGCAAACATGCACTGTTACATATATCCCTGCAGTCTTCATGCAGTTCTGGAAGTCTCTTTGCTCATCTGTCTTGCACCAGACAATACACAGCCTTCAGAAACACACTCTTGGAACACACGCAGCAGCTTCTCCAACACTCTCATGTGTAGTACTCAGCTCTGTGTGCTGTTTCAGATAGCACTGTGTAATGCAAACACATTCAACATCACCAAGGCCTCATTTAAATTGATCTAGTCTAATCACTCACCCTATAACACATGGTCATGGTCTTAAGGAGCTGTTAGGACATGTGCTCTTTTTTGCTTCTGTAAATGATAAGGGAAATGTGTCAGGCTGTAACAGTAATTTGGTACTATTCAGGGACACTGTTTTGTTCCAAAAAACATAGCATGAGTCTGTGTGCGCACAGGAATTGTGGGCAGAGATTTAGTTTGTGAAGTTGTTGTTCAGTAAGAATTGCAGTCCCAGGAAAGGGGCAGCCTGTTGTGTTTACACAAATTATCCCTTAGCACACATGCACTGTTACGTACATCCCTGCAGTCTTCATGCAGTTCTGGAAATCTCCTTGCTCATGTCTCTTGCAGCTGACAATACATACTCTGCAGAAACACACTCTTGGGACACACGCAGCAGCTTCTCCAACACTCCCATGCGTACTACTCACGACTGTGTGTAATGCAAACACATTCAACGTCACCAAGGCCTCATTTTCTTTGCTCTACTCTAAACACTCACCCAGGTTGCAGATACTTATGGTATGAAGTAGCTGTTAGGAAATGTGCTCTTTTCTGCCTCTGTGATCTACAAGGAAAATGTGTAAGGCTGTAACAGCAATTATCACTTGATCTACCAGAGTAGTAAATGTGCTTTGAATTTGCAAATCAAATTCTGTTTTCTGCTTAGAAGCACACCATGAGGCTGTGTGCGCACAGGAATTGTGGCCACAGATATAATTTGTGTTGCAGTTGTTCTGTTAAAAATTGCACTTGCAGGAAAGGGGCAGCTTGTTTTTTTCCAACTGTGGTAGCACTGTACACAAATTAGTAAATCACAAATGAGAGACAAATGGAAAAACATTTGTAATAAATGAAAAGTAAAAAAAAATATTTTAATGAATTATAATTTCAAAAAGGATTTTTTTTTAGTTCCTTGCAGGTATTGCTGAGCAACAGTGAAAAAAAAATGCCTTTAAGGACAAGAAAGAGGAAAGAAAAGCAACAACAAGTATATCTGGACAAAACTGGGGAAAAAAAAATAGCAGGAGAAGCTGGTGATGGCAAAAAGAAAAAGTCTACTGGTAAGCAGAGCAGAGATTTCTTAAAAAAGATTTTCAAAAAACAAAAAAATGGCAAAAATAACTGTAAAACAAAGAGAGTTTTATGTACAAAGCAACAACACAGTCAACAGCGAAAACAAAAGCTAATGTACAATCAGAAGTATGTCAAACTGATTTAATACGAAAATTAGATTTTAAAAACATTTGTCGAAAAATGTTTCATAGAAGAGTGATGTTAAATTTGCTAAAGGATGTGAAAAAATATAAGAAAAAAACTAAATTTATTAAGAAAATTGTTTTTATAGAAAATATTGTAAGTAAGGCTTTGGAAATAAAAAGAAAACTTTTTATTCTAATTTTGAATAGGATGCATAGATTAGATAAATTAGTGAATGCAATGAAGTCACAAAGCAAAAGGAAAAGAGAAGTGAAAAAAAGTAACTTTTGTAAAGTGTTCTTGGGAGAATGGTAACACAGTTCAAGTACTGAACCATTTTTTAATGAAGAGAGTTATCTTCAAAGTAATAGTTTGTTGCATGCAGTTGACACCAATGGTAGAGCATATGAAGTTAAGGATGGTTGTGTGATGCAAAAAGAGAAAATGGTCCCAAGAAATGAGGAAGAAGTAATGGCTGCTGAGGCTATGGGGAGACGTCCAAAAGCCCCAGTGTACACTTGGAACTGTAGTAGTATTTGTACTGTGCGTCAGGAATCTATTGATAAATTACGTGACTTTCTTAGAGAATATAGTAAAAAGAGTGTAAAACAGAAGATGAAGGTGCTTCAAACACTAGATCCATGCAGAGTGAGAGAAAATACTGGTTTGCAGGGACATTCTCTGGCTTGTCTATCTAGAAAAGTGTGTAAAAGTGTTTTTCGTCATTTTAGGATGCTGGCTGTTCATCATACTGAAATGAGAAAGTTTGTGAGAACATTGTATTTTGCTAAAAGTCCAGCAGTAAAGTTGAATGAGTTGAATAATGCTCTGTTCCGTGGATCTGTATCAGATGTAGTGAAGGTTACTGATGAGATTCAGTTTTGTTACTTTGGTCCAGAACAAGAAAGTGCAGAAAAGGACACAGTAAATGAGGAAAATGAGGAACAGAATGTAGAACTCATTATTACTAAAAATTTTGAGGATGAAATGACAAAATGTACTATCACCTCTAATGAAAGACCAAATATTACTTGTATTTGTTGCCGCAGAAGTCATTATAAAATTCAAACAAGGAATGTTGATCTGTATAAAAAAAGTGAAAATGAAGATAATTATAAGTGGAAGGATTTTGCAACATATATATTTCTTGAAAATTGTTTTCAATTGGGTGAAGATCAGCGTATTTGTAAATACTGTTATAATAAGTTAGAAGAAAATAGAATGCCGACCAGAGCTGTACATAATAATTTAGAATTGGATGCTATTCCTGCTGAACTTTCTGAATTAAATACATATGAGTCTATACTCATTCAATGTGTTTATCCATTCCAGACCATAGTACGTATGGAGCCCAAAACTGGTAAATTACCTCCTTCTGATTTACTGAGAGGTTTAAAAGGAAGAGTGGTGTATTTGCCCTTGGATTTGAAAAAAAATATGGAAACTATTGATGCAGATACTTTGGAAACTGAACCATTAGTAATTCTGGTTAATGGTGTACCTACAAAGAATAAGAAGATTTGGCAGGAGCTGGTGGATGTACAAAAAGTACAAAGAGAAAATTTGTATTTGAAAAAAAATAATAAATGGTATGAATCAATTTATATAGAAGAAGAAGAAGAAGATTTACAAGAAGACACAGAAACACCAACTGGTCAAATTGAAAAAGTGGACAAGTCAAAGGAAGAAGAAATTTATGAACATTTTAGCATACATCCTCTTCATTCAAAAGAAGTTATGGGAGACACTATTGATCTGTTTCAGATGAAGAAAGCAAAAGGAACTCCCGTGAGTGTATGGGAGGAGAGCTTGGAAGCTCGGTGTTTTCCTCAGCTGTTTCCTACAGGAAAAGGAGGACGATACGATGAACGTCCAGAACAGATTCCAGCTTCTGAGTATCGGACTACAAGACTATATGCAGAAGATCCAAGATTTCGTCAAAGTATTCCTTATTTGTTCCATCTTTTATTTGAAAGCGACTTGTCTGCATTATCTTATGCAGTAAATCACATTTTAAAAAGTGGAGTACATTTACAAAATGTGTCTGCCAAGGATTTTATGGAGAAAGTGCAGCACCGAGATGATCATTTGGAAACACAACTGATCAATCTGATGGCTTGTCAGCGTGGGACAAATGAATATTGGTACCGACGCCATGGTGAATTAAAATGCATGTTACGGAATTTAGGAACTCCTACATGGTTTCTAACCCTAAGCTGTGCCGAGTACGCTTGGGATGATTTACTGGATTTTCTAAGAGAGGCAAATTCAAACATTAAAAACATTGAATACAAGACAGCTGGAGAACTGTGCTCATTGGATCCAGTTAATGTTTGCAGATATTTCAATCATAGATTTGAGACTATGATGTCCTTCATCTGCAATAAAAAAAATCCACCTCTTGGAGAAGTAGTGGATTTCTTTTGGAGAAAAGAGTACCAGGCAAGAGGTGCTCCTCATATTCACATGCTGTTGTGGATCAAGGATGCCCCAAAGTTTGGAACAGATACTGATGAAGCAGTGTTATCTTTCATTGAAGAATATGCAACATGTGCTATACCTAAAAGCACAGAAGAGAAAAAGTTAAAAGAGCAAGTTTTACGTTTCCAAAGTCATCGGTGTGGAAAATACTGTCAACGGAAGTACAAGACGAAAGATAAATTCTACACAAAGTGTCGATTTGGATTTCCTAGACCTGTTCTTTCAAAAGGAAGAGTTAACAGTTTTATGTCAGCTGTGCGACATACTATAACCAGAAAATCTCCCAAAAATACCTACAACCTAAAAAGAAATGAAGAGGCAAAATTTATAAATGACTTCAACCCAGTCATTTTATCCATGTGGAATGCTAACATGGATATTCAGTATGTGGCAGACAATTCTATTGCTGTTGCTCGGTATGTGACATCTTACATCACTAAATCTGAGAAAACAGAATTGAAGGAAATGTGGGAAGAGATTTCTCACGAGAAGACTGTCAGTAAGAAGCTGTACAGTTTCAGTTTAAAGATGTTATCGCATCGAGAAATTGGATCCTACGAATGCTCAGATAGGTTATCATCTGCAAGTCTTTACTCGAAATCCAGAAGAATAATTTGGGTAAGCTTAGGCCTTGCAGGAATGAAAAATCAAGTACTGAAATCTGTTGGAGAAATTGAATATTTGGCCGAGAATGACCCAGAAAGTACAGATATTTTGAAATCAAACATGTTGGACACATATTACCCAAAGAGAAGTCATCATCTTGAGAACATGTGTCTCTATGAAGTGCTGCAGAACTACATTTATTCACGGAAAGCCACAGAAGACATCAACAATGGAAAATATAAAGTCATTGGTGAGGAAGGATGTTTGGTGAAGCAAACAAAAGGAAGTTTGATAAATCACAGGAAGCTCAGTTGCGAAACTACTGACAAAAAGGAATTTTACTACTTGGCTCTTTTACAGCTGTTTAAACCATGGCGTTCAGAGGACGAACTACTGGGAGAATTTCAAAGCTATGAAGATTCTTTTAATGCTAGCAAAGACAGCATAGAATGCAGTACTTTCACAACTTATGTCCAAATGTTAAATGAAGAAAATGAACAGGAAGCAAAAATTGCAGCTGAAGTAGCTAGAGACAGTTCTCAAGACAGCCAAAGTTCAGGAACACTTAGTCAAGATCCCCTAGGACAACCAATCATAGAAAATGAAGCTGCAGTAGCCATGACTGAGGTAGAAACGGCTATGAATCAAGCACAGGAAGATTCAATCGACTTACTAAATCTGGAACAACAACTGAATGAAGAACAAAAAGAAATTTATGAAGAAGTCATCAAAAAAATTGATCATGGATTACTACATGAAAAGAAAGAGTGCTCATGCACATCATTTGAACCAATCAGGATGTATGTGAGTGGACAAGCTGGAACTGGTAAAAGTTTCTTAATAAAAGTCATCAGAAGCTACCTACAGCAAAAAACAGCTTCAAATTTGTCTTGTGTGGTAACTGCTCCAACTGGGTTAGCAGCCTATAACATAAAAGGAATTACCTTACATCGCTTGCTAATGTTACCAGTGGAGCATGAGAACAAAATAGAATACCACAAGCTAACTGGAGAAGCATGCCTCGAAGTTTCAAGAGTGTTGAAGAAGATGCAAGTTCTCATTATTGATGAGGTGAGCATGGTTTCAAATTTAATGCTTGCCTTTGTGCATTTAAGAATGCAACAAATTCTTAAGAGAGACTATGACGTGTTATTTGGAGGAAAACACGTCATAGTTTTTGGGGATCTTCTGCAGCTCACTCCAGTTAAAGGACAACCAGTGTTTAATACTTTGACACATGAAGACACGAAGAAGTCATTAGGAAGCATTGGTAATGCGAATATTTGGTCGTTCTTTGAGTACAAAGAACTCACTACCAATACCAATATGAGACAAGCAAACAACGAAGATTATGCAAGTATTCTGAAAGATATCAGAATTGGACTACTCACAGAAGTTGGCAAAAAAGCATTACAGAGTCGGTTGCTACATAACTTATTTCCAAATGAAGAAATAGTTGCAGAGAAAATATACCAGAACATTGCAGAAAAAAATACTGTAATCTGCTTAATGCCAACACTACGTGAGTGCTCAATATTCAATGAGGAACTTTTGAAATTGGAAAAGGAAGAGATTAAGAAAATGGAAGCAGAGGACAAAATTCAGCATGAAAGAATTACTTTTACATTAACAGGCAAACTGAAAAATAAATTGGATTCACTAGAGAAGAATATTTCCAAAACAGCTGGATTAGAAAAAAATCTATATGTTTGCATGAATTGTCAAGTGATTTTAAGGAGAAATTTGGATGTAGAAAAAGGTTTAGTGAATGGAGCTATGGGAAGAGTTGTGGGTTTTATTAATTACCAGAAAAAAGATGGAATTGAATGTTTAAAAATAAAATTTGATCAGATAGAAGAAGTTAAAGACATTTGTCGTTGTTCAGTTCGTTTCATTCTTGTGAAAGACTTATATGTACGTAGGAAGCAGTTTCCGTTTTCTCTAGCATATGCTGTAACTATTCACAAGTCTCAAGGATTGACTGTAGATAGTGCTTTTGTAAACATTGGTTCTACTGTGTTCAAAGAAGGTATGGCATATGTTGCTTTGTCACGAGTGAAAACATTATCTGGTTTATTTATGATAGACTTTGATGACTCAAAAGTTAGTGCTGATACAAACTGTGTAAAGGAGTATAACAGATTAAGAAGAACCTATGCTCCTCATTTAGGTCAGTATCCTGTGATTGAAAAACATGTTGTTTGTCGGAAAAGGAGATTTGAGAATATCTGTAATGTGGATGAACAGAACAAAAAAAAAAGGACAGTGATGTGATAGCAAGGAAAAAGAAAAAGGACAGTGTTGAAGAGGTTGTTGGTTGCCATTTTGAAAATAGCTCTGGTGTCAACTGCTATGCAAATGTAGTGCTGAATGTTGTATTTTATCTTGAAAAGTTGCTAGAACAGATAATAGTAAATCATGGAAAAAGATTGTGTTCTCTGCTGAGTCTCCTTTATGAGAATCTGAGTAATGATAAAACTGAAATAGAAAGTGCTACTGATGTTAGAAATCTTTTAGATGTATGTTGTGGTTCTACACAGTTTATAGAAAATGTCCTTACAAATGGGAACATTGCTGTGAAAACTGTATGAACACATGTAGTAGTAATGTTGATTCAGAAAGGTTCATATTTTTACCATTACCACAAAGTAAATCAGTGACTTTTAGTAAATTAGTTAAAGATGCCAATCACAACATGGAATGTTCTGAATGTAAATCAGACATGTTTTCTACATTATTTTTACAGAAATATGGTCAGTATGTAATTTTAATGATGCAACGTTGTAGAGCTGATGGTTCAAAATTGGACACTTTAATAAAGAAGTTTACAGGACAGCAATTATCAATTTCTGGAAAAACTTTTGTTACAGTTGCAATAATTTTTCATGAAGGACCTACTGTAACTTCTGGGCATTACACAGTTTATCTTAAATGTGAAAAAGGCTGGACACTGTGTAATGAGTCCCAATTGATTTTCAAGCAACGTTTGCCTTATGATTTACCCAATTCTTACTTAATTTTTCTGAAACCTAAATTTTGAAAACTAAAAACTGCATCTGAAGAAAGCATTTTTTGTAATTTTAAAGGATTATAATTGAAGATATCACTTAAAAAGGATTTTGAAATTACTATTTGGCCTAAAGGAAAAGTAATAAAAACAATTGTGGACTCCTTTGACAGAAATTATTTTGGCATGTGTGCTTTTGCGACAAGGTTTAAAGACGGTTTGTCTAGAAAATTTTTATTCATCTAGCGAAGTACTTGTAATATATATGTAATATTTCTAACAAGGTATATTTTAGTGAGGAAAGTTTTAGGGCTTTTTTTAAGCAATCTTTCAGATTGTTTTTTTTTGCCCGCTGTTAAATGATGAATACAATTGTTTTCACTATTTTAAGTGAAAAATAAAAAATTCTGAAAACAGCAAAAAAAGGGCAAAAAATTGCTTAGTAAAATATGTAAAAACATGTAATGCTTTTTGTAATGTATGATTGAATAATAATACTTTTTTTCTTTTTTTGCAGAACTGGAAAGAAAAAATAAAAAAAAATTCTGTTCCCTTGCAAAATACTTTTAAATTTTTTTTTTTCGAAAACATTTATTTTTTTTAAAAAATAAGTGAAAAATATTAGTATTACTCAATCCTCCCTTTTCATGCTTCCATTTCTTCACCTCTTTTTGTACATTAAATTAAAAAAAAAAAAAAAAAAACCTTGGGTGCGCGCCGGGTGCGCGCACCTAAAAAATAAATTAAAAAAAAATCCCTCAAAAATTTTTTTGGGGGGTTTAGTTTATAAGTGGCTCTTAAAAGAGCCCTTGAGTTAATGGAGGGAAATAGGAAGAGAAAAACGAAAAAAAAGAAAAATCATC
The DNA here is from genome assembly GCF_964204655.1 of Triturus cristatus. Lineage (NCBI taxonomy): Eukaryota > Metazoa > Chordata > Amphibia > Caudata > Salamandridae > Triturus > Triturus cristatus. The sequence continues at coordinate 468,709,987 of NC_140593.1, read as the reverse complement.
TATGGCCTACTTGCACTCATGGGCATTAAATTTTCTCTGAATGAGATCAAGACTGGTCTCACCCACAGAAATAAGTTTACCGCAAGCAGTGCAGCGTGTGGACAACCTAGCAAAACAAGGTGGTCCAACAAGAGGTGTGGAAGAAGGCAAAGGCACCACTGCAGAAGAAGTGCTCGGCTGAGCTGCCGAAGATGTGCTCGGCTGAGCTGCTGCAGATGTCGTCGGTAGAGCAGGTGGAGGGTTTGCTCCAGAAGCTCGACGAAAAGTCACTGGATGCATTTTGTCAACATGCCTCAACATAGTGTGAATGCTAAAAGAATTCTTCTTGTTAGGATTCCCATGTGACAAGACTTTTTGACAAAGTACACATGTAACTTTAGGTGCATTTACCTTTTTTTGTCCCTCTGGAAAAGTGAAAAACTGCCATATAAAGCTGTCTTTCTGCTTCCTGTTCCTCTGCCTCTCAAGAGTGTCCTGGTCACTGTCTGAAGATGGTTGCTGTTCAGCCATTGTCTCTCAACAACAGAATAGCTCCTTCTCCAAAGGAATCAGAACTAATAATGAGGGGAGTAGGTGTGGTTTGGGAAGAATCTGGAACTGAAAGTACTTCAAACCAATCAAAAGTGATGATTCTTGATCACATGACTTGCCATGAGGGGATTGGGTGTGGTGTTGAAACAATCAGAAACTGAAAGTAATGATAACCAATAAGAAGTGCTGTTTTATTATGCATATACCCGAGGTGCGCGCACTGCGCAAGCTCCGAGCGCGCACCTCGTGATTACGTATGTGCGAACGCGTAGGAGCGCATGTGCATACGTCATATGCGCGTACGTAGCGCGCATACGTTGAACACGCGTCTACGCGACCGTTATTGCGCGTAATTTTAGCGTATGCGGAAGTAAACTGCGTGGAGCACGTAGGACGCATGCACTCATGCGTACGTACGTACGCATACGTACTGGGTGCGCGCTCCCAGCGCGCACTATAACGTATATTTGCGTACGTAAATAACGTACGGCGGTATTCATAAAAAACTTACGAAATTGTACTAGGAGCGCGCTCAGAGCGCACACTCCAAGAATTTATATAAAAAAAAAAAAAAAAAGTGGAGAAAAATTAATTGCAAAAAATAAAAAAACTGTTCAACTTTATCCTAATTGAAATTTTTTTAAAAAAGCAAAAAAAAAAAAAAGATACAGATAATATATAAATGAATACATAGGAATTTTTTTTAATTAAATAATACAAAAATTAGCATTTAAAAAACCGTACAAATTCACTGAAAAAACCAAAGGTTTCACACACGTTATAGTTAGGAATTAGCATTTAAAAAACCTTGCAAATTCACTGAAAAAAACATAGGTTTCACACATGTTATAGTTAGCTGGACATTTGACTCGTGAAAAACCAATGAAATTCCCCCGTTATAGTTAGTTCAGCTAACTATAACTCGCGCCCCCGCAATGCACTGCTGATGACGTCACATATTACATCACTCATGACATGGTCAGTGACATCACTCATGACATCACTGAAGACATCTCAAATGACATCACTGATGACATCATCCTTGTGACAGAGTGGCAGACCTCCTCTCACCCTAATATACCCTTTGATACACACATTCAAAAATAGAGACTACAATTTTAAAAACAATGGAGATACCAATACCAGTTACAACAACCTCTTCAGTAATTCTAAGATCCACATACACATCCACTCATTCACCAACAGTCCTGTACAGTCACTCATACATGTACTCACTCATCATATGTACTCATACACCTATACAGCCTGTTACACAACGCCACTCATCCATAGAGTTACTCACACACATAGTCACTCATGCTAATAAAGAATCAAACATACATTTACTTGCATATACAGTTATACACACACCACCACACTTACTTCTATGGAAACTTACACATAATCAGTCTTTTAAACAATCACTTATAGAAAAACATACTTATTGATACAGGAACTCTTTCATTCTCTCACTCTCACATATACTCACTTATATACAACAATAGTCACATATACTAGTTTAAAACATATGTAGTTACTCATAGAGACACAATTGAGACAGTCATTCACTCATTAACACACCCATGCACACACTCATCCACCCATACAGTCCTGCAGACATGCTGTCTTCAACACATACGAACAGTGAGTCACTCATTCATGTACCTATGGAGTACGTAATACCCCCCACCGAACCATGCAGACACTCAGACTGATACTCAAAAAACCAACTAATAACCTATATAGACACTCATGTAGCTACTCACCAACCCATGCAGCCACTTATACGCAAAGTGAGAGACTGATACAGATATTTACACATTTAAACATTACTCAGTAAGCCATGTATTCACTAAGATACACTTAATCAGTCAGTTATACAATCAATTTTTCAAAAACAAATCATCCATTTAGACACTAAAAAACCCATTTATTCTTCCATCGTCCGTGAGATATACATATAAAAAACATATTTAATTTTCAGAAAAATACACATTCACTGGATGATGTCATCAGTGATGTCATTTGAGATGTCATCAGTGATGTCATGAGTGATGTCACTGACCATGTCATGAGTGATGTAATATGTGACGTCATCAGCAGTGCATTGCGGGGGCGCGAGTTATAGTTAGCTGAACTAACTATAACGGGGGAATGTCATTGGTTTTTCACGAGTGAAATGTCCAGCTAACTATAACATGTGTGAAACCTATGGTTTTTTCAGTGAATATATATATATATATATACTTTATTCGGCCATAGGCCATAAAACTTGCATAAAACAATATAAAATGATGTACAATACATTGTTTTAGGATAATACATTAAACATTCATTGATTTACATGAATATACCTCAAAGTCTGATTGTACAAAATTTAGCATGAATAAACTTCCTAATACAAAAACCTAAAAATGGTACGCCATGCCTGAGGGTGAGATTCATGCATAGCATTTGGCTAAAAAAATGAATTAAAGTATTCTCCCAAGAAAGATAACAATCGAACATAATTACATCCATAAATGACAGTAGTTTAAACTTTACACCTAAACCATTAAACTTGTCTGTCAATTGTCTAAATAAAACTGCATCACAAATTGTATATAATATATTCGAAAAAAACAGCAAGAATAAAAACGTTAAAAAGCCATTAGACACGTGGGCGCCCAGTAACAGCTTTACAATAATTTTTTTTTTAAAACACACCACTTGGAAGTATTGGAGTGAAGTCTTGTATACAATGCACAATTCATATTGCTCCAGTAAACAGCATTTCATGATTGCGGAGTTCGATTCTAGTAGTAGCAGTCGACACACCCTCGGGTAGGAACTTCCATCGGCTAATCCAAAAGGAGAATAAAAAATGACTAACTGCAAAAACAATTGGGTCGGAGGTGTCTGTTTTTAGGATCCTATAGGCATCCTGATGTTGCCTGGCTCCAATGTTTAGGAAGATTAGTCATATGCACCTCGTGCGAATTAGTTGGTATTTTGTACAGAAAAAGAGTATGTTTTCTTCTGTCTCTTGTGCTCTAGCACATGCAGGGCATAGTTTGAATAATAACCCAAAGACCTGATTGCTAGGGAACCTTAGTAAAAGGTTGCCATATCTCAATCTGACATATAAGCTTTTGGCAAGCGGAGGTGTGATTTGATCCATAAAAGGTTCAAAACTGGGGAATGACTTGGAATTAAAAAATTGGGTTGTTAGTTGTACATTTGCTAGTCTAGTGGCATAGTGCTCTCTCACAACCACCCAATACCTAGTCTTAAGCCTCAATAGGTCTCCTCTTGTTGCCATCTCCGGATGTTCCCACAGTTCTGCCATGCCAAGTGCTTTGTATCAACTTGCAACATGCGTAAACCAGGGTAATCTTTTTGTGCCACTGATAGTCAAAACCTCCCTCAATGCATTGCAATAATCATAAAGCTGAGGTGTTGTCCACAAGTGTAGCCAATGCATTAGGGGTTTCAGTGAGGCCATATCAAATATTCTTTTTAACCCTAGGTTAAAAAACAAAGGGATCAGAGGGGTCGTGAGGAGTACAGAGACCAGGGATCTAACGAAGATGTTTTCAGATGTCGTCAATTTAGTTGTGTTGGTTTGCCCCCATAACTCTGCTTCACTCTGGGCTTTTGCTCAATATACTTCTAGTGCCGGAGTCAGCAATCGGCTATAGGACTGCCCTTGGTATCTTAATGTTGATTTTGACCTGTGACAGAGGGTAAGATGGCTCTTGTTTACTTGCTGTTCCCAACCGAGTGTGTCACTTACTCTTATCCCAAGGTAGTCAAAGTTTTTCACCTTCTCCAGAGGTTCACATGCAATCCTAACCTCACGTGGTTTCCCTTTGCTTTCCAAAACACCATAAATTTGGTTTTGACAACGTTTAACTCCAAACTCCTGTCCTTGCAGAAATCTAAAAACTTGTCCACTAACATTTGTAGGCCCATTGGTGTAGTGGAAATAAGTAGAGACTCATCTGCAAAGAGCAGAATTGGGACTTTTGCGCCATTCATAACCGGTGAATCATTCCTGTAATCCAATAGTTGATTAGCCGCATCATTGATGAACAGAGAAAAAAGTGTGGGAGCAAGGATGCATCCCTGTCGTACCCCACGCTGTATTGATATCCTATCAGTTAGTTCACCATTGTTACCCCATCTAACCTGGACATATGTATCCTCATGGAGTCTTGCTAACAGGATCACCAAATCTATCGGGGTCCCTGGATCAATCATTATATTTGCATGATACAGGTGAGGTGTTACTGCATGGTAATGGTAATTTAATTTATTGAATTTGCACCTTGTCAGTATCATGCCAATTGTCATGTTGACCATAAGACACAAAGGGGCCTATTTGCCAAGGTAAATTTGCATGTGTCGATCTTCTCATGTGTAAATATACACTTCCACCTACATGTAAACCTCCTTCGTTATGGAAATCATCATTTGCATGTGGGGATACCCTCCTAGATGTAGGCTTATGAGTATCTACCTCTTCCTTTTGAGGGAATGAAGACTTCTGCACTATTAGTAACTTTGATGCTTTTTGTGGAGATCTCCTCCACCGGAGCGCATAACTACCAACAGAAAGAAATAGGAAATTTTAAGATAATTCATTTTAAATATTAAAAAAATATTATTTTGTCATACAAATTATTAAAACACATTTCTCCTTATACCTAAGATTACGACAGGAACCAGGGGCAACACTCATGCACAGAAACAAATAACATAATTAGCTTTACATTAATTTAATTTTTAATTTGTATTTAGATTTAAATCCAAACTAAATTAAATATTAATGTTTCCCCCACCCTTCTCAGTGTCATTGTTGTTGAATGTGTCACAATATTGGATGGAAATAACATTTTATTAAATTTAGAATTTAGTCTTGTTATTTGCAATATATTTTATTAATGTGTTACTATGCATAGTAAAAACAACATTTAACAATATTTAAAATAATGATTTAAATAAGTTTAATTTACAATGTTGTTTGTTTCCTTCAATTGATTTTATATTTCACTATGTATAGTGATATAGCCATGCTCTATTAATTTCCATGGGAGTGTGTTTTGCCGTATCCGTGGTTGGACATTTGTAGATCTAGGCTTTCTCCAAAGCTGGAATGGAGTATATTTAAGCCTGTTTTATAAGTAGGACTAATGTAGAACACTTAAATAGGTATTTTCGAATTGCAGTTTTCTTACTGTTATGCAGGAGTGTGTTTTGTGTTATTATGTCCCTCCTTAAACTCCTCCCTTAATTTCTTTTAACCCCACCAATTTTGGAGAAAGTATTTCCCATTTTCCAACCACTCTCCTCCCTTCCAAACTCACTACTAGATTGAATAGCTTTATGTGTGAAGCTCCCCTCTACCATGGTGGAGATTTACATACAGAAAAGATAAGAGATGCAGAGGTGGAGCTCTCCTGGCGGAAGTTTATAAAGTGCAGTTTGGAGTGTGTAAATTAGTACTGTTTTACATAATGGTTTGCGACTATGTCCTTTTGTTTGCCATCAGGGACCACTAGATCAAATTTTCCTATTTTTGCTGTACTTTTTCTTTTCTGAAGATGCAGTAATTAGATTACTGTTATCATTTACATGTGACAAGGACCACAAATTGACACTGAAGAACCCAATTTAATCTAGTAGAAGAACATAACTTCATGCCTGGCCTCACACACATTGGCAATATGACTCATATCAAATATATTTTTTAAAATGTAGAGAAAAGATCCAAATAATTCCGCCATTAGGTGAACTGTATTATAAAGAGTGAACCTGGGCACAACAGTCCTGTGTAACTGCCTTCTGCATCCCCGGACTCTTTCTGTAATAGAGATTGTGCCTTTGCACATGTAGTGCTAGCACAATCTTTAGTTGGCATTCCCACACCCCAAGGCTAATGACGAAACATTTTTCCTAAGCAGAGTTAATTAACTGTGCATTGGGAAGTTCACTGAATGTGCATCACAAGAGGTAACATACCACTAAAACTAATTGTGCCTGGTCTAAGTTCCAGTGCCTTTTGGAGATACATAAGACTCAAACCCCTTTTTGAATCAGAGTTAACTTGACTTCATCTCTGAGCCCCCTACACCAGGGAGCCTGGAAACGGAGGGCATGTGATAGGGCATAGATGAGTGGTTATGCTCAGTTCTCTGAAGGGATTTAGGACTCAAAATCCACATTTTTATGATCAATTAGATATGCCAAGGAGCTGCTCTTGTGTAGTAGTACTGTGCAAATCAATACCTGTATAATTTGTGCTAGTAAGCGGGACACAGATTGTATCAGAGGCATGGAATGGTGCTATTAAATAACATAATTTTTACCAGGATATCTTAGAGGCTGTATTGTTGAGCATTGCAAATCTTGGACTCAAAGTAATTTATTTTAGTATTGAAAAGCTGAGATAATCTGTGGGTGGAGGTGATGACTGTGTCTTTTGATATTATTGATGAACAAGAGGCAAGGGAGAGGTAAGTGGAACCAGCTCTAATATTGATCTAATGTTGTGTTCTGTACCGTAATAATTGAGAAGAAAAAACTACAGACTAAGACAGTGGAAGGAGTGAGTGCAGTCAGGAAACTGCCTCACTGCAGGGTTGAAAAAATAAAAGAAGGGATAAAACAGTTTTAGCTAAAATGCCCACAAGTAAAAGTAAAACTAGAAAGTTAATAACCAGAAAACAGCGGAGAAGAGGAGGGCAGGTATGAAATTATTTGCAGCCAACATTAGAGTCACAAGAGTTCTAACAACCGGACAGCTCATTAGTGGTAAATGATCCAACCTCAAGGGACATTAGAGTGACATCTAAAAGTAACAATGAAAGACAGAGCTAAAAACAATGAATCAATGGTTCCCAACACTTCACAACTGGCAAAAGCAATAAAAGAGCATGTAGAAAATCACTGTAAGGGGAAAGATCATCAGGTAATAACGAAAAATAATCAGGTAATAATGTAAATGAAGATTCAATAAAGAGCTATACTCCATCAATACCAGGTTCTGCCTTACAAAGCAAGGATGTATTGCGTATGGCAGATAGCAATGTAGATCTCCCAGAATACAGACTTTCCTCTTCCCCTCAGCTAATTAAGCTTTCATTTGATGTATATATACGAGGAGAGAAACTAATGAAGCTAGGTAAGGCATTAGGTGGTCCAAGTCAGAAACCTGAACAAGTTGTAAACAGCCAACCTAGAAAAAAGGATGAGTCTTCCTCTTCAATCTTTCTGATGGATAATGAAGAAATAGAAGCTCCTAATCTCCACACTTTGAGCCTTGGACTTCAGAAAATCCAACTTCATCCATGCTGGATAAAATGTTATTGATTCAGGTAATCGCACTTTTTTGCGATTCCCTAAATTGCAAATGCAAATAAGGAATCGCAATTTGCGATTCCCTAATGCAGATGCAAGAAGCCTTTCCTAAATGTGAACTGTGCCTTTAGGAAACGCTAATTACCATCAACTTCAAGTTGATGGTAATTTTTGCATACCTTGAAAAATGCACAAAAATTATATTTTTAAAGTGCCATGTAGCACACACATGCCCTTACAGCATATGTGTGCTTTACATGTGCACACTTTTATTTTTATCGGGGTGCTTCGGGGGGCCCTAGGCCCTCGGGCAGCCTCGGCTTGGCATTTGCTATTTGGCACTACCAATTTGGTAATCGCAATTAGCGAAAGCAATACCATTCATTCCTATGGGCCTGTAGGCCCATAGGAATGACTGGAGTCACATTACCTAATAGCGATTCCCTATTTGCCGAATCGCTATTAGGTAATGTTAATGAATCGCACATTTTTTGTGATTCCTACATGCATAGCATTTTGCATTTCCCAAATAGCGAATCAGTAAATTTCGCTATTTGGGAATCGCAAAATGCAGTCTTGATACATGTGCCCCTTGATAAGGAAAGAGTATCTCAGGAAGGGGTAGTAGGGGATGTAGAGTAGCCTTTAGGTGTGGAGAAGAATCCCCAAAGGTATAGGTCTCAAGTTACATAAAACAGTTGGCGGTTCACACTTTCTATAAGAGTTGTTTACCATGCACTAAGAGCCTATATAAGAGCTTAGTTGGACATGATAAGAAGATAAATCATGGTCTACAGAGTAAAGGCTATTTAAACTAAAAGGCTAAAGAGTCACTTGCAGTGAAAAGATTGTTGCAAGCATACAGAGAAGAGAAACAGTTACATTTACTGAAAACCCAATTATAAAGAGCCTCCCGGGGCAGAATACAGGGGCAAGTATGTCAAAGTACATCCAAAGCACTCCCTCAGCAATAAAAAAAGATGTTATTTTGGCTTCACATGGTTTTACTAATGAACATAGTGAGAATACAATGGTAGTTAAGGAAAAAATGTGCACTGAGAGAGAGGTGCCTGTGTATCTATGTGGGGCCAATATGAAAGGTGAAAAGTGAGAAAAGGTTGAGAAAATTAAACCCTTTAAATTGATCACCAGTATGTTATGTTCTATCTAAATGCACATCCTTGAAAACCCACTATGCAAATGATCTAAAGCAGGAAGGTTTTTTTTTACCAGTAAATCAGAAAATAAAGTTACAAAGATTTTATTTTCTACAAAGATAGGAAAAGAAGCTCTTCTAAGAACCGTAGAGAGATATTAAATCATGGTATAAAAAGGATATCAGAGAATTAAATAGTGTATACAGATTCTACAGCCACACATTCCTGTAAAATCATGCAGGTCTGGGAAGAAATCAAGTGAAATTGTTTTACTCAGAAAATTCAAAGAAACTGGGACCAAACCAGGTGAATAATGGAAGTAAGGGAATACTAAGGGTGACAATTCCCACTGAAGACCATGACTGGGCTAACTGTACCGATATTGAGGTGAATCTACATTCTGTTTTGAGATCTATTAGTAAAATGGAGAGGGAGGCTAATAACGTGAGCGATATTGATTGGGATTTAGCTACTTCACACATCCTTCTAGTTTTCTAATGGAACATTTATGATGTAAGGAAACTACTGGGCTCAGAAAAGTTTAAGTATATTACCCATAGATATGAAATGTTGGGTTTCTAAGAGAGTTGGATGTGCAAAGACTAATTACCTATAAATGGCTTCCTAAAAATGAATGAATATACCTCACTAAATAGATCATGTCCACCATTGGGGGGGGGGGGGGGTAATGCTATTAATCTCTACTAAGGTTGCAAGGAAATTTATGCTGACAAAGTCTACTTAGAAATGGATAATGGTATGTCTTATGCATGTGTATAAAACGGCTTCCAACACTGGTTTGACAGTGAATATTAAAGTTTAAAAATGTCAAATATGAATATCCATTACTCAGGAAGGTATTATCCTAAGAGGATTGAGAATTGTCATTCTGCTGAGTCTACAACAACAGATAATTGAAGTAGCCCATGAAGGGCAGTGTGGAATTGTTGCCACCAAATGAGCTCTCCAATACAGAGTCTGGTTTCCACATCTCGATGAGATAGTTGAGAGAGAATTAAAGGCCTGTCCTCTATACAAGTGCCTGTCATCGAATCCCACTCAACACCTGTTAAACATGTCAGAGTTGCCAATGCATTCATGGGAAAGAATTTCAGTGGACTTCTTTAGTCCTCTTGGCAAAGGATATTACCTGATGGTGATCATTGATAAATATGCCTGTTTACATTGATCAAAGATCGTGCAATTGAGAGATTAGACAGCATCATCACAACCTGGGGTGTTCCTGCAATCTTAAAGTCCAATAATGGCCACCTTTCAACAGTGAAAAATTCAGAGACTTTCTCAATCATCTTAATGTGAAGCATCAGACAAGCACCCCTCTTTGGCTACAGGCTAATGGCCTTGTTTAACAGTTCATGAGTACTCTAAAGGAAGCCATCCAGTGTGCTGTACTAGAAAAGCTCAACATAAAACTGTCTTAAATTGCACCCTTTGAGCTTACTGTTTGACCCCTCACTCGACTACAGGGGAAAGCCCTGCAGCCTTGATGTCCAGGGGATCCATGATGACCAAGTTACCTCAATGGGTCAACAGAAGCCCAAATACTAAGGAAGAAACAAACATGAAAGACTTGGATGGTAAGAGGAAAATGAAGGCCTGTGCAGACAAGTATTGACATGCAATTGCTTGTTCGTCAGCACAGAAAACGAAAGTTTTCGATGCTGAACTTCATGTTGTGACCAGCACCATACACATGGTGATTGCCCAACGTCCTGGAAAGTCCATTATGTGAGACTCCTCGCACTTCTGACACGTGACTCATCTGTCATCAGGCACTGATGTCACTGTAGAGACTGGGACTGAAAAGACAAAGGAAGGACCTGCTGTTTCTCCATCACCAATGCCAGGCATGGGCATTTCTGCTGTCTGTCCCCAGTTTCCAAAGGCACAGTTGGGATGTGTCATCCAAGTGCCATGAAGACACATTGAAGAGCTCTCATTGTATATATTTGTAAAAAAAATATTTTTTTCTTTACCAGAGGGGGAGATGTAGTGTTGTTTGACTTTGTAATGATGGAACCTTTGTGGCTCCTGATGGATTCCACAGAATTTTGATGTAATCATTAGAGGATAGTGAAGTGAATGCAGATTTTGAATGTTAAGTTTGCAGTTACATGCATGTTATACTAAGCTGTATGTGTGGCGTAGTGATTGGCGAGTACCCAGGCTGGGTAGGACGCTACACAGATGTGACCCGTGACTCCTGGGTGATGGCATTTTGAATTCTCTCAGCATGCTGTGCATGAGGTTTGGAGCAGGGGCGGAGAGGAGATGTAGCACCCTAGGATTGGCCGGGGGTGCCTGCCTTGTAGACTTTTCCACCCCTACTTAAAAAGATTTTCACAAGTATATGACTAAAAGAGAAAAGCAACTAGGTTATATACGAATGCACAGCCTAGACCTGTCACCTTGCAGTAGTGCTAGTATTGCCCACCTCAAATGGCCTGCTGCTTGTAAGACCACAAATACAACACGTTTTTTAGAAATATGAGAGGCAACACAAGTAAAAAAAGCTGTATATAGGTAATACAACACAGGAACAAATTTCCAATTGATACGAAATATTCGCAGTGTTCAGATGTTCTTTTTATTCCATGACGCAGTGCAACAATGTTCACAGCCAACGCGTTTCGCCCAAGCATGGGCTTTTTCAAGGCTGTTTGGGAATCATACAAAATTATGGAATGTATCATTGCTCAGTACACATAGAGAATTCATGTACAGACCATAACAAAATCAAAACGAAAAAAGAAAGACCTTAGCGAGAAGTGAAAATGAAACGAGATGAGAGGAGCATGCTGATGACAGATATGGAGAAACGCCAAAACTTTATTTAAAGAACAAAAAACAAATTTTTAACTGAAATAAAGACAGTGCATAAAGAACCGAGTTGGTGAGCTACCGTGAGTAGGCTACAATCACCCATGTGCCCCATGTGAGGCGTGCAAGAAACTAAACCTGCGTAAAAGTGACAAAGCATTTTGGCTAACTCAAGTGACTGGACACGATTGTCAGAAAAGAAATGCACGAGAGCAAAGGTCAGAAAGCCATGTTAGTGATACCTTAACACTTTCCCCAATTGGACGAGTGTCTAACATAAACACGGACCCAATAAAAAATATAACGAAGGAGGAAGCGAGAATAAAACGCTTACCACGCAATAGTAACCGTAGATACACAAACAATGTTCCACAGATGACGTAGCAAAAAGTGTAGGTAGAATCTTTCGATAATAAGGCCACATGTAAGTAAAGTCATAGGAAATGAATTCATTATAATGAAATCAGTTGACCATAGAACTCAAAAAGGCATGTAAAGACACTCACCAGAATAAAAAGTAGAGCGTAACTGCACAAAAGTCACAGAGTGCATCCAAGATAAGATTTCGCAAGAAGTCCTAGTGGTATTAGGTCTATGACAAAACATATAAATATCGAATTTGTAAAAGAACTCATTCCTATGAAACTACACTAGGTAAAAGGGCTGAAATCTGCCCCATTTGCATACAGGTACGTCCTAAGACTCTACCCATGACAAGACAAAGGGAACACAAGAAAAGTCACTATATAGGGATAAATTCATCCCAAAATTACTGTTGTACCTGGAGCATGGCTCCAACATTATCAGTCGATCTGTAGATCTGGACCTCTACACGTAAAAACAAGCCCCCAGAGACAGAGCAGAGTCCCGTATTACTGCGTCTGACCATCAGACAAACATTCAGAATTAACCGCTACCCTTCTCAGACCACATTTGCAATAAATGCATAGCTGCCCTACCCCATTTTGTCAATTAAAAGGTCATAATGCGACTCAGGAGAAAACTACAATTGAAGTACAAGTACTGTGCTAACAAATACGTAATAGAATACAAGGAAGACACGATAAGAACCCCCAAACCCATGCTTACTTCAAATGGTATTTTACAGGTGTACCATCGGGGGGTCAGTAACGCCGCTTGCCGTCGTGTCGGAACGGTTACCAGGTGAGTGTCAAAATCTGCTTTAAATTCCGGCGCTGAGGCGTGCACTTCCGGAATGTCACCAATCAGAAAAATATAGAGACTAGACAGTACGAATGTCCTAACTGCTCCCTTTTGGAGTGGTTCCGGTTTCCAACAAGTAGTGTCATATTCCGTTTAAGTCAACCACATATTACGTCGCGCCATCTTTGAATGGTACCGATGCAAGATTAATACTGTTGCAATAATATACATAACACCCAAAACATGTTCAACGTTACTTGAAACATGTTAGTTAGTTTAAAATCACATGGGGGAGCGATATTCGTCAAAATCACAAGCGGTTACTCTAAACTAGAAAGCGTAACGTTAATAAGTCTGAATACGAATCTCCGAAAAAACGGATCTAAATCGTTTCAAACCAAACCAATGGTGAGCATTACGGTCCATGTAAAGACCAAAAATTGCACCTAGCGTAACAACAGCGAAGCATGTTTAAGCCAAAAGTACACTGTCTCCGTGATAAATAGACGCAATGTATCGCGCCATCTTTGAATGATTCCAATAGAAGATAAATACTAATGCGATAGTGTGAATAATACCCAAATCATGTCCAACGTTGCTTAAAACATGTTGAATAAATTAAAATACATATGGGAGCAATATTCGTCCAGATTACAGACGGTTAGTATAATTTAAAAACCGTAACGTTAATGCGTCCGATTGTGAATACAGACAAAGCATTACTTCCCCTCACGGGGATAAAACGTGCAGAATGCACCAGAAGCAACCATGAAAAAGTCATATGTATGGGACATGGTATGACCTGAAGACGTCATATTTCTTATTGGATCCAATGTATAACAAGGTATAAAAGTCATTTTTTCAAAGAATCATGGATTATGAGACCCAAGAAGTACCCAGAGTCCGAGAGGATACGAGACCAGAGAGTAACTCGAATGGAACACAAAGCATGGATAGAGTATATCTATAGTGTTGACCAAGTGGTCCAAGAGTTTGCACTTTACACCATATAAAAGCGTGTGATTGAGTCGATTCGATAGTACAGCCAACAAGAATAAACCATGAGTAAAAACTGTACGGACAGAAAGATTATAGGAATCCTACGATGTACAAGTATATTACATATCAGACGTGTACAGCACATCACAAAATACACATTTGTCAGAGTTTACACACAAAGAACATAATTCACAGGTAATAACCTCTAACAAGGCCAAACACATATGTTTTTTAGTATGCTTAAAGTCTCTCCGCTATGTACAGGATTACAAAAAGTAATGCATTTCGTTGTCATTATTGAAACCAAGCGTCACTGATCGCAAAGTACAGATCCATCTTGCCTCCAATTGCCTGAGTCTAAGTTCCCTGTCCCCACCTCTAATCATTGGTGGAGCCACATCGATACCATGGAAACGGAACTTGGATCTATCCACTCCTTCCGTACAGGTGTGTGAGACTAGAGCGTATGTAGTGTCTCCATGTAAGGCCGCTCTGCGATGTTCCTGTATACGATTCTTGAGTGGTCTCACAGTACTGCCCACATAGATTTTGTTACACCCACAGATCAAAATATACACCACATAACTAGAAAGACAGTTGATGAAGTGGCGGATTGTGTAACATCTGTCTGTGTTGAACTTGAATGTAAGTGTTTTATTACATCCTAAGTGACAAATGTTGCATGAACTGCAGGTATAGAAACCAAGAGGCTTTTTGAGCCAGCTTTGTTTTGGGGGGTTTGGCAAAGTGTAGCTGGGGCATAGGGAATCCCTAATGGTTTTGCTTTTCCTAAAGGTCATGGAGGGCCTAGATGTAATTATAGTGTTGACCCCCGACGCTCCCTTAAGAATTGACCAGTGTTTGTTTAGTATCTTAAAAACCTCATGGTTTAAAATGGAGTGTGTCGTGATGAAGGCAAGTCTTTCTTGGTGAATAGTGTTGTTCTTGTTGGCACTTTGGAGTAAGTCCTTTCTTTTGAGTTTTGTCGCCCTATTCTTTGCCAGCTGTAGGACATCATGTTTGTATCCCCTCTGCTGTAGTCTGTTCAATGCTAGTGTGGTTTGGGACTCGAATTTGTGATCTTCACTGCAGTTTCTGCGAATACGTACCAGTTCTCCAAACGGAATAGCTTTTTTGGTAGATGTTGGGTGAGCACTAGTGTAATGAAGAATGCTGTTAACTGCAGTGTCCTTTCTATGAAGGGTACTGTGTATCTTCTTATCCTTGACATAGAATTCAAGATCCAGGAAATGTATGGTTGTTTGGGACAGCTCCATAGTAAAGGCAACATTGAAAATGTTCTGATTGAGAAAAGTGAAGTACTCCACAAATTCAGATTCTGTACCGGTCCAAATGATAATAATATCGTCAATGTACCGGCCCCAGAACTGAATATGTCCAATCCATTTAGAAGCCAAACGTGACCAGGCATAAATGTGTTCCACCCACCCCATAAACAGATTAGCATATGAGGGTGCGAATTTGGAACCCATTGCAGTACCTTGTTCCTGCTTAAACCATGTGTTGTTAAAAAGAAAAAAGTTGTTATCCAGGATAAGGTCAATCATGGATTTGAGCATATCATTGTGTTCCAAAAGAGTTGCCATTCTGTTCCCAAGAAAGAAGTCAACAGCCATAATGCCCAGATCTTTCCTAATGCATGTATACAGTGAGGTTACGTCCAGTGTGGCAAACCACATGCCTTCCTCCCAATCCAGATCTTCCAATTTATTCAGAATATCCGAACTGTCCCTAACATATGATGGCAAATTTATGACTAGGGGCTGTAGAAAGGAATCAACAAATTGGGCCAAAGCTTCAGTCATTGAGCCAATGCCCGAGATAATAGGGCGGCCTGGAGGGAAGGGTTGTTTCTTGTGTACCTTGGGTAGTAGGTAAATGCAGGGGAACCTGGGGTTCCGAACGCTGAGAAATTTGTGTTCTGTCTCTGATAAAAGCCCAATCTCTTTCCAATGTGAAAGACGATCATTGATTCTAGTGGAGGCTGCGGCACAAGGGTTGGTTGGGAGCCTAGTGTAGTTAGTAGTGTCATTCAGCTGTCTGAGAACTTCCTTTTCATAGTCAACTCTGTTCATGATCACTACATTGCCCCCTTTGTCTGCTTCTCTGATGATGATAGAGTCATTTTCACTCAGTTGTTGTAACGCTATTCTCTCAGCCTTGGTGAGATTGTCTACAATATGTCTCCTAGAGCGTGTATGTAATTTGTCTTCCAAACAGAAGAGATCACGAGAGACTATTTCATGAAAAGCATCTATGCTAGAGAGATGTGTACCCTGTGGAGTAAATTTGCTACGTGTGTGTAGGCCGCTATCACAAGAGTAATCCTGTCTAATGTCAAGATCTCGTAATACACTTTCAGTCGTGGAATCATTCTCATCATCAATTGACAGTAGTGTGGCAACATTTTGGACATGAGAGACTGTGATGTCAGTGTGTATTGTGGCCTTTTTCGTCTGCTGATATTGGAAACTATCCATAGAAAAATGACATTTTAGTTTAGCACGACGGACAAATTTAAATAAATCCACATGTAATTCTGAGAAAACACCTTGAGAAACAGGGCAATATCCAAGACCTTTATTAAGCACATTTATTTCATGCATGGACAGACTATAATCTGACAGATTAATTACCAAGTTCTCTGAGACCAAGGTTTTATTAGCATCAGAGGAAGTAGCAGCCCCATCATCCATTACCGTTTGTCTATTTGACTCTTTTGGTAACGAGTCAGAACCCTGTTTTTTTCCTGCATTTTTCCTCCTTCCCCCTCTCCTGATTTTTCTTTTGCTTTCTTGTTTCCTATTCTGAAGCGCAGGACCTCGTCTAAAAAAGACGATGTACTAGGTCCCTGTGCTACTTCTTCCGGTGGTCCATCTCTGTTACTCTCATCAATCGAGGATGGATCAGAACTTACGCTAATGTTAGAAATGCTCCCTGTACTGGGTGTAGCAGAGGCATTTGATTTGGGAATTTGGATGTTGTCAAATTTAGCTGCGAAAGTAAATACACGACCATTGTCGTAGTCCCTATCATCACGTATAATCTTATGTAATTTCCTATTTTTAACTATTTTTAATCTGTTCCTTAAGAATTGCGTAGTTCTTAGTAGTAGCCTCCGCTAAATTTAGTAATTTGATTTCATCCTCGAGTGCTTTTATTTCTGCCTGTAATTTGATACATTTTCTCTCAGCGTGAGTTATCAGAATTTTCATCATATTGAATGAGGAATTGTGCAAATTATCCTCCCAATCTGAGAGTAAATCTGGGTCAAGATCATCAAAACTAGGAAATGTCAGAATTCTTAAGCCTCTTGGCACCTTTTTATTCTCTAGGTACCTTTTGAGAGTGACTCCGTCCCACCATTTCGACAGTTCGTTCTATTTGAGTCTCTCAAGTTTCTGAAATTTTGCTTTCAAGCCCTCTTTTGGGTTGTCGCTGTTAGTAGCAGCTTGTACAATCTCCTTGTTCTGCTTGTAGAGATCCTTAGCTAGTTCCTCCCTATTATCATCAAAGCTCATGGTGAGTCAAGTGAGGGTGCGTCTGGCGTGCACTTCAACCTAAAATTATGTATATGACTAAAAGAGAAAAGCAACTAGGTTATATACGAATGCACAGCCTAGACCTGTCACCTTGCAGTAGTGCTAGTATTGCCCACCTCAAATGGCCTGCTGCTTGTAAGACCACAAATACAACACGTTTTTTAGAAATATGAGAGGCAACACAAGTAAAAAAAGCTGTATATAGGTAATACAACACAGGAACAAATTTCCAATTGATACGAAATATTCGCAGTGTTCAGATGTTCTTTTTATTCCATGACGCAGTGCAACAATGTTCACAGCCAACGCGTTTCGCCCAAGCATGGGCTTTTTCAAGGCTGTTTGGGAATCATACAAAATTATGGAATGTATCATTGCTCAGTACACATAGAGAATTCATGTACAGACCATAACAAAATCAAAACGAAAAAAGAAAGACCTTAGCGAGAAGTGAAAATGAAACGAGATGAGAGGAGCATGCTGATGACAGATATGGAGAAACGCCAAAACTTTATTTAAAGAACAAAAAACAAATTTTTAACTGAAATAAAGACAGATTTTCACAAGGGGGACTCTCTCTTGGTTGGTCCTATTTGTGCTTTTCACTACTGGACCCTGGGACTGTGTCAACCATGAACAACTAGAAGGATAAACCCCCTGATTTCCAAGAGGACTTAGACTCTGTACCCAACTGATCCCATGACCAGTGGGTCTCTTGATGGGCCAGTGAAGTTGCCCCCCTTATGTCCTCTGCGTACCAATTGGGGGGAAAGCTCTGGACTTCTGCGCCCAGAGACAAAGACCAGGAGGAAAGTTGGCACCACTTTGGAGATGAGGCGGTCTGTTAGAGCTGGTCTTTCAAACAGTTTGTGATACATCAAAACAAACATCTACATACAAACATATATGCAATGTTATGCCCATTTGAATTATGGGTATTGCCAAAGATGAAAACAGATGAAAACTGTATAAATTAAAACAACAGAACAGGCTGAAGGTCTTGCAGTAGACACATGACAATGCTGCAGCTGCATACAAAGTAATTCACAGTTTTTTATGGGGGAAACCTAAACTAAATTCAGGGGCTGATTACTGGTGTGGGTAAACTCCAATCTGAATGCAAACTCCTGTCTGTGCAAGATCGTAACTACATCAACCTCCTCACAATTTTCTCCTAATCAGTTTTGGAGGGGTAACCCTGTTAAATTTTACAAAGTATGAACAACAAGTAATTTCCAATGCATGTTTGATTTGGTATTAAATACTCCAATCGCTCATTGAAACTCCTCAGTTTACAGAGGAAGACTCAGAATAAGAGGTTTTTACCCCACCTGGTAAATACCGCATTCCATGTATAGTCATTTATCAGCTGTAGTAAATAGCTAAGCTTTTTACTAGCCCACTCGTAATCAAGGACATTAAACTACACATAGATTTGAAACAGTTTGCAAAACATAACTACTTTTCGTGTAGAGAGTGATAAAATAAAGGATGCCTAATGGTACAGAGGCAGAGGTAGTTGTACATTTGATAATTAATTTGCGCTTTATAGACACCCATTTATTTGATTTCCTTATTTGCAAGAGAATAATCCTCCCTTAGAAGTAATTGATGTGGTGTAAGTAATTTCATATGGAGAACGAAAGCCTCACTGAGGATGCTTCTATTTTTGTGCAGGTTGAACATGTGCCCTCTTAACTACTGAATCTAAAATGTGTGATCTAGGAAAGCTGAAAAATTACTACAAAGACTCATACGTTTCTTGGCACAAAACCTTATGAATGTCAATGAGCACTGGATTATTCAAAGTGTGGCAGTTCTGAGAAACATGTTCTCAAGTCATTACAGTTCATTTTAAATTCATATTATTTGGCAATTAAAATAATTCTTTACAATTTTTCCAAATTAAAAAACTGTTTGGTTCTTTTTTTCTAAAGTGTAAAATAAATCAATTACACACTTAATAAGTGTGTTTATGAAGAAAACAGTATTTGTTGGAATATAACTACTAAAGGGCATATTTATCCTGGTTTTCCATCCCCCAAGCGAGGGGGCGCAAGGTTGACCAAAACCAAGAATGACATTTACCAAACCAAACAAAACCCTCTTTGTGGTCTTGCATGGCTTGGTAAATCTGGAGTAATGCAAGGCAGCACAAGTCACTGCCTTGCATTACTTTGACCCAGGGAGAAGCTCCATGGGTGGAGCGTGGGTGTTCCCAAACATCCACCCATGGGTTTTGGTGCATTCCTTAGTGGTAAACCTAGGAATGCATCAAAATGCTACGCCTCCCTAGAGGCGACCTAACAAGGAGAAATATGTTTATTTCCCCTCGTTTTTCCTCTTTATACATTTGCTGTATTCTCCAGCACATGTAGAAAGAGGAAAAAGCCTCAGAGGGTTAGGACACCTTCCTGCACAAAAACAATCCTGCCTACAACACAGGCATTCTTGCACCATTGTGCAAGGGTTCCTCATTGGCGCTAGGCAATGGTTTGAGCAACAGCACAGGCAGAGAGAACTAATGTTCTGTATAATGTTAAATACAGTGTATACCTGCCCTTTCCCTTTCATGCAGCGCAGCACAATGGCTTGCTGTGTTGAGTGAATATATTGTAATTAAGGTAGCCAGTCCACATGGGTTACAAGATGTAGATTTATTGATGAAAATATCTCTAAGATTACAGGTTATATATAAATGCCCCACTAGGATCCTTACATGCACAGCCCACTCTCTCCAACTGACACTCTACAGGCACAGGCACTCAGCAGCATTCCATTGCATCACACACAGCTGGCAGAGCAGCAGGGAACTGAGAAAAGTATGGAGAGGGTGTATTATCACAACCTCAGGTTACAACACATCTATTCCTCTTTGAAAAATACATGAAAATACAACAGGACATAAGATGGAAAGTAAAACAATCACTAAGTCCTATAAATATCCAAACTCATAAATTATCTAGACAGCTAAATACAATTACCATACCTCCCACTACCTACATTCACATGTAATACAAATACATCCATAACAAAACACCAACAAATATGTCATTCTTCAACCACAGAAGGAGGAATCAAAGTTGAATTACAATACAACATGGAATCTTGCATATCCTTAACCACTGAGGAAAGATGTAGCAAGCTAAGATTACAGCACATCTCAACGCTAACAATCCTTAGCCACTGAGGAAGGATGTAGCAAGCTAAGATTGCAACACAACACAACGCTAAAAATCCTTAGCCACTGAGGAAGGACTAGTGCAAATTTAGGGTGCAACAAAATATGACCCTCTCAATCATAACATTCCTTAACCACTGAGGAAGGACTCTTAAAATTTAGGGTGCAAGACAACATGACCTCTATTAACATCTCCTCAGCCCCTGAGAGAGAACGACACAGACCAGATGCATCTCAACCATTACAATCCTTAACCTTTGAGGAAGGACTCTTGCAATATAGGGTACAACAGAACATGACCCCAACTAACATCTCCTCAACCCATGAGTGAGGAGAATACAGACCAGACACATCTCACCCAATGCATCTCAACCATGACAATCCTTAACCCCTGAGGAAAGATTCACAAAAATGTGGGGTGTGACACTGCATTACCCTTATGCCAATCCTTATCCCGTGAGGAAGAACTCTCATGAATTTAGGGTTCAACACAGCATAAACCTTACTACAGCTCCTCAACCCCTGAGAGAGGATTATCTTACATAATAAACTGCAACAACTGTCACCCATTCTGCATACATATTCAGGTTAAAGGTTTACTCACACGGACTCCCATAGCCACTTCCTTGGACTTTTGCATTCTGGCAACTAATATTTAGCAAAGCATTGTGCAAAATGGGATAAAATGACATCGTACTTAAACATTCAGTATAGCATTCAGTAAAATACACTTGACAGCATCTTAAAAGATGTTTAAAATTATTCTCCGCACCCCAGTGAGCAACTTCTCTCCCAAACACATTGCAAGCTAAAGTCCTCTACACTGATGAGCAACATCTCACCTGAATATCCCCACAAAACAATGCTTTAGATCCAACCCGCACCGTTCAGATGAATAGTAGTGCTCAAGTCAATAGAATAGAGGTGTTAAAGTCAAGATAACCACTCCACGTAAACCACTGCCTTGTCCTTACTACATCATCCTTGCTTCATTTAAATGGCTGGCTGTGGTAACCCTTATTGATTATGACTTGCAACACAGCTAGAAATTAGCACATTGCCCCAAACGCCTAGTGAGGAATCTGCAGACATGCAAATGTGTAAAGATATAATACTTCAAACAATATCCGAATTGGCTCCCTACCACAAATACCGTGTGAGGAATCACAGTCAGGCAAATGCGGAAGTATAATCATCCAAACGTTATAGGCCTAGACAGATGACGATATTTGAAGCTGCTTTGTGTCTCTCAGCACGGCTCCAGCTATGGCTTGGATGCCTCCTGTAGTGTGGCTCAGTCTTCACTTGAGTGAAAGGACATGTGCGCACTTCCTGGTGCTTACGCAATGCCGTTGGTGACATGCTGCGCCATATTTAAGACTTGCGAAAACACACATGAGTAGTCCGCCTTCCAGCCTTCCTGGCATGAGTACTCTGCGTGCAATCTTCCTGTGCGTAGCGGAGCCTAGCAGGAATAAATAACTGCTTGGTACTGCTGGTATGCACATCGGTGTGGCAGATAATTTTTCAGTGGCATGACCCAGTCTTTTGATGCTTGCACTTCACTCCTCACAGTATACCAGAAGGGTGTAAGCCTACATTTTCCACTAGGGTTCTGGGCCCAGTGATGGTTAGACCGCCAACGCTTCCACAAAAGTTTATCAAAATTCACTCACCGCCTGTTGATTCTTCAATAAAGTGCATTACAGCACTCATGGATTGCTTCAAAATTAAGCGCACAACATCCAATGCTGCATTCTTAGTTCATCTGTGAACGGATAAGTAGACCACCCTCTTAGTCTGCAGGATATCTGATGGGAAGGACACTGGTGGGGTTCAGTGCATCTACTTCTTATCTTCTTGTGTCTTTTCCACCCTCTTGCACTTTTAATGTTTCTTTAGTTCCTTACTTTATGAGTTCCTTATGCATAGTTCCATTTCTAAATCATTGCCAGTATTGTAATTGACAGCCAGTCCAAGTAGGTTACAAGATGTAGATTTATTGAAGAAGATTACTTTTAGGTTACAAGTTACATATAAATTCCCCACCATTATCAGCATCCTCACTGCTCAGACCACTTTCTCCTACTGACACTCTTACAAGCACGGGCACTCATCAACATTCCACTACATCACACACAACTGTATGAGCAGCAGGTAACTGAGAAATTATGGAGAGGATACATTACAACCACCTCAGGTTACAGCAGAATACTTGATAAATATGAACTCGAGAGGCCAAGTAATTAGTGAACTTGTGCTATACAAATACTGACAATCATACCACATTCACCCAAAAAGTCAAAGCTATGTTGATAATTAATTTATTATTTTTCTGAAGAGACTTTTTTTTATTACTCTCACTGGTCATCTTTCATGCGATGTAAAAGAAAAATGTACACCTGGATTGTGAGAAACATGTTAAGGTCCTATTGAACATTTTTTAATTTGTCATTTTGTTGCTTGCCCACAGGATACATTGGGTGAAAATGTTTCTGTTATGCGATATATTTTCACAATGTAAATTGTAACTCCAATAGCTTATACAAAGTTGCTTTTTCTTGATATTTTTGACATGTTTATGGTGAATGAATCGCATTACCCCCAAATTAATAATATGAAAATGATTTGACAAGGCTCCTATTGAGCTCCTCCTGGTTGCTTTGAAATCTCAGTGATTTAACCAATCTCAATACGATTCTCTAGAAAGTAAGTATGTTTCTGATTTTAGCTCATTATAGCTGATTATTTGAGACATTTATTTAAACAAACTATAGATTGAGTGTTCAATAAATATTGCTAAGAAAAGAGAGTCTTGCAGTTTAGAAGCAGTCTATATATGCTCTGAAACAAATGTCTATTGAATGTACTCATTATTATATTAAATTGGCACAAAATTATCCTTTTTGGCCGAGCATTCGATACCTCTTGTATATACTCTAGTATATACTGTAGTATATATACTTTAGTATATACTTTAGTATATATACTTTAGTATATACTTATATGTGTATGTACGTTGTGGGCTCTGGAGATCAGTCCTAGGACTTGTCTGCTTCCGCTTTGTTTTCTGTTCAACTGCCTCTATATAACTGTCTTGATAGAAAACGACCAGCAGAGGTCAGTAAAATACCAGAATTGCTTTCTGCTGAGGGACTTTCTTTTTTTTATTTTTCTGGCAACTGCCTCTATTTAACTTTCTTGATAGAAAACGACCAGCAGAGGTCAGTAAAATACCAGAATCACTTTAGCATTCTCTAGATTCAAGTCGATATAAATTGTCTTCCACAGCACCCGTAGACAATAATATTTTTTTCAAATCTTGTATTTTCAACAATATGACCACCGAAGGCCATACTTTTATATTAAAAACAGAGCTTTGGACTATACCATTTCCCGCTGAAAGTCACTATTTCTCTCCATGTGTTCCTATACCTGGCGTGTCACGCAGTTTGGTTCTTACTTTCACTCCATGTTAAAGAACAGTAGGCTAATGTGCTGCATAGCTAAATACATATTAGGTCCCAAAGGGGAGACCGATTGCATTGTAAATGCTTGTTCTATGAAGAGATTAAGTAGTCTTCCCATATATAAATGCATCAATAAAAAATTCAAAATTGATTTCATGACCACATCTGATTTCATGAAAAGTAGGTATAACATTATTGAAAAAAAAAGTCAAAGAATTTATTATCAAGTATGTTTTTCACACTAGTCCTTACTTAGACCATAATGTTTCTCAAATAGTTCACACAAACTAGTGCATTTGTGAAACAGTTCTTGTTTGTTCTTTGCATTTTGCGAGTCATCTCATCCATTGTAGAGCATTTTGCAGATCGCAATTTTTGCACAGTTTTCTGGCTACTAGTGAAGAAAGTACTTTGTCATATCTGTTTTGTTTTTATCCCCAGAAAACCTGTGTCTCCTAGTCAAGTCCACGCATGGATCGTAGGTCAAGGAATACCCTATTTTGTCCCTAGACAGTTAGATTCTAACACTTAAAAATGTTTTATAGCCGGCAATCACACACCATATATTTCCAATTCTCAGTATGACATCTAGTGCACGTATCTGGGGATGAAGCTGTGAATTTGCTGATCTGAGATTAAATATAATCATACAGAACAGTATTGGTTATGGTGGAGATTAGAGCTTTTAGGTTGGTGAATTTCAGCATTTATTGTTTCCTATTCTTATGCTGAGATCTGAAAATCTAAATTAATTTCCTATATTTGACTGAATTTTTCATGATTTATATTTTCGAAAAAACTTACCTTTGTTTCTGTTTTTACAATTTTTGCATAGTTCTTCGAATGACGGGAAGCTTTCAATAATTCCAATAGTTCTTTATCTGCAAATTCAGAGAGCCTGCCAACATCTTCTTGATGGAGGTCTGGATTATTCCAATATTGTAGCAAATCTTAACAGTTAGTACTCATATACCAATGTTTTTTAAGGGCATGGAATCGACAACCCTTATAGTTTTCACAAAATCTACCAAAAAACATTAAACCTACTTTCCACATCACTTCCTTTGAATGTATCATATTGAATTTCTAGCATAACTAGCCTTTCCCTGCTCTAATGGTAAACATAGTATTTTACTAGCCACTCTTACACCCCCACATAAAGGATGTGATCATACTGTGGATATTTTTATTTTTAAAAACATGAGTTCAAGTAGCATGGGAGTGTTTGGAAGAGGAATTTTGCTTAAAATGAGTGAATTGTTTGCTGTAATTTAAATGAAAAATATCAATGAAACGGTGAGAAACTTGAACACCTAAATATCGGATATGGTGTGTGGTTATCATACCAAGATATTCAGCAGTAAATCTATAGGATCATAATATATCAGTAAATGTCCTGAATTTGTGGGATTTATTTTATAGCCTGACATGTTGAACAACCTTTTAGTCATGTCAAACTCCAGCCTGAGGTACATTCTTCAGCAGTTATAAAAAGGGCTACATCATATATGCATAATGTGATTTTTAAAGCACTATATACATCTGCTGCAGCTTTAATTAATTTATTATTACAAATATGTTTAGAAAGGTGCTTTATGAACAAAGCAAATAATAGTGCTAATAATGGATGGCCATGCCCCTCTTTCCATCTGAATTTTCCCTACTGCTTTTCTATTTAGTTAAAGCTGTGTACTGCAGCCTTGACATGAATTGAAAATTTGAAATAAAATGAGTGTAAGTAGAATGGGAGTGTTTGAAAGACGATTAGTGAATAATTAGCTATACTTTATGTGAAAAGTATTAATTAAGGAGTGAGAAATGTGAACATCTAAACTTCTGCTATGGTGGGTGTTTATCATACCATGATATTCAGAGTAAATATATATGATCATAATTTATCTGTAAAGCTTCTGTCTTTGTGGGATTTATTTTATAGCCTGAAATGTGGGAAAACCTTTTAATATTTCAAACTCCAGCCTTATGTAATGTTGTACATCATCCATGCATAATATGATTTGTGTAGCAAATAAACTTGTGGGGGAGCTTAAGATGATGTATTTATATTAATATGTATTGAAAGAGACTCAAACAAAACAAATAAAAGTGGTAATAATCGATTGATGTGTCCCTCTTTCAATTTGAGTTTCCTCCACTGCTTTTTCATTTAGAATAAGTTGTGTCTTAAAATGGGGATATAAAATGGTTCAGAAAGATTCACACAAGGAGGACTTTTTCTAAACATTCTAATTCACCAGTTCAAAAGTCTTTGCTGCATCCAGAAACCAGACAGCCAATGGTAGTGACTTGACACTGCTTGCATAATTTATGACCTCCCAGAAACACTGGATATTGGAAGCGAAGAGTCGACCCAGGATAATCCCCACTTGATTTTTATTTATAATTTCTCATGGGACCATGGCCAATCTAAAAGACATTCATTTCATAAAAACATTATAAGAAATTTAACTGGTCAGTAAGAGCCACATCTTTCTGGCATCTTGCCAGATTTTAGAAAGCTGACTACATTATTTATATAAGACAGTGGGATTCCCCATTTTGAAATAAAGTATTAAACAATATGCTTAAGGGGAAATAATCACTTATAAAAGGGTTTAATGAATTTTCTCTGGCAGACCATCTGGCCCTGGTTGCTTTCCCCCTGGTCATGGATTTTAATTGACAGTTTTACACATAGGGGCCAATTCCTATCCTGGAAAAAGGCTGTACGAATCGTTGTACGGAGCGTTTTCTCCGTACGACTTGTACCCGGTAAACTTTCCGTACAACCTAGGAAGTACGTTTCGTACAGAAAGCCTATTTCCGTACGTTTCGTACAAAAGCCCGTACGGGTCAAAAAAACCTACGATTCTGATCCGGAACAGCTTGTACGCGACGTCCGGACGTATTCAGGCAGCGGTTTCCGGCCCAGCAAGTACGATTCGTCCCTACGTCACTCCGTACGGCTCTTTTTTTACGGGAGCCAAAAACAGCCGGAAAAGCAGAGTCCTACGCTAACCGCTATGCAACGGAGCCCCGGTGCGTGACGTACACGCCATGAACCCCATCGTACGTGTCATCCCGGTCCTCCTAGCCCGCGACCTGGTGCACCGGACCCGACGCACACGCCGCAGAAGGTGAGAACAACACCCAGGGGCCAGGGTGGGGTTGAGTTTCACACGTACCCCTACGGCACCACTACAATAGTGATACGGACCGTACACACGCAATGAATGCGTGGGTACGGTGCGTTTCACATGTACCCCTACGGCACCAGTACAATAGTGATACGATGCGTACACATGCAGTGAATGCGGGGGTATGGTGCGTTTCACCCATACCCCTATGGCACCAGTACATTTGGGATACGAGGCGTACACATGCCACGAATGTGGGGTTACGGTCTGGCCCTGCATGTTACCTTCATATTGGTGTGTGTGTAGGTCCAGGCCAGCAGTGTACTGCTCCAAGGGGGTGGGTGGGTGGGTGCAGAGGATTCCCAGCAGTGGCCCGCCATATGGGGGGCTGCAGATCAATACCAGAAGTGTCCAGACATGTAGGGGTAGCTGTAGAGGACTCCCAGCAGTGGTCAGCCATATAGGGGTGGCTGTAGATGAATACCTGCAGTGTTCAGACATATGGGGTGGGTGCATATGACTACCAGCAGTGGACAGAGACATGGGGGTGGGTGCATATGACTACCAGCAGTGGACAGAGACATGGGGGTGGGTGCATATGACTCCCAGCAGTGGACAGAGACATGGGGGTGGGTGCATATAACTCCCAGCAGTGGACAGAGACATGGGGGTGGGTGCATATGACTACCAGCAGTGGCATGCAATATGAGGGTGGGTGCAGAGGACTCCCAGCAGTGGACAGAGACATGTGGGTGGGTGCATATGAATACCAGCAGTGGACAGATACATGGGGGTGGGTGCATATGACTACCAGCAGTGGCATGCAATATGAGGGGTGGGTGCAGAGGACTCTCAGCAGTGGACAGAGACATGGGGGTGGGTGCAGAGGACTCCCAGCAGTGGCATGCAATATGAGGGGTAGGTGCAGAGGACTCCCAGCAGTGGACAGAGATATGGGGGTGGGTGCATATGACTCCCAGCAGTGGCATGCAATATGTGGGGTGGGTGCAGAGGACTCCCAGCAGTGGACAGAGACATGGGGGTGGGTGCAGAGGACTACCAGCAGTGGACAGAGATATGGGGGTGGGGGCATATGACTCCCAGCAATGGACCGAGACATGGGGGTGGGTGCAGAGGACTACCAGCAGTGGCATGCAATATGAGGGGTGGGTGCAGAGGACTCCCAGCAGTGGACAGAGATATGGTGGCGGGTGCATATAACTCCCAGCAGTGGCATGCAATATGAGAGGTGGGTGGAGAGGACTCACAGCAGTGGACAGAGATATGAGGGGTGGGTGCAGAGGACTCCCAGCAGTGGACAGAGATATGGGGGTGGATGCATATGACTCCCAGCAGTGGACAGAGACATGGGGTGGGTGCATATGACTACCAGCAGTGGCATGCAATATGAGGGGTGGGTGCAGAGAGGACTCCCAGCAGTGGACAGAGATATGAGGGGTGAGTGCATGTGACTCCCAGCAGTGGCATGCAGTATGATGGGTGGGTGCAGGGGACCCCCAGCAGTGGACAGAGACATGGGGGTGGGTGCAGATGACTCCCAGCAGTGGACAGATATATGGGGTGGGTGCAGAGGACTCCCAGCAGTGGCATGCAATATGATGGGTGGGTGCAGAGGACTCCCAGCAGTGGACAGAGATATGGGGGTGGGTGCATATGACTCCCAGCAGTGGACAGAGACATGGGGGTGGGTGCAGAGGACTCCCAGCAGTGGACATAGATATGGGGGGTGTACATCATTATCAGATGACCACACCTACATGGTGGTATGTACGCATCCCTAACTTTGGACTATGATGACAGTGCCATAACAACACATCACTGACAGTAGTGTCCCACTCCCAGGAGGATGGATGTCTTTCACACACTGCATGACACACCACATGTGGGTGTGAGGACAAGTAACACATGCATACCCACCCATGGCGGATGCAGCAAAATACACACCCTGATATCATGCCACAATACTGTATAGTCATGTAACTGCTTACAAAACGAAGAGAGCCAAAGGGAACACACACTGTCACGCACGTCCCAGGACTGATATGAATGCCCAGGTGCTGGTCCAGCCACCAAGATGTTGTCTCTCATGGAAGAAATAGGGTGGAAGTCCCCTAGAGTCACGTGCCCAAATACCATGCATAATAAGTACCATTTGTGTGGTAGGCTGTGATTACACACATGCATAGTGCTGAAAATGATGAGTTTGTCCCGGAAGGCATTTCGACATACTCAAAATACAAGTACAGTGACTAGCAAGGATGGCACAGACGATTCAGCTGAAGACATCGGTGAGCAGGGATGGCCATTGTTGAAGGGATCAGTCACCAACAAAGGAAATGTTGACACAGGTCAGCACAACAATAGTGCAACTGTTTGCAGGGAAGATGTCAGGTGCCACATAGGAAGGAACACTCCTTGGGACAAACGTCTAAAAAAAAAATGAACACACACTAACAATGATTCTTTGCAGAGACAATGTGATGGCACACAGATACCATGGTCCACCTCATGACCATCATACAAAAACATTTCTCAGAACCCTAACACATTACCAGAACACCAACTCCAGGAACCTCAGCACCAACATCAAGTACCTGAAATGCAATAGTGTTGAAAGTAAAAATAAAGGCTTTATTCAGCACAACATTTTTTTACCCAAAATAGACTATTTACAGAGGCCAATTGCCAGTCCATATGGAAAGTCCAAGGGGGGACGTAGGGGAGCGCGTCTACCCCTAGCTTGCCTGCACAAATGAACCTCCAGGTTCAACGGCCGGGTGAGGGGGCATCATCTGTGGCAGTACCAGGCACCGCAGGGACAGGAGGGGGAAGGGTAGGTGTGGTGGGTGCAGGGGTGGATGTCTCCACCACAGGGGGTGGGGCAGCGCCAAAGGTGGAGGTGAGCTCGGCGCTGCACACCACTGCCAGTACCTCCATCCGAACCCCTGCACCTGAGGATTCCCCTAGGTCAAGGGAGGGTGTGGTGGGCAAGGGATGGGGTGCAGTGCTCCTGGGGGAGGGGGTTGATGTGGTAGGGGACACAACTCCCGTGCCCAGGGACTTCCTCGACCGCTTGTGGGGTGGTGGTTCAGTGGGGGCAAGGTCCAGCACACCCAGAAAGTGCTCCTTGGGTGACCGTTTCTCAGGGGAGCCAATAGGAGTGGTTTTGGAGGGACAGGGTTGTGAGGACTGCGGACTGCGACTGTGGCTGCATGTATGTCATCTGTCCCCAGACCCTGTGGGTGTGCCTACATCCCCCTGAGTGTACGTGCTAGGAGGTGTGCGCTTTGCCTTACTTGGGGGTGTGCTGCCTGTGTCTGGTGGGGTGTGTGATCGTAAATGTCTGGGTGTGGGTTGGACAGGTATGGGAGAGGGAAGTGTGGATGGGTCCGGGGTGGGGGGATGGAGCGCAGCAGGAGAGTAACTGCTGCCATCAGGGAAGAGTCCATGGACCGCAGAATCCTGCGTTGGTCAGACATCGTTGCTGACATGCCCTCCATGAACGACACCATCTGTGTAAGCAGTTTAGTGTGGCCATGGAGGACATTCAGCACCAATGCCTGCCCAACCTGCATCTGCCGCAGTATGTCCACAGACTCTTCACTGAGGGCAGCAGGGGTGACAGGGGCAGGGGGTGCGGTGCCTGGGCCAAAGGAGACATGGTGGGCCTCTGCACGGACAGAAGGGACGGGAGCAACTGGGAGGGCGGAGATGGTAACGGAGGAGGCAGGGATAGATGTAGGTAAACTGCCAGGTGGTGTTGCAGCCTCCGCCTCCTCGAGATTCCCTTGTGTGTGCTGTAGGCACAAGCCTTTGAAATGTAAGCAGAGATGGGTATAACCCTTCACCAGCCATCCTGGCAGGATGACCCATCCTGTGCAAGGATCACTGACACAATATCGACGACTGGAAAGTCAACCTACAAAAATATTGTGACAAACATATTGTTGCCAAAAATAATGAACTCCTATCTTCATGATGGTAAGTACAAAAATAGCGAGAAAATAAATATCATTGGTAAAAAGAATGTTGTTGAAAATATAGTTTTTTTTAAATGTTTAGAAAATAATGTAAAATAAATTAAATAATACATATAATTAAAAAAACATAGTTATAAAAAAAATGTTTATAATTATAAGTAGTAAATGTAATGTAAAAATAAATTAAACACATACATATATAAAATCTAATAGTATATTTACTTAATAATATTAATAAATAATTATTTTAATAAATTATAACTTGTTAGAAACATAATAAAAATTATAAATATATATATATATATATATATAAGACCAAGAACTCCGAGGACAGGAGCCTCCAACCCTTCAGGGTGGCCTCAGAAAACGGGCACGGAGCAGCCCGTCAAATTTCTCAAAGAAAGCACATAGTGAGGCCCAATACCGGAGTCAGCTTTTAATCACAGGCAAAGCAACGCGGAGTTTCCAAAAGTCCTTACGCGTTTCGGCGTCTCTATCAGCCTTGATCACAGGTGGAAACAATTCACATTAGCCCAGTGCATTCTTGCGTGCTTTTTTATATACTTCCGACCACATGACTGGTAATTTCAAATACATGTCCCACAATGCATTGTAATTTGGTTGCGTTCTTCATATTTAAACTTCGATGAATCCTGCGTTTATATTGCAGTTCTTAATATTCACTTAAACCATACATCAGGGTAAGTAAAAATTGTTCTTCACACCGTCATGTGTGATGATGTTTAGCGCAGTGCTCACTTACTGCAATCTTGCCTTTCAGAAAAGCATGTCCTCCGGCACGATTAGAGAGGTGAATGATTCCTCTCCAAATCCCTTCCTGCACGTTCACTGCTTCGCTATTTAGCATCACCTCTCGTAGGCCAGTGAGCGTGAGTGGGTCATGCTCCCCATTTACACAAGACCAAGAACTCCGAGGACAGGAGCCTCCAACCCTTCAGGGTGGCCTCAGAAAACGGGCACGGAGCAGCCCGTCAAATTTCTCAAAGAAAGCACATAGTGAGGCCCAATACCGGAGTCAGCTTTTAATCACAGGCAAAGCAACGCGGAGTTTCCAAAAGTCCTTACGCGTTTCGGCGTCTCTATCAGCCTTGATCACAGGTGGAAACAATTCACATTAGCCCAGTGCATTCTTGCGTGCTTTTTTATATACTTCCGACCACATGACTGGTAATTTCAAATACATGTCCCACAATGCATTGTAATTTGGTTGCGTTCTTCATATTTAAACTTCGATGAATCCTGCGTTTATATTGCAGTTCTTAATATTCACTTAAACCATACATCAGGGTAAGTAAAAATTGTTCTTCACACCGTCATGTGTGATGATGTTTAGCGCAGTGCTCACTTACTGCAATCTTGCCTTTCAGAAAAGCATGTCCTCCGGCACGATTAGAGAGGTGAATGATTCCTCTCCAAATCCCTTCCTGCACGTTCACTGCTTCGCTATTTAGCATCACCTCTCGTAGGCCAGTGAGCGTGAGTGGGTCATGCTCCCCATTTACACAAGACCAAGAACTCCGAGGACAGGAGCCTCCAACCCTTCAGGGTGGCCTCAGAAAACGGGCACGGAGCAGCCCGTCAAATTTCTCAAAGAAAGCACATAGTGAGGCCCAATACCGGAGTCAGCTTTTAATCACAGGCAAAGCAACGCGGAGTTTCCAAAAGTCCTTACGCGTTTCGGCGTCTCTATCAGCCTTGATCACAGGTGGAAACAATTCACATTAGCCCAGTGCATTCTTGCGTGCTTTTTTATATACTTCCGACCACATGACTGGTAATTTCAAATACATGTCCCACAATGCATTGTAATTTGGTTGCGTTCTTCATATTTAAACTTCGATGAATCCTGCGTTTATATTGCAGTTCTTAATATTCACTTAAACCATACATCAGGGTAAGTAAAAATTGTTCTTCACACCGTCATGTGTGATGATGTTTAGCGCAGTGCTCACTTACTGCAATCTTGCCTTTCAGAAAAGCATGTCCTCCGGCACGATTAGAGAGGTGAATGATTCCTCTCCAAATCCCTTCCTGCACGTTCACTGCTTCGCTATTTAGCATCACCTCTCGTAGGCCAGTGAGCGTGAGTGGGTCATGCTCCCCATTTACACAAGACCAAGAACTCCGAGGACAGGAGCCTCCAACCCTTCAGGGTGGCCTCAGAAAACGGGCACGGAGCAGCCCGTCAAATTTCTCAAAGAAAGCACATAGTGAGGCCCAATACCGGAGTCAGCTTTTAATCACAGGCAAAGCAACGCGGAGTTTCCAAAAGTCCTTACGCGTTTCGGCGTCTCTATCAGCCTTGATCACAGGTGGAAACAATTCACATTAGCCCAGTGCATTCTTGCGTGCTTTTTTATATACTTCCGACCACATGACTGGTAATTTCAAATACATGTCCCACAATGCATTGTAATTTGGTTGCGTTCTTCATATTTAAACTTCGATGAATCCTGCGTTTATATTGCAGTTCTTAATATTCACTTAAACCATACATCAGGGTAAGTAAAAATTGTTCTTCACACCGTCATGTGTGATGATGTTTAGCGCAGTGCTCACTTACTGCAATCTTGCCTTTCAGAAAAGCATGTCCTCCGGCACGATTAGAGAGGTGAATGATTCCTCTCCAAATCCCTTCCTGCACGTTCACTGCTTCGCTATTTAGCATCACCTCTCGTAGGCCAGTGAGCGTGAGTGGGTCATGCTCCCCATTTACACAAGACCAAGAACTCCGAGGACAGGAGCCTCCAACCCTTCAGGGTGGCCTCAGAAAACGGGCACGGAGCAGCCCGTCAAATTTCTCAAAGAAAGCACATAGTGAGGCCCAATACCGGAGTCAGCTTTTAATCACAGGCAAAGCAACGCGGAGTTTCCAAAAGTCCTTACGCGTTTCGGCGTCTCTATCAGCCTTGATCACAGGTGGAAACAATTCACATTAGCCCAGTGCATTCTTGCGTGCTTTTTTATATACTTCCGACCACATGACTGGTAATTTCAAATACATGTCCCACAATGCATTGTAATTTGGTTGCGTTCTTCATATTTAAACTTCGATGAATCCTGCGTTTATATTGCAGTTCTTAATATTCACTTAAACCATACATCAGGGTAAGTAAAAATTGTTCTTCACACCGTCATGTGTGATGATGTTTAGCGCAGTGCTCACTTACTGCAATCTTGCCTTTCAGAAAAGCATGTCCTCCGGCACGATTAGAGAGGTGAATGATTCCTCTCCAAATCCCTTCCTGCACGTTCACTGCTTCGCTATTTAGCATCACCTCTCGTAGGCCAGTGAGCGTGAGTGGGTCATGCTCCCCATTTACACAAGACCAAGAACTCCGAGGACAGGAGCCTCCAACCCTTCAGGGTGGCCTCAGAAAACGGGCACGGAGCAGCCCGTCAAATTTCTCAAAGAAAGCACATAGTGAGGCCCAATACCGGAGTCAGCTTTTAATCACAGGCAAAGCAACGCGGAGTTTCCAAAAGTCCTTACGCGTTTCGGCGTCTCTATCAGCCTTGATCACAGGTGGAAACAATTCACATTAGCCCAGTGCATTCTTGCGTGCTTTTTTATATACTTCCGACCACATGACTGGTAATTTCAAATACATGTCCCACAATGCATTGTAATTTGGTTGCGTTCTTCATATTTAAACTTCGATGAATCCTGCGTTTATATTGCAGTTCTTAATATTCACTTAAACCATACATCAGGGTAAGTAAAAATTGTTCTTCACACCGTCATGTGTGATGATGTTTAGCGCAGTGCTCACTTACTGCAATCTTGCCTTTCAGAAAAGCATGTCCTCCGGCACGATTAGAGAGGTGAATGATTCCTCTCCAAATCCCTTCCTGCACGTTCACTGCTTCGCTATTTAGCATCACCTCTCGTAGGCCAGTGAGCGTGAGTGGGTCATGCTCCCCATTTACACAAGACCAAGAACTCCGAGGACAGGAGCCTCCAACCCTTCAGGGTGGCCTCAGAAAACGGGCACGGAGCAGCCCGTCAAATTTCTCAAAGAAAGCACATAGTGAGGCCCAATACCGGAGTCAGCTTTTAATCACAGGCAAAGCAACGCGGAGTTTCCAAAAGTCCTTACGCGTTTCGGCGTCTCTATCAGCCTTGATCACAGGTGGAAACAATTCACATTAGCCCAGTGCATTCTTGCGTGCTTTTTTATATACTTCCGACCACATGACTGGTAATTTCAAATACATGTCCCACAATGCATTGTAATTTGGTTGCGTTCTTCATATTTAAACTTCGATGAATCCTGCGTTTATATTGCAGTTCTTAATATTCACTTAAACCATACATCAGGGTAAGTAAAAATTGTTCTTCACACCGTCATGTGTGATGATGTTTAGCGCAGTGCTCACTTACTGCAATCTTGCCTTTCAGAAAAGCATGTCCTCCGGCACGATTAGAGAGGTGAATGATTCCTCTCCAAATCCCTT
Source organism: Triturus cristatus (assembly GCF_964204655.1). Lineage (NCBI taxonomy): Eukaryota > Metazoa > Chordata > Amphibia > Caudata > Salamandridae > Triturus > Triturus cristatus. The sequence continues at coordinate 468,674,126 of NC_140593.1, read as the reverse complement.
CCTGCACGTTCACTGCTTCGCTATTTAGCATCACCTCTCGTAGGCCAGTGAGCGTGAGTGGGTCATGCTCCCCATTTACACAAGACCAAGAACTCCGAGGACAGGAGCCTCCAACCCTTCAGGGTGGCCTCAGAAAACGGGCACGGAGCAGCCCGTCAAATTTCTCAAAGAAAGCACATAGTGAGGCCCAATACCGGAGTCAGCTTTTAATCACAGGCAAAGCAACGCGGAGTTTCCAAAAGTCCTTACGCGTTTCGGCGTCTCTATCAGCCTTGATCACAGGTGGAAACAATTCACATTAGCCCAGTGTGGATGGGTCCGGGGTGGGGGGATGGAGCGCAGCAGGAGAGTAACTGCTGCCATCAGGGAAGAGTCCATGGACCGCAGAATCCTGCGTTGGTCAGACATCGTTGCTGACATGCCCTCCATGAACGACACCATCTGTGTAAGCAGTTTAGTGTGGCCATGGAGGACATTCAGCACCAATGCCTGCCCAACCTGCATCTGCCGCAGTATGTCCACAGACTCTTCACTGAGGGCAGCAGGGGTGACAGGGGCAGGGGGTGCGGTGCCTGGGCCAAAGGAGACATGGTGGGCCTCTGCACGGACAGAAGGGACGGGAGCAACTGGGAGGGCGGAGATGGTAACGGAGGAGGCAGGGATAGATGTAGGTAAACTGCCAGGTGGTGTTGCAGCCTCCGCCTCCTCGAGATTCCCTTGTGTGTGCTGTAGGCACAAGCCTTTGAAATGTAAGCAGAGATGGGTATAACCCTTCACCAGCCATCCTGGCAGGATGACCCATCCTGTGCAAGGATCACTGACACAATATCGACGACTGAAAAGTCAACCTACAAAAATATTGTGACAAACATATTGTTGCCAAAAATAATGAACTCCTATCTTCATGATGGTAAGTACAAAAATAGCGAGAAAATAAATATCATTGGTAAAAAGAATGTTGTTGAAAATATAGTTTTTTTTAAATGTTTAGAAAATAATGTAAAATAAATTAAATAATACATATAATTAAAAAAACATAGTTATAAAAAAATGTTTATAATTATAAGTAGTAAATGTAATGTAAAAATAAATTAAACACATACATATATAAAATCTAATAGTATATTTACTTAATAATATTAATAAATAATTATTTTAATAAATTATAACTTGTTAGAAACATAATAAAAATTATAAATATATATATATATATATACATATACATGTGTGTATATATATATATATATATATCAAAAGAATACCCTTTCAGGCATAGAGTGACGAATAAATTATGCAAAAAAAGAAGCAGAGAACTCTGGGTAGTTCTCAAGTTTAGGTGGAAAGCAGCTCCTGTATAGAGCACTCTCTATACAAAGCAATACCTCTCTGAAGAGCTCTAAGTAGAGCGAAACACTGTGTCACGGGTTGCTTTTACTCTTGTCAGGTTGGCTTGGTTAGTATATTACCAATTCAAAGCTGTGATACTGTGCCTGGAGTGGTAAATGGCTTTTGTCATTTTACAGCTCGGCAAGGACAGCACTGTGCTAGTCCTATGCTTAAAGACTTTGCTGTAAAAATGGCAAAAGACTTTGTCCATTTCTATCTCGGCATGGATAGCACTGTGCTAATCCTATGCTTAAAAACTTTGATAGAGAAGCAGACATTTGAGGTGAGCAGATCTAGAGTGTCGCTGGTGTTGAGAGTGCTATATACAGGAGCTACTTTCCACCTAAACTTGAGAACTACCCAGAGTTCTCTGCTTCTTTTTTTGCATATATATATATGTGATCAAGGGCTCCTGAGGCCCGAAAGGCATCGTGCGTGGGTTGTAATTCAAGAATAAACATCTTGCCATAAGTTCAGCGGGGTCTGAGTCTCCTTCTTCGCCGCCGCCGCAAGGAGGTTGGAAATAGCGGGTGTTGGAACCCTTCAAGAGATATATATATATATATATATATATATATATATATATATATATATATATATATATATATATATATATATATATATATATATATCTGGAACACTCCACCCCCCCAAAGGCGCTTCAGTCTCTAGAAAATGGAGCACGGACCACCAAATAGGTGCTATATTGTTTTCTTTATTCAGACAAAAACTTCACAGCCATTACGCGTTTCAGCCCCGGAGGGCCTTGATCACATGACGATATATATATATATTACCTACTGGTGGTCGCCAGTAGGTAGTTATAGTTAGGACCTATTATCCATAGGAAATCCGCAACATTCTATTTGGAATAACTTTGGTGCCGGTTGACGAATCTTCGCGAAATGTTCAAAACTGGTGGGGCGCTCTGGTCCGCTTCTATCCTGAAAGTCTCGGGGTGATTCAACAAGCGGGGAAAGAGAAAAAAGGGGGGTCCCAAAACGTGTTTTCCCCATGCAATTTTCCATAGGAACCTTTAATCGCAGCTACAGCCCGAACTGCTGAACGGAATTACACCAAATTTGGCAAAGAGGTAGCCCTTGGTTCACACTCATGCAAAAGTAAAATCACATATATATCTGGGCGGAGCCTAACCACACATCTCATCGTGACATCTGATTGGCTGTCAGCACTTCATCCAAGAAGTGTTGGCAGCCATCTTGGGACCAATATACATGATAGCACCTCATTAAAAACCATTGCAGTTAATAAAAGGTTTTAAGACTTTTGTTACATTACAAATCATTTGTTGATGGTACCATACTCATTTTAGGAATTGTGGTATGCTCTAAGGTGATTTTACCATGTGAAAAAGCCTTCTGCTGGGATATCATGAATCATGTTTGAGAGAAAACTATTTTCCCATGCTTTTTCCACAGAGGTTTGGAAGGTGATCTATAAGCTAAACTGAGAGCGTGTTTTCTGTAAATTCACATTATCTTTCTCAGTCATGTGAGAATGAAGTCTGACATTCTCAGTAAAACATGAACATCCAACAAGGGCAGAGACTGTCAGTTGATTCCTTTGTGTTCTACTGCAGCTTCCCAGAGTGTTCTAAAGAACAAATAGGGCGCTAACAGTCCTACTTATGACAAACGTATTGCACACCTGAAGCCATCTTGATTGGAATAAAGTGGTAACACTTAAAGCATTTAATTTAAAAAGGAACACAATGAGGGGGTTCCTTTTGCCATAAAAATTATGATTAGTGCTGAAGAAAGAAAAATTAGGGCACATTTTGAGTGACTTCTCGAATCCTCTTCTATTTCATTAAAAAATTCTGACATGCAGACTGAAACATGCACTTTTAATACCAGCAGCAGACTTACGTGGTGAGCAGTAGCTTTACTAAAGTGATCTAATGAGCAACTAGAGTGCTAACATTCAGAATTTCTGGCAAATGTGTGACATACCTGAATACCTTCTTGATGGAATCAAAGTAAAAAACTGAAAGCATTTCCTACTGAGGAGACTGCAGTAAATGAGGAAATTAGGAAACTTCATAACAAATAAATCTCCCAAGATGGCCACCAGAGCACAAATATCACCCAGATGTAGCCCACATGTAGCCCAAATGACAGAAGTGTGCAAAACACTTTTTATTTTTTGTGTTTTTGCAGTTTTATATAGTGCAGGCTTGTCAGGTATTGGAGTGCTTTACATGAGCATTGGTTACATCACAAAAGAACAAATTCATTTTGGTTGTAGACATGGGGAGATTAAGTGATTTGACCAGAATCACAGAATGTTGAGCTGAAGCAGAAACTCCAACCTGGTTCCCCAGTTGCAAAGTCTGCAGTTCTGGAAGTAACACCATATCCTCTCTCCTAAGTGCAACATTTATTCAAGTGGTCAACTGGATAAAAAAACATAAAGATAACAAATAATTTAAAAGTGCTTTGTCGCTATTTGAAAACTCAGAAAACATGTCCTCATTTTAGTTTTTTAGAGCACTAACCATAATTTTGATGCAAATAAGACCCTCTCATATATGCACTTTCTAAATGAAATGCTCTAGGTATTACAGTTTTGATTACATCAAGATGACATCAGGCGTTCCACACTTTTGTAATAAATATAGAATGTTAGCAATCTAGTTGTTCATCAGGATACTGTTGAGAGGCAGAGGCCAGGGGCATGGACTCTGATAATTGAAGGCAGGTAGGAGGGTGCAGAGGCAACAATATGACCATACTGGACAGGCAGGAAGGGCAGTGGCAGCACAGCAGACTATGGAGGGCAGTGGAAAGGGGGCAGGGGCAACAAACCAACAATACAGGACTGGCAAGAGAGGCTGTGGCAATATAGTAGACCATTGTGGGCAGAAGGAAGAGGCAGTGGTAGTACAACCATACATGCCAACAAACCCAATTCAGCCAGGAAACGTCCAATGATTTTAAGCTCAAATGGGCTTTATTTAATCTGTCTCCTGTCTACAATGTCCTCTTTTTCAATGTAACTCAAAGGGGAAAATCAATACCCCACTACACGGATCCTTCACAACGTTTCTAAAATGGCGGCTAGAATCCGCGCACCCACTGTGATGTGTACGCTTTGGCTGTGTGACTCCGAAAACATTTTGGAAAAAAAAAATTAAAAAAGAAAATAATATAAATATATTAAAATAAAAAAATACAACTAAAAAATGAAACAATATTTCAGTTTTTTTTGTTATTTGTTTTTGCAATTGTCAGAAAAATATATAATGTTATTTAATTAATAAAATATTTATAAATAAACTGTTAAAAAACTGTAGAAAATCAATACAAATCAGTACAAAACAATAGGTATAACTACAATTACACTTAAAAATTAGCATTTAAAAAACCTTTAAAATTCACTGAAAAAACCATAGGTTTCAGAGACATTATAGTTAGAAATTAGCATTTAAAAAACCTTAGAAATTCACAAAATGATATAATATGTGACATCATCAGCAGTGCATTGTGGGCGTGCGAGTTATAGTTAGCAGAACTAACTATAATGGAGGAATTTCTATGGTTTTGTACGAGTGAAATGTCCAGCTAAGTATGACACCCCTGTGTTAGCGGTTGTGCACACCGTTTCCGTTAAAGCCTCTGAAGAGAAGCATATGGAGCTTCGAAACGCGTCAGGCAAATCCACTACGGAGCGACTCCTACAAGCGGATCCCCGTCCCTACCTACACATAAATCAAGCTGCTGGTCGAGTGCTACTTACAGGTGGACAACCTTGGAGCAGAATATATATATATATATATATATATATATATATATATATATATATATATATATATATATATATATATATTACCTACTGGCGGTCGCCAGTAGGTAGTTATAGTTAGGACCACGTTTCCATAGGAAATCCGCAACATTCTATTTTGAATTACTTTGGCGCCGGTCGACGAATCCTCGCGAATTTTTCAAAATAGGTGGGGCGCTACGCTCCGCTCCTACCCTGAAAGTCTCGGGGGGATTCGTCAAGCGGGGGCTGAGATAAAAGGGGGGTCCCAAAACGTGTTTTTCCCATGCATTTTTCCATAGGACCTTTAGGCAGGGCTACAGCCCGAACGGCTGAACAGAATTAAATGAAATTTGGCAGAGAGGTAGTCCCCAGGTCAAGGAAGTGCCTTTTGTAGGTTTGGTGTAAATCTGTTCAGTAGAATCTGAGAAAATAGCCTTTAAATCAATATATATATCTGTGGAAGCTTACGGTGCGCTTACCGTGCGCGTACGGTGGCGTGCGCGAGCGCGATTCTGATTGGCTGTTAGATCTTAGTAAACATTCGAATCGGTCGAAACCAGGAAGCGGCGGCCGCCATTTTCTCTCTCGCACTCTGAGGGGGGAGCTGATAAACAAATGCCAAAAACAAATAAAGGGGCTGTTTAGACAGCGCCCATGCACATAACCATGTTAGTTGAGTCTTCAAAGATCCCCCAAGGCAAAAAACGGTAATTTTTTATTTTTCGAAAATGTCGCCGATTACGCTTACCGTACGCTTACCGTACGCGTACGGTAAAAAAATATAAAAAAAAATAAAATCCACACTCTCTCCACCCCGTGTGCAAATGGTGGCCGAAGGCCACCATTTGTGCATGGCACATATCACTGCAGCATTTCTAAAAAAAATTTCAACAGATTACCTATCACAAGGAAGTGCATAATATGTCCTCCATGTGCGCACGGTGCGCGAAGCGCATCGTGCGTACATGGCCCATCTAGCGTAACGTGGCACGGCACGGCACGGCACTAACTGCGTAAAGTGGGCGCGCGGTGCGCGAAGCGCACCGTGCGCGCACGGAACGAACTGCGTTAAGTGGGCGCGCACGCCACGAATGGCGTAAAGTAACTTAGCATTTAAAAAACCGTACAAATTCACTGAAAAAACCATAGGTTTCACACACGTTATAGTTAGGAATTAGCATTTAAAAAACCTTGCAAATTCACTGAAAAAACCATAGGTTTCACACATGTTATAGTTAGCTGGAAATTTTACTGATAAAAAACCAATGAAATTCCCCCGTTATAGTTACTGTAGGCAACTATAACTCACGCGACCGTAATCCTGTGCTGATGACATATGTGTCTTTATGAAAAAAAAATATTTGTAATATATGTATAGCTAAAATTTAATGGAAGAAGACATGGGCAAATAAGTGTCTAAATACAGTATTAGCATCAGCAGAGGATTACGGTCGCGTGAGTTATAGTTGCCTACAGTAACTATAACGGGGGAATTTCATTGGTTTTTTATCAGTAAAATTTCCAGCTAACTATAACATGTGTGAAACCTATGGTTTTTTCAGTGAATATATATATATATATATATATATATATACCAAGCACCAATCGTCACCACGTTTTCACAAGAGCTATGCCATGGCCTCAGAGTTCATCTCAGCGTGATTTCATTCTAAATGGTCTTATCACTCTACGCATATTATATTATTATATTATTTTTTTTCTAACAAAGTATTGACTCCCCCTGCTGCCAGCCGGAAAAGAGAGAGCCACGGACCCAATATACATGGCAGAAACAAGTAGGGAAGCAGGTACACCTAGATTGATTACAGGATTAAATGTGTACCACACTACACAGACACTGGCAGACAGTCTGCAACGATCCGGTTGTGGGACCTACTTGTCCCAAAACCCCAGCCATTAGCTTTAGAAGAGCTAAATCAAAGCATCAAGAATTGGTACGTAACTCTCCAACGATAGTGAAAACTCAGAATTGGCTCCAATCTCCAAAAGGCTTCATCAAGTGTGGTAGATGTAAGGCCTGCAGACATGGTACTAACACGAAGTCTGTCACCCTGCCTTTCAGACATTCACCTTACCTTATCCGAGGTACCTCTAACTGTAAAACAGACTATGCTGTTTATGTGTTGCATTGCACATGTCCAAAAATCTATGTAGGCAGCACTATCCATCAGGTTCATGTTCGCATCCTGCAACATCTGAGGGCCATTGCGAATGAGGACCAAACATACCCTGTGGCACGTCATATTAATGCATGCCATGGTGGTAAGTCCCAGGATCTCTCCTATTTTGTCATTGACAGCGTTCCTAAAAACCCTAGGGGAGGGAACCGTCAACTGGCACAGCGGAGATTGGAATCTAGATACATTATACTTCTAAACTCCAAAATCCCACAAGGGATGAATGCCGACGAAGCGCTTAATGTCCATCTCTGATCTCTGAATTAGGGACATACGCCCCTCCGATCACACACATTCCTCGTAGTATGTATGTTCTATTACCGATACTACAGAATCTTACTGCACCCGTACCTAGAATACCGCTCCTTACCCAATCCCCTCACTACCTTGTGTATGACATACACTTCACCTTTTTATCCTGTCACTATTTAGAAATCCTATCTAGAGAGTCTCAGCCGACAGTGTATTTTTCTCTTCCACCATATTTCTTGGAAATATTTCATACAGCCCACTTGGGCAGGATATTTGCATGAGCCATGTTTATTAGGATCCCACATGATGGGTACAGAAATTAAGCAGGATTGGTCATTTTATTTGAATTTAAATTTACTCTTAGTTTGAATCACAATCCGCGATTAGAGGAAGAGTGAACACACGTTTATACACGATTGATATTTATATCAGTGATTATTTTCATGGACACCCTCCATACGAGAACACAATTCCTTTTGGTAGTGAAGATAATTCACGGTAAACACATGTTTAGTTATCTCATGTCCGCTCAAGCGGTATTCCTCCCGTTTATTATTTGAGTGATTGTTTAACTCATTTTATTTTCAGGAACCAGTCACATATGTTAGCTGATAATTGTTAAGCTACATTTGTATGTTTTCATTTTTTTTCATATTATACTGGAACTAATGTATCACATTTATGGTGAAAAACTTCTATGTCTATGACGTTGTTGGTTCCTATGGCAACCAATGGTAAATGGTGGTGGTATTTGTATGGTTGACACTGACAGAACAGATCATGCAGTGAACAAGGCGGTTTTGCTGCCGAAACTCGTCTGACCAAGTTTTGAAATAAATCGTTCTCTGTTCCAGAATTATTCACGGAGCTGGTGCCTGTTTGTTTAGAGATGCTCAGGTTGTTAATATATATATATATATATATATATATATATATATATATTCACTGAAAAACCATAGGTTTCACACACGTTATAGTTAGAAATTAGCATTTAAAAAACCTTGCAAATTAACTTAAAAAACCATAGGTTTCACACATGTTATAGCTAGCTGGACATTTCACTCGTGAAAAACCATTGAAATTCCCCCGCTATAGTTAGTGCAGGCAATTATAACTCACGCGACCGCAATCCTCTGCTGATGACGTCAGATATTACATCACTGTATTTAGACACTTATTTACCCATGTCTTCTTCCATTAATTTTTAGCTATACATATATCACAAATATTTTTTTTTCATAAAGACACATATGTCATCAGCAGAAGATTGCGGTCGCGTGAGTTGTAGTTGCCAGCACTAACTATAACGGAGCAATTTCACAGTGCACGGAACGAACTGCGTTAAGTGGGCACGCACGCCTCGAATGGCGTAAAGTAACTTAGCATTTAAAAAACCTTGCAAATTCACTGAAAAAACCATAGGTTTCACACATGTTATAGTTAGCAGAAATTTTACTGATAAAAAACCTGTGAAATTGCCCCGTTATAGTTAGTGCTGGCAACTATAACTCACGCGACCGCAATCTTCTGCTGATGACATATGTGTCTTTATGAAAAAAAAATATTTGTAATATATGTATAGCTAAAAATGTATGGAAGAAGACATGGGCAAATAAGTGTCTAAATACAGTATTAGCATCAGCAGAGGATTGCGGTCGCGTGAGTTATAATTGCCTGCACTAACTATAGCGGGGGAATTTCAATGGTTTTTCACGAGGGGGGCTGTGTGGTTCCCCTTCTTATTCTAATTTATTGGCCCTGATGACCCCATCCCCCAGGGCCTGTCTCCTAATTATATTTTTTTGACCCCAATCCCCAGGGCCGGCCACTGCTTTTTATTATTTTAAAAAAACATATATTTATAGACACACCTAGGACATGCTGGACAAACCGTACGTACCTATCACCATGACGATTTGTGTGATATTCATTAAAAGGCGACTATGCATACAATGAATCCACGTGGAATGTATTTACACCACTAGTGAAGCTCTGACATGTCTGATGCCCTACCGTGCCTAATCCCGGTAGACACCCTTGTCGTTTATTTATACAAACATGGGTAGCTATTGACGGGCACATTTAATGCACATGCACACCAAGCCATTCAAAGGGGATTCGACAAAAATTCGACCAAAACTATGCAAGAAACCCCCCTCACGGTTAATAAAACACACATCCACTGCCGGATGTGTAATACTTTTTATTTTACTCTCTAGAAAGGGGACGAACATCACTTGAGAGTCACAGCGCGCTCCTGGCAGAGCCCAATGCTGTGTTACACCCACCATTGCCTGCTGAGTGCCACACACCTCTGTGTTGTATTCCACTATCTAGTGCATATGCTATGACACTCTCTAGCCCATGTGCACTGTAACACCACCCCGTGAATATGTCATGCCACACTTGTCTTCGCACGGGTTATATTGCCCCATCTAACGTGCCTTCCTCGATGCCTATGTTATAACGCACAGTGCTATGCCATACATATTACAATCTGGGATCCATATCTTTGTCACAGTGCATATGCAACGTTACACCCCCCAGCACATATTTTATATTACAACTTTAGAGACTAGTTAGGTTACACAACACTGCCCTGTGCATATTACACTCCAAGGTGCATATCGCATAGCACGCGCTAGTGCCTGTGCTATCTTGTGTTCTCCAATGAATCTGTCATTGCGCACAATGTATTGCATATTATATTTCACGCCCGGTTCATCTTATATCACACTTTTTGGTGCATAGTTTATACCATACACTATATCTAGTTTTCATTTTCAATCGAGCTCTCAGGACTATGTTCTATATAACACTGTGTTCACCTACCCTTTTCACAGGCATTACATTTTGCGATAGGGGGTGGAGGGTCAGGGGGTGTTTCTGCCAAGTGAGCCCGGAGTCACAGTCACAAACGTCCTCTTCTTCCTGAATTAAAGTGAGATTATGCTGCATACTTGTTCATATTTTAAGTAGTTCGCACAGACACACGTTTTAAAAACAATAAAGTTCCTAATACCCGCCTTCTCTGAACAGTTAGCGTGCTGCCCCATCCCCCTCCTCCCTATCCTCTGTTGTGTGAATCCATGGACTAGCCTCCTCCCTCCTGCCATGCATGGTCTGATGTGCTGCCACTGCCCTCAATTTAGTATGATGTACTAGTCCACTCCTCCTGCCCTCCATTGCCCAATTCTATGCCCCATCATTGACCTCCTGCTTAAACTCTGTGCTTAGCTTGCTGCCCCTATTCTCCTTCTCCCTGCCCTCCGATGTCTTTGTGCATGCCCCTGCTCCATCCTTTTTGCCCACCATGTTCCATGGACCTGCCACTCCTATCTACTCTGAGTGTTCTGTTGAGCTGCCACTCCCCTCTCACCTGCCTAGCATTGTCAGATGACTGTAACCTGTCCCTGCCACCTCCACCCTGCCTGTCCACATGCCATGCCCCTATCCTCTTCCTCCTGTCCTACATGGTCAATTGTACTGTCACACCCTTCTGCCCTCCCTGGTCTGTTGTGCTGCAACTGCTCCTCCTGCCTGTCCAGTGCGGTCTGTTGTGAGGCCCCTTCCCCTTAACTTTCTTGTCTGTGCACAGGTCCTGACCCTCCCTTCTATCCTCCATCGTCCTTTGTGCATGCCCCTGCACCCTTCTTCTTGCCCATCATAGCCATTGTGCTGCCACTAACCCTCCCACTTGCCATGCATGGTCTTCTGTGCTGCCATGGCCTCTCCCACCTTCCCTGTGTGTCCAGTTAGCTGCCCCTGACCCCCTCCCACCTTCCCTCCATGGTCTGTGTGTATGCCATCAAAGTCTCACTGTTGCTCTTCATGGTGTGTCTTGCTTCTAGTGCCCATCCTGCCTGACCTCCATGGCTATCTTGCTGCTCCTGCCCTGCCCCCTTGCCCCCAGCCCTCTGTTTACATGTGCAGACCCCTACTCCTTCCCTCCTGGCTTGTCTGTTCCATTGTAATGCCCCTGATCCGTCCCTCCCGCCCTTTATGGTCTGTTATGCTGCAGCTTTCTCTCCTGTCTGTCCATTATGGTCAGCTAGCTACCATTGCCTCTTTACCCTCTGTTCTCTGTTGTCCATGTGCATGGTCCTGTCCCCTCCCTCTTGCTTTCTATGGATTGTTGTGCTGCACTCCCGTCCCGCATGCCCTGTGTGGTGTATTGTGCTGCTGCAAACCCTGATGCCTGCCCTGCAGGGTCAGTTTGGTGCACCTCTCCATGTCCCTCCTGTCCTCTGTTATCCAAGTCCATGTCCCTACCCCATTTCCTTCCATGATCCAATGTACCATATTTGCGAACATTTTGAACTTGGTAAGAGGGAGATTTTGAAAAAAAACTGGGGTATTGATTTTCCCCTTTGAGTTACATTGAAAAAGAGGATATTGTAGACAGGAGACAGATCAAATAAAGCCCATTTGAGCTTAAAAACATTGGACTTTTCCTGGCTGAATCGGGTCTGTTGGCATGTATGGTTGTACTACCATTGCCTCTTCCTTCTGCCCACAATGGTCTATTACATTGCCACAGCCTCTCTTGCATGTCCTGTATTGTTGGTTTGTTGCCCCTGCCCCCCTTTCCACTGCCCTCCATAGTCTGTTGTGCTGCCACGGCCCTTCCTGCCTGCTCAGTGTGGTTAAATTGTTGCCTTTGCACCCTCCTACCTGCCTTCAATTTTCAGAGTCCGTGCCCCTGGCCTCTGCCTCTCAACAGTATCCTAATGAACAACTAGATTGCTAACATTCTATATTTATTACAAAAGTGTGGAACGCCTGACGTCATCTTGATGTAATCAAAACTGTAATACCTAGAGCATTTCCTTTAGAAATTACATATATGAGAGGGTCTTATTGGCATCAAAATTATGGTTAGTGTTCTAAAAGACTAAAATAAGGACATATTTTCTGAGTTTTCAAATAGCGACAAGGCACTTTTAAATTATTTGTTATCTTTATGTTTTTTTATCCAGTTGACCACTTGATTAAATGTTGCACTTAGGGGAGAGGATGTGGTGTTACTTCCAGAACTGCAGACTTTGCAACTGGGGAACCAGGTTGGAGTTTCTGCTTCAGCTCGACATTCTGTGATTCTGGTCAAATCACTAGGGTGCCGATTCTGATCCTGGAAAAACCGGGTACGAACCGTCGGTCGGAGCGTTTTCTCCGTCCGACTCGTACCCGGGAAAAAAACATTACAAACATGGAAGTACGATTCGCACAGAAACACCATTTCCGGACGAATCGTACAAAACACCGACCGACGAAAATATACATACAAATGTGATCCGGGAATGCTCCGACGTGACGTCGGGACGCTTTCAGGCAGCGTTTCATGACCCAGGAAGTACGAATCGAACCGACAGCAGTCCGGACGGCAATATTTTTACGGCACCCAAAAAGTGCCGGAAACGCGAAGTACGCCGCGAAACGACCAGATTAGGGGGCCCGGTACACGCCGTACCCCCTCCCTGCCCCCGTGAGTATGCGCCGACCCCCCCGTGTATGTACACCCGTGTACGTACGAGTCGTACCCCCACCCGTGTATGTACACCCGTGTACGTATGAGTCGTACCCCCACCCGTGTATGTACACCCGTGTACGTACGAGTCGCACCCCCACCCGTGTATGTACACCCGTGTACATATGAGTCGAACCCCCCGTGTATGTGCACCCGTGTACGTATGAGTCAAACCCCCCCGTGTATGTGCACCCGTGTACGTACGAGTCGTACCCCCACCCGTGTATGTACACCCGTGTACGTACGAGTCGTACCCCCACCCGTGTATGTACACCCGTGTACGTACGAGTCGAACCCCCCCGTGTATGTACACCCGTGTACGTACGAGTCGAACCCCCCCAGTGTATGTACACCCGTGTACGTACGAGTCGTACCCCCACCCGTGTATGCACTGGGGGTACGCACCGTACATACACGGGTGGGGGTACGACTCGTACCTACACGGGTGTACATACACGGGTGGGGGTACGACTCGTACGTACACGGGTGTACATACACGGGAGGTTCAGCGCGTACTCACGGGGGCTGGGGGGGTACGGCGCATACTCACGGGGGCTGGGGGGGTCGGCACGTACTCACGGGGGCTGGGGGTGCTCGGCACGTATGCAGGCACATGTCTCCATGGTTGCTATGGGAGTTCGGTCCGTACGGTGTATTTTCCATACGGTTGTAACATCGGACGCACGGGATGGATTGTACTTGCGCGCTCGGACTTCACTTTTCACATTTGTACGTAAAATCGTCCGGGGATGTGTCGGACACTTTTTCCGACCCGACGACGTGTGGGGAAATTTTCCGAATGCGATTCGTATGGACTTTTTCCCATACGAATCGTACTTGGCAGTTTGTACGCTACTTGTACGATTCGTACGGTAAAAAGACCGGATACGAGTCGTACGGGGAAAATTTTTCCAGGATCGGAATCGGCACCTTAGTCTCCCCATGTCTACAACCAAAATGAATTTGTTCTTGTGTGATGTAACCAATGCTCATGTAAAGCACTCCAATACCTGCCAAGTCTGCACTATATAGCACTGCAAAAACACAAAAAAATAAGTGTTTTGCACACTTCTGTCATTGGGCTATATTTGGGCTACATCTGGGTGATTTTGGGCTACATTTGGGCTCTTTTGTCTCCGGGGGCCATCTTGGGAGATTTATTTGTTATGAAGTTTCCTAATTTCCTCATTTACTGCAGTCTCCTCAGTAGGAAATGCTTTCAGTTTTTTACTTTGATGCCATCAAGAAGGCATTCAGATATGTCACACATTTGCCATAAATTCTGCTCCTGGTATTAAAAGTGCATGTTTCAGTCTGCATGTCAGAATTTTTTAATGAGATAGAAGAGGATTTGAAAAGTCACTCAAAATGTGCCCTCATTTTCTTTCTTCAGCATTAATCATAATTTCTATGGCAAAATGAACCCCCTCATTGTGTTCCTTTTTAAATTAAATGTTTTAAGTGTTACCAGTTTATTCCAATCAAGATGGCTTCAGGTGTGCCATACTTTTGTCATAATGAAGACAGTAAGCGCTCTAGTTGTTTTTAAGAACACTCTGGGACATTCTGTCATTGGGCTATACTTGGGCTACATCTGGGTGATATTTGGGCTACATTTGGGCTCTTTTGTCTCTGGTGGCCATCTTGGGAGACTTATTTGTTATGAAGTTTCCTAATTTCCTCATTTACTGCAGTCTCCTCAGTAGGAAATACTTTCAGTTTTTTACTTTGATTCCATCAAGAAGGCATTCAGATGTGTCACACATTTGCCATAAATTCAGAATGTTAGCACTCTTTTTGCTCATTAGATCACTGTAGTAAAGCTACTGCTCACCAGGGAAAACTGCTGCTGGTATTGAAAGTGCATGTTTCAGTCTGCATGTCAGAATTTTTTAATGAAATAGAAGAGGATTTGAGAAGTCACTCAAAATGTGCCCTAATTTTTCTTTCTGCTGCACTAATCGTACTTTTTATGGAAAAATGAACCCCCTCATTTTGTTCCTTTTTAAATTAAATGTTTTAAGAGTTACCACTTTAATGCAAGCAAGATGGCTTCAGGTGTGCCATACGTTTATCATAAGTAGGACTGTTAGCGCTCTAGTTGTTCTTTGGAACACTCTGGGAAGCTGCAGTAGAACACAAAGGAATCAACTGACAGTCTCTGCCCTTGTTGGATGTACATGTTTTACTGAGAATGTCAGTCTTCATTCTCACATGACTGAGAAAGATAATGTGAATTTACAGAAAATAAGCTCTCAGTTTAGCTCATAGATCACCTTCCAAACCTCTGTGGGAAAAGCATGAGAAAATATTTTTCTCTCAATCATGATATCCCAGCAGAAGGCTTTTTCACATGGTGAAATCACCTTAGAACATACCACAATTCCTAAAATGAGTATGGTACCATCAACAAATGATTTATAATGTAACTAAAGTCTTAAAACCTTCTATTAACTGCAATGCTTTTTAATGAGGTGCTATCTTGTATATTGGTCCCAAGATGGCTGCCAACACTTCTTGGATGAAGTGCTGACAGCCAATCAGATCTCAGGATGAGATGTGTGGTTAGGCTCCGCCCACATATATATATGATTTTACTTTTGATTATCTCAGGAACTACTGAACAGATTGACACCTGCAAAAGGCACTTCCCTGACCTGAGGACTACCTCTCTGCCAAATTTCAAGTAATTCTGTTCAGCCGTTCGGGCTGTACCTTCGACTAATGGTCTTATGGAAAAATGCATGGGGAAAACGCGTTTTGGGACCCCCCCTTTTTTCTCGGCCCCCGCTTGACGAATCACCCCGAGACTTTCAGGGTAGGAGCGGAGCGGAGCACCCCACCTATTTTTAAAATTTTGCGAGGATTCGTCAACCGGCGCCAAAGTTATTCCAAATAGAGTGATGCTGATTTCCTATGGAAACATGGTCCTAACTATAACTATCTACTGGCGACCGCCAGTAGATAA
Organism: Triturus cristatus; assembly: GCF_964204655.1. Classification (NCBI taxonomy): domain Eukaryota; kingdom Metazoa; phylum Chordata; class Amphibia; order Caudata; family Salamandridae; genus Triturus; species Triturus cristatus. Next base: position 468,658,009 of record NC_140593.1, on the reverse strand, counting down.
TATATATATAAATATATATATATATTTATATTCACTGAAAAAACCATAGGTTTCACACATGTTATAGTTAGCGGAAATTTTACTGATAAAAAACCTGTGAAATTGCCCCGTTATAGTTAGTGCTGGCAACTATAACTCACGCGACCGCAATCCTCTGCTGATGCTAATACTGTATTTAGACACTTATTTGCCCATGTCTTCTTCCATACATTTTTAGCTATACATATATTACAAATATTTTTTTTTCATAAAGACACATATGTCATCAGCAGAAGATTGTGGTCGCGTGAGTTATAGTTGCCAGCACTAACTATAACGGGGCAATTTCACAGGTTTTTTATCAGTAAAATTTCCGCTAACTATAACATGTGTGAAACCTATGGTTTTTTCAGTGAATTTGCAAGGTTTTTTAAATGCTAATTCCTAACTATAACGTGTGTGAAACCTATGTTTTATTCAGTGAATTTGTACGGTTTTTTAAATGCTAAGTTACTTTACGCCATTCGAGGCGTGCGCGCCCACTTAACGCAGTTCGTTCCGTGCACGGTTTTTATCAACTTTAATAAGCCCTGTACATTTGGTGGCCTTCGGCCACCAAAAGCACAGGGGGTGGGGTCAATGTGGATAGTGTTTTTTTTATTTCGATTTTATAATTTCATGTTGCCAAAATTACGTTTTTTGTTCCAATTCATAAGCCCTGCACATTTGGTGGCCTGCGGCCACCAAAAGCACAGGGGGTGGGGTAAGTGTGGATAGTGTTTTTTTTATTTTTATTTTTTTAACCGTACGCTTACGGTAAGCGTACGGTAAGCGTACTCGGCGAAATTGCCGAAAAAAAAATAAAACCGTTTTTGCTCTTGGGGGATGTTTGGGGACTCCCTCAACATGACTATGTGGGAGGGAGTTGTCAAAACAGCCCCGTAACATGTTTTTGGCCATCATGTTTGATAAATAACACTCAGTGCGAGAGACAAAATGGCGGACGCCGCTTCCTGGTTTCGGCCGATTCGAATGTTTACTAAGATCTAAGAGCCAATCAGAATCGCGCTCGCGCACGCCACCGTACGCTTACGGTAAGCGTACGGTAAGCGTACCGTAAGCGGGCTCAGATATATATATTGATTTAAAGGCTATTTTCTCAGAATCTACTGAACAGATTTACACCAAACCTACAAAAGGCACTTCCTTGACCTAGGGACTACCTCTCTGCCAAATTTCTAGTAATTCTGTTCAGCCGTTCGGGCTGTAGCTCGTTCTAAAGGTCCTATGGAAAAATGCATGGGAAAAACGCGTTTTGGGACCCCCCTTTTATCTCAGCCCCCGCTTGACGAATCCCCCCGAAACTTTCAGGGTAGGAGCGGAGCGTAGCGCCCCACCTATTTTGAGAAATTCGCGAGGATTCATCGACCGGCGCCAAAGTTATTCAAAATAGAATGTTGCGGATTTCCTATGGAAAAGGGGTCCTAACTATAACTACCTACTGGCGACCGCCAGTAGGTAATATATATATATATATATATATATATATATATATATATATATATATATATATATATATATATATCAAGCACCAATCGTCACCACGTTTTCACAAGAACTATGCCATGGCCTCAGAGTTCATCTCAGCGTGATTTCATTCTAAATGGTCTTATCACTCTACGCATATTATATTATTATATATTTTTTTTCGAACAAAGTATTGACTCCCCCTGCTACCAGCCGGAAAATAGAGAGCCACGGACCCAATATACATGGCAGAAACAGGTCTTTATTTCACGAAAGCCATATGACGCGTTTCGGGCAACAGAATGCCCTTGATCCCATATATATATATACACACCTGTAACATAAAAATACAAATAATATATATATATAGCTGACAATGGAGGAATAAATTAAGCACGAAAACTCTCTACGGCGCACTTTGTGGTCTGTACCTGTGTAACTTGTGAAGCACTGCTTAAGTGATCCAGGACTATTGAATTTATATATATATATATATATATATATATATATATATATATATATATATATATATATATATATATATTCACTGAAAAAACCATAGGTTTCACACATGTTATAGTTAGCGGAAATTTTACTGATAAAAAACCAATGAAATTCCCCCGTTATAGTTAGTGCAGGCAACTATAACTCACGCGACCGCAATCCTATGCTGATGCTAATACTGTATTTAGACACTTATTTGCCCATGTCTTCTTCCATACATTTTTAGCTATACATATATTACAAATATTTTTTTTTCATAAAGACACATATGTCATCAGCAGAAGATTGCGGTCGCGTGAGTTATAGTTGCCTGCACTAACTATAACGGGGGAATTTAATTGGTTTTTTATCAGTAAAATTTCCGCTAACTATAACATGTGTGAAACCTATGGTTTTTTCAGTGAATTTGCAAGGTTTTTTAAATGCTAATTCCTAACTATAACGTGTGTGAAACCTATGGTTTTTTCAGTGAATTTGTACGGTTTTTTAAATGCTAAGTTACTTTACGCCATTCGTGGCGTGCGCGCCCACTTAACGCAGTTCGTTCCGTGCGCGCACGGTGCACTTCGCGCACCGTGCGCGCACAGTGAGCACGCGGTGCGCTTCGCGCACCGCGCGCCCACTTTACGCAGTTAGTGCCGTGCACGCACGGTGGGCACGCGGTGCGCTACGCGCACCGCGTGCCCACGTTACGCTAGATGGGCCATGTACGCACGATGCGCTTCGCGCACCGTGCGCACATGGAGGACATATTATGCGCTTCCTTGTGATAGGTAATCTGTTGAAATTTTTTGGGGAAATGCTGTGCTCGAATAAGCCATGCACAAATGGTGGCCTTAGGCCACCATTAGCACACGGGGTGGTGAGAGTGTGGATTTTTTTTTTAATAATTTTTTACCGTACGCGTACGGTAAGCGTACGGTAAGCGTAATCGGCGAAATTTTAGAAAAATTAAAAATTACCGTTTTTTGCCTTGGGGGATCTTTGAAGACTCAACTAACATGGTTATGTGCATGGGCGCTGTCTAAACAGCCCCTTTATATGTTTTTGGCATTTGTTGATCAGCTCCCCCCTCAGAGTGCGAGAGAGAAAATGGCGGCCGCCGCTTCCTGGTTTCGACCGATTCGAATGTTTATTAAGATCTAAGGGCCAATCAGAATCACGCTCGCGCACGCCACCGTACGCGTACGGTAAGCGTACCGTAAGCGCACCGTAAGCTGGCTCAGATATATATATTGATTTAACGGCTATTTTCTCAGAATCTACTGAACAGATTTACACCAAACCTACAAAAGGCACTTCCTTGACCTGAGGACTACCTCTCTGCCAAATTTCTAGTAATTCTGTTCAGCCGTTCGGGCTGTAGCCCTGTCTAAAGGTCCTATGGAAAAATGCATGGGAAAAACGCGTTTTGGGACCCCCCTTTTATCTCAGCTCCCGCTTGACGTATCCCCCCGAGACTTTCAGGGTAGGAGCGGAGCGTAGCGCCCCACCTATTTTGAAAAATTCGCGACGATTCGTCGACCGGCGCCAAAGTTATTCAAAATAGAATGTTGAGGTTTTCCTATGGAAACAGGGTCCTAACTATAACTAACTACTGGCGACCGCCAGTAGGTAATATATATATATATATATATATATATAATAAATTGAACAGTAGGGAGAGTGTTGGATAGCGGAGTGGATAAAATTACTATTCCCACTCCAGCGAGTGCAACAGTAAGGAAATTGTTGGATAGCGAAGGGGTAAAAATTACTATTCCTACTCCAGCGAGTGCAAGGTTAGCTAAAGTGTTGGATAGCGTAGGGGTCAAAATGATTATTCCCACTCCAACAAGTGCAACAATAAGTAAAGTGTTGGATAGCGGAGGGGAATAATTTACTATTCCTATTCCAGCAAGTGCAACATTAGGGGAAGTTTTGGATAGCGGAGGTGAATAATTTACTATTCCCACTCCGGGGAGTGCAACAGTAGGGAAAGTGTTGGATAGCGTAGGGGTAAAAATTACAATTCCCACTCCAGGGTTAGCAACAGTAGAGACATTGTTGAATAGCATAGGGGTACAAATTACTATTCCCACTCCAGGGAATTCAACAGTAGGGAAAGTGTTGGATAGCGTAGGGGTTAAAATTACAATTCCAGCTCCAGCATGTGCAACCTTAGGGAAAGTGTTGGATAGCGGAGGGAATACAATTACTATTCCCACTCTAGAGTGTGCAACAGTAGGGGAAGTGTTAGTTAGTGGAGAGGTAAAAATTACTATTCCAACTCCACCAAGTGCAACAGTAGGTAAAGTGTTGGATTGCAGAGAGGAATATTTTACTATTCCCACTCCAGCAAGCGCTACAGTATGGAAAGTGCTGAATAGCGGTGTTGAATAATTTAATATTCCCACTCCAGAAAATTAATTAACATCAATTAACAAACAATTAATTAATAAAAAATAATTTGCCTCCCAACATATTCCCCTATGAATTACACCACCAATATTGTTAAACATAACAAAATTAACATAATTAATTAACACTTAATTAATTAATTAATCACAATTAACAAGCAATTAGAAAACAAATAGTAATAAATTAATTCACACATTTAACACTATAAAATAACTTAAAATAAATATTATATAACAATTTTTAAAAAATATATTAAAATTCAATTATTTCCCAGCCTACTCCCCCTTCAACCCACAACCGGCTTTTAACAAAAATGACACAATTAACATAATGCATAATGAATTAATAATTATTAATAACCAATAATTAAATAATTATTTTTGAAATTAATTCCACAATTAACAATATAAAAGAATAAATACATAAATAATATTTAATAAGAATATGAATTAATTAGTTATAATTAAATTACTTCCCACCCTACTCCCCATAAACCCACAAAACACCTACAAACGACACAATTAACCTAATTCCCAATTAAATAATCACTATTAATAACAAATTAATTATTAATTAACTACCACAAATAACAATATAACATATTAAATACATAAATATTTATTATTGAAAATAATAATTAATTAATTATTATTAAATTACTTCCCACCCTACTCCCCTATAAATCCACAACCCGCTCCTAAAGAAATGACACAATTAACATATTTACAAATTACTTATTAATAATTAACAACCAATTAATAACTAACTATTAATAAAGTATTTACCACAATTAACAATTTAAAATATTAAACACAAATATTAATTAATAAAAAATATCAATTAACTAATTATAATGAATTACTTCCCACTATTCCCCTATAAACCCACAGCCCACTACAGAACTAAAACGCAAAATTAAATTAAAAATAAATTATTAACTTCTAAAAATTATTAATAAATGTATTATAATTAAATTACTTCCCACCCTATTCCCCTATAAACCCACAACTCGCTACGGAACTAAAACGCAAAATTTACTTTAAAAACATTTAATAACTCCTACAAATTAAACACATATATTGAAAAACAAATGCAATACTTACACAAAAAAATAGAACACATACATTTAAAATACACACTAAAATACTTAACACTAACTAAAACAACAATATTTTTAACAACGGTATTTTAGCAAATGATATTCATGACTTAGATATTTTTAAAAACGATCTTACTTAACTTTAACTCGATATTCTTGACAACGATATTCTGACAGTCGATATTTTTGTATTACGATATTTTGCACTCAATATAAGTGCAAGTTGATTTTAACAACTCGATATTATGTCTGTTTACCCCTGTGCACACCTAATCCTCCTTAATCCCATGTCTGAAAGGAATCAACCATACACTTCAGGTTAGACAGCCACAGTCACATGACCCTGTTTACTGGCAGGAAGGCATAGTTGTTTCAGGCACAAAAATGCCTATTTTCTTAAAGGGTTTTTTTCAGAATTGTAACTTAAAATCCGACTTTACCATTAAAGAGGATGTTAAATTGCTATTAATTTTAGTGTAAACATAATTTCTCTAGCTGCTCCCAATCTGAAGTTAGCACTAATATATTATCCTAGTTTTAGCCAATGGGAGAGACAGCCTCACAACAGTAAAAATGACTTTAGGATTTTTTCACTCTCAGGACATGTGTTGAGACAGAAAAGTCCTCTACATGATTAAAGAATTGTACCCCTGCTGAGTGCCCAACTGCACTGTTGTCTGGGTCCCTAAGGCTGATTATTTGTCATAGGTGAACACGGATCATGTGTGTGTGCCTTGACATTGCCCTGTCTCACGGATTGTGGTCTTCTTAGACCAGAAGGGGCACCCAAAGCACTACCCTCATAGTGGTGGAAGACTACCACCTTCACCAAGAGTCAAGCAGCACATGCACGGTAGTGACAACATACCATGTTGTGATCAGTAGTAGTGAGCAGTTCCTTTTTACACTGTGTCACTGGAGTGAGGCCTACATGCTCACTCACCTTTTTGAAAGTTCTGTGTGTCTAACTCACTGTTGGCCTACATCAGATAGATGTGGAGAGCTGCACAGCATAGGAGTAATTACCCTGTGCTAGATGTATGTGTGCCTGGGAAGAGTACAGTAGAGTGATAGAGCAGTGCAGTGTAGTACATGTGGGATTAGTGCATGTCCGTAGTGTATGTATGCCTGGAAGGAATATATTACATGAGAGATGAGGCGTTGTGCAGTGTGTACGCAGGGAAAGAATGGGCTGGGTGTATATGTGCGTGCGTGAAATACAGTACATGAAAGGTGAAGTATTGTGCAGCCTGCATATGGTGAGTGTGTGTGCTGACAGTGTGTGTGTGTGTGTTGGTCAATAGCACACCCTGGTAAAATACAGAAAAGCTACAGTACTGATACAAAGTGAGTTTGTGTGCTGAATGCAGGTGTACTTGTCATGGTACAATGCATGGAAGTAACAGTACTGGGCAGTAAGTGCGCTGTGAATCTGCACTGAGTAGGTGTGCCTTCATTGGTACATTAGATGGAGGACCCTGGGATCCAATTTGGAAAGCTCAGGCTTGAAAGGTAAAGACATGAGGAGGAGAGGTATCTCCCCAAACAGATTTATGTATTTCTGCATTCCTGTGAGCTGGGTGGAACACCCTAGAGAAAGGGAGCAATAGAGGCTTTCCTTTTACACTTCAAAAGGTTGCTCTTCGATTCAGTGATAGATCACAAGGAAGGGGCCTGGACACATCTCAGGAAGGAGATGTGGCTGATTAGGGAATCGTAAAGAGTGGGGATTAACCTTTTGATGCACACATCACTGTGGCTAACATCCAGGTGTGAGCTCTTGTCACTCCCATGAGTTGTTTAGTGGGTTGACCCCCTTTGAAGTCTTGCTTCCTTGGACAGACATACTTTCAAGGGGAAAGAAGAAAAAGACAAGTGGACACTACAAAAGAAGAGGAACCCCAACATAAAACTGCAAAGAATCAGATCCTAAATCATATATGGTGTCTGGAAAAGAATTATAAGAAGGGAAGGTTAAGATCCTAAAATTTGTCAACTGCCAAGGAGCTAGATGAGCTGTGTGATGATGGTAAGCCAACCAAGACTTCTGCATGTGGCCAGGACTGGGTGACAAGGCTTGCTAGCCTCCCTACTGGGCGAGGGGACATTACATAGGGAAAACCAAGATCACTTGCCTTGGAGCCTTGAGCACCAACCACCTTCCTGCTTGCCAAGACCAGTGTGCCCTGTGAGTAAGAGGAGAGCATTGGAGGAAATGAGTTCTAGTAGGAAGCCCTACCAGGAAGACTCCCTGTGCGAGGACTGAGGATATGACAGTGCACCGATCGGGCCATAGCCCCTGTGCAGGATGGTTTTTGGCGACACGAGTATGTCAGGAGAGGGCTGCTGTAGAATAAGCTGTGCAATGAGTGCTCTGCAGGAAGCACCAACCCCGTACCGCCTTGTAGTGGTGACCCTGTATACCAGTGGGGGCCACAGTATAAATAATTGTGTGGCCAGCATGTCATGACTCGTGAATGCATTAGTGGTGGCCCTGTGTGCCAGAAGGGGTTGCTGTGGTGTGGGCGATTGCATCAAAGAAGTCTGAGTTGTTTCTGAAGGTTCCACAGCAAACCTGTATGCCAGGATAGACTGCTGGTATTAACTTGCCAAGGATTTCAGGCCATTGCCCTAGACTGGAGTGAGGCTGTGACCAGTGGGTCAAGCCCGCCCAATGAGATCTGCCCTGATTGACCCCTGAGAACAGAGAGAACGCTGCAGAAGACATTGAACCCTCGCTGGACTCCAGTCGGGAGCCGAAGGATTGAATTCCTCCACCGCTGGGGAAAAATGTACTTAGTGCATCTTTCTGAGCTGGAAGCTGCTCCGATCGCCTGTGAGAATTGGCAGCCCCACTCAGGAAAGTGAGCCTACACCTGTTGGGTGCTGCCGCATATGCCACAGGCAGCTTGACTGCTCTGAGCTGGATGTGAACTCACCAGTGCCTGTGTTCTGGTCAACCAATGAACCAACAAGCGATTCAATGCTGCAGGAACAGGTAAGACTGGAACTGGGCCTGTGGGCCCCAGTGGATTTGCTACAAAAGGTATTTTAAAAGTATATTTCCCACTTAAAGCATTTAATTTACAGACTTGGGTACAGGTAGTACCTTTTACTATGGACTTAAAAGTAAATTAAATTCGCCAATTAGGATAACGCCAATTTTACCTTGTTTTAGAGAGAGATCACAAACACTTTACCACTGGTTAGTGGGGAAAATGTGGACAGAGTCCTAAAGGCCACCAAAAACGAGTTCAACAAAGGAAGGCAGAGAAAGGCAAAAATCTTGGTGACCCTGCAGAAAGGGACAGGTCCAACACTCTGTTATATCAGTTCGATTTGAGCACCTTGGGATCTAAGCTCAGGTATTAAGCTGCACAACATGTTGCCTTTTCGGACTGACTCATACTTGAGATTTTGATAAAACCTGAAGTGAAAATCAACTTTAGTTTTAAACCTCCCCTTATTCTTCTGCATGTTTCCCATTTTATTTCATGAAACTTTAACACCTCGAAATATGCAATCACTGTCTATGGTCAGGCCTTCTTTTTTGGGCCTAACAAGGGAATTCTAAGCGCTTGAGCAGTAAATAATGAAGTGATCTGGAGACTTGTTGGTTTCAGTGAACAAGATTTTTTTATTTAGGGGCTGATTACGATGGCGGATGGACTTCTGTCCATCTGCCATTGTCCCGGGGATGGGGACCGCTCGCCTATAAGGTGACGGTCCCACATATGGCAGTACTGTGCGGCCGCAACCATGGCAGTCGCAAGTGCCATGTTTTCCATTGCAGAGGGTGCTGCTGGCTGCAGCACCTGCCACAATGGAAAAAATTCAGTTTTTGCATTTCCCTGCACTACGTGATAGGCACCACGTGGTGCCTGCCACATGGTGCAGGGAAGCCCCCAAGTGCACAAACCAACTGCCCCTGAACAAGGGGGGCCCGCAACAGGCCCCCAAAGGCCATCCCCGTCAGCCTTTCTATTGCTGGTGAACTGCCATTGAAAGGCTGGTGAGGAGCCAGCATCATAATCTGACCCACGGTGCCTGCTAGGCACCGCTGACATGCATTAAGTGTTGAGGGCCTGCCCCACGCTGGCAGGCTCAATGAGCCCATCAGATGTCTGGTGGTCGGAATTCCTGACCGCCACGATCCCGCCTGCCATCAAAATATTGCAGGTGGGAAATTACCACAAGATCGCGGTCAACCCGCCACCGGCAGCCTGCCGGTGGCGGGTTCACGGCGATCGTAATCAACCCCTTTGTTTGGATGAAGCCTATTCCATGATGACATTGTCCTTCGGCCTGAAGGACAATGTCATCATGGAATAGGCTCCATCCAAACAAAGGGGTTGATTACGATGGTATGGTATGTGAGAAATCTTTGTTGGCTCTACAAAACTTGTTTTCAAAATTCTCTACTTTTCATTGTAGATGTTTTTTAGTTGCATCATTTTCCTTATTTCATCTGTAACAGGTCTTCTCAATTTTACTACTCCTCTTCAACCCCTGAAATTTTGAGAGAGAACTGCTGAAGCTGTGGGCCTATCTCCCCTAAAAATGACTTGATCTCACCCAGTTCTTGTTTTAAATTTTCATTTGTCTTCTTAACTACTTTCACGATTGTTTTAAACATGTAATTCCAGCGGGGCTTTTCCCCATCTCTTTCCGACTGATGAATTTCATTTTATTATCTATATTTTCCAGCCATGAAAATATCAGCTCTTTACATCATCAGATGAGCTGGGGATCCGATTTGTAGACTCGTAGTCTGTTTAAAAATTGACTTCATAGATTTTTTGGATGAAGTTGAGGTTGGAAGATACTACATCTTCACAGCAACATTTTCCATTAAAAATCTCAGTTTGGTTTTTTTGCAGGCTGATTCTCTTTGTGTCTCTGAGACTGCAGATTGATTTCTTGGAGTGTGTATCCATTTTGTTAGAAGGTATTTGTGTCAATTGTGACTCTTTCAACTTCCTTCTACATTGTTCCAAAACTATTTTAGCATTCATATGGTTTTAGCTTTTGAATAATTTTTTTAGCTGCTGGGTTTCATGATTTCTTCGAAACAGCTTTTCCCTTTTGTGGTTTAATATTAGAGAGGCACTGCTTGAGGCATAATTCCCTTTGTTGTTGCACTCTGATCCATGGTTTGGATGTCTTGTCCTAGCTTTTCAACTTTCCTTGAGCTGGTCAGTTGCCCCCTTTCTCTGCCTCCTCTGGGCTGTCTGTTTATTTTTTATCCAGTTCTTCTGCTAATCTCCAGCTATGTCCTGTATGCAGCAGTGTCCCTTTATTAGCCTTCCGTTTGCCTTTGTTTTCCTTCTTTTTACCTTTGATAGACTCATATTCAATCTCTGTGGATGTTTCCTTAGTGTGAAAGGAGTTTGTTTCCCCCTTAATTTTAACCTTCATTTATTTTTTCATTACAGAGTTTATAGACAGCTGGCATCAAATAATACATTTTTTGCTTTGCTGGCATTTAGATTCTCTGTTCATACCTTATGCAAATGTAATTTTTGCATACTTCTACACATAGTGAATTTTCCCGTTTCCACGTCTGAGAAAATAAATGTTGAAAATACCAGTCTCGCATACCTTTACATACAGGTGTGACCAGTTGACATTGTCAAAGCTGGTTTATAGCAGTGGTCAGTATTTGTCAAGATCAATGGTGCATCTTCTACATTTCTTCTGCAACGCTAGTAATTTCACTAGGTGACACTGAAATGCAGAAAATTGGTGTTTAAATGTATCTCTGTTTTCTTAGATGCATTGCTGCTTCCGGAGCAGGACAACTCTACAGAGACTGACACTAAACAGCTCCTATGGACAGCTGAAACATAGAAAGAAAGAAATACTGCAAATAAGAGCAAGGCACCTGAGACTGACAAAAAAGCCATCTGATCTTGAGCAAAGCGTGTCTCTAAGAAGTATTGTATACTGAGCTGAATCTCACAAACAGCTTTTGTGAGATGGCAAATATGTTTATTTATTTATTTATTTATTCATATATTTATGTATATATTTCTTGGTAAGTTGTAGGGCACTATCTATGGCTCTTAAACCCAGAATGCCAAAGGAGTTGTGTGGAGTAAAAGGAGGAGGATACAATTCCATAAATAAAACCAACACTCAGAAGAAGCATTATATTTTCCTCAGAAAAAAGGTTCAGGAGATAGGTGAGCAATATTAATGGTCATTGGAAAAGAAAGCCCATTCTGGGTAATGTAGGTTCGTTGAGGGATGTGGTTGTACCACTGACCGTTCAAAGAAGCATGCTCTTCGTGGATGAAGTGAAGGACTGGGGAAATAGGACAGATTGTCAGGTATCTACTGAACGTAAGGCGGTCCTGTTACTACCTGAGTCTCGGGGTCAGTATGATGATAGTGTTTTACCACAAGCATTCTTCCTTTTGAAAGGTGTTTGGATGATCTGGTGCCTTGCGTAGATCTCAGAAGGAATGGTGTTTCATAAACATCAAAGTGGTTGGATATATATCACAGATCTTGGTATAATCTGGTTTGTGGGTACCATATAGTTTCTTCAAGGTTACCCACTGTTAACTCTGCAGTCAGTGCAAACTTTAGAAGACAAGGGTGATTTGGTTTAACATTTTTAGTCCCAGCACTAATTTTTCAGCTAGATTTTGAATTCATTGAAGTTGTAGATTTTTCTTGAATGTACATGCTGTGACAGTAATCTAGGCTTGATAAAACTAGTAAATGGACGCGAGCAATTTTATTATAGAGCTATGTATCAGTGTGTCTATATTACGCATATGCAGGTGGAAGTGTGTGCTCTGTGGCACTGCATTAAATGAACGTCCTGTCAAAAGGTGTGGGTCAAATAGGACGCTAGGGGTCTAGCTTTGAGAACAAGGTGGGGGGATTTTACCTCAAAACTACATTTGGACAGAGTGCAGTCATGTAAAATATACATTGGGAGATATTTACTTGTTCTTGATGAAATCAATACGCATATGTCATGAGGCACCTTTTCTGATATAATACTCGACCAAAAAACATGTCTATTGTATGCTGTATATTTTCAAATAATTACGCTAAAAAGTAAGAATATTTTAGGAGTACTTTGAAAATATAATGCAGTGTAGAATACCTTCTTTAGCACAATCAGTGGTGCCAACTATAGAACAAAACTGTAATCTATTACAATGCTAGTTTTGTTTGACATTTTTCCTTTCTGAGCGTGCACCTCTTGAGCTTAGAGATATACAAAGATGCTAGCCTATGGAGAAAGACAATAAAACAATGCAGCAGACAATTTTCCTTTCTGAGCGTGTACCTCTTGAGCTTAGAGACATACAGTGATGCTAGCCTATGGAGAAAGACATTAAAACAATGCAGTCTGAAGATAACGTCTGGGAGTAGTGATCTGATTTTGAGTTCAATCACAAATCATCCCTAAGTAATATTTTTTTTTTTGGGGGGGAGGAGATTTTCAATGGGGAAAACTTATACTGTCTCCCTCTCTGTCTCATAATTACAAAATGTACCCTACAACCCAATAAAGCAAACCCCCTGGCTGAGTAATGGTACCTTTAGAAAACTCTCAAAGGAAAGTTTTCAAAATAACCATTGACTATGCAAATTATTGAAATGTGTCTTTCTTTCTTTGTCTTTCTTTCTTTCTTTCTTTCTTTCTTTCTTTCTTTCTTTCTTTCTTTCTTTCTTTCTTTCTTTCTTTCTTTCTTTCTTTCTTTCTTTCTTTCTTTCTTTCTTTCTCAACATTTGATGTGTCAACCTCACAGCATATGATATACCCCCAGACTGGTCTGAAGAAATGGACTGCTGATTGGTGTGGAAATACAGAGTGGTAACTGAATTGTTGTGTGTATGGGAGAGGAACAACTTCAGGGATCATCAAGGGTTTGAAGGATTAGGTAAAATGCTGCAAATCAATGGTTCTCCCGCCATGTTAAATCCTCAGCTCCTCCATCCTATTTAGAGGTTGGAGATGCGCCAGGTTTGTAGTGGCAGAGCCACTGCTGCCAGCTGCGCTGCAGGTTCGGCTGGCACAAAACTTTGACCTGACAGCTTCTCTGACACTGTACCACCAGATTATAGTGACAGCTGCCTTGCCCCATTTATTGTGAGATGAACATTGCTGGATTTTCATGCCCAGGCCACCACAAATGGTATGGCCGTTCATGGGAGGAAAATTAATGACGTGACCCCTGCCGGGTGTTTTTGGGGAAAAAAATAGTTTGCAGAGTGGGTGCAAAAAGAATGGCCTTTGTTCCAGAACATTCACAGCCTTCACTACAATAATTGCCCTAGTGGTTGAAAATTGGCTTTAGAAATCCCATCCAGGCAGACACAGATCTCTAACTATGTTAGCAGTGTTCTGAAATGGAAAAAGAGGCCATATTCTCCTATGCATGGTTGGCCGGGGGCCAAGTGCCATGGTCTAAATGACCGACCTACTCTCTTGGCTGCACGTACCTCATAATATCGAACATTCTTCACTTAATTAATATGCCAAATTAAAACTTATTTTGTTCTCTAACATGACCATACATATATTTTGTGAGTTTTTATAATTCACAACTGATTTGAAAGAAATATACTTTTTAGCAGTCATGTCCATTCATAACTCCTAAGTTTTCTGTCTTTCGATAGAACATAATTGCCAACAGTTAACATGCATAATGGTCTATTTGAGCAAACACTCAAACTAAAATATACGAGATTGCTTAGTTAGGCACATGCACATGATAGAACACAACACAGTGAAAGGCCTAATATCTTGTGTATAAAAACAGGCAAAGCATTTATTGAATTGTATATTAATGAAAAAGATTTCAGTAATAGTGCACTCGAATTCTTAGGAAATCGCCCACACGCACAATGACTGAAAATAAATTGCATGCTCTCGAAAATTACTAACTGTGGGCCATTAGACATTTTGCATTTTTAATGCTTTTAGAAGTAAGAGCAGCATTATATCAATTCCTCATGCTGTTTCATTAGTTACATTCCATTTGCTGCATTAGGTATGTGCCATTTCACATTGTTGTTAATGACACATTACTAATCTGGATAATTCTTTCATTGTCTTTGTGAATTGTAACTACTCTGCAAATGGTTTCATTTTCTAATAGTTTGTTTTGGATGGATAATTAAAATTAAAAAAATGAATGTCACGTTTGCCATCAAAAGCACACTGTCATAAGACAGATGGCATCCAACTAGAGACAGCATGCTTTTACTCGGCGAGAGGGAGGGGGGAATTTTTCATGGTAAAATATATTAAAAAAATGTTTCCTTCAGCAAAGTAAAAGTATAAAGTGGTATCTCGTCTGCTGCTCAATAGATGATTCCAAGAAGTGTACACATTTGAATGGGTTTAAGCTGTTACTAAGTACGACCGGTTTAACCTATAGCATTGTTCTTTTGTTTTTCCAACCAAATATAAACAAAGTATTTTGCCTTCTGAAACACTTGGTGATGAAAACTGTATTAATGATTACAAAGAATTGATGAAAGCATGTAGAGTTAACAATAAACAAACAGTATTTTAGTCACTCCTGTAATTAATGATAACGTCTAAAGAATTAAGGCAAAAAGGAAAATTAGACAGAATACGTTAAAAAAAAAAATCTGTAAGCATTTTTAAGACTGGGCTGGGGCCCATGAGATTGCTGCCTAGTCTTAAAAGAGTTTTTGTCATCATTCACAGATCGAAGTGGTCCCTTGGGGACCTCTTCCCATGTGGGAATGGGTTACTACCAACTTTCAGTAGTTGATAAAATAGGAAAATTTTGCAACCAAATTTCTGTTGCAAAACATTAATGCATCCCATTGTGAATCAGGATTTGGAAAGGATTCTTTAAACATACTCCTTTCAAATACCGGTATGTAGTCAGAAACCCAAAGTGCGAATTGATAATGTGCTATCGAATTGCAATTTGAGTTTCGTACGTACCAAAAAGTCGTTTTGTAGTTAAAAAGGGTCTGAGTTTGCGAATCAGACACTTTGCGTTGGAAAAGTGTCTTAATACAGCTGACCCTTGGTTAAGTGCACTGGCACCTTCCTCAATGGAGTGTTGGTCAACCAAGGATGACTTAATCAACTGGTCTTCTCATTTTCTAGCAACACCATGGGTGACATGCAAGAGCACTCAAATGGGGCACTGTTAGAACTGGGGTCACCAATTCCGACGTGGTAGCTTGGTGCGAGATGGGAAGGCATCCGAAGGCAATGTGTAAAGCAGTTGTGCAGCACTCACCCACATGAACTCAATGACGCGCACACAAGGAAGGACACCACACCAAGTTGTGGGTTAAAACAAGATTCTTTATCTTCTTCAAATCGTGGTGAACCAAGTAATTTCAGGAATAAAACAGTTACGATAGTAATAACCTTGAATTCATTTACGTAAGTGTTCCAGATAACGCAGGCAACAATTAATTTATCACAGTATAAGAGTCAGTGCACCTTAGAAGAACAGTCAATTCATTTAGCAACTAAACAGATGTATGCAATTCATTCAGTTAATAGAACAGGACATTGCAGTGCACCAATTAACTCGTGCAGTCGAATGCAGCAGTGCGTTTCAGGGTAACAATCGATTTAGTGCGGCATCAAACAGGTATAAATTCATTCAAATAGTTGCACAGATAATCATAGGGCAATATTTAACTCATTCCGATCAGGACAGGTGGAAATTCCCTTCAAGTGAATAGCCCAGTAACCCCAAGACAACGGTGAATTCATTCAACTAACTAGTGCTAGTAAATTGCAGGGTTCCTTCAGTCGAGCAACCCTAACGTATAAATCATCAATCCACGCTCTAGATGGAGACACACTGAGACACCATCCTCAGGGGGGCAGCACTTCTTTGGCTTAATAGGGATGCCGAGGCTGCTGCGTAACTCGAATGGCCCGATCCCATGTGAGGGGGGGGCTGGCCGGGTCCCTTCCCAGTACCAACCCGTCCTCCTAGGCAGAAGGGCTATTGCCGGCTCTCTGAGGCCAGCCACAGGGGTGCTGAAGGAGTCTCAGAGTGACTTGTGCCCCAAATCCCCCTCCCGCTCTCTCACTCACCAGCTTGGCTATGGGGGGAGTATTAGGCCTCCTGGAGGGTCCGCTGGCATCTGCAGGCCGAGGAGCGGGTCCGGAGCTTCCTCCGGTAGCGCCGCCCCTCCCGCGGGGACTGGGACGAGCCCCGGGCCTTCCGGGTTACCATGCGGCCTGGGAACCAATGGGAGCGCGGCTCACCGGGGGCGTGGCCTGCGTCACTGCTGGCTCCCCGGTTTCCACACAACACGCCTCGAGCCCTCCTTGGGCCTAGCGCTGCCCACGTAGCACCCGCAGCAACCCCCTCCTCGCTTCGGGGGTTGCGGCGGTGGAGCGGCCCCGGGATCCTCCTCTTCTCGCAACCTGGGGGCGCGATACTCCTGTCAGCGTTGCGCCTGGGGGCCACGGCAGTGATGGCGGTGACTTAGGCCGCTAGCACCTCCGGGAGCCCAGCGGTGGACCGTAAGGTCTTGGGTGGCGGCGATGACTCCCAACAAGAAGCGCTTGCACCAGCCCAGCGCTAGGTTGCAGGTACGGGGCAGCAGCGGTGATTTGGGCAGTTAGCACCTAGGGACACAGCGTCTCATAGCTACAACGCCTGGCAGGCACAGTGCTGACAAGTACATCGCTTAGAAGACACAGCAGCAGCACCGGGATGGGGCAGTGAAGTGGCGCTGAGAGGTGACACAGCGCACAACAGCAACCAGTTTCTTTCTCAGGGGCACAGTTCTGGCAGCTTCTTCTTCAGGGGCCCAGGTCTGGCATCATAGCACTTGGGGGGCACAGCGCATTACCTGCGATTCTGTAGGGCCCACAGTGACAGTCCTGGTCAGCACTTGTCTGAGGGGGAAAGTAGATGGCAGGTACCCCTGGCAGGCTTAGTGGGGGGAGGAGGGTTTTGAGTTGGTGGGCATCAGAGGCAGGGTGGGCCCCGGCGGCACACTGGAGATGGTCCCCTGGGTTGCCCCCTCACCAGGCAAGATCAGCAGGCAGACAGAGTCCCTCATCTAACTTGGGTACAGCAGGGCCTAGACTCAGTCAGTCCCAGTAGTGTAGGTTTCTTCCCTAGGCCCAACCGCCTACGCTCCGGCAGAGGTTCCCCCAGGTCCAGTGGTGCCCCAACTGACTAGTCAGGTTTCTCTCCTTTCCTCTTATACCCCCAGGTCAGGTGACCCTCCTGCAAAGGCGGCAAAGCATAATCCCTCCCAGAGCTGGAAGGTTTCAGGAGCTTCCACATAATAGTCTATGGGACAAAAAGGCGGGATGGAAAAGATACTGTATTAGAATGTCCCGGCCTGCTCCTAACCACTAGTATGTGTATGCATTGGCCACTCCGCAGTAGCAGGGGCCTGTGGCAGCCATGTTGTTAGGAGCGAGCACCTGCACCTCAGCACTGTTTAGCAGTGGTAAGGCACCCAGAGACCGAGGGCCAACAAAAAGATGGCGGCAAAAATGAGGCAGCAAGGGCAAAAAAAACGGGGTAGACCACCCTAGGGCTGACAGGTCTAACAGGCACCAAAACACGTATGTTGATATCATGTTTCTTGCCATGGTTATCTGTTTTACTATGCCTTCATTTTATTCTTAGTGATGCTAAGAATCTGCTGATTATTATATTAATATCTAATGCAGATTCTGTAAATAAAAATAAAATATTAGCATCACAGAAGTCCACTTTCAACAGCACTGCCATCATTCATTCCAAACCAACTATGAAGTAATTCACTGCCCAGCGGAAATGTTCCAGTCGGAGGTGAACCCTGGGCACAGCATATAAGCTCATTCTTTATATGGGAAGATTATGAGGCACCATGTGGTGCTGTTGTGGCTTTGCAAGATAAGGATTTAATGGCACAGGGTAGGAACAATGCTTGACATGAAAAGGTCTTGGCTAAGAGGCTGAATCATAGCAGTACTGCTATTTGGTTAATCCAGTTTATGTATGAGAGGAAATGCTGTCAATAACCACATGTTACAGCAAAACAAAGAACTTGCAGGGAAAGATGAAGAGGAAATGGACTGGAATGAAAATCAAATATTCATTTAGTCAGGTGATATCATTTATTTAGCATGACAACCTCTTAACAAACAAATTGCAGTTTAAGCTGAAGGTGAAAGATATCTGATGTCAAACTCTTTCCTAAGCGCAAAGTGCCACGTCACTGCTGGGCCTTGATTACAAAAACATAACAATGTCAGTGTCATGTGGCGATGGTCCTGCTGCTTGCTCAATTTAAACAGCATTGTATTATAATATCTCAGAGGAAATAGCCACTCTGTAACAACCTCTTAAAAAGCAGAAGAATCATAACATTGTAGTAATGCTAACGACTGCAGAAAGGAGCATAATTTGTCAGACATTGACACAAAAGTGAATTAAAACCTCCCTTCACCACCCCGCCCATCTCCTCTCGCTGTTGGACCCTTAAGATTAGCACTTGTGATCAGAAATGTTTAGTCTTTTTACAAAAACAGAATATGGTAATCATTTTGCTGTTGTCGTGACATACACACACTCACCATGGCTGGGGGCGCAAAAAGCAGACCATGGACTGAAGGACAGGGTTAGGGGGCAACAGTAGCAAGCTAGCAATGTAGGGCAGGTGAGAGAGGCTGTGGCAGCACAATGAGCCACAATGAACCATGGAGGGCAGGAGGGATGGGGTAGGGGCACAGACTCAAGCAACAGAGGGCAGGAAGGAGGTGGAAGGGGCATCAAGCTGACCACATGGGGTAGGCAGCAGAGGTAGTAGCAGCACAATAGATCTCAGAGGGCAGGCAGGAGGGCATAGGGGTACAAACATGGACAACAAGGGCAGGGGGGAGTACAGGGGTCAGCAAGTTGACCACAAAGGGCAGGTGGGAGGGGCAGTGGCAGAACAACAAACCACAGAGAGATGGAGGGCAGAGGTAGGGCATGAATATGGAAAATGGAGTGTGGGGAATAGGAGGCATGGGCAGTAAGCTGACCACGTAGGGCAGCCAGGATGGGCAGTGATGGTACAAAAGACAAAGGAGGGAAGGAGGGAGGGGGCCAGGGGCAAGGGCAACAAGCTGACCATTCAGAGCGGTGGGAGGGTTAACAGCAGCACAACAGCCTATGCAGTGCAAGCAGAAGGGGGAGTGGAAGCCCAACAGACCATGGAGGGCATGAAGCCAGGAGTAGGGGCATGAACGTAGACAACAGACAGCAGGTAGAAGGAGCAGGGGCATCAAGCTTAGTGGACAGGGGAGAAGAGAGGGGCAGGGACAGCACAACAGACCATGCAGGACAGGCAGGATGGGCAGTAGTGGCTTAATGCACCAGAAGGGTATGAGGGTGGGGGCTGGGGCACATACAAAGAAAGCACAGGGCAGGATGCAGGAGCAGCATACTGGTCATACAGGTAAGGCAGGATAGGCATACGAAGGAGGGAAGGCTCGAGCTGGTTAGGGGTAAGGGCAGTAAGCTGACCATGCAGGGCAGATCAGAGAGGCAATGGTAGCACAACTGATCATGGTGGGCAATAGGGAGGGGGTGGGGCATGCACAAAGAACCAACAAGGGCAATAGAGAGGGGGTAGGGGATGGACTTTGACAACAGAAGGCAGGGGAAGGGCAGCACAATGGACCATGGAGCAGGAGAGAAAGGATAGGGCATGGAAAGAGGCAAGGGGATGGAGACAAGTGCAGCAAGCTCACCATGCTGGGCAGGAAGGAGGGGCAGCTCAATGTTTCATGGAGGGGAGAAGGGAGGGGCGGCAGCTAACACATGGACATCGAAGAGTAGGGACAGTTTCAGACAATAGAGGGCCAGAAAAAGGGTGGCAGGGTCAGCAAGCTGACCACGGAGGAAAGGCCTGCATGGGCAGAGGCATTATAACTGACCACGGAGGGCAGGAGAGAGTGGGCAGGGTCTTGCATAGAGCAATGGAAGGGAGGAGGGGGCAGGAACAGGGCAGTAAGCTGACCGCATAGGTCATACTGGCATGGGTTGGGACAGTAAGCTGTCCACAGAGGGCTGTTGTGATGGGGCAGGCACATTCAGATGGAGAACTGAGATCAGGCAACGGAGGGGACAAGACAACAAATCTGACCATGGTGAAGGGTAGAAGGGAGGTGCAGGGATATGCACATGGAGAACAGAGGGCAGTGGGTGGGGGCAGGAGCAGGGGTAGCAAGCTGACCAATAAGATCAGGCAGGCATGGGCAGTGTCTTCATAATGGACCACAGAGGGCAGGCAAGAAGGGGCAGGAACACACACATAGAGAATAGAGGTTAAGGGTGGGCAGAGCTCGCAGAGTTGCACTACATGGAATTCCACGGAGTTGTATAAAAACTCAGTGGAATTCCATGAAGCTCCACTCTGCCTAGTTACACGGTTATTCAACCTTCATTAACATATAGGTGCCCTGGGTAGTCACAACAACATGTGTGCTGTTTCTGAGACTGCTCCGGAGTTCACGTACACTGCTGACAAGTGAGCTGATGTTTCATAAAGAGCTTCTTACCCATTAATCTGGTGTCCCACGACTCCCACCCCCGCAGTACGCCTCCTCCCCCCTTGACGGAAATACGGGCTCATCTGCCAACCACAGAGTGCAGATTACAGAAGATGAAAGGAGGAACGTGCAGCTCGGGAATGCAGTCATTATGCCAGCGTGTGCCTAAACACTGTAAGTGGGATAAGTATATTGGTGCGGATTAATGGGGGATATGCACAGATGCTCAGAGCAACAGATGGCACCCAGAAACAGTGAGGCACCAGCCGGGATCGATACCTCAACAGCAGGAACTGCTGAATGCCATCTGGGCTCAACACCTCCGGAGTAGAACAGGAGGGTAGTTGCTAAAAATACTGTTAAAATTACTTTTTGTCACGCACACACACGCATTCACACACACACGATCACTGGCACACACACAGACTCACACACTTGCACACACACACTTATATGCACAAGCACAACCGACCACCCCTGCAACTCTCCTCTCTCACAGTTGTACTCCCGCCTCCTTCTCCCTCACCCTCACTCACCGTTTGCGTCCAGCCCATGCAGCATGCTGCTCAATGGGATTCACAGCTGCAGGTTGTTGTTGGCCGTGAAGTGGGTCAACTCAGGTCTGTTGAGGTCCCCCTCGTGGCTCAAGGTGCTCCAGGGCGCTGCAGATGGAGGTTCTTGCCGGCGATAAAGGCCTGGCTAATGCTATCCAGTCTCTGGCTTTCCTGCAGCTGCACCAGGCCAGTGCAGGGACTCAGTGGGGATCCGTTAATCTCAGGGCCCCTGGACTCTGAGCCACTCCACATCGGCCATGATGTACTGCCGGGACCCGAGGACTTCGGCCCAGGAAGTAGCCAGCTTAACGAATGCCAAAACGAAACTACTCATGCCGGATAGTCGGTCTGAGAATGTGTACTGTGCACCATAGAGATGGCGAGCCTGCTCTTTTAGGCAAGACTGCCCCAAGCCATTATGCTAGCTTAGAGCAGCCAATTTTGTGTCACACTGCCATCTACTGGTCAGTTCATGAAGAGTGCAGTCTCTCATCGAGTCTGTAATCATCATGACAGAAATTAAACCTCCTAAACCTCCCGGGCTCTGGTAAACTCCGCTACGCAGGGGAATGCAGAGTTTGTGTTGAACTTCGCATTCCAGGCAGAGTGCGGAGTTCCAAAAAAATCCACTAACTATGTCGGCGGAGTGGCGTTCACCACCCACAGTTAATAGAGGGCAGTGGGCAGAGAGCAAAGGCAGCAAGCTAACCACAAAGAGCAGACAGGAGGGTCTGGGGCAGACAGACAGAGCACAGATGGCAGGCAGGAGAACACGCTAGCCTGATGACGTGACATACTGTTTTTCATGTACACATTGGATCAGAATTGACCAGTGATAATAGGACTGAAAGAACTAAACATAATAGGGACTCTTCACTTATCGAAAGGCTCTGGCACGAATATATACATACTGGTAATATCATCACCGGAAATATTCAGAATACAGAACTGTCCATAAAGAAACCATGATGAACCACATATTATATTTGGGAGAATTACCAGCATAGAATATCAAGATATAAATACTGTTGGAGGCGACTGTGTCAAGGCAATAGACCCCAACATTGAGGGATTCATTGTACCAAGATTATGAATATATAGTTTTTTAGTTAAAATTTTGTTATATAAATGAATGTCCTGAAGAAGGTGGGGATCAACTACTGGAACCCCCGAAATGCTGCATCGACAGAAGTTGTTTTACAATAAAAATTCTTAACATAAAGATTAAGAACTGAATGTTACCACTTTTGTGAAAAGGTTTTTAACAAAAAGATTAATGATTGTATTGTCAATATTTGTGTAAGAAGTATTATTAGGATTATCCATGAATTTGATGCTCTTATTGCTTATTTTGTTTTACCTGGTGTAGCAAGTTGTGACTTTTAAACTGTGTACATTTTAAAGAAATTGATATAGTATTGTATCTGAATTTTGGTATAAAAATATATGGATTTTTTTAACGAGGAGACATAGTAATAATCAGTTTTATTTACTATAGGTGTAGATACATGTTTGGTGCATCCTGACTGTGTTCTAGTAGTCACATAAGAGGATGCTAGATATAGATTTAGTACACACAAAAGGGAAAGATTTTTTATTCAGCATATTCTACCCTGTCCCTTTTGGTCTGAAATGGTGACTCTTCTGAGTTGGAAGACAGAAGAGAGCAGGCATCAAGCAAATCACGAAGGACAGGAGGTGGGGTAGGGACACACATATGGAGGATGGAGGGTAAACAGGAGGGGAGCAAGGGTAAGGGCTGTATGCTGATCATGGGGGCAGGCTGCAGTGGGTTGGCCACCAGAAAGGGATGGGCCTGTGCCAACCTCATCTTGCAAATGGCAAAAGGCTGTGTGCAGTGAAGGTGTCATCTGAATATGTTCCTCAAATCCCAGTAATTCGCTGAAATTCAAAGGTTAAATAGACATCATTGTCAGGTATGGAAATATGTACTTCACTCACATTTAAAAATCCTGGAAATTTACTGGAAACAAACAAAGGCTAAAGTAACATTATAGCTAGGTGCTGAAATTCATTATAAAATAAAGTTTAAAAAACAAAAATAGTCAGTTATTGCTCAGTGAGCCAACTGTTACTTGTGTTCACTATGAACGGATTATGATCATCACTTTTTACATCCTGCTGTCAGAGCAATCTAATTGGCTGACCATAGCTTGAACAGAACTGTTGCAGCTACCATTACAGGACACAGTACCCAATCCACATATCCCAAAGTTTACATAAAATATGTAAAGGGACAGTGTAGGGATACCTTGATCCCTTGGCTCCTCGGAGTGGGGAGGGGCACAAGGACAACACCCCTTTGCCACAAATTAAAGAAGCAATGTGTGTTGCAGGTACCACAGTGTGTGGCCATCCCATGAGGTACTGAGCTACTCCTGTGGGAGTTGAACCACAGGACTGTACATGGAGGTGGC
The DNA here is from genome assembly GCF_964204655.1 of Triturus cristatus. NCBI lineage: Eukaryota > Metazoa > Chordata > Amphibia > Caudata > Salamandridae > Triturus > Triturus cristatus. The sequence goes on along the minus strand of NC_140593.1, from coordinate 468,633,979 downwards.
TCTTGGCTATGGTATCGCAAAACAAATAAAAATGTATATTTATATTTACATTTAAAATGTGGTTTTAGAAGTGTGTGCTTGGATAATTGCCTGAGTGTGTTGTTTGTATTTTACTATATATTGGGCTTAGCTAAAAAAATATCTATTGCTTACGATTGCAATTTTGTTTATTTATTAATTTTTCTTTTAATTCTTTTTCTGATTTTATGTTCAACTGGATCTAGAAGTAACTTGATTTAATTTTATTGTGTTGTCTTGCCTTTTGTAAACCTTGATGGTTTCAAAACAGGCTAATTAATGTTCTTTGAACTCTAGAAGTTGGATGTTGTATATCATGTAAAAACCCAGACATTCACTGTAAACAATCAAGACCTTGCCATATATTTAGAACACCTCTAAAATTCACACTAAAGAACAGTAAATGAACAATTATTGTTCTGAATTATAACAGAATAACACTGAAATTCACCAGTTACGGTGAGCTCCACAAACCCTAACTCACACAAAACCATGCACACTAAAACTCTAACACCAAAAGCAGTGCTTATGCTCTAACCATATTTATACCAACAAGTGACAGCACCTAAGGGCATAACGCCATAAGATAATAAACACATGCTCAAACTAATAAATATTAGCTAATGTAATGTCACCTGTAACATTAATTATGTCACCCATAATTGCACCAGTCACATCATGGGTGAAGCATAAGTAATGATTTGCAACTTTTGAGAAAATTACATCATACTGACAGCCTCACCATTGCCTATTACCTAATTATGTAACCTCTTCTAAAGCTAAAGCAAAACTACAAATTTCAAATTGCAAACAGGATGCATTAATAATTATGGTTTTGTAGACAGACTTCAAACTTCCCCGAGCTTAGCCATTGCTCATTGTTCAATTAACAGTCTATTTGTCACAGCCAAGACCTAAACATTTTAAATGTGATTAGGGCCTGTTGCTATCTTTGTCTTGCTGGCAGTAGTTTCAGTCTGTGTCAACTTTACTATTGACTGTACTTTTTAGTTAATCTGTTAAGTGAGGAGGTTTGTCGTATTAGTAGAACATGCATGAATATATTTAGTTTTCTTTTTTTTAAAGAGTTTTATATAGCGCAAACAAGACCCGAGACATCGGGTATCAGAGCACTTTACATGAGCACCAGTTTTGTTACAGATTGACACATTCATTTTTGTTAGGCACGGGGAGATTAAGTGATTTGCCCAGAATCACAGGATGTTGAGTGTCGTTGCCGAGACTCGTATCCGGTTCCCCAGCTTCGAGGTCGACCGCTCTAACCATAAGACTACATCCTCCCCCCTTACACTTACAAAATGCTTAAGCTCTCTGTTGGCAAGACCTGTTGTTTCCAATCCACTACACATACATACAGCATGTTTGGATCCACCTCTTGCTCATGACTGGACAGCTTTGTAGTCTATCTGGCTTACAAGCTCCTGATTTAAGGGGCTTTCCTCCGATTCTTCTATTTGTCCACTGAGTAGCACTTTTATCTCAAAATGTTCTGATTGAAGGACGTATTTTTCAACTACGGAAGGCAGACCTCGATATGCAGTGCTCCTCCCTGTCTCTCTGCTCATTGCTCCCCTCTTTCCCCACCTCTGCCCCACCCAGTATCCTTTGCCCTCCCTGGCCACCTTGTTTTTTAAAACACTTATTTTCACTTTTTGACACAGCCATCTCAAAGTGTTTTTTGCTAAGTTTAAGATGGCTGCCCGCATGTGTGCACACACCTATTGCATGAACCTATGAATAGCTTATTTTAATAAATACCATTCAAAGATGGCCGTGGTGGATGTGATCACATCAATGTGGTTCCTCTTTAAATGGGAGTTAATAACATACATCAAAATACATTCAAAATATCGCCACGAGGATGAGAGTCCATCAACTAGAAATTAACTTAAAGAACCACTGTGGATGCACACGCATCTGCAGTAATCATCTTTTAATGAATTTAATAATGCTTTCAAACTCATTCAAAGTTGACTTCAGTAGTTGCTTATGCATTCCTGGTGGCTTTTCAAACAAAAGAAAACAGTGGCAAAGCTAATAGGTTTTGCTGGCTAGACCCATTGGTATTGCTAGTGCTTGTTAATATAATACATCTGGATTCTGCAACACATAGATTGATGCTTATGCCACTTTTTATGGTCTGGCTTGACAGCACAGGTGTCACCATACAATTATGTGAGCATCACTAGAGAGGGACTTTGGCTCCGCCCACATGTTGGGAGCCAGGACTGCCTGTTGATTGGGCAGCTATTGTATGCTACCACAAAAAAGTGCTTGCCCTCCATACAGCTGTGATCATTATGGTTATTAATCCAGCTGACTGTCAGAAATTGATCTTTCAGGGACACACATGACATTGTAATGCTATCAGAGTGTCTTAGATACCTGCATAATTGATGCTGTCTTTCTCTGGCAACAGCACATATCATTAACCTACATGGGTGTTTAGGTCTGGTTTGACAGTGCAACTGTCTCCTGACCTTTTAATCTACACCAACACTATTCTACAGTTATTTGCTTCCACACATACATTTTTTAATGACCATGCTATTTACCTGTAATGCTTCACATTACCTCCAACATTCCTGGAAAGCCAGACCTATTTGCATTGCCAATACTTGTTTAGATTTTAGCTGCTGGTATTGTAGATTCCTCGATCCAAGAGAGAGAGCAGTGCAGTTCAGATAAATTTGAAAGTTTAGTTAGTCATGATTTTTTCAAAAACCGCAGGGTTTATATTGCTAAAGGACGTCTGGCAGCAACTATATGCATTTCTGTTAGGCTGTGTTGTGGCAAATCTGTTTTTTGATGAGTGAATTTCAAAGATTCAAAAGACATGTATCCTGCTTGAAAATGCGATTTAAGTAAGTGAATATGACTGACAGATGATGTGTCATCAGACACGTTTTATTAATAAAGTTAGTCAAATGTTAAACGTTATTTGCAACTTAACCAAGGCGATTTCAAACACACACCCCTATGTTGCTTTTTCAATAATGTATATTTGAATCTAAATGTTTATAATGTCTATCTTATTACGAGCAATGTTATAAAAACCAAATGTTTATAATAATGAGCTCAAACAAGTACATTCTCTATGGTTCGGAAGAAAATAATCTTCCAAGTAAAGACATATGTGTGCCCTAACAGCTACACCACTGCCATCTGTTGAAAAAAACATGTCCCCTTGTGAACACTAATGAATTGTAGATTTGCTGCACATGAGTTCTTGTTATTTTCATAAAATGCATCAAAAGAGAAGGCGTTTGGATTTGAGGTTAGAGTAATTCCACGTTAGCTGTTCTCTGTAGGCAGAAGCTTGTATTTTCTTACAATTGTACTGCTTACTCCAGCATTCCTGGGCGGCTTCCCAGTGGCAATGCTGGACTGAAGATCATATTATTTTAAGGATCAGTTTATGAAATATTTTATAATTTTTCATTTTGCACCACTTGAAGGCCACATCATATGTTATGATCTGTTATGTGGCCTTAGAGCCCACAAATAGAAGATTGCTAATTCTAGAAGGTTTATCATATATTAAGAACATAGAAGTTGAGGACCAAAATATCTGTTCATTTGTTGTTGGCACCAATGCTTTAATGATTGATTGTTTGTAAAGCTTTACAGAATTTGTAGTACAAAAAAAAGAGTTGAGGCTGCTGTGCCATGTCAGACAAATGTCACTGATTATATATCTTGCTCATGTTACAATGTTCTTAAAGTTTTCATTATAAAAACTGTATGACATGACAAAAGGAGACAACTCCCCGGGACCACTCATGAGACCAAATAAATCCTGACACATGCACTGCCTCTGGGTCTGTTATGCTGACCTACTCCACAGGCCAACAGAATGACTGTTTCTTTCCAGACTAAATCCAGCCTTACTGCAACTAAGAATACCCTCTACATGACAGAGTTATATCGCACATCCTTGAAAAAGCATAAACTTATAGCGTGAAGGGGTGAAACATATGTCACAATTTTTAGAAAGAAAAGAAGGAAAAACAAATCGAGCAATAATCTACAAACAACAACATTTCTTGGACATGGCACAGCTGCCTCAACTCATATTTGCACAACAAATGCTGCAACGCTTTACAATCCATCAATCATCATAGCATTGTTGTCAAGTACAGATGTTTTTGGTCCTCGAGCTCTCTATACATAATTACATGAATGTTCAGGTTAAGGGTTATCAAACTGGACCGAATAACACATCAGGAACTGGCATGGCGATGGTGAAGTTTGGACACCCCAATAAACCCTTAAGAGATCCATATTGTCATGATATGAAAATGGCTTTAGACCAGGAGCAAAAGGCAGCTTGAACAGTGATAATTACTTTGAAAATGTTGTTGGACAGAGAGGAGAAGTGTTCAGATCTCTGTCAGTCTACCACATGGAACATCAATTCTAGACAGAGGGCACTATGGCTGAAAACATGAGTTTTTTTTAGTTTTATGTATTTAACAGACACAACTCAAAGTACAATATTAATTAACATTGAAAGCAATAAAGTTATCTTTTTGCTGCCTTTTCAACTTTCACATGATTGTTTCTTAGTGGTCAGAAAAATAAATGAGCACTGGAACCTCAAACTATGAATTATTAGGGGACTCTTGTAGCCAGTAAACCCACACTAGGCTAAGTCTCTTTACATTTGATCACCTTGTACTCACAACAGTTCATGAACGATTTGAACATTGGAAAGTATTTGCAATTAAAGATGAAAACTACATTCTTATCGGAAATTGCCTTTATTTTAACATTGCTTAAGCTAGAGGATCTCATATGTACACAATGCTCTCCTTTCCCCAACTTTCTCAGCAAACACTTTTCACCAAAAAACACACAAACTAACATTAATACACTATGCAAACTACCAAACACTGTAATTTATAAGGTATTTATTACCTTTGTGAAGGTATTTCAGGAAATATGTTACAATGCATCAACGTTTACTCCTCTGCAAATAGCTTCAATATACACAATGACTTAAAAAAAAAACAATACTTCAGCAGACACCTGACATAAATCTACTCTGCTTATTTTTTACAAAAGGCAGAAATGTGCAACAGTATGTACAATTTGAGAAAGAACACAACCAACAACTGATGAGAAATCCAAACAGGTGCACAAAACAAATTAGTTTTGCACTTCTGTTGGGTATATTGCAAAAAGGCACAATTGACGTCTATTGCATACTTATCTCGTGCTGGAAAGCATTAATGTATCAAATAGGTGAATATTAAAGAAAACAACAAGTAAGCAAAGTCGCACCTATTCAATTACTGTGGGAAACTGGGGAAGTAGTTGAGGGGTTAGGTACCCACCTTAGGTAACAACCACAATTCTTTTCTAGGGTGAATCACTAAAGTCACTAAATTATCCTGAGCTCAGCCCCTTGGTAGCTATGGCACAGAGCTGACAGTCTAAACTTAGAGGCAACGTGTAAAGCATTTATGCAGTCTTAAAACAGTAATTCAATTGAAATACAAAACAACAAACCCAAAACGAATTAGAAAATAAACAAAATGAAATTGCACCAAAAAGCACAAAATGCCAATGGTTGCCAATGGTTGTGAAATAACAGGCGCAATTTGACATTGACTGTGTGGTGTTCGCATCAAATAAACCAATGAGGTTTTTCCCTGGCAAGTGATTTTACCTTCTGTTGTAGGGGAGGAACTTAGATAATCACAGGGTGTCAGGCAGAGGTCAAACAGCAGTGGTCCAGGCCATGTTCAGTTGCCACTGGTCAGCTGGACAATTACTGGAAAGACCTCTGTTAGCTTGTTGTATCACTGTCCCTCTTGTGCCCAGCACTTTTTGTCCTGGGCACAAGAGGGAGATCTTTTCTAGACTTTAAAGGCTCTCTCCAATCTCAGATAGCAGGTTCAGTACTCATCTGATACTCCACAGGTACAACAGTATTCTGAAGTGGTTGCCTAGAGATTCCACATTTATGCCTGGCACAAGCTAGTGGGTGGGAATGACTCCTGGGCACACCCTAACTAAAGGGGTAAAGGTTCCCGGAATTAATCCTACCTACTTTGGACATTTTCAAAATGGCGAAAACCTTTGACCATACTAAACTTGAGCTCTGAGTGCTGGGGTTGTGGGTGGGGAATGCACTTTGGTAATCCTAGTATATTCTACATATAATACCAAACTTCAGTTTGAAGCAGCCATGGTACCCCAAAGTTGCTCAGAAGTCTGGTAGAAGAAAAAGATGTGTTTTCACCAACTAGACAGAGGATACACAAGAATTGTTTGTCATTCAGTTCTCAACCTTTGAAGAGTGCTCCCAGTATTTGATGTTCTGTTAAGCAGGCTTTGCCACTGTAATGTCAAAAAGCCCCCCCCCCCTCCCGTGATTGGAGCCTTCCTGGGTGGGTTTACAAATGAAGGGCCCTGCCCAGGTGACAGCTAGCATTTGCCTGTGACTGAGGAAGCCTCTTTGAAGTATACCCTCAAGTGTTATATGAAATCCTCAGCAGACCTATCAAGTACGGTTTGACATTCAATCAGAATTATACACTTTAATGTCAGAAAGGATAGTCACAGCCATACCCAGCATTTTCTTTTAGGTTCAGAGGGGTCATCTCTCCCATCCAGGCCAGTCTATTGTTCCTGGTAGGGATTGCACTCCAATTAACACCTACTCAAATACTAGCTACTAGATGGGAGAAATGGGAAAGCAAAATGCAGATTAGTCTCCAGGAACTTTAGGCATGGAAAGTTAACTTTCTAAAAGTTACTTTCATTTAATATTTTTTTTTAAATCTGACTTCACTATTGAACTGGCTATTTACTAACAATTAAAAATAGTAGCTTAATAATTTTTCAGCTATTCCAATTCCAGAGATACATTATTAATATTTGATGTTTCAGCCCGTTGTTTTCCTGTAGAACAGCCAGTCTTACAGTAAAAATAGCTAAATAGCTTTTGGGGTCTTTTCACATGTCGTACTTTGAAACACCATGCACCCTTTCTATTAAGGCGTACTTAGGGCAACTTACAAATATATTAAAAAGAACATTTAGGGCTGTCAAAAGGTGTTATTTTGACAGGTCAACTTTGCAGTTTAAAATTGCACAGCCAGGCTAAACAGGGTAGGCCTGAAGTCATATGTGCACTGTTACTGTTTTGAAAGTCGCTATGGTTGCTTCAGTCGATTAGTGTCATTTAACTCACATGTCCTGGGCACACTTTGTACCTTATACTGGGGACTTTTGGGTAAATTAAATATGCCAATTAAGAGTATGCCAATATTACCATGTTAAAGGGAGGAGTACAAGCACTTTGTCTTTGGTTAGCAGGGATAAAATGCCCAGAGTTCTCCAGCCAGCAAAAACATAAGGTCCAGAAAAAAGCTAAATATCTGAGGTCAGAAAATATGTATTTGCTATAATTTCTATGGAGCATCATTCAGATCCTGTTGGGAGTGTACAAAATAGGTGAAGCAGTATTTTGGCCTCACTTAAAATTTGATGCATTATTGTGAACCTTTTCTACTCCCAGAAAGAGGCGATGCCTGCAAACAATTTCAATCATATCTGATAGCTTTTTCGTGGTTCCCTCGGCTGTGAAAGCGTAACTACCAGCTGGGCGGAGTGTAGAAAAATATAGGCACCTATAACCCTTCCCTCATATCTGACTGGAAAATGGCCCATACATTTGGAACAACAATTATTCTTGTGCAAATCTCAGCAGGTTATTTCTTAAATCAGTACAAACAAAAAGACGTATGGATCCACGTGTAATGTAAACTATTTATTATAAGCTAACCCAGTGCAGAATTTTTGCGGCAAAATGGTAATAAACATCACAAATATTTTGGAAATAGGGAATATAAAGAGATTGAAGAAACTGAGCATTGCTGGCGATTGGATAATCGTCTTACATGCCCAATCCATAATTGCTCATAGCTAACAAATCTGCCATTATAAGGGATGAGATATATAAGAATATTGCACACCTGTGCTGAGGCTAAAAGCAGCAAAAGCTGACACAGTCCACAAAGTGTAACAGCCTGTATTTGAAATGAATGCCAAATGCCCCATAGTTACATCAGTTCTCTTTGCACTTGTAATGTTTTTATGCAGATGTGTAGAGCACACTGGCATCCAGGATGCTATCATGGTGCTGAGCAGGTGTGAGTCCAGCCAAACCTAAGGCTTACTGAGACTATTCATAAAGCCAGGTCTACCGTTTCTTTTGGAATTCAAGAAGTGAGGAAGAGGCTCTTATGTGTAGCGGAGGTTGTTCCATCCTTTATGAACAATATAGAAGAAGGCTTGACTGCCAGATATGGTTTTCTATATGCATGAGATGTCTGCATGTCAGAGTCAAGACAAGCAGAAGTGTCTGGAAGGTTTGTGAAATCTGATGTGAATGTTGAGGTATGCTGGGCCAATGCTTTGTAGTGCCTTGAAAATGTGGGTGAGGAGTTTGAATTGTGCTTTTTTGTGTATGGGGACTCACTGGAGCTCCTTCAGATGCGGTGTGATGTGAGTGCGACGTGGAAGGCTGAGAATGATTATGATTCTGACTTCTGAATGGTCTGCAGTCTTCTGGTGAGTTTTTGTTGATCTCAGCATAGATGGTGTTCCCATTCTCCAGTTTGGTTGTGATAAGGTTGTGTGTGATGGTTTTCCGAGTGCTGATTGGCAGTCATTTGAAAATCTTCCTGAGTATCTTCAGGGTAGAGAAACATGAGGTAGTAATGACTTCGGCAGTCATGTTGAGTTTGCTGTCGATGACGATCCTGAGGTTCTTGACGTGAGTGGTAGGCATTTTTTTCTGTCCTACCTCTATAAAGTGCTCTTCCTGAAGAACATACTCTTCAACTTATTCATGGAACCACTTGCAAATGTATGGAATTCTGCGAACATTCTTTATCACATGTATGCAGATGACACACAACTGTACCTGAAAATCTCCTCACCAGAGGAATGCATTTCACTCAAGTCTATCTTGAAGAACACTCAAAAGTGGCTCACAGATAACCACCTAATGCTCAACACCTCCAAGACGGAATTCCTCCTCATCGCTCCTCCTAACCACTCTCCCAAGATCGACCTCTGGATTAAACAGCCTACAGCCTTCAACTGTTCTCCTCACATTATTGCATCAGCTAAATCACTTGGAATCACACTATCTAAGCAATGCCACCAATGGACCTAAATACCAGATGAGTACACTAAAGAACTCAAACCTTTCCTACCTCAGGACGACTTCAAGATGGCGGTCCAAGCTCCTGTATTGCCGAGGCTAGATTACGGAAGCTGCACTTTTTGTGGTCTTCCCAAATACACTTTGGCCCAGCTAAGGGCCTCCCTTAATGCTGCAGCCAGACTGATAACCGGTACAAAGAGATATGGTCATATATCCCCAGCATAAAAACCTTAAACTGGTTGCTGTGCAAAACAAGAATACAGCTAAAGATTGCTTGCATGACTCACAAGGCCCTACATGTCAAGACCTCCATATATCTGGCTCAAAAGCTAGAGTTTTCAGGAGGATGCAGATCCTCACGAAAGCAAGTTCACTGCAACTGAGACCACAGGTTTTCCACAAAAAGAGAAAGAGTTACATTGCCTTCTCGGGCTTCGCCCCGAAGATATGGAATTGTCTCCCACCGGATGTCCGCCGAATGTCATCTTCGTCTTCTTTTAAAAAAGAAGTGAAAACAATACTGATGAACAAGTTTCTGCCCTAAGTGACTTTTAGGTCCTATTGTTTAGTCACCTGTCTGCTATCCCGATGCCCTGACCACTACATTGTTGTGCAACCATTAACTCCAGCGTTACCTTGCCACTCTCATTTATGTAACGAATGCCTTTTTTTACAAACTGTATCCTACTCAACCTATAATGTGAAGCACTCTGATACCCTTTAGGGTCTTGTCCGTGCTATACAAAACTTCATAAATAAATAATAAATGAAATAAACATGATTTGGTTTCAGCATTGTTCAGCTTCAGCCAGTTGGGCATCGTCCAGTGGGTGAAATGAGTCATGCACGCATTGAAGTTGAATTGGGTAGTGGGTGTCTTGTCAGTGAGGAAGAGAATAAATTGTGTGCTGTCAGTGTAGGAGATGATGTTGATGTTGTGAGAGCAAATGATGCTGGCAGAGGGATCATTTGTGCATTGCAGAGGGTCGGGCTCAGGGAGGATCCTTGTGGCACTCTGGAGATGAGGTTTCGGGTCTCTGAGGTGTACGGTGTCAGGCTGACTGACTGGGTTCTTCCATGGGGGAGGGAGCAGATCCGTCACAGTGCATGTCCTTGGATTCCGATGTTGTTTAGGCATTGGATAAGACTGTATCAAACACTGCAGAGAGGTCAAGGATGATGAGGGTCACTGTGCTTCTCCATCCAAAATCATGTTGATGTCATCCATGGCAGTGACAAGGGTAGATACTGCGCTGTGGTTGGGTCTAATGTCAACTGAGAGATGTGGGGGAATTGGTAGTCATTGAGGAATTCAATGAGTCCTCTGTTGATGATTTTCTTTAGGGCCTTGGACAGGAATAGAAAAGTGGCAGGTAGATTGGTCTGCAGTTGACAAGCATTGAAGGATATGCAGAGGATTTATCCAGCAGTTGGAGGACTGTTGCATGTTTCTAAGCATCTTGATAGGTTGCCAAAGAGGTGGAGAAATTCAGAATGGGTGTGAGAATAGCATTGATGGATTTCAGTCAGGCCTGAGTGGATGGCCATCACGATGAAGACAGTATTTACTGGGGTGAAGACGGGCCATGAGGTTATTACTGGTCCTTTGAATAAGATCCTGAAGTGTTTGGTGAGGTCTGTCGGGTCTGGTTGCATGTTGAAATTGCTGTAACTGGTGGGGATTTTGTTGCTGAAGAATTGAGAGTGATTGTTGCAGATGTCCTGTGATGGGATGATCAAGTTGTATGCGGCTGCTGGTGAGGAGAAATCCTTCACAGTGGCAAAAAATGACTTGCTTCCGTTGGTGCTGGCAGTCATGTGGTTTGCCAGAGTGGTGCGTTTGGTGGTACCCTCTCAGGGTGGACTTGAATGTGGTCCTGTCTGCATTGTCCTGGCTTATTCTGTACTTGCACTCCAGTTGTTTACAGTGGTGTTTAATCAGTCTGAGTTCCTCCATGTATCAACTAGCCTGAGAACTAGAAAGATACTGTTGTATTGAGGTGATCCAGTTGTTCAAATTCGTGATGGCTTAGGGGAGGCTGTTGCTGTGTTTGGGTCAGTTTGTGTTGAGATTAGTAATGCTGTTCCACTTTTGTCATGCTGGTCTGGTGGTGGTGTATGTGTATTGGACAAGGATGAGAATGCTGACCTTGATGAGGGTCTGGTCTTTTTCAGGGGACTAGTGTGGGCTCATCGACTCTGATGTTTCAAAGGTGGTGAAAATAAGGTCCAGGAGGTGTCTGGCAGCATGGGTAGGTCCCTTTACTCATTGGGTAAAGGTCAGGCTTTCAAGGTCTTAACCAAAGTATCACACCCCATTTGTAAGGATTCTTACAGGTATGTGTGAGGAGGTGTTACTGTAATGATTATGTATATAAGAATAATAGCCTGAGAAAATATAGTGAGGATACACTTACATATTGGCATACTATGTTTGTATATAAGATAAATACCCCCTGCCGTACATTATAAGGAGTTTTCAAGTTACTGTGAAGTTTACAAGGTCATGGAACAACAAGGTGATTGACAATGTCTTTTTAACATAAATTGATGATAGTTTATTCCACATAATACATGCTTACACCATCACTTTTCTCTCAAACCTTTAGAATCCTTGGGGTCTTGCTCCTTCGAAGACAGATTGCATTGTTGCAGACATGAAAAATAAAAGCGGAATCTGTAATATGAAATTAAACACACCAAAAAGGAGTTAGGAATATCTTTAAAAACATAGCAGAATAATTTTAATAAAAATCAAATTAAAAAGGGCTGTTTCTCAGGCAGAGTTATAATACGTAGAGAGGTCCTTTCTTTCCTTTAATGAACTATGTGCAAAAAATATACATGCTGCCATGATTCTCTGCCAATCACTGTTCATAATAAAAAACGAAGAGCTCAGAAGATCGAAAAGGCAGTTATCATTTTCATTGTTTAAATTGCAGCTGTCATTATGCTCTGTGACCTAGCCACTGGCATTATGATGTCACAACTCAACTGTGATAAGTTATTATAATTGAAAAGCTACTTCATTTTCGATTAGTTGGAATGCTTTCACCCCAGATAAATTGCACATTGCTATACAATTATAGAGAAAAGAATTCCTGTTGATACATTATTGTCATGTACAAGATTCCACAATCACTTCATATGAGCAACCATTTGTTCGTTATTTTTGTAAATTTTGACTTATTTCGTGACGAAGATGATATCAGTTTGGCAATGGAAGACTGCACAGATAAAGGCACATGTTTTGTGCCTTACTGACACACACAGGCCTGGGGCTTCCCCAAGGCAGAAGCGGATACTTGGTTCCACTTTGCATTGGTATATGACAGTGTCCTATTATTATCTGGGACTGGCTTCTTCATATAAGATGTGTCTTTTTTATAGACGTTTTTGGTATTGGCAGATAAGAAATAGGTTGTCCAATATTTTGCTGTGGGACGAGTAAAGGAGGGTCCTTCGCAGTCAGTGGGTCTCTCTGATCCTAGTGACAATTGTAAAATGCTGTACTTCATTGTCTTACCACAGGTGACTAAAGATAATATAACTCAAATGTAGTAAGGAAATTCGAGACAGGTTTTTATACTGAGATTGCAGCCATCCATGTATTATTCAGCACAAATGGTCATCATTAATAAATAAATAAAAGGTAGACAATAGCATCACATTATAATAAGTGATCAGTATTATGCAAAAAGCAAATATTACATGCCAGTGGCCAGAACCGTAAGCCATTGATCATACAGGCCGGAAACAACAAAGAGAATGTGCAGAGCAGGGTTGCATGCGTCTGTTGTCAAATACCACTCCGCACTCGTGAAGATACTACTCTTAAATCCCTTTGTGAATATCATACAAACGTAAACTTACACGAAAGTGTAAGTTTACCTTTGTGAAAAAGGGCCAGGGCCCGATTCACAGAACTAACTTAAGACAAAATCCTAAACTTACTACCATTTTGGTATTCACAGAAGGCACTTACTCATTTTGGTATTCACAGAAGGCACTTACTCATTTCGGTATTCACAGAAGTTAGGAGTCCTAACTTTAAGACTCCTAAATGCCTTCTGCGAATACCGAAAGTCTTAAAGTTAGGATTTTTCTCAGTTTAGTAGTAGTATAGTTAGGACTCCTAACTTTAGGACTCCTAAATGCCTTCTGTGAATACCGAAAGTCTTAAAATTAGGATTTTTCTCAATTTAGTAGTAGTAAAGTTAGAACTCCTAACTTTAGGACTCCTAAATGCCTTCTGTGAATACCGAAAGCCTTAAAATTAGGATTTTTCTCAGTTTAGTAGTAGTATAGTTAGGACTCCTAACTTTAGGACTCCTAAATGCCTTCTGTGAATACCGAAAGTCTTAAAATTAGGATTTTTCTCAATTTAGTAGTAGTAAAGTTAGGACTCCTAACTTTAGGACTCCTAAATGCCTTCTGTGAATACCGAAAGCCTTAAAATTAGGATTTTTCTCAGTTTAGTAGTAGTAAAGTTAGGAGTCCTAACTTTAGAACTCCTAAACTGGGAAAAATCCTAATTTTAAGACTTTCGGTATTCACAGAAGGCATTTAGGAGTCCTAAAGTTAGGACTCCTAACTTTTGTGAATACCGAAGTGAGTAAGTGTCTTCTGTGAATACCAAAATGAGTAAGTGCCTTCTGTGAATACGAAAATGGTAGTAAGTTTAGGATTTTGTCTTAAATTAGTTCTGTGAATCGGGCCCCCAGTGTTTTTAAGCAATGATTCCTGTAGCTCATTCCTTAAAACAAATTTCACTCAAAACTACGTCTCCCTTCGGAAAATGTGCAATAGGGCAGACTAGGAGAAGGGTATGGTCGGAAACACTTTTAAAAACTGCACTAGCTCATAATTTGTGCTTGGGTCTACCTTCAGCTTTTAGTTGGTGGTAACTTCATGCACAAACTGGGAAAGTGCAAGTACCATTTGCATGGGTTAACCCGTGTATTTTGCAATGCAAATGTTATTTGTATTGAACTTTTTTTGCACCTGGTTTCTGCAAATGACCCATTACTCTTTGGGGCATATTATTAAGCGAGTTATCACAGCGTTAGCGGCACGAACGCGTTTTTTTATCGCGCTATTATCAAGCTGGCGTTAGCGACAGCTTTCCAGCGATAGCCTTGCATGCCGGCAATATTTATTGCTAATGACATGCAAAGTAGGCTTTCCTTACCAAAAGTTCACGAAAAAAGTCGCTAACACCAGTTCGCTCTATTACCAATGATGTCCCGGACCCGCGAAGCGATAAGAAAAGTTGCGCTAAGCCCCGTTAGCCGCAGGAATTTAACACCACAAAAAAACATGACTTAAACATGGGGATATGACTTGGGCCACCCTCAATGTATGTTTTTGGTGCTGGACAGCGCTGCAAGCAATGTAGCAGTGCTGCCCTGTGCCTAAAATACAGTGCAGGAAAGCGCAACATCAATATGATAGTGCGCATTCCTGTGCCAACATCAAGAAAAGTGTTGCTGAGCTGAGACAAGACAGCGTTGCAACACTTCTCATGACGCACTCCTCGCAACAGCATGGATGCTCTGTACTCACTGAACAGCGCTCCATGACGCAAGTAATGACAGATACGTCAGGATTCCTGACGTATCTGTCCGCGCTAAAGTCACGCATTGCTGCAGTTGTGCCACAACCATGATGCAACTCCAGTAATGCATGTGGCCAGCCTATCCCTATGGCACTGCCTCACCCTCACACCTGCCATCAGGCAGGCGCAAGGTACTGACGCTGTGGCGTACATGAGAGGTGCCCAAATGTCGGCGATGTTGGAGATCCATAGGTGGTGTTTGCGAGCTGCGGTGTCAGCGTTTGGAAGCATTGGTGGAGTGTTGGTGCGGAGGGAGTTGACGAGACGTTCTGCTGTGGCCTTGATCAAGCTACAGGGGGGTGCAATGATGACGCAGGCGTTCGGTGGGCAAGGTGAAGACGTGATTAATCCAATGATGGTAATGCCAGGCAAGTCCGGTGTTGTGGCTGCAGTTGAAGTACCCTCTGGCGGAGGTGACGTGCTCGACCGTGTGTCCAGCTGTGTGGCCTGTTGAGGTGACTTGCTGCTTGCGTCTGATGTTGGTGACCTTCCTTAGGAGGGGTGGCGCTCTGGTCACTGGGGTTGCCCAGGTGGACCTTGAGTTAACCGATTTGGATGTCGTCGGTGGATGGGAGACCTTGGGGTGCAATGAGGTCAACAATGGGATTGGACAATGGGGGTCCATGGCCCGGGGGGCCTGCACAAGAGTGTGCTGCAGAGGATGTTCTAGGGCTTGGTCCAGATCTGGGAGTTGATGTGGTCCATGGTCACCCTTGGCACATTAGAGTGCGGGATCAGTCGGAGTGTGCCTCTGTAGGTGATGGCAATGCCTCCTCCTTGACGTTCGGGGTGCTCCTTGCAGCTGATACTGCAGCCGTCAGTGATGGCAAAGGCGATGTCCGGTACAGAGCAGAGGTCGGTCCTGGAAGGCGATGTGGCATCCAGGGTTAATGTCGAGGAGGGTGCTGGTGTCGTAGCGGTGGAGTGTCCAAGAGGAATGCTCCTTGGTACGGAGCGGGGTCCAGGGACAGACGGGCGCAAACGGTGTAGCCTATGGGTTGCCTTTGGCACAGGAGATGACCATTACAACCCAGGCTGTACTTCGTTAACAATGCAACTACAACAATGTGGGTGCCTTAACTTCGCATTTCATTGCAACGCATTGTGAGGTCAGTTTTGGGGTTATTTTAACTATTTCAGGTGTGTATGGGGTGTGGATGTAAAAAATGAAAAATTGGGTTTCTTTTTGTAGGAGAATATGAAAAATGCTGTGTTTTTTGGGGTAAAATTAGAAAAATGGGGTGATTTTGGGGGTAAAATATGAAAAAGTTGGTGTTTTTTGGGGTAAGATTAGAAAAATGGGGTGTTTTTTAGGGTAAAATATGAAAAATGGGGTGTTTTGGGGGTTCAGTTACAAAAATGGGATGTTTTTTGGGGTAAAATATGAAAACTGGGGTGTTTTCGGGGTAAAATTAGAAAAATTGGGTGTTTTGGGGGTATATTTCGAAAATTGTTGGGTGTGTTTTTGTGCAAAAAAAATGTAATTTGGGGTGCGCATTTGTCTCAAATGTGAGTTTTTGGGTGTCTTTTGGGGGTTCAAAAAGAAATTCCGAGGTTCACATTTGGGGTTGTTGTGCAAAGGTTAGTTTTGGGTTGCACTTACTGAAGTGGGAACAGTGATCTTCATGGCTCCACTATGCAACACCTACTCTATTGTTGCAATGAGCCGAGTATTGGTATGCATTGGAATGTAATGCAATGTTATGGCATGCGTCGCAACTGCGTATGTGCCTTTGGCACATGAGTAGTACGCCCGCTGTGCATGGGCGCACAATTGGGCCACCATTGAGGAATGCGGGTGGGTCTGGACAGCTGTGAGGTGTAAAACGCTGTAAAGAACACTGGATGGTGCATGTACGCAGCAATGTGTGTGTGTGAGCTGATGTTTTTTTTAATTCATTGCGGGAAGTCTTACCTCTAAGCCGGGTTCCATGTCTTCGTAGCTCCTGCACTCCTGCGTCTGCTCCCAGGAAAAGGAAGTCGGCAGCCAGGCTCACTCCCCTGAGTCAATCACAATGCTGCAATGCAGCGGTGGGATTGGTAATTGGCAATGAGACAAGTCATGCAGCCAGGGGCAGGAGGGGTGGCCATGTTCTCCATGCAGGCTGTAATGCAGCCTG
The DNA here is from genome assembly GCF_964204655.1 of Triturus cristatus. Lineage (NCBI taxonomy): Eukaryota > Metazoa > Chordata > Amphibia > Caudata > Salamandridae > Triturus > Triturus cristatus. The sequence continues at coordinate 468,617,016 of NC_140593.1, read as the reverse complement.
CATTGCGAACAGAGAAGTGCGCATGACTGCATTGGGTGGCCTGAGTGGGCCGACCTGTTATTGCGCACTTGAGTGTGCATGACAATCCGCACATGTCCTGCTCCATGTTTGGCGCAGTCCTACCCAGCCTCCCACCCCCTGAGGATACATAGCATGATTACACCAGTTACTTATCCCTTGATTTTCCATTTTATTAACAGTTTTTTTTGCTTCTCTGAGCCCGCACTTCCCGCTTCCCACCGCAGCTGCCCCATCGGCCCTGCACCCCTGTCCTCACCCATTCCTGCCTCCCAGCTGATCGTACCTCCACCCACCCCTACTTAATGGCGTGCGCTGCGCGAAGACAAGCACGTGTGCGGCCGTCTGCGACCCAACCGTGAACAGTCCAAGACAGGACCACAATTTCTGAGAACTCATTTCAAATGGTATGTCCCAGCAAGAAGTCTGAGATCCACTAATGCAAAACTTCTCCAAGTACCCAATTTCAAGCAGGCTAGGTGGGGAGGAAGAAGCTTCCTGCTGAGGACAACCAAGTTATGGAACCTTCTACCTATCAATATAAAAAGTAGCCCGTCGCTTCTGACCTTCAGAAAGGCAGTCAAAACTAGGTTGTACCCCTGTTAAGCTAGTACAGCATCCCTGCAGTAACCTGAAGTGCATCTAACAGTAGCGCCAAGACGCCCTCAGGCATTCGCACGCTTTACAAACTTACAAATCAAATCAATGCCAGGAAGCCTGGATCATGGGCCAACCACTGCTACCGCAACACCACAATCAACTTCCACATACCCAAATGAGACATCCAATCTTCCAACCTCGCACCTTCTGAAACCCCACGCATCCACAGAGCCAGAGCAGGCGGATGTTCCTTCTCTCGCATTGCATCCAAGACCTGGAACGAACTATCGGCAGACACCTACAGAAACACCATCAAGACCTGGCTCTTCGGCTAACAGATTTGCGGCCCACCCCCCTCAGTGCCTTAAAACCCTCACGGGTGAGTAGTGCGCTTAAAATAAAATTCCCATGAATGATTGATTGGTTGAGTTGTCATGATGTGATGATTGTCCCTCTTCTGCCCTGCTTGATGTGGTGGGGCAATGCTCTTCCGCCATAGCGGTTGGGCCGCCACTGGGGTGCGTCATCTCCGTGAGATAGACATGAGTAACTCACCCCCCGGCCATCCTGCGCTACATGTCCCACCTTCTCCTTACCTGGACATTGAACCCCGTGGCGCAATCACTTGAATTTTCTCCAAATCTGTGACACAGCCAGCAGGAGCCTGAAACAGGTGTGATTTCAGTGGGCTGGGTACAGCAGACACCGTGTAGTCCACTGGTGGACCTCCCAATGCAGTTGATTCAGCAGGGCTCCCTTAGGCGTGTAATTGCAGTGCTCAGAACACACATGTTCGGCGTGGCACAGGGGCCTCACCCTCCACAGCGTCTGGCCAGCCCAACATCATCCGTCCTGGGATGCAGGGAGACGGCACCTACCATTGGTAATCCCCTCCGTGCACCCCAGTGTTGTGGCGGATTGTAGTTTGTGATGCGGACTTCACTACGTTGGTGCGCAGGAGCATCTCTACCATTGACTGCTCCAAGGGGCACATGGCGGACTTCTCACACAGGTCAGCAACGTGTCTCCATGCAACCTGCCAGACTTCACCACCAGGTACGGGCGATCCTCGCACATCAATGTCTACCGTCATGGCTCATCGACTCCACAGCTACTCCACATCCCACTCCAGGCACCAGACCAGGTCCACCAGACGCAGGTCCAGCAGGCATCCAGGTGCCAGACACTGGTCCAGCAAGGGATCCAGGTGCCAAACGCAGGTCCAGCAGACATCCAGGAGCCAGACACAGGTCCAGCGAGGGATCCAGGCACCAGACGCAGGTCCGGCAAGGGATCCAGGCACTAGACGCAGGTCCAGCAGACATCCGGACACCAGACGCAGGTCCAGCGAGGGATCCAGATGCCAAACGCAGGTCCAGCAGACATCCAGGCGCCAGACACAGGTCCGGCGAGGGATCCAGGCACCATACGCAGGTCCAGCAGGGCATCCAGGCTCTCATCCTAGTCATCCTGGATGTTGGGTGGCTTGAGGGGGCTGGAGATGCACTTGGCCATGGGTGCTCAAATCTGTATTTAAGTTTTTTTTTGTACATCTTTTCAATGGGAGGTGGACTGATAGGTTATTTTTGCAAAGTCCACACTTGAAGGCTAGCGTGCGTTTTCTTATCGCTTAAAAGCTTATCGCTGGATTCCGCCCGCTATCGCCATTTTTCACATCGCCATCGCGGAGGAATTAGCGGCAGTTTTCACTGCAGCTATCACCTGTTAGCGCCGTGTTGATAATACAGCGATAACAGGGCGGAAGAAACAGGCGATAGACGACGATAGATAAACTAGCGCTAACCTAGGTTAGCGTTAGTTATCGCCAGTCCTTGATAATATGCCCCTCTATCTTTTTTCACAGAGTGGATTACATTCATCTAATTAGATTTTTTTTAAAGTGTTAATCATAGTTTTTCCCAGTGTAAAAGTTTCACTATTACCTATACAAAAACAATTTACAGCATAAAGTCAATATATGGACATCAAGTTGGGCTTTAGATTTGGGTCACAGTACAGTGATGCAACTTTTATACTGGTAGCATAAAAGGCAGATCTCGCATATGAGGTGGAGAGGAGACTTACACTGCCCAAAAACATGACATCCGGGTTACCCATTCATTCAACCCTGAATAAAGCAGGCCCAGCTTCAGAGCCAAATGTCAAAGTAAACCGTCTTAATTTGTGTACAAGACTACTTCTAGGATTAGCAAGTCACTTGTAAAGTGTTCCCTGAACCACGCTAGTCTAAGTTTGCATAGGATGAAGAAGTGAGACATGAACAAATGGAGGTTAACATGTCTCTGCAGTAACAGATTCCAAAGTCCTATATACTGCATAGGCTGGAACAGCCTTTTGATTTTTGGAAAGGCGTAATCCAACTTTGTTGTTTTCTGTAATTCCTTAAAATGTAATTCATTAGTAAACCTACATTTAGCATTTTAGTAATAATATCTCAATGATTATGATTATGAAAGTTATTCTTATCTGTCTGGGACTATGAAGCTTCAAAAACTGTATGTCTCTCTCCTACTCTGACAGTTGCTGTAATTGCGGTAAACCATCAAGAAATGGAGTGTTAATGGCATCCAGCAAGGACCTCTAGAGAATAAAATACTTTTTGCCTAGCTGTTTGATGGAAAATTCTTGGCAGGTTAATTACAGGTATATCTACCTCTAGTTATCTCAGGACCGAGAAGCGATAGAGCAGTTATATAAAGGAAAACCGCAAAACATTGGCAGGAAGCCTGACTTTAATGTTAGCTTTCTCCTAGCCAAGTTGGCTCCCATCACCGAGAAAGTTGCCTGGGCCAAGAATCAGTGTACATGGGGTTTCCAAAAATGAGTAGAGTGATTTCTTGTTATATATGGCTTTGAGCTTTCGGACACAGAAAGAAACCTTCACAGGAACCTGATGAAAATGGTACACAGTCAGACAGAGCCCTACAGATCCTTAGCTCCCAGATGTGTTCCACCACTGAGCATCAAAAAAGCTTGAATGAAGAGAAAGCGAGAGGACAAAGTTGGGAAGGTGGCTACACCTATTTTTCCTTAGCTTTTGGCATCAAAATCCAAGATGTCAAGGAGAACAACAAACCCGATGTCTTGGTTAATAAGTAACATCTGACAGGGTATCAGCAGAAAAAAAAGCAAAGTAATTTTGGGACCAAAGCCACCTCGGTGGCTTTGGTCATCCATGTCTGGCAGTGTTGGTACCAAAAATGAAGGTATCAGAAGAATCCAAAAGTATTTGTCTCTAGCTTTGTGGAGACCTCACCAGCTACAGTTTTTCAGTTGTACATTCCATTTTTACATTATTGGAGACACTAAGGGCCTGATTACGAGTTTAGCGGTTCAACCGCCCGAACGCCGCATCCGCGTCCTCTTGGGCAACACAGCGCCGGGGGTCGACCGCCTGCCGTATTACGAGTTGTGCTGTTTGAAACACTGACCCCGGCGCTCTTCCTGCCTGGACATTAATGCTCTTCAATTTTGGTGTTGCGTCCTCCGACGCCGCCAGGTCCGTGGTCTACCCGTCAAGCGTATTACGTCTACACAGTCATACTGGTGCTCTTCCAGTGGTGGTTCCCCAGCAGCGTTAGAGCACCTTGTTACGAGCACAAAAAAACACCACAACAGTGACCATTGGATGGATTTAAAAACTACACAGCTGATGTGCAATGGCCAAGTGGACACACCTGCAAATCACACTGTAAAACACACCCCATCCCTGACCAGCATCCCTTGCTTCCAAGCCACAGCCCACAAGATAGGCACTGCTGTTTTGTGCATTGTGAGGTAAGGTGGCCCTTTTTCTACCCATTTAGCACTCTCCGCCACCTGTAATTTCTGCTTTGCACTTTTTTACCTGTATCACTTGTTTGTTTTTCCTTTTATATTGTCACTCACATTTTATTTTGTCATCATGGCTCGCCAAAATAATCCATGATTCACTGAGACTGAGTTGACAGTCCTGGTGGATGAAATCATTAGACTAGAGCCCCAACATTTTAATTCCCAAGTCCAGCATACTCCTCTCAATAGGAAAACTGAAATGTGGAACAGGATAGTCAACAGAGTGAATGCTGTTAGTATCACCCTGTGCAGACAGAACGACATTAGGAGGAGGTAGACTGACCTCAGGGTTAGGGTACATACCCGGTACAATAACCACCACCTGGAAGCTCAGAGGACTAGCAGTTGCCCTCCAAGTGCCCGATTACAATTTTTTCACTGGGAGGAGAAAGTCTTGGTCAGCATGCATTCAGAGGGCTTCACAGGAATATCTGGGGGAGTGGACTCTGGTAAGTTACACCTGAATAACTGGCACAATATCACAATGTCCTTTTTGCTGTCGACACTGCTTTTGCTATTGTGTTCTTTATCAACTTTCCTAATGTGTAGTACTCAAAGTATCTGAGATGTTGGTTTGTCTTGTGTCAATGTGTATTGTTTCATATAAGAGCACATGTTTCCAACTACAAGACATGCCACATGTTGCAATGCTGTCAGTAAGTGGAGAACCATAAAAGTATCATTCCAGGACCTATTATATATGTTGAAATGTAAATGTATGGTCCATCCCAAATGTATGTTGCAAACAGGTATGGTACACTAACCATTTGTCAAGTGTTGGTAAAGTGAGATTGAAGTGACTACAACTATCATGAGGCCCTGTGATTGTAACTCTAACCAAGATGCTAGACTCATTTTGCCCCTTCTCATTTGTCTGTCATGTTACATCTAATGTTCACTTATCATGCAGGTTACCATTTGTCAAGTGTGGGTATAATGAGATTGAAGTCATTAAAACTACCATGAGGTCTTGTGACTGTAACTCTAACAAAGATTCTAGACTCCCATTGCCCTTTCTCACATGTCTGCTATGTCACTACTGATAAACACTCATCATGGACTGTGCAATGTAACGACAAGGCTCTACTCAGATATATGTCTGAACACTTTGCTTGATGGCGTCCTGGGCGCATCAACTGGAACTATTAATGGCATGAGTGACACCCTAACAACCATGTACCCCATATATATGTAGGCCATGAATGAAAATCAGCTGATTAGCAGCAGCAGGTGACCCATTGACACTGTACTCCTCACATGATGCTGTGTGTTTGCCTGTATTATACACAACTAGGCCTTGGAATAGACAAATACACATTATGACTACATTGTGTTTGTTGAATTGTTTTAGAGATGTCATGTCTATCCCTAAAGCCAAAACGCCATGTATCTGCACATCTAATGAGCTTTTGAAATCTACTTCACGTACTGAAGGGCTTCAAATCTCTAGTAACCAACTTCAACTCCACGCAAATAGATCACAATACTAGTCTCTACCTATTTTGTCTTATTCTATATTCCTATTTACTTTGCCACAAACAGCATGGATGTAGATAGCTCACTTCTACCAATTTCAATGTTCTCTCTTTCTCAACAGGTCGATCGGCCGCAGCCCCTGTACAGAGGTTGGAAAACAAACAGTGTTCCTTTCTACTCCAGGATGAAGCCCTCAGTGATGATAACACTCCTGGAAAAGTGCGTGTGGATGACGGTTCTGGCCCATCTGGTCAGCCTGAGCAGACAGCAACAGTTGAGCTTACTGTGCCAACAACAACACCTCAGACCAGAGCTGCAACAACAGAGCCACCGACTGCACCCCCAACCTGTGTTCCTAGCATGGTCAGTACCATCCTGTGCCCCTCAGACTTGGATTTTGAAACAGCTGTCACCACCCCAGTCATGGAGGAACCAGGACCCAGTGGGAGGGTGAAGTCTATGCCAAGGGCACAGGGCAATAGGGCTTGGGTCCATGGGAGGGTAACTGTGGACCCGGAGAGTGAGCTCACCTGGGCCAAAGCCCCAGGCTGCCATCACCCAAGTCCTGGGAGTCTCCTATGACTCCCAAAGTGTGATGGGCCAGGTATTGACTGAAATTGGGGAAATGAAGGAGCTGCAGAGGGAAAAATACTAGGAAGTTGCTGGCATACACACAGAGGTAGACGGCATACACACTGAGGTGGCCGGCATCAACACCAACATGGCCTCCCTGGTTGGGGTGCTGCGAGACATCAACAAAGTCCAGCCAGGCCTTCAACATCTGCCGCAACCACAGGAAGAGGGGCTCTATCAGAGGAGGAAATAACTGCATGTGCCCCTGTCTCAGCAGCTGCGGATCCCCATCTGTCAGAAAGTGGGGACGTCCACACAAGATTCCAGGAGAAGGGGAAGGTAAGACACCCAACATCGCCAGTAAGAAACATTGCCCCTAATGTCCTCCTATGTGTGCCACACACTCACTTTGTGGACTGTTCCTGCACACTTTTCTATATCTTTTGGAAAGAGCAAGCTGGACTTTGAAGTCCAGATAACTTAGACTCTACTACAATGGTTACATTCATCATGACTGAAAACTTCCCTTTTTGTTGTCACTGTGTTATTTTTAGTCAATTTATGGATGTAGATAGCTCACTTCTACCAATTTCAATGTTCTCTCTTTCTCAACAGGTCGATCGGCCGCAGCCCCTGTACAGAGGTTGGAAAACAAACAGTGTTCCTTTCTACTCCAGGATGAAGCCCTCAGTGATGATAACACTCCTGGAAAAGTGCGTGTGGATGACGGTTCTGGCCCATCTGGTCAGCCTGAGCAGACAGCAACAGTTGAGCTTACTGTGCCAACAACAACACCTCAGACCAGAGCTGCAACAACAGAGCCACCGACTGCACCCCCAACCTGTGTTCCTAGCATGGTCAGTACCATCCTGTGCCCCTCAGACTTGGATTTTGAAACAAAGTCCAGCCAGGCCTTCAACATCTGCCGCAACCACAGGAAGGGGGGCTCTATCAGAGGAGGACATGACTGCATGTGCCCCTGTCTCAGCAGCTGCGGATCCCCATCTGTCAGAAAGTGGGGACGTCCACACAAGATTCCAGGAGAAGGGGAAGGTAAGACACCCAACATCGCCAGTAAGAAACATTGCCCCTAATGTCCTCCTATGTGTGCCACACACTCACTTTGTGGACTGTTCCTGCACACTTTTCCATATCTTTTGGAAAGAGCAAGCTGGACTTTGAAGTCCAGATAACTTAGACTCTACTACAATGGTTACATTCATCATGACTGAAAACTTCCCTTTTTGTTGTCACTGTGTTATTTTTAGTCAATTTATTTATATTACCTTGTTTCATTCATTAGAAAAACACGTTACCAAATCATTTTTTCCTGTTGAAATTCTCACATCTAACAAAGTGAATGTACAAGCACATGAACTTTGCAATGCCAAAACTAGGTACTTCTGGAAACATGGGTATTTTGTATGAAAACAAAGTTCAACTCAGAACACATATATACAAGTGTCTGGGCTAGTAACTTCTTTATACCATTGTTCAAATCATAGGCTGACATGACAGAAACACAGCAAATGGTACATGACTCAGTTACTCTGTTTCAGTGATCACATAATCACTTGCAGACTTTCGCAACATGGAAGGAGGGGATACATCTGATAATATCCTAAACAACAGACAGCAATAAATTAGGTCTACATCATCAGCTGGAGCTATATTGTCTATCTCACAAAACACATCCTAAATCAAATAAAGAAATAAACAGGTCAGTACAACAGTCTCTGATCACAGCAATATTTCAAGCCAGTGTTGCTTGCATCTGCTGGAATGCCACAAACAAATGCTACTGATGTGCCACGAGCGCTTTGGCCTACAATGAGGAGACGCATCAACAACTACATACAGTTCATACACAATGAATAATTAGCCAAGGTGAACACAGGATAGCATGAATTGGGCCCAACACAACATCGTGTTGCATCACATGATGGCGCACATATTGCATTAGAACCAACACACCACTTGGCACCGGCTTTGTACACCCAAACTCTGTGACAGATATTCCCAGGACCAATTCATGTCTACTTCGTACGTCTGAACAGCATCATATACCTGCTAATGTCACAACTCTGAAATGTCCAAATGAAGATGCCATGAGGAAGGTATCTAAAACAGACAAACAAAGAGAGGGATTAGCTAAGCAACCAATACAAATGGAACAAATCACATTGTTAAATCCTACAGACCACAGTTCCAGACAATCTTTTACAGCTCAATATAGTTACACTTAAAAAAACAACACCTTTCCCCAGATGTTGCCAGGCCTATATATTTCTAGTATGCTGCTTTAATATGCTCCTCACAATATCACTACCAGAGTAGCAACAATAGTCAAAGTCTTCACATCTCACACCATACCTACACTCAGGAGAAGTAACTTTGCATTAGATCTTGATGCAAGTCCATTCCTTCCTCTTCACCACTATCATCATCATTCGTCATTTCAGGTTTCTCTCCCGTTGGCCAGCATCCTCTGTGATGTAAGGGTTGTTCCATCGCAGGGCAATGTTGTGGAGCATGCAGCAGGTCACGGTGATCTTATACAACTTACCGGGGGAGTAGAGGAGGGCTCCCCCAGTCTTTTCCAGACATCGGAATCTGGCTTTCAGGAGCCCAAAAGCCCACTTCACTGGCTGCTCTGTTCGTCCATGTGCCTCACTGAAGTGGACTTCCCCTGGGGTAGTAGGATTCGAGCAGTGGTGCCAAAAATCATCGCCAGTTGGGATACTCTGCATCTCCTAGATGGAAGATAGACAGCAGTGCAAAGGTGAGCTACATACTTCCAGATTATACAAACTGACATCACCCACACAAAGTTATGACAGATTACCTACAAGCCAGGCCCTCTCCGGTAGTAGTTGTGACATCAGCTGGGGTATGGTGCTGTTCCGCAGTATGAAAGAACCATGTGCAGATCCTGGGAACCAGACACAGATGTTTGAGATGTACAAATCCGGTAAGCGGAAAACTTACATGTTGATAGAATAGAAGTGCTTCCTGTTACAGCGCACTTGTTCCCCGGCTTGCAGTGGTACTAAGGCAATATGGTACCATCAGTGGATCCAATCACATGTTCAGTGTGACCAAAAGCATAGAAATAGGCCTTCACTGTGGCTAAATCCTGAAGTCTGGAGAACTGGATGTAACTGTCCACGTGTCTCAAAAGTGCTTTGCCCTCATTTGTAGTGGCGCTGAAGCACTTAACTGTCACCAGTACTGTGTACGCCAACACTGATGACTGCATACTTGGTGTACATGTACACGGATATTGGAAAAAATCTCACTTGCCTCCTAACACTGCTGCTATCAACACCTCCTCCATTTTAGCTGATGTTTGGCACCTCTGGGAGCAATCATGGCACAAACTGCATGGGAGAGGGCCCGTCCTTTCACTCAAGGGGAGCTGGATACCCTGGTGGATGAGGTTCTTCCCCTGTAGGCTCAGCTCTGTGGCTCACCAGAGGAACAGGTAATTATGTCAAATACATATTTGACTCTATTTAACTGCTTCCTTTCTAAACCCATGGGCTGCAATGTGCCTATGAGTGTCAGAGTGTTAGCATTATGCTGATTGCATACATTGTGTGGTCCTTACATAGGACACACATGTAATGGGTTATGGGGCCCTGTACTTTGTGGAGAAAAAGCCAGCATTTTAACGTGTGGTAAGGGTGAGTTCTACTTGTTTTACATGCATATATCTATGCAGGGCTACAGTTCATAGTAGCAACAATTAATTCTCAAATCACATCATGGTATATGCATAGTAATGTAAAGGATGTGCACTATGAGCCATGTCTGTATACTGTTATAAGCATTTGAGGGTGGTGTTAGCCATGTGTATTATCCCACAGATCACCCAGCTCACATCAGACTTTGTAAAACAGTTGTCTGAGAGGTAGCTATACCTCACAGACCCCTTCAGGGTGCCACACAACCGCATTCTCACATATGAGATGGGAAGAAGATTCATTTTTATCTAGGAACATTGTGGAAATGTTAGCTTTGTGTGGAATAAGTAGCCCCAGCCTGCAGAGAGCAAGGCCCAGCCTGGGCCAGAGTTACTGTGGCAGGAGAACTAAGGCACAGAGTAATGTCCCTGTAGACCTGCTGATTCATGGATGATCCCAAAAAGAGTTAACTGTGACTGAGTTGACCCCTGATCTGATACTTCTTTCCATTGACCCACAGTGTCAATGTGTGTCTACCACCAATGACAGTCCCTTTGCTCACACAGTTCTGTTGAAACTTTTCCAATAGTTTTGCTTCCACTGTACAGGCCTATTGCACTGTATAGGCCTAGTGGGTTACTTCTGAATAGATATTGAAATGTGATTCATCTGCTTGAGTACCATATTTCCTATCACACAACACATACAATGGTATGATGATTGTCATCCCTGGGACAGTGCCACATATGGTAAATTATGTGTCCTGTGATGGTGGTACATGCCACACAAACTTAGTCTGATGTACTATGATATCCCAATAAGTAGTCCACTTGTACACCCATCCCCATAGAGGTAAATTCAGAGACACACATACCAGCCCTTACATTGTGACCTTAGTCTTAGGATGTTGTGTATAATATGGTACTTGCCTATATTGACCATTTGCATCAATGCAACGGCCCTGGCAGTGAAGGTGTCTGGACAGTCATGTACAGGTAGTTTACCCTTCAGAATGTCCAAATGGTGTGCTATGTGATGTGTACTGCACTTGTCTGACTAAAGCAATGAAATTCCAGCATGCACAGCAGTTTGCACCAGGTTGTCACCTTTAGCTCGTCAACTACGTATCCTCTAATATCTTCTGCTTTTCTGCCTCCCTTCCTTATTTTTCCTTTGTCCCACAGGCAGTGTATAATTCAGGCTTGTATTGTACCCGTCCTGATGATGATCCTAGTATTGTTTTAAAAGGATCAAAACGTCGTCGACTTGTTTAAACAGTATGCACATCAATCCAATGTGTTAAAACACGTGCACTAACTGTTTTTCCAAAAGCTTGCCCTAATTATTCATATTGGGTACAAGCTACTCTTGTCTTGCCTGAAATGTTTTTGTCCAAATGTAATTGTTTTGTGTTTGTGTAGGACGCAGGATTGAGTCCCACTTTATTACTGTGCTCTTATACGCCTTGCATTTTTTGATTAATTAAATTGATTTTCCGGCTGGACATCTTTAATATAGCGTTGATTCTAGTCTATATTTACCGTATTTTGATTGTGTTTTTTAAGCACCTTTGTTTCTGTAAAAAACTGACACCCACGGTCCTTATCTACCTTGTGGGTTCCCTTGTTTGATTTAAAATATGTGATGTGTCATGGTACCTCACATCACATTCCATGTAGGATGGCCCTGGCCTGCATGATGTTAGTGGGCTTCCTCAGTCAGTGTAGATCATGACCAGGGTTGAGAGTAGTCATTAGATGACCACAAAAGTGTGTATCCATGCATTACTTGTGTTTAGCATGTTACATGGACACATGTATTATGTTGACTCTTGATGACTGCTTGTTCTAGATGTCAACAAAATGTGTATCAACCCTACAGTTATCCTCAAACTTCCAGTTACAATTTGTTTCTACATCTACTGCATCCATTCAGGTCAGCGCCCATCAGAAGCAGCCCACTTGGAGAGCCATCGCCTGGAAGGTACATATCCTGGGGGTCTAAAACCGGTGTAGCGTTCACTGCAGGAAGAGGTGGAAGGACCTGTGGCGCTGAACTCGGAAGATCGTGGAGGTCCAGCTGGGGAAGTCCTCCCAATGTTGAAATGGCGTGAGCGGAATCCTGACCCACTGATGGCCACATACTAGTGGTGGCCTACCTAGAGCTTGATGGGCAGTTGAGGGCCCAACAGCAGCTACATGGGAGTGAGTCCTGGCCAGTCATGCATGTTATATTGCAAAAATTGATTGTAACAGACAGACATTTCACCCACCATATTGGTGGTGGCCCATGTGCCACACACAAGATGAGTCATTGGTAGTGTAGGTCTGGTAGTAAGTGTATGTTGCTGTACTGTGGCTATTGTCTGTCTGACCTGGAATACAGCAGGCTCCTGTCGACAACCATATTTTTCCATTTGAGCAGACACTTGGCTGAGTGAATTGAGTAATCATCTCATGTTCTCAGTAAATCTGGGTGACAATTGTACCACACAGGCAACCTGTCTTTCTTGTGTGAGGAGTGATGTTCCCCCACTACTGTCTCTCATGTGATGGTGGCCCTATTACACGTGGCATGACACAGATTGTACTGTACATGCAGTGACAGCACCACAGTTCCCATTGGTATGTGCTGGGTATACAGTGATATGAGAGTGCAAACATCACTGGTGCAATCAGCATTAGTGCCTATTTGTTGTCCAGTGTGCATTTGCCAGTTGTGGTTCATCTGTAAAAGTGTTTCAGAAGACGTATTCACTGACTGGTGACATGCACGAGGGAGTGAGATGTAGAACTGTAGGGAATCGTATGTGAGTGTGTAAACTGATCCTTACAAGGCAATCTGAGTTTTCAATACAAATGAGTGGTGTGGTATGCCTGTCCATTGGGACTTTACTGATCCCACATCTCCCTGTCATAATCAGGGACACCCAAAACCTTCAAAGGTGTATTACCTTGTGGATATACAATCTATGACTGGCGTCATCACTTGTACCAAGCAGGATCTCTCTCCCAAATGTTTGGACCTCGATGTTTTCAGGGAACTCTATATGCTAAATGTGATACATAGCAAAACTATATATGTACAGCTTCCATTTGACTTTTCAGATAGTGGACATCTGATGAAATTTACAGTGCAAAGTGTCATTAGTTTGAAATGAGCATTTGCCTGTGACATGATGTCTGCCACAACGCTAATTGGTGATACATTGGTGTTGAACTTGACCTTCAGCATATCATGATGTGTTATGAGCAATAGGTAGATTTGTTTTGCTCTGGGCCTTGTTTGGGCATTGTGTAAATCTCACACTTGTATCCATCATTTTACAATGGTATACTACAAGTGCCAAAGTATGCAGGATGATCAACTATCCTAGTATGGACATAAGGATGGAGTGTAGAGAACTCCATTAATGCATTTGGGCCAGTCTGGGGTTATGATGTGACTGACTGACTGACTGATGCATTTATAAAGCGCTCGATTGCTGAGGCGTCTTGGCGCTGAGGACAGTTCATACTAACCCAAAGGCCTCCTAATTAAGAGCATTGGGAAACAACCAGGTCTTTATCTGTTTCCTGAAGATAGTCCTGTTAGATTGCAGTCTCAGCTGAAAAGAAAGACAATTCCACAATTTAGCAGCTTGATGTGAAAAACTCTTCCCACCCCATCTGGCCTTTTTTATTCTGGGGACCTGAACCAATCCGATATTGGCATACCTCAGACTACGCAGAGGCTGGTACCAAGAAAATAACCTTTGAATGTCTATGGCATCGCCACCGTAGAGCGCCTTATACACCATGCAGAGGGCTTTGAATTTTGCCCTTTCTTGGATGGTAAACCAATGAAGCTGTCTGATACTAGAAGACGTGGGGTGATGTTTGGGGAGTGCAAGCAGCACTCGGGCAGCCGCATTCTATAGTACTTGTAGTTTGGCAGTTTGGCCTTTTCTATACCTAAGTATAGTGATTCTGGAGAGTACAAGGTTTCCTATTACCTTAATGTGAATAGGATGAACGGCAACATTTTGCGCAGAATTATCAAAGTGAAAAAGCAGGCGGAAGTTACTTGATTGACTTGCTTCCCCAGCTTTAATTCACTATCGAACATGAAGCCTAAATTCTTAACCTCGTCACCAGAACTGGACAGCTCCCAGCCTCCGCAGGCCACCATAGTTGTTTTCAAACTGAGGGGCCCTTCCCAAACTCAATGACCTTGGTCTTTCCAGTATTGAGCTTGAGGAAGTTTCTGCTCATCCAGGCCATAACTGCATTAAGACAGTTACGGAACCGGGTCTCTGTGATGTCCACCCTCTGTGAGACCGAGACCACAATCTGGGTGTCGTCTGCATACGAGACCAGATTAAAACAGTGCTGTTTAATTAATCTGGCTAGAGGGGTAACATAGATGTTTAATAGCGTTGGCGACAGAACTGACCCCTGTGGGACTCCACACGGGAGGCACAGGTTTGCAGACTTAAGACCCTCCCAGTCGATCAGTTGTTTCCTGGATGCCAGGAAGGAAGAAAGGAGGGCTAGAGCCATCCCTCTAGTGCCTACTGCCCCCAACACTTTGCAGGTTATGTAGCATGCATGCATGTGCTCATGCTAAAATTGAAGTCTCTATAGTGAACCATGAAGCTGGTATGATATGTGGATTTCTTATATGTTTTCTGTTTATTTGTGATGGTCAGGTGTTGCAACGCATTTGTAATAAACCTCTGTTACATGTCATACATCCAGGGCAAGCGGAGGAGAAGGGACCAACGTCGATGGGTTCACAGCGGTTCTGGACGTGATGCATCAGACATGGAGGGATCCAGTGACCAGGAGGGTGCAGTAAGTGCATCGGAGGACAGCAGCTCAAGCTCATTATCTTCAGAGTCATCCTCCGGTAGACATTCATGTGTGGTGGCAGACCCCACAGGATCATTACCACCTTCATCCTTGTCTGCCACACCCAGTTCAGTTGTCACCCTCCTGTTGTCCCCTAACAAGTTGGCCGATCCCGCTCCCCTAAGAGGGGAGCTATCTCCTTGGTTCCAGGCACCTCAGCCCCTATCCCTGTTAGACCTGCTGCCCTCTGTGAGGAGACTACTGACCTCCTGAGGAGCATCTCTGATGGTCAGATAGCAGCCGTCCTGAATGCCATTCAGGGGTAAGGCAACCAGATGACGCAGATGGTGGCCTACCTGGAAGGCATTTACACTGCAATGCCTGCCCTGCAGAGATATTTTCAGTCTATGGCTTCCTCCCTCACAGCAGCCCACCACCCATTCCAACCTTCCACCCCACCTCCTGCCCCTTCCCCATCCACATTCCCTATTCCCATTCCTGTTCCAAGCACATGCAAACCTAAGTATGCACTTACTCCAAGAGACACAAGCACCACACTAACAAAAAGCATCCCAAAAACTCAACATGCACGTACACAGCAGAAATTCACCCCACTTACTACCCCCAGAATATCCGCAGACAACACAGCAACACACACAGAGCCATCCACAGACACACCCATATCTGCAAACAACACAGCAACAGACAGAGCCCTCCACAGACACACCAATGCCCACAGACAGCACAGCAATACACACAGAACCTTCCACAGACAAACCCATACCCGCAAATGATACAATAACACACACAAAGCCCTCCACAGACACACCCACACCCTCAGAAAATACATCAGCACAAACAGAGCCCTCCACACACACACCCATACCAGCAGATGACACAGCAACACACACTGACCCTTTCACACACACACTCATACCCACAGACAACACAGCAACAAACACTGACCCCGCCACAAAACCAAGCACATCCACTACACACACAGGCACAAAAGCACCTGCTCACAGTCACCCAGACAACAGACACCAACACAACACACAGTGCAGACAGCAGACCTTGCTCACACTTCCACTCCCTCTTCATTCCAACCCAAAATCCATCCTGAACAGCCTACCCGTTTTCCCCTTGGTGATGTCTTGCCTTTGTACTTACTCCTTTGAAACCTGAGCCCTACTCTTCCAAAGTCTCAATAAGCTCTTTCACACCCAAGCCCAAACCCATCCCTTTCACTTCCCACTTCAACCCAGAGAAACAGCAACCCCACCCTCTAAAATCATCTGAAACTTAAAAACAAAAACTAAAAACCCTCCCAAGGACAAACCCACCCCTTCCACTCCCCAAACCACCCAAGAGAAACAGCTTCCCGACCCCAAAAACCAGTCCAAAATAAAAAAAAACATTCAAACCCCTCCCAAGAATGAACCCACCCCTTCCACTGCCGGGAAACAGCATCTCCACTCCCTAAATCCAGCCCAAAATAAAGAAAACCCATAAAAACTCCTCCCAAGGGCAAATCCACCCCTCCCTAAACCTCAACCCCATGGCCCAAGTACCATCTTCGAGGTGCCTACTGTGCCCAATGGTTGCCCCTTTGTGAGGAGGTTCCCTGTCATTTTAAGTTAGGGCAAGTTGCGTCTCACAGCATTGTGCTGTGGCACTTGACATGAGAATGGACTGGCCATTGGCCTTTGTTTCACTTGATAGAGTGTAAAATAAACCTTTTCTTATTTTTGAAGACATTCGTCCTGCCATTGTTAGTCTAACCAATTGATGTTCTTGTATTGTTAGTGATGAGTGACTACAGATGTTTATTTTTGATCCCTGATTCCTGATCCCTTTGAAGTGGTTAGTATGATGTGTCCTTGGGCCCAGTGCTGGTTTTACACAGGACAAGGGGTAATGTCGGAGGGTTGTATATCTGCGGTGACCTGAGATTGGTGGAGACATTGCATTGAGTGTTCTGTGCTATGGTAAGTATTTCAGCTTGTCCTGGTCAAAGTCCACATCATTTAGGTTGTTGGATATCTGTTAGGTGTGTTCACGTTGGATATTTGTTTATTCACACATGGAGGTTGTTAATTTGGCATACCTTTGTGGAGTGCTGCATGGACATGTGTCAAATTTCATGTTTGTACCTTACAGCTACTTTATCTAGATGTGTAACACGTGCTGTTTGTGCTATGTTTGCTTTTATGAGTTGCACTTTCACATTCCCTACACATGCATGGCATCTGGTAATGGTATTGGTTGTCCCTGATATACTTCAGTTCACAGGTCCAGTCCACATTGAGTTTGACAGGCATGGGCACAATTGTATTGTGCCCCAGGTTCCCAACCTTTCAAGGTTCCCCACTGATAGAGGCATAGTTATCCCGCAGAGAGTGTTGGACTTTAGAGAGGTCAGATTTAATATTCCCACTCCACCGAATGCAAAGTCGGAGAAAATGTTAGACTTTGGAAGGGTTAGATTTACTGATCTCACTCCAATCTAAACAACTGTAGGGAAAGTGTCAGACATTGGTGGGGTTACATTTATTATTCCCACTCAAATCTAAGCAATTGTAGGAAAAGTGTTGGACTTTTTAAATGTTTAGGTTTACTATACCCACTCCAACATGAGTCAAATTAGGAAAGGTTTGGACTGTGAAGGGTTTGATTTACTATTACCACTCCAATCTAGGCAACAGTAGGAAACATGTTGTACTTTGAAGCGGTTAGACAATGTAAGTAGAAGCAGTGAAAGTGTTAAACTTTTGAGGCGTTAGATACACCAATTCCTAATAACTTTCCCTAAAAAACATTTAAATATCTAACCGCATGAAAATATGAAAATCTGATTTTAAATAAAAAATAAAAATGCATTATAAATAAATATAATGAAATGTGAAAAAAAATGTTTTAGTATTAAAAAAAGAATGTAGCAAATATAAAAAATTATATATTAGTAACAATAAAATAGTAATGAAATAAAACAAAAAAACTAAAACGAATAATAAACATAACATTTATTTTAAAAAGTTTATCATTATATACATTTATCAAGGAATTAATAGTTATTTAAAATACAACAAATAATTGACATAACAATGAATCAATCCAATTTTGTATATTATTATCATTACCAAATAATATTTTAATTAACCTAAAAATTCATTGCAAATAAAAAATTATCAGTATTATTGTCGATACATTCCCAACCTAGGGGCCGATTCCGATCCTGGAAAAATATTCCCCGTACAAATCGTATCTGGATTTTTTACAGTACGAATCGTACAAGTCCCGTACAAACTGGCAAGTACGATTGGTATGTTAAAAAGTCCATACGAATCGCATTGGGTAAATTACCCGACACGTCCTCGGGTCGGAAAAGGTGTCCGACACGTCCCCGGACATTTTTACGTACGAATCTGAAAACTGAAGTCCGAGCGCGCAGGTACGATTCATACCGTCCGTCCGATTGTACAACCGTATGGTAAAAAGACCGTCCGGAGCGAACTCCTATAGCAACCATGGAGACGTCCAAACAGGTGCCCGGTACGCGCCGTCCCCCCCCCCCAGCCCCCTGTATGTACGCGCCGTCCCCCCCAGCCCCCGTATGTACGCGCCGTCCCCCCCAGCCCCCCGCGGATGGACGCGCCGTACCCCCAGCCCCCCGCAGATGGACGCGGCGTACCCCCAGCCCCCCCGCGGAAGGACGCGCCGTACCCCCCCCAGCCCCCTTTATGTACGCGTCGTCCCCCCGAGCCCCCCGCGGATGGACGCGCAGTACCCCCCCAGCCCCCCGTCGGTACGGCACGTACCCCCACCCGTGTATGTACGGCGCGTACCCCCACCCGTGTATGAACGCGCTGGGGGTCTGCACCGCACCTACGGGGGTGGGGGTCCACACCGTACCTACGGGGGGCTGGGGGGGGTACGGCGTGTCCTTCCCCGGGGGGGCTGGGGGTACAACGCTTCCATCCACGGGGGGCTGGGGGGGGACGGCGCGTACCGGGCCCCCTATTCCGCTCACATCACGGCGTACTTCGCTTTTCCGGCACTTTTTGGGTGCCGTAAAAATATTGCCGTCCGGACTGCTGTCGGTACGAATCGTACTTACTGGGACGTTAAAACATGCCTAAATCCGCCCGGACGTCACGTCCGCGGTGTCCCGGATCACATTCGTATGTATTTTGCAGTCGGTCGGTGTTTTTTCCGACTCGTACGGAAATGGTGTTTCCGTGCGAATTGTACTTGCAAGTTTGTATGGTGTTTTTCCAGGATCGGAATCGGCCCCATAATCCTTACAAGCCCAGAACCAACTATTTTTTTCCAAATTATTAATTAAACATTACAAAATGTAAAGTACACATTAAACATACAAAATTCACTCAAAATATAAAAAATAAAAAATCAATAAATAACATACATAATCTATTACAAATTAAAGGCCTTATTACAATGTTGGTCACAGTTGCCCCTGATTGACACCATCGTGGATGCTAAACCGACCCCCCTCCAGTCGGCGGTCCCGACCGCATGATTACAATGTGACCGAACATTGTGGGGTCGCTTACTCCCATTTCTCTATGGGAGCTTGTGCTACAGCCGTAAAGCGGCCTTAGCACAAGCTCCCATAGAGAAATGGGAGTTTGTGTAAATCTCTGCACCCTCTCTGCACCCTGTGGCAGGCACCTAAAGGCGCCTGCCACAAGGTGCAAGAATTTGAAGGGGGGCACCATGGCCCACAACCGTAGGCCATGGAGGTAAGGAGGCCCTGCTAGGGGTCCCCAAGGTCGCTTTTGGCACGGAAAGACTGTTGGAAACCAACATCATAATCCTGACGGCAGAAACGCCGTCCTATTGGTATTACAGCGTGGTCTGCAACTGGCCAACAGGCTCCTCGAGCCCATTGGAATCCAGCTGTAATGACCGGCCTGTTTTTATTTTGACTACCTCGGTGGTAATTTGCAGTTGGAATTGAAAACCGCAATGTCAGTCGGAAAGCCTTCGACCGCTGGTCGGAGGCTTTCTGACTGACATCGTAATCGACCCCTAAATGTTGGATTAATATTGATTTAATGTCCGAAAAAAATGGTTCATTAACTTCCCACCTTATTCTTCAACAAACATAGTCAGCTACTAAATAATAAGTTAGTAATTAAAATATAGAAACATTAAATTGCATAGTGAAAATAACAAATAATTAAAATATTTAACCTATTTAATAATTTACATGATTAATTTCCAAATAAACATTTAATTATTCTAAAAAATATCTTTGAATAAAAAACTACAATTTGACATTTTAATAACTTTCCACCATATTCCAAAACAAATCCAATACACCGCTCCTAAATAATATATTACTAATTAAATGTGAAGAAAAGGTAAATACACATTAAAACTTGTAAACTGGATATGCTATATTAACTAATATAACTGCAAAATGGAGTCCACCTTGTCAGACAATCACGGATTGCGAGGCACCAAAAGACAGCATGGCTCATCTCATGTTTGCATGCCCAGCATACTCCAGGGCCAGATCGAGATGGTTAAAACCAATCTGCAGACAACTGGGCACCTTGGATCATAGTGTTGCCTTGCGGATTCTAAAATCACATCCAAGAGCTCTCTTTGTCTGTGGCGTGGCAAAGTATCTCGGCTGCATTTGGCTTGTCAGGTCCAAATTCTTGCATAGGGAGGTATGAATTTACAATGTGAATTTATTTTTATATATTTTTAAAATGCCACCAGATAGCTTTAAAAGACGTATGTTCTTACTTTTTTTTAACTAATCTCATTTACTAAATTGTATTTTAAAACTTATCAAATGTACAAATGACCTTTCCACTTTGGCTCAGGGATTACTGTGTTGCTGTTAATATTTATTAACAAAATGATCAATCTTTTGTATATTGTCCCTGGATGGAATGTATATATTTACCTTTTTCATTGTTTTTATGATAACTTGTATCTCTTATTCTTGGCTTGTATGAATGAAGTTGCTTTTATGATACTTGTTATCGAAATAAAGCTATTTGACTGACTGACTGACTAATATATATTACATTATTTAAAAACGATATTTTCGTCAAATCAATTAAGAAAGTAAACAATATTATCTATCACGATTATAAAAAAAACAATATTTCATACTTTTAAAGATGTACTCTAACGTTCTATGTTCTGTCCATTGATATTTTTGAATTGACAGTATTTTCGGCACAATATTGTTGCACCACAATATTGATAAAATTATATTTTGGTCATTCACACCCCTGTTGATTTCTTCACACTTTTTTGAGCATGTGTATAAATCAATTTACCTAACCCTTAGCAGGAGTAGCCGAATGCTGTGCTTCCTCTAGTTTTCAAATGGAAGGCATAGAATATATCTCATGTATTAATTATCTTCCCTGTATTACTTCCAAGATCATCAGCATGTCTTTTGTTTTAATTGAATGATTCCCAGGGAAACGCATGTGCTTTAATTAAAAATCATTTGACAAACTCTGTGTTACTTTCTTCATAAACTGAGTTCTTAATCAATGTTTACCTTTAAAGATACCAGAATAGCAGTATACATTCCAAACTGCTATTGCTAGTGGTTTATGAGACAATGACTTCTGAATACCACATTGCAAAGGCTGTGATGAGGAGTATATATTTTTTCCCACTGGTACTGGTTTTGGGTTTAGAGGTGATGATGATGATGAAGGATCTGTTTTCTGGTTAAATGGTAATCTTATTACTGCGTACTCTGAATAAAAATATATTAACATAAAACATATTTAACCATCACCACAGACATATCCATTTCTCCTGTGGTCTTGCAGCAGTGCTACAAGAACAGTTTCTTATGAACTAACAGCTGTTTAAAGGTTTGACCTTGATCGCCTATATATTTTAATGGGGGAAATAATTTTTATTGTAAGTAAATGCAGAATATAAACATTTGACATCAATATAGTACATTGCATGTTTAAAGTTTCGAATCTACCAGGACATAGGACAAATATCAAATTTAGCATTTTCATTTTTTTCCACCGCTTTACACATATCTTCATTTACCTTTATTCCCTTTGTTGGGCGAGGTCAGCAAATGGCATACATATCATCCCTCTACTCTTGTTCCATTCCCCCCCTGATCTTGGACAATTTTTGTGGGCAGCCTCTATCCTCATAGACCACTCTTTCGGCTTGCATACACCAATCCATGTCTGTCATCCAGTCTCTGTATCTAGGTCCGTTTGTACCCCTCCATGTCCTTGCAATGTTGCACTTATTGATCGCCTCTAGTTAGTGTAAATTATTGTGGTAAAACATATGATAAAAATGTACAACCTCCAAATATATTACCTCATTGTGAACAATCATGAATCATACTGTAACGCTTATTCTTCATATGATGGTCTCCTCTACCCCTATCTTGCTCAGCACTCTATAAATAGCTTTAAATGCATCTTTATGCCATTTGAGCTTTTGCATGCTCCATGAACTCTGATATCCCTGTTACTCCTTTTGTGTCAGAATTATGAGGATATATTGAATGATTCTTTTTTTGGGCATTTACATTTAATGTGGTTAAATCAGCTTAATTGTTTGTAGAACTCACAGTTCTTCACACTACTGGTGGTACAGTTCCTGCTGGCTAGTTATTAGTTTCCATTATAGTTACAGAAATAAGCCTCCAGTCAACCCATGTAAATGTGAGGTGCTCTGACCTTCGTGGTCTTGTTCATAAGAAAAAGAACTCTCTCCCTCTCACCTTGTACAAGCATGAGTGAATGCAGTATTGCATCATATTAGGCAAGGCGAGAATTTGTTGAGGTGAGCAGATAAATAAATTCCTTTTACATGCCACTTATGTATAATAACCTATTTTTCACCACTTAGGGGCCTATTCCGATGTCAGACGGACTCAGGTCCGTCCGACATCGGAGAGGAGCCGTAACCGACCGACCTGCTGTCGTTGGTTACGGCCCTGCTAGTATGATGCGACAGAACAGGGTTCGGTCGCACTCGTATACAAGTCAATGCAGGCATGCATTACGAGCGGAATGCATGCCTGCATCCTTGAAAGCAGGGGTGCAGTTTATCCCTGCACCCTGTGGGTGGCACCCCAAGGTGCCTGCCACCGGGTGCAGAGATCCACAAAGGGGCACCATAGGTGCCCCCAGGCTGCCATTCGGCAGCGTCGCACCCATGGGGGCCCTACTGGGGGCCCCCAAAGACAGTTTCCGACTGCCTTTTTGTGCTGGAAAAACCGGCATGAAAAGGCAGTGAAAAACTGCCATCCTTCTCCCTCGGTCGCAAAGAGGCGGCCGGGGGAGTACTGGGAGATTTCCGAGCCTGTCGTCCGCAATCCGGAAATCCGTGTCTGATTCCTTTCCGACGGAGCCCATCGGAATGGCTCGGTCAGAAAGGAATCCAGCCGACATGATCTGAATTGGTCGGAAGGGCTCCGACCGTCGGTCGGAGCCCTTCCAACCGGAATCGGAATCGGCCCCAGAATAGTGTAAAGAAAAGTCTGTAGGAGTTTCTTCAGGTCAGGGAGTTTTCATGTGCCATTTTCTTCCCCACTAAAGAATGCAGAGGTATCTCTTGAAAAGTAAAACTTATCCCTCGCTCCATTCTTTAACCATAAACGTTTTGTTTCCATTTCTCACTTTCCAAGATAACAAAATGCAGAAACACCCACAGCTAGCTGAGTCTCAGTATCCAGCATGAGATAGGAGTGCCTGTACATCACACCTCCTCTTCATGTACGCCCAAGGGCCAATGCTTTCCTTCAGTTATCACCCCCTGAGGTTGGAATGCAAATCTCAGAGAACCAGATGGAGGAATGGAATGTATATGGCCCCAGGTATGGATCCCTGCAGCATTTAATTAATTACCCAGTACAGACATCAGTGCCACCATCCTTCTTATGCAGTTACTGTATGAACAATATTTGAGACATTAACCTCCCATAACTTGTTAGAACTAGTGTTCTCTTATTGGTAGAGGTAGGTACCCTTGTGCAAGTAGGGACCCTTACTAATGGTCAGGGTAAGGGGGAATACACACTTCAGATAACCCCTGCTTATCCCCTTGGTAGCTTGGCACGAGCAGACAGGCTTATCCCAAAGGCAATGTCTAAAGTATTTGTACACAAAATGCACAGTAACACAGTAATAACACCACAAATGAACACCACACCAGTTAAAAAAAATAAAGTATCTTTATCTAAACTCAACAAGACCAAAGCGACAAACATCCAGGGTATGTGTAGTAAAAAAACACTTCAAAACAGTTATTTCCAAAATAAAGCTTGTACAAAACAAATAGCTCAACCTGGGGCTTTTACGACGTCATTACAGTAATAAATCCAAAGTACGGCACAGACCGCGAGGAGCGCGGTGTCAGGCACAGAGTCACACGGACCCCCAAAACAAACAGTACCTGGGAAAATAAAGTCTATTACCATTCATGGCGTTGTGGAGGTGAGGCATCGGTGCTGAGGTCGAGACCGGCACACTAGCTGCCATGCGGGAGGTGAGGCGTTGTGTCCGTGAGGTGGTGACGGGTCGAATCCAGGACAGGGGAAGGCGGTTGCGTCGACGGTGAAGCCTTGATTCTGGTGAGGCGATGCAAAGTCGGCGAGTTCGTGGAGTCACCCACATGGGTTATCGGTACTGCGATGAGAGGATTCAGGCACTGGCTATGACGGAGTTGCTGCGACCACTAATGTCGGGAATGACGATAATTGCAGGTGTTGGCAGGCGTCGAAGGGCATTGCAGCTGTGGTGTAGGCTGGGCGGTGCGTCATGCTGTTCACGAGCGGTGCCCCTGTGCAAGTCGTGGCATTACAACAGCATCGCTGATGGTGTTGGAGATTGCTTTTCTTGCTTCTCTTAGGTTTCTTCCAGCTCTCAACAGCAGGAGCAATCTCCAGAGGTCCGAAACTGGAACAGGCACCTCCTGGCAGGTCAGAACTCTCAGCAATAGAATTTAGGGAGGCTTGGGTGAAGTCTTTGTGTCTCTGAGACTTCAGAACAGGAGCCAGCACACACAAGCCCTTGGATATTCTTCTTCAGGCAGGTTTCTCAGCAACGTTCCAGTCTTTGTCCTTTCCTTGGCAGAAGCAGCAACTGCAAGCCAACCCCACACAGCACACAACAAAGTGCTCCTCCTCACAGCTCTCCATCTCTTCTCCTTGGCAAAGGTTCCTCTTGAGTTCAGAAGTGATCTAAAGTTCTGGAGTTTAAGGTCCACTACTTATGCCCCATTTTTTCTTTGTTCTTCTTTGTGCAAGGGTCTCTAAGCCCAGTCCAAACCAGTTCTATCCTCACTGGTGCAGCATGACCGCAGGGTGTGGATACTGCATTGTGCAAGGGAGAAAGGCCCTATTAAGGTGCAAGGAAAACTCCTCCCACTACTCTAAATGTAGCCAAGGTCTATTTAGCTCAGCTCTGAGTCATCCAGGAAGGGCGGGCACACCTCAACTCCCCAGTG
Source organism: Triturus cristatus (assembly GCF_964204655.1). Lineage (NCBI taxonomy): Eukaryota > Metazoa > Chordata > Amphibia > Caudata > Salamandridae > Triturus > Triturus cristatus. Next base: position 468,591,479 of record NC_140593.1, on the reverse strand, counting down.
CTGTCTGCAGTCAATGCACATCCCAAGCCCCTTTTACTCCAAAATCAGACAGTAAATTCACAGCCAGGCAGAGGCCCACAGAATGGTTAAACAAAAAAATGCCTACTTTCGAAAAGTGGCATTTTCAAACACACAATTTCAAAACCATCTTTACTAAAAGATGTGTTATTAAATTTTGAGTTCCAAGAGCCTAAAAGTTATTCCTTTTTCTTGGCCCAATGGAAGTTATACTTGTAAGATGTTACATAGTATCTCTCATGCTATCCTATGGGACAGATAGCCCTTCAATAGCGAAAAACGAAAATGCCAGTATTTCACTATCAGGGCATTTCACACACACCAGTACATGTCCTACCTGTGACATACACTGCACCCTGCCCGTGGGATACCTTGGCAGTGGCGGCTCCTCGAGGGAGTGCTGCGGGGAGGGGCGAGGTGGGGGTAGTAAACTCCAGCATACTGCTGATCGGAGTTAAATAAATACATAAATAAATAAAACGAATTACATCTCGCATGCTGCAACGCCAAATGGCGATGCAGCGCGTGCAATGAAATTTGTTTTATTTATTTATTTATTTATTTACTTAACTCCGTTCGGCCATATGCCGGAGTTTACTACCCCCCCACCCGGCCCACCGCATCGCAGCACTCCCTCAAGGAGCCGCTTCTGTACCTTGGGCCTACTTGAGGGGTATCTTACATGTAACAAAAAGGAAGGTTAGGGCCTGGCAAGTGGGTGCACTTGCCAGGTCGACAGGGCCGTTACAAACTGTATGCTCAGACACTACAGTGGTAGGTCTGATACACATTAACAGGGCTACTCAGGTGGGTGGCGCAATCACTGCTGCAAGCTTACTCGTAGCATTTGATTTACAGGCCCTGGCACACTAAGGGCCTCATGTAGGAAGCTAAATACCGGTCGGTAACGGCCGAAATTTGGTAAATATCCGGTTGCCGACCAGTATTTAGGCATTTGCGATGTAGGAGGCATGATTTCAGGATTCGGTAATTTACCGAATCGGTAATGGATCGGTAAAATACCGAATCGGTAAAATACAGATTCGGTAAATTACCGAATCCTGAAATCATATGTAGGGAGCACTCAAAAGAGTGAATATTAGTATTAAGAATTCGGTATTTACCACCAAATACAGGTTGGTGATAAATAACGAATACCTTGCAAACAGCTATAGTTTGCTGATTTAAAAGTGCCATGTGGCAGTCATACATGCCCTTAGGGCATGTATGTGCGCCACATGTGCACACATGCACGAATCAGGGGTGCAACAGGGTGTCAATGTGACACCCTGCCACCCATGATAATGCCTCCCCTATTACCGATTCGGTATTTACCGAATCGGTAATAGTAACTGGCTTCCCATTCATTCCTATGGGCCTCCAGGCCCATAGGAATGAATGGGAAGGGATGCATTATTACCGATTCGTAAATACTGATTCGTAAATACCGATATTTACCGAATTGGTAATAATTACCGATTATTTACCTACATACTATTTACCGATTCATAAATACCGAATCGGTAAAATTCGGTATTTATGAATCGGTAAATAGTATGTTACCTACATGAGGTGCTAAGTGCACTTTACTAGGGACTTACCAGTACAACAAACATGCCAATTATGGATAACCAATTATAATGATAGTTTATACAGAGATATTATGCACTTTAGCACTGATCAGCAGTGGTAAAGTGCCCAGAGTACTAAAGCCAACAAAAACAGATCAGGAAAAATAGGAGGAAGAGGCAAAACGTTTGGGGATAACCCTGCAAAAAAGGCAATTTCCAAGATAACTGTATCATCAATTTCAATAATTTGAATGTGTGATTTGTTGGCTATAAAACACAAGGGGTCAATGTTAATCATTGGGAGAGAAAGTTTTTCATTACATGGCTTTTTAATGGAGAGCGAGAGAGACCATATACATTTAATAGATAAAGCAATAAAGTTAACAGAGTTACGCGATAAGCCTAGAATTATGAAACTAAAAAAAAACATAGAAAGGCAAAATACTTCATTAAATGGCACAGCCCAACTGTGTTCAACATATATGTGAAGCAATCATTCAACATGGAAGAATTACCTACTACCAGCTTACGTCTAAGAGATAACACGTGTCTCCCTACTCTGGTCTTGCTATGTCCTCTTCAGCAAGTACATCAAAAACATAAATAGAAAGCACGGAGCTCCCATTGAAATCCAACTACTTAGGAACAAGAAACAACCTCTGAATAATTGATTAAGGCCATGAAAGGCCTCCTCTTTGCAATAAAGACAGATGTACACGAGTTGGACAGCTGCCAAAGCTATAGATAGGCTCACTTATTGAACTTATAGCAATCTGGGGCTCAAAGTCCACCGAATAACATGGAAAGTGGAAAACTAGGTCAATCGCAGTCATTCACCGCACCCTCAGCTTTGTAAATAAGTATTTTAGATCACAGGATTACCCTCAAACATGATTTTGGAGCAGAATTAAGGACTGGCCTGTTACTACTCTACTCTGACAAATAATCAACAAAATGTAAGCCACCGACAGCAAATCTTTTCAATTCAAGGCCCTGCACACGCAACAGGATGAACGACAAATTATCTACGGCAGGAAAACGATTTCTGACACTAAAGACTCAGACAACAATTTACTTAGAAACAGGAGAATGGCAGAAACATAGTAACCATTTCTGCTAGAAAAAAGCCAAAATGCGATTCGCATCTGGCTGACAGATCCAGATATAAAAGTAAAATTTGATGTAACTGAATGCTAGATGGAAAAATACTACCTGGCATCAAAGCCATCAAAAGCGAAGACCCCACTGTGAAGAATTCATTCAGGTTCAGCAACACAACACCATTATTGAATAGAGGAAGTAAAACATAGAAAGACACAAAGAAAGAGAGGGGGCAAAAGACAAAAAGAGGGAAAGGGAGCCAATGGTAAAAGGGCACCACTTTTTCACTTGATAAGTGAATACCTGCGCCCTTTTCTTTCTCCGTTTCAAGCACTGCTTATGTGCAATACCTGGTCCAGAAGCCAGAACAATGATTTAAAAAACATTCTGTTTCATTCTTACACCGAAGCCAGCGTGCAACATGTTCACAGTTGGAAACTATTTTAATAGCATTCTCATGTTAATGCTGCAGCAAGTACAAGAAAAATAGCTGCTGTCTCGATGCCCTTTAGTGTATGGATTTACAGTATGCATTAGGAATGCAAATAGATTACACAAAGTGAGAACATAGCCTATGGTGTGGTCAGCAACTGAATATGTCTTGTGATCAGCCTGTGTAGTCAGAGCACAGAGGGGCATGAGTCACAAGTCCAGCCCACGTGGATGTTGATCAATCCCCAGGATACAGGACACAACCGTGTGACCTGTGACTCACCGCAGGGTGCAGCATGCTTTTTAGAAGTACTGCACTTTGTACTTCTCAGCTTACTTGATGAGGTCAGTTGATTCAATTACCATGAAATGGTAATCAAGAGTTCAAACAAATGATTTCACTCCATTACAGTCAGCGAATCCAACAGAGCCGCCAGACACTGAATGTGTCAGGCACAGAGAGAGCTGGAGATATTAAAAAGCATTGGATGCAGAACAGTTTTATTGGCAGAGAAATTATATTCGGCTCGTCGTAAGGAGTAAGATGGGAATTTTGCACTTAGTATTGATGTGGCTTTATTTCTGATTGCTTTAAAATAGCTGAAACGTGAGTTCTATTATCACAGGAATGTCATATAAAAGCGGACATTTGTCAGTTAAAGGAGCTTAATATGCAATGAGGGAAAGTCGCCTTCTCATCCGCTGCAAGCATAATTCCCTGGTGATTTTAGCATCCATACCTGACATGAGGCGGTCTCTTTACATGTGCCCCTGTAGTTTTTGTAGTGACGTTAAAAGGAGTTACCAGCCCCATCAGAATTCCGATATTTAGTGCAAATCCAATGTTGTTCACCCAGGACTTTATCTGCTCTAAGCAGGGAACATCTGCGGGTGAAACTCCAACAGAAAATGAAATATTACTTAGGGATTTGCTAATTCCCTTGGTATTTCTTCATTTCTGAAGGAACCCTCAGGACATACCTCAAAACTACTTGGAGTGACTGCCGATGTAAGACAGATGCAAAGAAACTTGGAGACAAAACATCAAAAGCTTTGAAGGTTCCAGAGGGAAAAAGGTCAACCAAAAGAAAGTCCCCGGGGTGTGCTGGTGCGTTGTGCTCCCTGCCCTGCTGTTGCCGTCCTGGCCTGTGTGGAGCCCAGCGCGGAGCCGTACTACATTACCCAGCAGCCCTAGCGGCGGACCCGGAAGCCGCCGACCGCCGTTTCGCGCCTGGAGGCGCTTTAAAAACAGACACTGACACTAACAGAGCGGGTGATCTTTCCTTCGAGCTGCACTGCTGTGCTTACCGCAGTTTGTGTCCTTGTGTCTTTTGCAGTCCCCGGGGTGTGCTGGTGCGTTGTGCTCCCTGCCCTGCTGTTGCCGTCCTGGCCTGTGTGGAGCCCAGCGCGGAGCCGTACTACATTACCCAGCAGCCCTAGCGGCGGACCCGGAAGCCGCCGACCGCCGTTTCGCGCCTGGAGGCGCTTTAAAAACGGACACTGACACTAACAGAGCGGGTGATCTTTCCTTCGAGCTGCACTGCTGTGCTTACCACAGTTTGTGTCCATGTGTCTTTTGCAGTCCCCGGGGTGTGCTGGTGCGTTGTGCTCCCTGCCCTGCTGTTGCCGTCCTGGCCTGTGTGGAGCCCAGCGCGGAGCCGTACTACATTACCCAGCAGCCCTAGCGGCGGACCCGGAAGCCGCCGACCGCCGTTTCGCGCCTGGAGGCGCTTTAAAAACGGACACTGACACCGCATCGTGGGACCGCGCGCGGGCGGCGCCGGGCTAAGCCCGGGCAAAGGGCGGGCCCTCTGTGGCCCTCAGAGGCCAGAAGAGACTGGACTGGGCCAGGTTTCTGTGCATCTTGTCGAATGGTGGTGACCGCGCATTGACTATTGTTGCCATTTGATATATCCATTTGTTTTTTTAATCTGATTGTCCTGTTCGTGAGTGCGTAGGCAGACACTAGGGTTCTGGGCAGTAGCTTAACCTATAAGCGAACGGAATGGTTAAATCAAAATCTGATAAAGCGATGGCGGCTCCAGCTACCCTAGATAATTTCCTGGTCAGGAAAGTAACACAGATTAATAATGATAGACGTGTATCCTTGGGGAAAGGCATCGTGATTGAAGATACATTATTAGAAAATGATTCTCTAAGCCAGCCCCAAGACCCTGAGATCAACCCGAGTGGTATTATCTCTACGGCCCTCCCAGTTTTCATTCCTGTAGAGGTGGAGGTCCATTCTGCTTCTCGGGTGTCGTCAAGTTCTGATGCTGATGTACTAAATGAGACCCAACCTGAGACTAGGCATACGAGATCATGTAGAACACGGTCTCAAAGGGAGAACGGGAAACATAATAATTGTAAACCAAAAAAGAAGGTCGGCAAGCCAAATACTGGTACTGTTATACCAAACCCTTTTGTATTCGCGGCCACTAATGGTGCTGGTAATGGAGCTAATCTAAACTCGGATATGATTGCCTCACTCTTAAAAAACTTAGAAGCTTCTTTTACTGTCAAAATGGAGGAGCTTATTAAACCATTAACCACTAAGATTGATGATTTAGCTAAGGAAGTGATAAGGCTGGGTGACCTGTTATTGTCTCGGGAGATAGTTCAGCCCAGTGGAATTGATTACTCTGGGAGGAAAAGGAGAGATACTGCTGTTCCTAATGATATACAGAATAAGGGGAGGGGAGAATCTGCTGATACAGTTATCCCAGGACCCGTAACTTTTACCCAGCCGGATATTCCTGTGGAAACTGTTTTGCAGCAACAATTATCCATAACTCCCCACAGCACTAGAGCCTCTAGTGTGGCGAGACACAATGGTCATCTTAATCTACCACCTGACTGTGCTCCTTTTGTAGTAGTACTGACCAATGTGCCCTCTTGTGGCACCCACCCTGCATCTCCCCATGAAGAATCCTTTATCTCTCTGAAAAATAAGACAGTGTCCTGGCTCAACAAAAATTGTGGATTTCCGATTTCCTATTTTGACGAAATATTAACAGTAAGGCGTGTAAATTGGGTAGGGCCGTCCAAAAAGTCTGGTTCAGGGGACTGTATAGTCGTAAATTTTAAACACCCCCAGCATGTAGCAACCGTACTTTTGAGAGCTGCTGCACTGGTTTATAACACAAATAGTATCTGTGTACGCCCCTTGGGTTATTTTTATGCACATTTGTGCAAACCACGACTGCAACAGAATTTCACCAGGCGGGGACGTGAACCTTTTACTCCCGTGCAAGAGACCCATCTTCTGCATAATATTACTAATTCCTGTGGTGTAGGTGGACCGATTGGCGTGTCTAATAGGAGTGTTAGTGCTGGACACTATCAATATGGGCCGAATCTTCACACACAGAATAGGTTCGAAGTATTATCTGGTCTTGAACTGTGCGATTGACGGGGGGCACCTGCAGCTCAGGACATCGGGGCTTCAGGTGAACCTACTAATCCAGATAATTTGGTAGGTAAATTGTCAGGATGTCTTGCTGTCTCTTGGAACATTGCGGGTCTTGCTGCCAAAATGTCTGATGTAAACTGGGTGATCTATATCAAACAATTCTCGATTATTTGTTTACAAGAAACCTGGGAATTGGGATGTGAACTCTTTTTGGAAGGGTATAGGGCCTTCTTTGTGCCAGCCTTGCCATCTGTGCGGGGTAGGCCCAAGGGGGGCCTTGTAATTTTTGTATCTATATTAATTCCCTGTGAAGTACAAAGAATTGTTGCACAGCATACAGGTGTAATGGGTGTAACCTTAAGTGGAGGTAATGTCCGTGTCGGGCTGGTGAACTTTTACAATGCTGTTCATGATAGTGGTGGCAGGAATCATATTTATTTTTTAAATTCCTTTGTTTCAAATTTTATGGAAAATGTGGGCCATAACCTCCTGATTATGGGGGATTTTAATTTGCATCCTTGTATAGACCCATTGCACAAATGTTTACCAGAAATGGTATGTGATCGGGCAGACTGTCTCCACATGGAGCACACAAAGGAGGGTGAACTGTGTAATGACTTTCTGAATGACCATGACCTCTGTTTGGCCATGTCTTTAAAAGACCCGCTATTTCGCTTTGATACCCCTACTTTTAAAGGACATGGAAGGGGTACCTTTATAGACCATATATTGGTCTCTCAGACGATGCTAACTTTTGTGGATTCTTTTACCATCGACTTTAGTGAATTCAGTGACCATAATCCTCTTATAATCGGTCTAAACTGCCCATGGTTCAAAAAAGGTATTACGAGTATCAGGCAAGGTAGTTTGGTTACAACTGATGGTAAGAGGCGCTTAAAATGGTCTATGGTCTCTGAGGATGTCCTCTATAAGAATATCACTGCAGGTTGTGCCGAGGACATCAAAGTTTGTATGAATGGGGGAGGTGAACCCAAGCTGGTTCTAGAAGCGTACCAAAACATTACGGAAAGGGTATCAGCATTTCTATCGGTCCCATATAAACCCCGACTTAACTTAGGCCCGAGATGGTTCAGTCATGACTGTACTCTAGCTGCCCGTAATTTGAGGGTAGCCTTGGCAGCAACCCCGAGGAACAGGGAGGCCGTAAAACTCTGTAGAAAGGAATATAAGGCTACTATTGCTGCCCGTAAAGAGTTTTTGAGGAAAGAGGCCTGGGAGGAATTGCTTGATCCCGCTACTTTGAATAACAGCACTAAATTTTGGGGTCTGGTAAAGAAACCTTTTTTGACTGGGGACTCGGGAGATGGACTGGTTTGTTGTATAACAAAGGAGGAATGGGAGAGTCATTTTAAAAGTTTATATTATTCAGAGGCAGATGCAACTATGGTTGCTGTCCCCTCTGATAGGGAAAGTACTGCCATCATTTTTGATATAAATGAGGTTCTGGTTGCTATAAAGGGTCTTACTGCTAACAAAGCCCCTGGCCCTGATGGAATACCACCTGATCTTTATAAATCTGAACCGGACTTTTGGGCTCCTATTCTGACTGCTGTTTTTAATGCAGCAGCCACATTGGGTTGCCCGGAGACTTGGGGTCTCTCAACAATAGTTCCGGTCTTTAAGAAAGGAGACAGGGGTAGTGCTTTGTGTTATCGCCCAATCTCGTTAATTGATTCAATGGTGAAGATAATGGGGAGAGTTATACTCCAACGCCTAACAAGCTGGACGAACGAAAACAATATTTTGTCGACCTCTCAATATGGTTTTTGTGAAGGGCGTTCAACTATAACTCAATGTCTTAATTTGTTTCTTATATTGAATAAATATACTGTTGTGTATAAAGGAACAATTCACCTTGCCTTCATGGATCTGTCCTCTGCCTTCGACTGTGTCAACAGGGGGAGGCTGTGGCAGACCATGAAGGATAAGGGTATTGATAAGGGGATTGTGGAGTTCCTTGCGGACCTGCACAACGACACAAGAGCTAACGTGAGGTTTTCATCGACCGGGGAAACTACAGGAAGTTTTAGTATCAATAAAGGAGTACGTCAGGGGTGTATTTTGGCCCCTTTTCTTTTTAACTTTTATATAAATGACCTTGAGGCTGTCTTACAAGAGGTAAAATCAGACTGCCCTAGAGTTGGTCTGAGGGGTATCCCTCTACTTTTATATGCTGACGATGCGGTCTTAATTTCCAGAACAGAAGTTGGTCTCCAGGCACTATTGAATGTTTTTAATAATTTCATGTGTGATAGGGACCTTAAGGTCAACAACTCAAAATCCTATATTATGCATGTTGGCCGACAACCGAAGAAGAAGTTCAATTTTAAATTGAATGATGTCTCGATCCCTACCACTCAAACATTCACCTATTTAGGTATCTTATTTGATACCAAACTTAATTGGGCTCCTCACTTGGCCAAGAAAAAGGGGGAAATGACTAGAGTCAATGCCTCCATCTTCAATACTGCGTCTAAACTGGGGAATAAACCAAATGTGGCTATGATGAAATTATACAACTCTAAATCCATAGCCACTGCTGTATACGGTAGTGAGATATGGGGCTACATGAATGGCGAACAATTACAAATAGTTGAAAATACATTTCTAAAACGCCTGTTATGTGTCCCATGTAGTACCTCGAACTTAATTGCACATGAAGAACTTGGCTGCCAGTATTTATCCGACATTGTCAGTTTAAAACCTCTGTTATGCTGGGTAAAACTATGGTTAAGTGATGAAATCCCTTTAACACATTTGATAGTGGAAGACCTTATATCACTTGATCATGCCATGTGTGTACCTTGGCTTAAATACCTGAAGTCCCAATTTTTGAAACTTGGTTGCCTGAACTTGTTTGATAAACCGAGGGATATAGTCAAGGGTGATGTAGCAGCAATTAAAAAAGTTTTCTCTATGAAATGTATTGCCCTAAGAGATGAAGTTGAGCTCTTAAAACCTAATGTTAGAAAGTATATTATGCTGAGTACTTGCAATTCTATGGAAAAGTATCTAACATGCCCCTTCACCTCACATGAGAAATTTTTGCTGACCCGATTCAGGTTTAACATTTTCCATCTTCTCTTATTTAGACCCACGGCAGATATTTTTAAGAAACCTGTAGCTCCCTGTGGCTGCGACGGGAAGTCTCCACAGGATATGCTACATTTTATGTTTTTATGTACATTTTATGAATATCCCCGTAGGAGATACCTTGTTACCCTTTTAAATAAATTAAATTTTAAACAAATTAGACCTGCCTTTATGTACTTACAGCTGCTGCACCCGGATAGTGTCCTCCAGGTGTTAGAATTTTTAAAACTGACACTAAGATTTAGAAAATGTTTAGATGAGTAAATGTAACTTCCTCTGAACTATTAGTCGCCCATTGCACTTATGCACTTTTTTTCGTGTACTGTTTTGCCTTTGCACTCTTTTATGGAATTTATGTATTGTATGTCTGTGTGATCGATTTTGTCACTATTGTGATGTTTTTTAATATGAACTGTTTATTGATGTGTACTTTTATGGATTGAAAAATATCCGAAATAAAGTCATTATCTATCTATCTACTTGGATTCCTACCCTGGAGTTTCCCATTTCCTTGGATATGGGTACCCATGGGAGGGAGTACCAAGGGAAGAGCAGGGGCACTCATATTGATGGCTTAGGAGAAAAAGCTCTCTTTCAACCATAAAACCACTGCCAAGACTATGCCTAAAATGCATGCAAAATATTATCACATACTGTCCAGTATGTATTATTATATGTTATGGTAGCTGCTTTTATAAGTGGTTTGTTTGTGGAAAAAGATGTCCGGACAATACCAGTAAGTGTGTGATTCGCCACTATATGCTTCTTTCTATAGGAGAAGCCTATGGACGATATCCACAAAGGGAGTAATTTACAAGAGTACGTTTTCTCTTACCATTTAAGTAACTTTACCATGTTGGGCTGTTCACAAAATCCAAGTGTAAAGTCAGTACAAAGTATGGACTTAGATGTCTCCATTCCTTGATTGTGGGGTGTGGAATCTGAAGAAAATATAAAATACTATTGTATACCTACTACTAGTGAATTTCAATCAATTAGGGAATTGTAAGCGTGCTACTCACCCTTGAGGGTCCCAAGGCGCTGGGGGGCTCCGCAGATCTGTGTAGCTGAAGATGCAGGTCTTGAGGGTCTTCCTGAAGGTGTTCAGGGAGGGGGTGCGTCTGATGTCTGCCGGTAGCTCATTCCAGGTCTTGGCTGCAATGTGAGAGAAGGATCTTCTGCCTGGCTCTGTGAATGTGCGGGGTTTCGGCCAGTGCAAAGTTGGAAGATCAGAGGTTTCTTTTGGGTACTTGGAAGTTGATTCTGTCGCTGCGTTATTTGGGTCCGTTGTTATGTAGGCATTTCTAGGCGTGAGTGAGAATTTTGAAAGTGACTCTTTTCTCCACAGGGAGCCAGTGGCCCATGTGTACATGTCGGGGTATGCCAAGGATGAGTCTGGCGGCGGTGTCCTGTATTGTCTGGAGTTTGCAGAGTAGGGACTTGTTGATGCCGGCATAGAGTGTGTTTCCATAGTCCAGTTTGCTGGTGATGAGTGCACGGGTGACTGTCTTCCTTGATGCAGGGGGGATCCACTTGAAGGTCTTGCGGAGGATGCGATGGTGTTGAAGCAGCTGGAGGTGACGGCGTTGACCTGTCAGTTCATGGTGAGTGATGAATCGAGTACAATGACGAGGTTCTTGGCGTGGTCTGAGGGGGTAGGTGGGCTTCCAAGGGCGGTCGGCCACCAGGTGCTGTCCCATGCACAAGGGGTGGTACCGAGGACGAGGACTTCTGTCTTCTCGGTGTTGAGCTTCAGGCAGCTGTTGGTCATCCGGACTGCGATGTCTTGCATTCCTTTCTGGAAGTTGAGTTTGGCAGTGGTTGGGTCTTTGGTGAGGGAGAGGATGAGCTGTCATATTTTATGTTCTGTGTACTTTGCAGGATCTCCACTGTGAGGTCATAGGACTCCACACACCTTGCCGAATGTCCACAATTTGAGCGGAGATCTCCAAATACTTAAGGGAACTTTCATGAACCTCCACTACTGGAGCATATCCCTCCACTTGGAATGGAAAACGAGAATGAAGTACACCTGAATCAAAGTACAAATAACTATTACAATCTCTGATTAAACCTTTATTTTTAGGTTCTAGACTAACAGAGTACTAGCTTAATAAATGATTTGCAGAACTATGGGGCTGATTAGGATGGTGGGTAGACCACCCTATTGGACACGGGACCGCGCGACAGGCTTTCGGCACTCCCGGCAGAGGCATTACAATGCGACCGCCACTACGCCCGTCGCAATTCCTATCTTTTGCAAGCATCACCCACCACAATGCAAAATGTGTACACCTGACATATCCCTGCAGATGGGGCAGGGGTATGTAAGGGGGCACCATAGGTGCCCCCCAAAACCCACAACTTAGGGCCAGGGGGAAATGGGGGGCCCACTATGGACCCTCAAAGTCCCTTTCTGCCTGCCTTTTCATGACAGGTTAACCATCATGAAAAGGCGGGCGGAAAGGACATCATCATCCCTACGTCGTAGGGATATGATTCCCCTCCAACACAACGGATGTGTGGCGGTTGGTCTTTCAAACTGACACCTATCCACCCGCCATGGTAATATGGCAGGTAGATATCATAGTTACGATGGTGGTGGGACCGCCACCGACAGGCTGTCGGTGACGGCCAACCATCATCGTAATTCGCCACAATGTTTCCTGAAAGATAGACACAACTGGATTTGATGTACTAAATGTCAAAATCTTCTTTTTCCAGGTAGTGGGAACATTGTGCCAGACAATGATGCTGAGCCTTTAACAATCAGAGGATGGTGGGCAATCTGAGGAGAAACTCCAATCCTCCTTCAAGCAACAATGTATTTTGCTAGCACTGTTAAACCGAAAGAGGAAAAGGAGGAACAGAAGGAGGAGCTAGTCAAGGAGTAGGAGGAAGAATTGGATGAGGAGGAGGGAATTGTTGCTATGGTGATGGAGCTTCTATACCACCAAGTTGGTATGTGGGCGGACCTTAGCTTTAATTACTGTTGAGATTATAATGTTTCAGTTGTGATTAAACCCCTCCAACGGCCATACGGAGTAAGGACATCTGAGGCAGACATCTAATTCCACCCACCTAATTTTGATGGGTGAAATTAGAAGTCAGTGTTCTCTTCCTGTCACAGGCAGTAAAATCATGGAGGTAAGGGGCAGTGAAAACTGCCATATGATACCCTGCACCATGGAAGAGGACTGCCTTGGTGAGGGGGTATTTTATTTTATATTTTCTGGTCCAGATTTTCTTTTTGAAAAAAAGGGAAAACCGTTTGGTGCAGGGCTCCGTCATGTTGACGGAGCAGTGTACGACAACAGTTCCTGTCACTGAGCTATAAATGACTGCCAGCTTGGCAGGAATTCTTATGATGGAGAAATGGGCTGTCCGCCAAAAAGTTAATCAGGTTCTAAATTCTGATATAGAAAGCACCTTCAATACTTTTTTCATATGTGTAAGGAAACAAACAATTGTCCTTGGGAAGGGAAGGGGCCAATGCTAACGAAAATAAAGTCCTACATCAGAGGGAAATGTTAACCTGGTGGGGTTTGTGGTGGGGTTTGAGGAAATAATAAAAACTCATTAGGAAACATCAAGTGAAGCAGTCTGTATACAAAGGGGACCATAAAATAGTCCAGAGTAAAAATAAAATCCTAAATCAAGTGGCCAGCAACCCAGTGTCAAATAAAGTTATTCACCCAAGCCAGAAGGAGGTCAGGTATCTTGTTGCAGGCTTGGGGTGGAATGTCCCAGGCCATCTTCGCTTTTTTTTTTTGACGTCCTCCTTGGACGAAGAGGACAAATGACTGGCCAAGGCAGCACCAGTCACTCCAAGGGAAGTATGACACAGGGGTAGCAGGGGAATCAGGGATCACAGATGAATTGGGAGATAGGACAACAGGAGGAGTGGTTAGGTGGTAAGGCAAATGTGATATTAGAGGTTTTATTAAGGAGGTCAAGATGCCACATAGTATTTAGAGCTGTTCAGTGACTGTGTCTCGGTTTATCTGGATTTATGTAATCTGGATATCAAGAGAGATCGCTCCCTGAACCTTTAACTAACTGGGTCAATAATGTATATCTACATAACTTCTGCTAAAAGAGATTATTTCCCATAATATAAGTGCTACAGTGTATTGGCTTGGGCAGGGTGGACGAGAATGGCAGCAGCCTAACTTGTGAAGATAATGGCTGCAACAAGGGGGTGACCAACATGGCCATGGACTTAGAGAATGGTCTGGATCTCTCTCTCAATAATTTTACACTGGGTCAGGATATCTTGAATAGTAGCATCAATAACAGCATTGAGGCTGCTTGTAGTCCCAGGAATATTACTCCGGAGGGGGAGAGAGCCCCGATGGGAAAAGGCCCTAAACCTGTTCGGATTGGAAAAGGCGGCAGAGGCCGCGGGAGTGGTGCTGGTGCAAAGGCTCAGATCTCAGAGGCACTGGGACGACTTAAAGGTGCAGCAAGTACTGCAAAGGTGGGCCCGGGGGTGAGTCCACTACGGAAATGGGTTTCATGATCATCAAAGGGCGAAGTGAGATCAATTGTCTCCAGACTATCTAACCCAGGAACACATGGGGCTACTTCAGCTATTACTTTGCCGAATGGTCTGTCAGATCTTGTTGCTACTGCACTGGCTAACACCCCCAAGGTCTTGCAGGCTACTGGAATCTCTGACATGTCCGCGGCTAGTTTGCAGATCTTGGGCAGCTCACAGACCGGGACTCCTGGTGCTGATCATGGCTCTGCACAAAAGTCATCGGGTGTGGAGTCTATTCATACTAAGGGGTCAGTATCTGTTATAACTATCAATCAATCCACAGTGTTCAAGCCCTTATCTTCTCCTCTTGTAATACTGTCTACAGAAGAATCTAGAACTGGGTGCAATGTCGATCTGAACCAGCATTTGGAAGGGGACAGTGAGGGTGATAAGCCATCACTCTTCAAAATTTTGCAGGCACTCACTATTCAGAGAGCCGAAGCACAAGTCTATTACCAACAGGCAAGGGTTGATAGAACTGAAATTAAACAAGCGCTGTCTGAAGTTACTGCCAAGGATTCTCATTTAGCCTCTGAGGTCTCTGATCTCCAACATTGGGTGGCAGATGTGGAGGAGGTCAATACTCAAACTGCGAATCTGGTTACATCACATGAGTCACGGAAAGCTTTGATGCAGTTTAAAATTGAAGACCTCGAAAACCGGCAGCGATGTCATAATCTGAGGATTTTGGGGATCCTGGAAGGCAGGGAAGGCTCCAACCCTCATGCATTTATCGTTGATCTGCTTCAGAGGGCATTCCCTGACTTAAAAGACTGGGACATGGACACACAAGTTCACAGAGCGCACCGTTTGCCGCTATTACTTCCACAAAGCACTCAATCCAAAACAAATTTTGCTAGGCCTATTCTCGTATTTTTGGGGAACTTTCTGCTTCATCAGGCAATTTTTTTCAAGGCTCGGCCAACGGCTCCTTTTAAAGTAGACACTATGTCAATTTTTGTGAGGTCTGATTTGTGTAAGTCGACTATGGACAGGTTTTTTACAGGAGCCTGCTCGTTTAAAAGTTATCAAGGATGGTCGCACATATTTTTTTGCTAACGAGCAGGAGGCGAAAAAGGCACTTTTCAAGTGGCAATCTACTCCCAATGTTTGACTTGTTGTTTCATTACGGCATAATGTGGATGGGGGTCGACAGATATTGCTATCTATGACTTGATGCAGCTGCTTTTGGTTGTATTATTTTTTGTTTGGTTGGTATGGGTGGGGTGTGGTGTGGTGGGCTTGGTGGGGGTTTTGGTGGGGTGGGTGGGGGGCGTCTTCCATATGCTCTCATATCAAGACAGCCAAGAAGGGGGGTGATTCCTTTTCCAAGATACGGGGTGGGGAGATGGAAGTGGAAGGGATGGGAGGAGGTGGGGAGGCTCGTGGGGGAAGGAGGGGTTAAATAGCCACGTCACAGTTAAAATAGCACAGAAAGGGTAGAAACAGAGTACTGAGTATAGGTTTAAGAAAAACATTTATTTCTTTATGGATAGAGAACGATTCGTTATAACAAACTTATATAATGCCAAGTGTGAAATTCATGATTTGGAACATCTGCGGGCTGAACCTGGCTAGTAACAGGTGACTGGTAGCTGAAGAGCTTAAGGTGTTTAAGCCTCATATAGACGGGATTGCTGAAACCCATCTGGACTTCAATGATAGAACTTATTTTAAACAGCTTGGCTATGATTTGATTGTGTGTACATCGCAGTCGGCATCTATCCGTAGGGTTGCTTTATTGAAGGCCAAACATTTCATAATAACGGTTCTACGCACACAGGCCGATTCCAGGGGAAGATGGGCAATTGCTCAGCTTTTAATTTTTGGTCGTAAGGTGACAGTTTGTATGGTTTATGGTCCTAACGTTAATTGCCCTGAGGTTATCTCTTATTTAAGCTCTGAACTGTTGAAATGGGCCGGGGATCTCATAGTAATGGGAGATTTTAATTGTATTTTAGACAAACAAATTGACACAACAAATACGACCGCAAGGCTTAGAATGGCTCAGGTGAGGGCAGCTGTACAAGATTTGCTTCATATACATCAGTTGGAGGACGCTTGGAGAATACTTTTCCCTACAACGCCGGGGTATACCTTTTTTTCTTATCCTCACAAACAGTATTCCAGAATCAATATGATTTTTACTAACTATGTTCTGTTGGATAATTCCTCTATGGTGGTATGTTCCAAGGTAACATTGGATCATAATCCCATTATGCTGACTGTACACTTCAGTCCTGATAGGGAAGAACACGCTAGGGAATTCTCGTTTCCTAGGAACCTTCTCAGTAACTCTGAGGTTTTGAAGGAATATATAGCAAATAATCTACATACTGCATCCCTTGCAATAGTCTGGTATTGCTTAAAGGCATATGTGAGAGGGGCTACACTTCAGTACATAGTCAAGCAGAATCGGCTTAATATTAGTCAGCTTGAAAATGAACATAGGCTATATACTGATTTAGAGCAGCAGAATGCTTGAGCAATTGCTTTGAAGGACATCGGTGAACAACAAATATATTTACAGATTATTGATATAAGAGTGAAGCTCAGTAGAAGGTTAAAGGACAAAGTTGCCAACAACTTTTTTAAGTTTAGAACAAAACAGTATGAGTATGGAGAGCAGGTGGGATGGGTTTTGGCCTACCAACTTGCTGACCAGAGGGCTAAGTCACATATTAAGAAAATTAATGGTGCGGATGGCGCAACTTTCACTAAACCCCAAGAAAAAGTGGCGCAATTTAGGATCTTCTATGCCAATCTGTATAATGTCAGTCAGTTTTAATCAGAATTGGCTATAGATTATCTACAAGAAAGTGTATTACCTGCCCTGGATTTGTCTCAAACTTTGGGGTTGGATAGGAATGTTGACTTAGTAGAACTTAATTCAGCAATTGGGGCATTACCCTCTGGCAAAGCAGTAGGCGAAGATACTATCCCGCTTGAGTTTTACAAAACTTTTAGGGATGTACTGACTCCGGTATTTATTGAGCAGGTCAATGAGATACTGCAAGGTGGGGATGTGCCCCCCTCTTGGAACAAAACTAATATCATCGTTTTCCAAAAAAGGGTAAACCTGTGGAGGATATGAGCTCATACAGACCGATATCCCTAATCAATGCGGACGCTAAAATCTTTTCAAAGCTCTTCGCCTCCCACCTAGCTCCACTGATCCACCTATTGGTATCAGAAGAACAGCATGGTTTTGTACCAGGTAGGGACACTGCAGCACACATAAAAACAGCCATTGCAGCATTCGATGTCGCTAGTCACCTGGACCAGCAGATTGGGATGCTGATGCTGGACGCCGAGAAGGCCTTCGACCGAGTGGCCTGGGGGTCTTTATGGTGCACAATGATATCTCTAGGTCTCGGTCAGATGTTTTTTTCGGCGGTACAGAAACTTTATTGTAAACCAACCACTGTTATTAAGCTTAATGGTTTTGTATCCTCTTCTTTTAGTATTCAGCGGGGCACGCTGCAGGGATGTTCGCATTCCCCCTTATTATTTGCTCTTTACATTGAGCCCTTCATCAGGCATTTGCTCCATAATGTTTATATCTCACCAGTGTCTTTCAATGGTATGATTTTCAAAGTCACTGCTTATGCAGACGACATCGCGGTATTTACCACGGGGCCAGTGGAAGTTATAGCGTTGATAACCCAAGAGGCACATCATTTTGGATCTTTTTCTGGATACAAGCTTAATCTAAATAAGACACAGTCAATCCTAAATGTTGTACCTGCATCAGCCCCACCGTCGCTAGGTATTACTAGTTCTGCTATGTATTTAGGTGTGTGTCTCAGCTGTTGTACTGATGATCTTATGGCTCTAAACTATGAACCACTGCGCAAAAAAGTTGCTACTGATTTGCGTAGGTGGCATAAGCTGCCATTGACTATCATTGGGAGGTGCGATATAGTAAAAATGAATATTTTACCAACATTTCTTTACCTGTTCCGCACTATTCCACTAAGAGTTCCGGTGTCTTTTTTTAAGCGGCTTGACAGTGTTATTGGAAGTTATATTTGGGGCTACCACAGGACGAGAAGAGCTCTCAGGTATATCAAGCTGACTTATGAGCAAGGTGGTTTTAAACTCCCGGTCTTCGGAGCCTATTTTTGGGCTGCTTTTGTTAACCGTATTTGGAGCTTACTTAAGGGACCTGACGTGGGAAAACTTTGGTTTGCGTTTCAGTTGGCTTATGACTCAAATACAGGGTTTTTATTACATCAAATGTCCGACCCGAACTACTACAAGAGAGTTCGATTCAAGATATTTAGACATATTTCCCGCATTTGGCTAGAAATCTGTAAAGCTTTTGCAATGCCAGACCTGCACAAATTTACATTTCTGTGGGGTAATCCGAGGCTTCCTGGTATATTTTTTGATTCTGTTGGGAGAATGTGGCATCAGTGTGGTATAACATTGCTAGGGCAGCTTTATGACGAATACGGCTTCAGGTCATTTTCATCATTGAAAGAAGAATTTGGGGAGCTCATAACTCATTTTTTAAATACTTGCAAGTCAGGAACATTTCTACTTAAGGGGAAGGCTTGTTAGCCTTACCCTCTAGAACTGAGGTACTACCGGTAATTTTCAAAACTTCACGGCGGGGTTTCATAGGGAAAGTTTATCAGAGCTTCTTATCTGCATCGGAAGATGATGGTATACAGATTAAAGCTAAACTGAACCGCATTTTTTAAATTGCTATTACTAACGATGAGGTTTTTGAATCAATGGCTATAATCAATTCTGCAGTTACCTCAATTAATTTAAAGTTGCAAAAGCATCGTATTATGTTCATGCTGTATTATACCCCCAAGGTTATTTCTAAATGGGCTATGTCCCATGCTTCTTTGAAGTCATGCTGCCCTAAGTATAACGAATATGCCGCGGATCTCCGAGACATGTTTGTCACGTGTTCAAAGTTAACCACGTTTTGGCATGAGGTTGCCCGAGAGTTGAGTAAGTTAGTAGGCAAGGATACTCAACTAACTGAGAAAGAAATCTTACTGGGGATAGTAGCGGACCCGGGAAATCTATCTAAATCTTTAGTTTCAATTATTATTGTTTGTGCTCGGTTGTGTATTTGCA
Source organism: Triturus cristatus (assembly GCF_964204655.1). Lineage (NCBI taxonomy): Eukaryota > Metazoa > Chordata > Amphibia > Caudata > Salamandridae > Triturus > Triturus cristatus. Next base: position 468,572,188 of record NC_140593.1, on the reverse strand, counting down.
GGGCATGGATTGAAACACTTAGTCCCAAGATTACAGATTTTTGGTTGTTATTGAGGGGGGTTTATGAAATGGAATTGGCACTAGCTAAAGCTAGGGGCCTACGGTCGAGGGTTACATTTGGGAGGGTTTGGTCCAGCCTTCAGTGCGACTAGTATTTATCTTATTTTTTTATTATATGTTATCCGTATTGAGTGTTTGTATCAAAAAAAAGTGTTTGTATCTATTTGTAATTCTCCGACTGGGCTGCGTCAATATGTTTGTGATGACTGTATTTACATTTCTTTTCTGTGCTATGTATGTTCTTATGTTTATTGTATTTAACAAATGCTAATAAAAGCAAAATAATAAAAAAATATATATATACGTGCTGGCATTGTGGAGTTTTTAACAAATGTATCACTATTCTTTGCTTTTATATTCACATTTTGGTAATATTTCAACAAGAAAAGTCACATCATATATGTGGAATCATCCATTCAAAGGAGGAGAACGGGCTGTGTTAAAAGCTGATTTCTCTGGATAATCCACTTTAATATATTGGTTTTCAACATGTTCCACACATTGCTAAACTGGGAAGAAAGAGTTTTAAAACAGGGCAACAAAGCATTGGATATGATTTGGAACTGGTCTATATGTTTAGAAACAAATATGTCACAGACATTAATAATTAATTGTGACATTTTAATTATAAAGTAACACTTATATGTTGGTTAGGAAGTAAGTTAAATGTGCACAATGTCAGCATCATTTAAATTGCGATTCTCCTATTACCATGACTAGAGAATCTGGATTTCATTAAAGACACGGAGGCTAACATTATGCATATTTATTTTAATGCAGTCCAAGTTAAAAAAAGAGACAATTTCCTTAAAGGGTATGAGACATGAGAATAAATATAATGTAAGCTTTTAGTCTTCCAAGGTAAGGGGTGGCTGCGATAATGTTAGCCTCCGTGTCTTAATGAAATCCAGATTCTCTAGTCATGGTAATAGGAGAATCGCAATTTCATTACAAGACCAGAGGCTACCATTATGCATGTTGGTAGCTTTGTAAGACTACATGGACATGTGTTCAATTGGTTTACAGTAATGCTGTGCGAAAGTCCTAGCATTAGACCAGTCGGCAGCCTTAAGAATGTCATCCAACTTACCACCAGACCAGAAGGATTTATTGGCCATAGCACCTCTAAGCGAATGTGCTTGGAATTTCTTTAAATCAATACCTGCTAAAGTCATAACAATTTTAACCCATCTGGCAATAGAGGCCGGAGTTCTAGCTTTGTGAGGTTTAACAAAGGATATAAGTAACTGGTTCTCACCCTGAGCACGAAGTCCATTCATTCTGGAGTTGTACTCTCTCATGCAGTCTACCACACAAAGTTTTTTGCATAAATCAAAACATGGATAGAAGATTGAATCAGACATAGTCTTAGTTCTTCTAATGAACTCAAATTTGACTCCAAACATGTTATAGGATCTATTGGTGATTTCAAGAGCTTTGACGTCAGAGACCTTTCGGCAAGAAATTAAGCATAACAGTGTAGCAAGCTTGATTGATATGTTTTTTCTATTCAAGTGAGTGTTATCTGGCCAATTTGTGAAAAGATCTAGCATTAATCTAATGTCCCAGAGAGATTGATGTTTGGGTTTAGGAGGTCTCCGTAGTCTAATACTTTTTAGGACTCTACAAACTATGGCGTTCTTACCTACTGTTTTACCATTGACAAGAGCATGTCCTGCGGAGATAGCCGGTCTATAACAATTGATGGATCTATAGCTGAGACCCCTTGTGAATTGTTCTACAAGGAAGTTTACTATGTTAACGATAGGTGCCTCCATGGAATCCAGGTTCCTCTCCAGGCACCAATGTACCCAGCTTCTCCATATGTTGTTATACCGGTAGTGATTGCCTGGGGCCAAAGACTCTCCGAGGAGAGTTGCACCTGTTGACAAAAGTCCTGAGACTTCATTAGATCTCCTGACACTCTCCAGGCAAGAAGGTTCAAATTCCCTGCCTGTACTAGGGGGTGATCTCCTCCATCTGCATCTGTTAGAAGATCCATTTGGGATGGAATTAAGAAGGGGATGTTGCAAGCTAGCTCCAGTGTAGTGGGGAACCAGGCCTGGGATGGCCAGACGGGTGTTATTAGAATAATGGAGCATTGGTCCTGTATTACTTTCTGTAGAACTCTCTGGATCATGGCGAAGGGGGGAAATGCGTAAGCTTTGACTCCATTCCAACACTGGAGAAATGCGTTCACTGCCAGAGCACCCGAGTCGGGCATCCAGCTGAAATATTTCTCCAACTGGAAGGTTAGTCTGCTTGCAAAGAGATCTATTTCTAGAGGACCCCATATTTTGTTGAGAGACTTGAATACAGAAACATTGAGATTCCAATCGCTGTCATCTAAAAGGAACCTCGAATTCCGCTCTGTCTGTGTTCCATACAGAACAACCAAAGTTGTTTGGCTAAATTCGAGAGGTCTGCAAATTTGGTACCCCCCAGACGATTTATATAGGCTACCGCGGAGATGTTATCCATCTTTAGAATGACTGACCTGCCCTGGAGAGAGTGTCTGAAGCTCTGTCTGAAGCTCATTAATGCGCAAAGACCAGCAGTCAGTTCTAGGTAGTTCATGTGGTGAGAGGATTCCTCTTGCGCCCGTGTTCTGATCAAGGAAGCAGGCTCTCCTGCCATGAAGGCTCGCACCAAAAATTGCTTAGCCATTCCATGCATCTAAATTCTCGAGCTACCAGGTCAGTTATAATCTGGCTTCCTGATCTAGGGAAATGCGATCTCCGTACCAAAGGCCAGACCTTAGAGCTCTTGCTTTTACCCTTTGAACAGCTCAACAATTTAGGGGACCCGGGAAGATGGCTTGAATGGAGGAAGAGAGGAGGCCCAGCAGCCTGGCTAGTTCTGTCAGGGATAGGTTCTCTTGTTTCAGGATGTGTCTTATCTCTTTCCTGATCGTGGCTATTTTCTTTGATGGAAGTAAAAGAAGACATTTCATTGTATCTACGGTGAAACCTAAGAATTCCATGGTTCTGGGAGGAAAATATTGATTTTTCTTTGTTTATAATGAACCCCAAGCTTTCTAATAGATCTCTTACGGTCTTCAGGTCTTGAATAATCTGAGAATGGTCTTGGGACATTATAAGGATGTCGTCTAGGTATATGATTAGAGGAATACCTCTTTCTGTTAAGGATGAGACGATAGTTCTCATGACCTTGGTGAAACACCATGGGGCGGAGGATAGGCCAAAAGGGAGGGCTTGAAATTGGAACAGGTGGTGTTTTCACATGAAATGAAGAAAAGATTGGTGGACTTTGGCCATAGGGATTGTAAAAGTATGCATCTTTTAGGGCTTATTTGACTAGCCAATCATCCTCTAGTAACAAATCCCTCAGGAGATGGATGCCTTCCATCTTGAAATGTCTGTAAACCAGATATTTGTTGAGTTCCCTTGAGTTTATAATGGGTCTCCAGCCCTTGTTGTTTTTCTTGACGAGGAAGAGTGTACTTATAAATCTCAAAGTTTCCAGTGGGACTTCTATAATTGCTCCTTTCTGAAGCATACATGATATTTCTTCCTCTTCTGTTTTTTGTTGATCTAGAGTGAGCGGGATGTCTCTCGGGAAAGAAGTTTGAGTAGGAATTTCTATAAAGTCTATCATGAACCCCTTGACAGTGTTTAGCGCCCATGGGTCTTTAGTAACCAATTTCCATTTCTGATAGAAAAACTTGAGTCTGCCTCCCACCTTTGGGGGGAAAGAAGGAGGAGGAGGAAGAGTTAAAGTACTCACTTTGAGGGTTGCTGTTGCTGGAGGTTCCACGCGATCTAAAGCCTCTGCTGCAAGAGCCTCTCACTCTTTGGGGGTAGAATTGGGGAGGATTGGTGGGTTGGTAACCTCTTCCGTAGCTTCTGAATCTTGAGTAGGGCCTATGATTGAAGCGGCAGGAAGAGAGGCCCCTTCTTCCTGCCCGACCAAAAAGGTTAGGATTGAATACACGCTTCATATTCTGTCGGACTTTATCCAAGGCTGTAAAAGTCGAGTTGTACTTCCCTACTGATTTAATTAGGTCTTCGACGAAGAGTAACCCTTCGGGGTTCTGAGAGGGTTCTCTGTCCACCATGTCACTCAACTTCGGGCTAATTTTGGTCAGAACTACTCTTCTCCTTTCAGAGTTGAGGTTGGCGTTGGCGTTGCCCAGTAGTATCAAAACTCGTTGACTCCATCCCCTAATAAGTTCCGTATTCAGGGGTGTGCCATTAATGTTGCTTTCCTCAGCAGTGTCGATGATCCTGGCTAGAGGTCCCAGGACGTCAAGAAGGTGGTCTTGGCAACCCTTGAGGGATCTTTCCATCCCTTTTCTTGGGTCTCTGCGGAGCTTAAAGAGGTATTTGATTAGCTCCAGATCAAGTTTAGGGGTTTGGCAGGTCTTGTCTTGTATGGAGGGTCGTGAGTATTCAGCTCTGAGTAAATTGTGAGCGTCCTTCTCCAGCAGGTTTCTAGGCCATTTTTTATGAATTTGGCCACATGATCTTGAGGGTACTATTCCAAGCTTCTCGGATGCTTTATATTAAGTGGGGAGAACATTTCCTCGCCTAGGGGATTGAGGATAATGTCTTTTGAAGAGGATGGGAGTTCGTCCTCAGACGGTTGGTTGTAAAACTCTTGGTCATCCTCACCTTCTATGTCTAAGACATATTTATCAAATATGTCAGAAGTCTCATCATCTTGTAAGTCATTATCTCCCAGTTCGTATTGAGTATATTGAGCACTTGGATATTTTGTGGCGATAGGGACACCCAGATGTTTTGTGCCACGGTGGACACCAGTATAGGTTGTGCCGCTAAGGACACCCAATGAATTTGAGGCGCAATGACCTCCAATAATAATTGAGGTGCTATGGCCTCCAGAGTTAGTTGAGGTGCTGGGACATCCCATAGTACTCTTGGTTGGTTGTGCAATATTTTGTTCATTTTTTTGTCTTTTTCCCCTTATTTCAGTGAGGTCGTCAGAGGTTTGGGAGCTCTGATTCTCTATAATATCGTCCTCCTCGGTGGGGAGGGACCTCTTTGAAGCCATGACTTTAGTTAAGGTTTCTAGCATGCAGGATCTCATCTTCTTATGAATTATTTTCTTGAGGCCTTCATTGTCCATGCTAGGAATGGGGGCACTACCGTCATCAGAGTCAATATCCGACATTGTATTTATTTAATACAAAAGGGTAGGTAAACTAATTAAGAAACATTACAGTGCCAAGAATATTTGAGTCTTGACTCGGTTTGTGGTCAATAAAGGTGGAGATAAAAGGTTAGCAACTTTTTTTTAAAAACAAAATATTGAATTGAAGGTGGCCGCTAAGTAAGCAGAGGTTTCAAAACAGTCTTATCCTTGCTTATAACGGTGCTAATAGCTGATGGATCGAGTAATGTTGCACAATGCCAGCGAGAAAGTTACTTTAAGTTCAAATGAGCAGTTTGAGAAAGGCATATTATTGTTGTAGATAAATTGTTCATAAATTGAGTACTCGCGTGTATCTCAAAAGGCACCAGCAGCTGATCGGGAAGGAAGAGCAACTGGCACTTTGCTCGCGAGCCCGATCAGCTGCTGCCGGTTGCTAGGAGGCAGAAAGGACACAGGGCTTGTTGCGTCTCTTGTTTAAGGAGAGCACCTTGGCAACGGGAGAACGTGATGTCAGCACTGCCAGGGTACTTTCCTCTAATGGCTTCCATTGATCCGCAGACTCGGTTTGAAAAGAGTTCGCATGTCTGTTTGTCTGCGGTATTGATATGGGGAGAGAGATGCTTGCAGATGGCAGAGCTCTCTCCCCGTGGTTCACCTGAAACAGACTTCACCGCAAGTGGGAGTGGAGTGGGGTAAGCGCCAACTGAAAAGCGCGCACCCGTTCTAAAGGGATGGATACCAGGGTTATGCTCCGGTGAGGAGAGGGGATTATGAAAGCTGAAAGAGACAGAGAAAGTGTGAAGGAAGAGCTGATCTCCGTAAATTGGAGATCAGATGCCAGCAAAGAATGAAAAGGAAGGTGGGAGTAGTCCCTTGAGGATATAAAAGTGTTTTAGTAAACTATAGAAGGTCAGTTGTAACAAGCAAGCAAGATTAGTAGTGTAAAGAGGATAGTAAAAAAGATTGAACTTATCTGCTTGGAGTCGCATTTAAAAGAGGCAGATTGTTGTGGGCTCATGCCTATTGTATGTTCCTAATGTTCTGTTCTGGAACCTTTTTACTATATGATGTATGCGGCTGCTTGGACTGCATTAAAAGAAATATGCATAATGGCATCCTCCGGTCTTGTAATGAAATCAAAATTGGCAAAATTGAACTGTCACTGAATTGAAAATCAGTGTTTTATAATGCATTTCATTATGCGAATATCCGTTGCTTAGTCAATCCAACCTTAAAAAGCAACAAACATACATGTTAGCAAAGATTAACTTTCAAAACTTTCATGCTGCAAAAAAACAACTTATTACACATGGCATGGAAGGACATACGAAAGCTTACATTGAACACATGAGAGGACACCACTCTCAAAACATATGTGTACTCTAGTGATTAATCCTAATATACACTTACCATCTCTTTGCAGCTCCAACTCTTCCAGCTGAGCATGAAGAGCCAGTCAAGCAACTCTCAGGACCCTCCTATTTAACATCTATGTTACGCCGCTGGTTTATCTAGCGGAGTCATTAGGGGCTAAGGTGATGGCCTACGCTGATGACACCCAGCTCCTGTTTTCTTGGGGAAGAGATGATGAATCAGTCCTGTCCGCGCAACATTGTCTAGCCTCAGTCTTCCATTGGCTGGCCCAGGCTCAGCTGAAGTGCAATGAAGGGAAGTCTGAGGTTCTCCTGTACGAGAACTTTCCTGTCGACTTCAGACAGAAGCTGTGACCCCCTGGCTTCCCCCTGCCTAGTGCAGGGAATAATGCTGCAAAAATTCTAGGGGTCTGGTTCTCTGAGAAACCTGAACTTTTCCACACAAGTTAAGAAGCTCGTCGGGACCTGTTTTGGCACCTTGAAAGCACTGAGAAAGTTTCTTCCCTTCTTCCAGGGCCTGCTAAAGAAACTGTGGTCTGTGCCCTGATTTTATCTCACCTAGATTATGCTAATGCACTCTACGTGGGGCTACCTCCTATAGAAACTGCAGGTAGTCCAAAACTCCACTGCCAGACTCCTGTTAGGCTTGTCAAACAGGTGCAGTATGCGTGTTCATTTGCGCTCCCTGTACTGGCTCCCAGTGGAGTTCTGAATCCAATTCAAAATGCTGGCCATTGCCCAAAAGGCTCTCTATGGCAGGGGCCCCACCTACCTTCAGAAGAGATTTGCCTTTTATAATCCAGTGAGACAGTTGCGTTCCTCTTCTCAACTTCTGATGCAGACCCCTAGATTCAAACGCCAAAGGCTGGGCGGTTGTTCACTTGTCAGGAAAGCTAGCCTGGCTTGGAATTCTCTGCCCTTGGCACTGCGGTGCATTCAGGATCATATGATCTTAAAGAAAAAGCTAAAAACTTTCCTCTTTTAGTTGTCTTCCTGCTACATTTTTTCCTTTACCTCTGCATGTGCCGGGACACTCTGTCGAGTAGCTGAGCGCGATATCAATATATGTAACACAACATAACATAACATAACATTGTGGTGTTATGCAGGGGTGCCAAGACTGTGTCTGGGAGAACAAGCTCACTCCCTGGCTGATAACTTCTTTCTTACACTCAAAAAAGGAGAAATATCTCATCAAGTTCCTCTGTCTTGTTGGAGGCAAGACTGAAGCAAGGAGCAGCAGCATGGAGTAGTATGCTGTTGTGGCAAAGAAAGGATGGCTCAGAATGATTACAAAATGACTGACTTCCACTTACTTTTGCAATGTCCTATTAGCTGAAGTAGGAGAAGTTCTCCACTGTGAGTGTGTTATCTCCAACCCATATGAGGGGTAGGAAACTCTACACTTGGAGCAAAGAGCTTTGCATATGAGAGGGCATGCTCCACACTTAGAGTGGAGACTCTGCACATAGGAGGGAACCCTCCATATGGAGAAGAAATACAACTACATGCAGGAAAGAGAGCCCTCCATGTAGCAAAATTGATTTATTTTTGCAGTTATCAAAAAACGTCTTTGTGCAGCTAATGTGCATGTTTTAATTAAGGATTTGAGTATGTTTGCTCTAAATATGAGCGTAGCATGTGAGATTTTATGCTTATATGTTGCCATACTAAATTCTTTAAGTTTTCAGAAAATTAAGAGTTAACTAATTTCTCCTAAGAATCTTAAATGTTAGTTTTTGATGTTTTTAAAAATAAGCATAGTTGTCTGAGGATTATATATTTGACAATGTGTTAGTAATCCACTTTCATCATTGACTAGAGGCTGTCCAATCACTTTTATGAAGCAACTAGCAGCTAAACAAGAAAAATAGTTCACTAGACTATTTGCACCTGCATACCCTGACCCCTATTCTGTACCCCATTGGGGGTACTTGTATATAGATGTAGATCAGGTTTTGACCTATATGTAAGCCCTATCGCATGATGATGTAGTGCAACTTCCTCTAGGCTACAACATCTTGCACACAATTTCTGGGGAGTACATCACCACACACATCATACTGTCAAGACATCTGAATCAGAACTTAAGGATCCAAAAACTGAATTTAAGAATGGATCATGTACACATGTATGCCCTATTTTATTTCTGTAGCAGTATTATGATTAGACATCTGTATGGAATAAGGAGATGGTGAGAAAAAAAGTGCATTCACTGCATCACCTACCATACAGAAATGTGAAAGATTTTAAAAGGTGCTTCTATTTTGTATATATTACATGATGCCTACAAAAATGCAGTGGAGATGAGGTTAATGTGTGTGTATTTTGTTGTGGTCATGATTATGGTAAAATGTAACCTTCTGATGCACCAGTAGTGAGGTTTGTTACTTACCAATGAGCCTCATGTCACAGAAAATCCCAGAAGCAAAGGGAAGTGCAAAAGATGACTGTCAGAAGGTGTAGCTGCAGTGTATGTTTCCAAGAAAGTTAGCTTACACATTAGCGAAGCAGCTGCTGCCATCACAGACTGCTTGTGCATTAATAGAGTGACAGTAGTGCCTGTTGCAGAAAAGGTGGACTTGGTAGTAGCCTAAATGAAGTGCCACATGGGTGCAGTCAATAGCACCTACTATACAAAGTGGGCAAAGGCATGAATTTCCCTTGCCACCCCTTGCCTTTCCGCAAGTCAGCGTGACATGGTGTTAAACTGGTGCATTCTTCTCTTGATGCATCTCAGTACCTGATACAATTATCGAGACTGGCTTGCCTATGAGATGCAAAAATGTTTGAGTTGACACTCTGGAAGGTTCCAGATGCCATACAATGGAGTACAGCCAGTAATTTGACATGGGCAGAGATAGCCTGGGGGTGGGCTGTCAGTGAATCAAGCGTCTGCCCTAAGACTTTTACTATGTGAAGTATCAAATCAGGTGAGAAGCAGTATCTGGCAATGCCAACTTCCCTGGTAATGCCAAATATGTTGATTCTTTTCTTCTTAAGCCCCTCTCCTCCTCCAATAATTTTTCGTCAATAACAACAAACATGTTCACTTACAAAGTGAAAGCAGCGAAAGAGATTTGGTGTGTGTTCTCTTCTTATGTGGTCAGCTGGACCATAATTAGCTGGTGTTGAAATGTGTTTCAGCTGTAAATGGGTGGTGGAGTTCAGACCAATCACTACTTTAATTTCCAAATCTGTTCCAATTGTTGTAAGCCTTTTTATATAAATCTTTATCAGTCAGTCAGTCAAAAGGTCTTTATTTCGATTTACATCATAAAAGACATGCTATACATATAAAACACAATCCATAATAAATTGTCCTAATATAGTCCATAAAATCCATAAATAAATACATACTAAAACAAAATAAAAAGTTGTTAAATACAATACAAAGACTCATGACTGATGCAATCAATAGCCGCTAAAAATAAATTAAGAACAAATTTCATAATATAATGAACAATAATAATGAACAATATGCTAAACCACCTGCAACATTATGTGTACTACTAAATTATAGACTCAAATTCCGGGTCCGAATTGACCAAGCCCAACTAACAAATTTAGATACCCCGATGACAATATACTTAGAGGTGTCAGATTTTAGGATTCGACTGGCAACCTGTGCTGATCTTTTTCCCAGTGAATGGCATACAGGCTTTAGCCATACACATCTAGGTTGAGTGTACATTGGACAACAAAAAAGGAAGTGATCAGCAGTTTCTACCTCCTCCACGCAAAAGGGACATTTATCACTGCCACATAGATTCCATGAACTCGTCACCCCACGAAGAGGGAGGGAGCCAACTCTTAACTGATGATACAATTTGTGATCAGATGGCTTTGTTATGATGTAACAATATTCATCATAAGTGGGGACATCCTTGATGACAAGGAATAATACTGTCATGGGGCCACCCAGTGCAGCTGCTAATCTCTTTTCCTTAATCCTACTCCAATAGTTTTCTTTAAAAAGCTTCTTTGAGGGGAAAACAGCAGTAACAGGATCAACCCATAAGGACCCCAGCCCCATATCAATCAAGGAAGCTTTTATTGCTGATAACCAAGGAATCCCCGACGAACCCCGTAGCCCTTTTACTTCCAGGAGGGCCTCGGCATACATAGACAGTTCCGGTGTCGTCCACAGGCGCCGCCAAAACGCAAGTGGTCTATACCGTACCATGTCCTCCACCGGGTTACAGCCTAGGTCATACAATAGGGGAATACGAGGAGTTGATTGCGGTAACCCTATTGCTGACCTAAGGAATTTGTTCTGTGCAACCTTAAGTTTGGACATATAACTAAAGCCCCACAACTCCGCCCCATACATAATGGCTGGAAGAATTTTGGAACCATAGATTTTAATCAGTGGAGCCAATGGTTTTGTTAGCGAGTTTCTATGTTCCTTCAACAGAGCTCCGCCAAGTTGGGCGTGCTTAAGGGTAAGGACATCTATCTGGGGGTTCCAACTCAAATTTTCACTAAATTAGACTCCCAAATAAGTAAAAACAGCTGTCTGGTCAAGAATAACCCCACCCATTTTAACCCTTGATTTAACTGATCTTGAACCACGAAGGACCATGAATTTGGTCTTCCCTACGTTAACTTCCAGCTCATGATCGCGGCAGACAAGCTCAAAGCGAGACAGATCAAGCTGTAACCCCTGTCTCGTCTTAGAAATTAAGAGCGTATCGTTCGCGAACATTAGCAAGGGGACTTTCTTGCCAGCAAGGGAAGGTGCATCAGTGGGGAAGTTAGTAAAGTAGTTCATAACCCCGTTAATGAACAGGGAAAACAGGGTGGGAGCCAAAACACACCCTTGTCTAGCCCCTTTAGAAACCTTAAACCTATCCGTCACCTCCCCGGGTTTACCCCATCGAACTTTAGCATACGTATGTTCATGCAATTTAATAAGAAGAGCCACCAGCTCTTTGGGCATGCCCATCCCCAATAAAACATCTCACAACTTAATCCTTGGAACAAGGTCAAATGCGGACATTAGGTCCACTAATGCCGCAAAAAGCATGCCACCCCCAAGGATAACCTCTTTCCAATACAGGAGCATAACCCTGAACGCTTGGTCTAGGGTTCCAATACGCAACCGAAAACCCGCCTGGAGTGGTGTTAATATATCGAAATCAGCCATCCAGCCCTGTATACGACCCAAAAGTAGGCGGGCAACAATCTTTTGTACCGCATATATAAGGCTAATTGGACGATAATTGGCCGGGCAGAGCGATATTATAGATTGGCAATATCTCTGCCCCTAACCAAGAATCAGGAACTGAAGCTCCATTAGCAAGGGCATTGGCTAGCATGGTCAAATATGGGGCCCATAGGTCTTGCTCATGTTTAAATAGGTCTACAGGGATACAATCGGGCCCCGGTGCTTTGCCACTCGGGATGGCCTTTAAAATAGACTTCACCTCACAGGGGACAAATACCAAGGGTTCCTCACACATAAGAGATGGTGTCGCAGCTGTAGTCCTACTCTTAAGTTTGAACTGGTTTTCAAAATACGTAACCCACTGCTGTGGCTCCATGTGGGTGGTAGATACCATATCTTGTGGGTGGTTACCCCACTTAAGGAGATACCAAAATTCAGTCATATTCCGCCCATCGCACGCCTGTAGTAACCCCTTCCAGCGATCCTCGTCCCAATTCCTTTTAGCTGATAATTGGGCACGTTTATAAATAGCCCTACAGCTACGAATAACATCTGGTAATCTAGATTTAATGGCAACAAGCAAGGCTCTTTGAGCCTGTCTACAACCATTATCATACCAGGATCGGGATCTCAACTCTTTGTTTTTGGAGTTATGGGGGAAACTCTTAACAAAGAAGGATTTAAGCTCCGAGAATAACCCAATATGAATACCGGGAAATTTTCCATTAATCTCAACCTGGGACTCAGAACAATTGAGTTTGTCTAATGTATTAATAAGCAAAATCCTAATCATGGACATAAAACCCTCATTAATAACTATTTTAGGCCAGCGTACCCTTCTTTCATCATTAGTTAAGAATACTTTAGCCTGAACAGTAGGGACATCATCCGTAACAATACCAATAAAACTATTATCAAGCATGGACAAAACTAGGGGTTTATGGTCGCTTTCTGGTCTACATACAACCACCATATCATCAATCATCGACCACAACTCCACATTAACCAATATATAATCAATACGGGACCCAGATCTTCCATTGTCAAAGGTCACTACCCCAGATCTAGCAGACTTCGATCTACCATTAACAGCCCGCATACCATTTTCGAGACACAAGCCCCTAATAAACAAAGCCGCTTGCGTCCATTTTTTAATGGGTATCAGCTCCAACTGAGGTATGCCCCACATAGAGTCTTCAGCATCTGTAAGCTTCCCATCATCCACTCCAAGAGGCTCAAAACTGGTGTTGAAGTCCCCAACAACAACCCTGTTTACTTTTTTAGTTATGGTTCCTAAGAAATCCTCTAATATAAGGGCTGTTGGAGAAAATCTGCCGCCTGGGAGCCCCCTTAAATAAATATTAATAATAATGATGGTAAGCCCCTTAGTGGAGCAGACCCTAATTGCCATAATGTCTGGGCTATCTATCGGAATCTCCACCACTGACACACCCTCTCGTTGGCGTACCCAGATCGACAAACCGCCCACAGGTCTACCCCTAGTACCCTTAGCTGCTGGTTTAAAAAAAGTTCAGTAGCCTGAGCGAAAAAGTGGAGCTATTGCCCAAGTTTCCTGAAAGGACCAGATATCAATCTTATCGATAAAACTAGCCCAGTCTGGTAGATGTAATTTGGATTCCAGCCCCGCAATATTCCATGACGCTACCTTCGCAGAAGGAGTAACGGGGCTAGAGGTAGCCGCCTGACTATCCACCATATTACAAGAGGCAGTACTCCCCATCACGACATTATTGAAGATAGGAGGAGAGAACTGGAGCGAGAGGGAGTAATGAGGCGGTGATACTGAACTACAACCATTTACCCCAGAGGTTTGAAACTGGCACCCATATAGCTATAACCTATCCAGATCCTTTCCATCCCCATGTCAATCATTTTCCTCTAGGGTGTACAAGTGGGCAAATTGGTTATAGGTAGAAATGGGGTGATTGAATGAGGTATCAAAATGGTGGGCCCGAGGGAGGTGAAAGCAAGATTAGAATGTCTATAGGGTATTTCAAACCTATTCCATGTAAGCAGAGGGGTACCTGAAGTTGATCGAGGATAAAAGTGACTTAGAGTAAGCGTTTGGATCCCACCCCCTCCTCTAGAGACCCTTCCTTCACAGATAAAACCTTACTGCTCTGGGATCTCTAAAATTTACAATAATACAATCCCCTACCTTGTCCTTACATCTACTACCCAACCAGCTCACCCTCCTTACATGAAGTATTTCACCATTAATGTGACCAGGGAGTGGTCTATTGGTACTAAGCCAAAAAATGACTTTATTTTTCAGCTCCCTGTGATTTTCCAGTTTCTCCTCTTCGATCTCTGGTACCCCTGCCAATATCACAGTGTGCGGCACTGAATCGGGGGGGAGATCGATACAGGGATGTTTCCTTTTCCTGACAACAGTTCCTACAACCTCCTTCTCCTTATGGATAACCTCTACTGCCAGTTTGGCATGTTCAGACTCCTTCCTACCCTCCCACCCTGGCACATCAACTCTCGTACTATTGTGGTGACTAGTCTTGATTACCCCTGTAGTGTCCCTACTATCATGATTTCTTGGATGCATGGGGTTTTGGGGTGGGATATTATTGGAGCTGACAGCAAGAAAACCATCCAACTCCGACGCTGGTCCTCCTTCTGCTACACAATTAGGGACTATAGTGCAACTCACAACCTTTTCTAATGAAATAGTATTCGCCATAACTATTTGTCCCAATTTCCCCAAATTTTCACGAATTAGTTTGATTCTTTCGAATAGGGGGAGCATTAACGACTTCATCAAATGCACTATCTGGTCAAAGAAGCTATCAGTATACTGAGCTTTCAAAGGCCAGCGCTTAGGCAGCTCAATAGTCTGTTTCCCTAAAACTTCAGGATTGGGCAGAGTATTCTCAATTACCAAATGAGGCGCTATGACTGAGGCCCCTCCAGATTTACTGGTTTTAATTATTTTGGGACACCTGCCATTATGGGCCCCACCCCCTCTCTTTCTTTTCCCGCATTTGGAAGGTAAAACAGTAGCTTTTATGGAGCTGTCCCCTGGTAATGAATGCGAGTTCATAGGAGCTACTGAGGAACAAGCGTCAGATACATCAGTAGCCTCCAAATCTCGGCTAATAACCTGCCTGGTATCATCGTGGGGTGAATCGGTGACCAACTGCTCTGGGGTAACAGCATCCCTAATACTACCCAGTGAGGAGCGCTTGGAGAAGATGGGATCTAACAACAGTCTCTTCTCGGTTAGCGCTATCTCTCGTTCCAGCACGACCGCAGCCCTTGTAAAAAACTAGTCCATGGTCCTTGAAATAGACCCTTCAGTGCTACTGGTCACGCTTTTTTTCTCTTTCACTTTCCCTTTCCCCATAGTAGGAGACAAACCTCAGGTGGACCAGGAGATACAACAATATTTGCAGTAGGTCAGTAGGTCAGTACATGTCTGTACAATAAAACAACCAGAACAATGAACAGCCAGAACAAATATAACTACAAATATATTTAACAAACCTAGAGTCCCGAAAGATAACAAAGTCCACTGTTCTATTAGCCCGGCGCCGCCCGCAACGCAGGGGAGGCGCCGGTATTTTGTGCGCCTCCGGGCGTGGAAGTGGGCGTGAGTAAGCGGGGATGTCCTGCAGTGGCTTCTGGGGGCTGTAGTCCCCCCGCACAGTGGCCGCAAGTTAACACAGTAAGCAGCAGTGGAGGGGACCAGCCAACAGGAATCTCCTCGCGCTCCAAGCGCGAAAGGCAACAGAGCAGCAAGACAGAGAACCAAATAACTGAGGGCAAATTTCACAAGCGGCTCCTCTTATCGCTCTCGGAGTAAGCAGCCGGCAAACTCTCCTCTCCCTGTCCGGCGTATCTTCTTGATCGGGCGTTGCAGCCCCAGTTCGACCTTCCAGCTTTTGGCGCCACCAAGCAATTCCACTAGCGTTGAGCCGGGCAGGCGTTGCAGGGGCACCTCTCCTTCCCCTTCCTCTCTGGGACCTCCTTTCGCTTTCCTCTCTGGGCAGTGTGGTGGTTGTTAAAAATTTGTTTTTGGTTCGAGGGGTTTAAAAACCCAAATCAAGCAACAACCCCAATCCAGTGAGAGCTTTTGAAGCCTGTTATATTTTGCTTATAATAGAAATAAATGTGTTAACAATAACTCATGTCCTAATAATGAACAGGGTTTGAAGTAAAACAAAACTACATGATATAAACAGCTTAGAATATTAGCCCCTTGATTAATACTTCTACAGGATTTCCATAAAGCTTTAAAAATATTTAGGATAAAGGAAGAAATAAAAAGCACTTTACACCGATTTTAATAAAAACTTTTACTAATTATGATATTTAAACATTTTTTTAAAAATACAAATTTTCCAATATAGTTCTCCTGTTTTTTCTTGGCTCTATTATTTTCTATGTGGGATATTGCAGTACCTGTGAGTGGCCATGTGTTGTGCTGGACTTACTCCAGCTCTGAGCTAGATTACATTTATTATTGTTTTGGGTCATTTTGAGGTAGTAACTATAAAAGTTCAGTTTATGAACAGGAGTAGGCTTACTCTTTTGTGGGTGGGTTGTTAACCCTCTTTTAACCTCTCATTACTCCTCCCTTAACACCTCTCCCTTAGTAGTAAATATTTCCCATTTTCTAGCCACTCTTCTCTGTTCCTCCACACAAATACTACAAAAACTTAGATCTAGGAGAAGTGGCAGCATAGATCTCCAACCGTAGTTTGCATTGTGAAAAACATTTTGTAGTATATTTGCAGTATTATTATAGAACTAAAGAATGCAATTTGTGAATAGGCCCTAAATGTGCTACTGGAGGTACAGTAGCTGGAAAATGGTGCTGAATAGCGAAGATTATTTTGCGGCCTTTACTCTACAAGGTAGCATGTTTGTTTGTGTTTATTGTGGGCAAGGTTGCAGTTTTGACCACACATATCGATTCAGACTCTTTCTGTTTATCACCTTCATTATCCTGGTATTTAAATCCCAAACTCCTTGCATAGTTGAGAAGTAGCTAATGCAGTAAACCATGTTTACAAATTTGTTTAAAGACTTTAAAAGGGAGTATATGTATACATTGCCATAGTTTACTGCTTCTTGGAATGAAAGGGTTTACAGCATCTAAGATTCCTTAAGAATTTGGCTTTGACTGGACTATACTGAGATATTCTGTTCACTGTCATAAAAGGAAACCAGAGGATCCCACAGACTCCATAATAATATTAAATACAGTACACTTACCAGCTGTTCCAGAAGGATGAACTAGGCAGAGTGCTCAAAGAACAGCTTTGACAAGTCATTTAGGTCTTCCCTTGTTTCTACAGCAGTGTCTGCAGTTCGTAAGTAGTATGCGACCAAGGCCTGCAGAGAAAAAACAGTAGTGAAACAGGTCAAATTGTGGAAAATGGAAAAACAGACCATCAATTTCCACAGTGATGTACCTAGTCTCTCCATTAAACAGGGCCCTGATTAATAATGCACTTCTTTTACTGATGTCCTTTGCCAGGTGTTCTCACCTTCGCATTCACAAAAAAAGACCCATACAGCCTATAGATGCTGCCTCTTGTAAGACTGTTAAAGGCAAGGTATATGCCCACCTTGTTTCTGCAGTGCTTGACTCTCCTGTCCCAATGAGGTGCCATCACCCTTTCTGTACATATATTAGCTTATCCTTCTGCCCTTCTTACTCAAGCTCACATTGCAGTTTACATCACATCAGTAAAAAAAGTATCCACCATCCTGGTATTCTGTTTGTTCTCTGTTAGACCTGTCAGCCTTAGGGTGGTTTTCTCCCAAACCTTTAGCCTGATCCCTCCATTTTTTGCTGATTTATTTTTGTTGACCTTAGGACACTGTTACTTTAGCACTGCTAACCAGTAGTAAAGTACATGTGCTCCCTCCCCTAAACATAGTTGAATTGGTTTACATCTGATTGACATATGTATTTTACCTATACTTACCTTGTAGAGTGGTATACCATATAACCAGGGCCTGTAAATTAAATGCTACTAGTGGGTCTGCAGCACATAATGTACCACCCACTTAAGTAGCCCTTTAACCCATTCGGTGCTATGGATGGAATGGTTCCGTCCTCAGCCACAGTGCTTGTGTGCTGAGGACGAAACCATTCCATCCTAGCACCCACCCACGGGAGAAGCACTGGCGTTCCCCCGTGAGCTGCAATTTTTTAACCCCCCCACAACGGTTGGCAGCGGAAGTACTTCTGCTACCACCCCCAAAGCCCCCCCAGTCATCTGATGACGTCGGCATACTCACGGTGTGCCTACAGCATCAAGTGCAGCTAGGGATGCTCTGGAAGCCATTTGCTTCCAGTGCGTCCAGGGAGAGGACTTTTTTTGGTAAGTCCTTCTCAAGGGGGGGGGGGGGGGTTCTTGCAGGAATACAGACACAGGGGAAAATAACTTTCCCCCTGAATGTGTATAGAGTGGATTCCAGGTCCACGGTTGCGGGTGGAGCCACGATTGTGGCTCAGGAACCCTCCCACTAGACCATCAGGCTTTGTTTTTTCTGCATTTTTAGGGAGCGACCCCATAGGCAAGGGCTGCTCCCCTGAGGGTATGTTTGGTCCATTAGCCCCCCACCGGGACTGATTTGGTCAGTCTTTATGCCGATCACCCCTCGGGTGAGGGGGTCAAAACCCACTAGACTCCAGGGATTGTTTTTAATATAATTACTACGGGGAGCGACCCATTGGGAAAGGGTCGCTCCCCTTGGGAGGATACCGTTTTTATGAATTCTGCCCCCCCCCCCCCAGAGGGCAGATCGCCCATTTTTAGGCCGATCTAGGGGGGCAGAAGCCTACTAAACACCAGGAATAGCAGTTTCCTATATGTCAAGAAGTGGTCACATAGGCAAGTGTCGCTCCCCTTTATTGGGGCAATGTTTTGGCCTCTTTAGGCCCCCTACAGGAGCAGATCAGATGTATTTTTAGGCCCAATCTGCCCCTAAGAAAAGCAGAAAGTCACCAGTCACCAAGGATTTTAATTATTTATATGTCGGGGAGTGGCCCCTTTGCCAATGGTCTCTCTCTTTTTTGGGGGGCATGTAATTTGGCCATTTCTGCCCCTTTTGGGGGCAGATCAACCTCATTTTTAGGCCCATCTGCAGAAAACCTCTAGACACCAGGGAAAGTTGCTGTATGTGTGTGTGTGAAATCGAGTTTTGATGATGGTCTGTGTGTACTTGGTGTGTGTGGGCTAGCAGTTAGCTAGCGGTGTGTGTAGACAGTTGGTGTCTTAAAACTGGCACTTGGCTGGCAGTGTTTGTAGACTGGCACTTGGCTGGTGGTATGTGTGGACTGGTGCTTGACTAGCAGTGTGCTTGGCCTTGCACTTGGCTGGCAGTGTGCGTGGGCTGGCGCCTTGCTGGTGGTGTTATTGAAGTGGAAATTGGCTCGCAGTGTATATGAACTGGCACTTGGCTGGATGTGTGTGTGCACTGGCGTTGGGCTGATGGTGAATTAGAACTGGGGATTTTGCTGGCTGTGTGTGTCAACTGGATTCTGGCTGGCAATATGTGTGGCTGGACTTTTGGTGGTGATAAGCAGACATAGGGTTTTATAATGTTAACTGTTTTATTTCTTGTCATAATTTGTGATTGTAATGTTTTATTTCTCATTTTTTATTCTAGTGCAAAGAGTTTTATATCCTGTGCTGTGACTCCTGCTTGCAGTTTCAGCACTGGTAGATTTGCAGTTTGTGCAGTTGCATGTGTTTGGTAAGAGAACTGCTCACCTTAAATGAGTATAATTTCCCAGCATGAATGTGATGTTTGTAAATGCTGAAATAAAAGCAGCATATTTCGCTTCTGTTTTGTGTGTGAAATTCTCCCTGCATTTGTGCACAATGTGTATTGTGTTGTCTTGTGTGCAATTTTCTTTTGTTTTTCCTTTCTAGCGGGATATCATTGGTGCTTGCTGGGTCTGCACAAAGGGGATGCTGGTGAGCCTAGCGGTCTCTGGCAAGTGAGGGATATTGTTTTTCAATATATAGTTCTTCATGTGGTTTATATTAATCAACTTTTCCTTTCAGATTACCATTATTTTACTTTCCATTTGTTTATTACTTATTTTACACAGTGACTTATTTGTCAAGTTACTTTTCTTAGTAAGGATTATGGCTAGCCACAGGATTACCACTCTGCAGGTTGCTGATATGCTTTTTGACTAATCATCTGACCTCGACTAAGAAACTGACTGCATCTGAGGCAGAGGAGGAAGTCCTGGATTCTGGCAGTGAACTTTCTCTCCCAGAGGAATCATCTGATTATTAAGCCACTCTCAGTGCAGATGAGATTCTGATTTTGGAGGAGGACACTGATGTGCCAATAGTGCAGCAAGAAGCATCTGGATTGCAGCCTGGGGCTGAAAGGCTTCCCATTGGAAGAGCTGAACTCTGGTTTGCCCCAAACATGGTGCTGCCGGCATTGCCTGCCTTTAGTGGTGTCGCAGAGTGTAGAATGAATACTGAAAACTTTTTGCCTATACATTTCTTTCAGTTGTTTAAGGGTGATGAGTTTATGGATAAGATTGGTAACCAGACTAATTTGTATGCTGAAGACTATTTGAGGGACAACAGTGCCAGACTCAAGCCCCACTCTAGGGCCACCCGGTGGACACCCACAAATCTGGATGAGTTGTGAAAGTTCTTGGGTTTAACTTTTTTGATGGGCTTGATAAGGAAGCCGTCACTATCTTAATTTTGCTCTACTAGTCCCTTGATGGTAACAGCTATATTTGCTGTAACCAAGATTCTTGATCGGTATTTTCTTCTTCTTCGGATGCCATATTTTGTTGATAATGCTTCAGCATTGCCACAAGATCACCCTGATTGTGTTCATCTTTTTAAGATTCGGCATGTCCATGACCACTTCTTAGATCAATTTTCAGATATCTATGTTCCAGGAAGAGAAAAAGCTGTGCATGAGTCTTTGGTCCTTTTCAAGGTCCGTTTGGTTTTTAGGCAGTACATTCCTAGCAAGAAGGCACATTATGGAATTAAGATGTATATGCTGCCTGAGATGAGTACTGGTTATGTTTATAATTTCAGGGTGTACACCGGTTGACATTCCATTACTGACCCCCCTGGTTGTCCGTCAACTTTCGGAGTTAGTCAGAAAATTATGTGGAAACTTGGTAGAGGATCTTTTAACAAAGGTCACCATTTAAATGTAGATAACTTATATAACGGTGTGCAATTGTTCAGGGAATTGTTCAAAGTGGACACAATCCGCTCTAACCATTAAGGTTACCCAACAGAGCTTGTTTGTAAAAAGCTTGAGAAGGGACAGTGCAATGCCTTGCATAGTGATGAACTTCTAGCTGTGCAATTTTCTGGCAGGAGAGAGATCTACATGCTGACTACCATCCATGATGAAATCATGAAAGTACTTCACCTATGATGGTTTTGGATCAGGTTACTCACGTGTTCTAATGTCAGCCCATTTTAGACTACACTAAGCACATGGGTCATGTAGATAGAGTAGGTCAGAGGTTGGAACCTTAAACTGCTGTTTGTAAGGCTTACGTTTGGTATAAGACGTTGGCTATCAATGTATTCCATCTAGCAACATTCATGGCTTTTGTTGTATTCAAGGATTATTCTACAGAGTCAAAGATGACATTTGTTCAGTTTAAGCAGTCTATGATAGGCAGCCTTGTTGTTGTGGAACAGTTGAGAGTTCCTAGAGTTGTAGTGGTAGAGGATGTGGCTAGATTAAAAGATCACCACATTCCTGATCACATTCCTCCCACAGCAGAAAAATTATTTCCCAGTAAGAATTGTATGGTCTGTGCCCGAAGAGGTATGTGGAAGGAGAGTCAAATGTACTGCCCCAATTGTACTTCTAATACTGGGCTGTGTGTACCAACATTTTTTAATTGTACCACACGCAACAGAGATTTGAGGTGCAACCGTGAGCGTAAGAGTGAACTGACTGGTCTATATCATTTTATATTTTTGTTCAGACTTTACTGCTGGCATTTAATGTGATGTATTTAGTTAGAGCTGTCGTGTTCGTAGTTATAGTTTTGTCTCTATTTCCAAATGGTTTTGTTTTCTATTTTCATTTTAAAAAGTCGATGGCGATGTGTGTCGACTGGCGCTTGGCTGGTGGTGTGCTTGGACTGGCGCTTTGCTGGCTGAGCGTGTGAACTGGCACTTGGCTGATGATGTGTTTGGACTGGGGTTTAGCTGGTGGTGTGTGTGGACTGGTGCTTGGCTGGTCGTGTGTATGAGCTGGTGATTGGCTCGCAGTGAGTGTGAGCTGGCATCTGGCTTGCAGTGTATGAGTAATTAATTGCTGCTGGTCACCTCACATATTGCTAGCCAAACGCCAGCTTCAAGGTCGACCGCCCTAGCTGATAGGTCACATCCTCTCCCGAGATGAGTGTAAAGTAATATTTGTCATTCTTTTCTGTCTTTCTCTGCCAGGGTGTACATTGTCTCTATGGGAAATTTACCACCTCTTGATATTTTCATAAATTAGACACCCAGGGGAGTACAGGGTGGTGTGTCACTCTCGGATCCCAACACGTTTTCTTACCCACAATGCCCTGCAAACCTCAAAATGTGACTAAAATCACATATTTTACTTGCATTTCTGTGCCATATTCTTCCAGAATCAGAAAGAAACCACAAATTTCCTACCACAAGCTTTTCCCCAGGTCTCCCAATAAAAATACTACCTCACTTCTGTGGATGGGCCAAGTGCCTGCGACAGGGAAGGGCTCAAAACGTAATGTGGAGACATAGAAATGATCTTTTACAAAACAATCTGGTTTTGCAAGGGGGTCACCTGTGTTTTTGGTCCTGGGCTCTGTGTCCATCTAGGGAAACCTACCAAACCCAGACATTTCTGAAAACTAGATGGCCCCGGGACTCCAGAGAGGTGTGGCTTGCATGAATCCGCTAACATTTTGATATCTAGAATCCCCTGAGATCCTGACATTTATCTAAACAAATCACATTTTCTTCACATTTCTGTGTGGGAAAGTTGTGGAATCACTGTGTCGGCACAATTTTCCTACCACCCTGTGTTTCCCCACATTTCTGAATAAAAATGCGACCTCACTTGGGTGGGTGGGTTAAGTACGCATGACACGGAACGGTCAAAAAACGTATTGTGGAGACTTCAAAATGATCTATCATACGAAAACCTGGTTTTGCAAAGGGTTCACCTGTGTTTTTGGTCCCTGGCTTGGTGGCCATCTAGGGATCTTACCAAATCCAAGAAAAAATGTGAAGTGTCGGTGTTGTGTTTTGGGATGTTTCCTGTTGCGAGCATTGGGCCAACCCACACAAGTGTGGTACCATTTTTATTGGGAGACTAGAGGGAATGCTGTGTAGGTGGAAGTTTGTGGCTCCCCACAGATTCCAGAACTTTCCATCCTAGAAATGTGAGGAAAATGTGTTTTTTTAGACAAATCTTGAGGTTTGGAAGGGATTCTGGGTAAAAAGTACATGGAGAGAGCCATGCAAATCAGCAAATCCTGAATTTCACTATGTGTCTCATTTTTTAAAATGTACAGGTTAGTTTGGTTTCCCTAGATGCTGACTGAGCTAGGGCCCAAAATCCACAGCTAGGCACATTCTTTTGTCAGTTTTCAGTGGAAAAATGTGATGTGTCCATGATTAGTTTTGGGCAATTTCCTGTCACAGGCACGAGGCCTACCCACACAGGCGAAGTACCTTTTTTTGGGAGACTTGAGGGAATGCTGGGTGGGTGGAATTTTGTAGCTCAATTTAGATTCTAGAACATTCACTCACAGTAATATGAGGAAAATGTGTTTTTTAGATGCATTTTGAGATTTGTGATGGATTCTGGGTAAAAAGAAAATTGGAGAGAGCCACACAAGTTACTGCACCATGTATTTCCCTGGGTGTCTAGATTTCAAGCATGTACAGGTTTCCCTAGGTGCAGTCTGAGCTAGGGCCCAACATCCACAGCCAGGCATATTACAAAAACAGGGTAATTTTTCTTTGGAAATATGTGATGTGTCCATGTTGTGTTTTGGGCCGCTTCCTGTCGAGGCTTACATACACAAGTGAGGTACAAATTTTATCTGGAGACTTAGGGAAATGCTGAATGGAAGGAATGTTGTGGTTTCCCACAGATTCCAGAACTTTCCATCACAGAAATATGAGGAAAATGATATTTTAGACAAATGTTGAGGTTTGCAAAGGATTCTGGGTAACAGAACCTGGTGAGAGCCATACAAGTCACCCCATCTTGGATTCCCCTGAATATCTAGTTTTAATAAATGTACAGGTTCTCTAGGTTTCCCTAGGTGCTGGCTGAGCTAGGGCCTAAAAAACCCACAGCTAGGCATATAGGAAAAATAAAAGGTTAGTTTTCAGTGGAAAAGTGTGATGTGTCCACGTTGCGTATTGGGCTGTTTCCTGTAACAGGCACTAGGTCTACCCACAAAAGTGAGGTACCATTTTTATCAGGAGACTTTGGGGAATGCTGAGTGGCTAGAAGTTTGTGGCTCCCCACAGATTCCAGAACTTTCCATCTCAGAAAGTGACTGCAGCATAGTCCACAAGACTGCTTTGCAGCACCTATAAGGACTGCTTTGATGCTGCAGCCTGCCTTGAACCCCAGGAGGCCAGTCCTGATGTTTGAACCTTGCTTGTTCACCCAAACCCAGGACTACAGAGCCTGACTGCTTTTTGTGCCAAGCTATCGACTGGTAAGCCCAGGTTCATTTAGTGACTTTTTGTGGCTCACCCTGACAACCAGCAACCCAGTTTCTCACACTATCTCTACTCTTGTACCAGACCACCTAAAGTGTATGTTTCTCAACTCTTCCTGTGTGCTTTCCAATGCTATATGCATATCTTATACTATTATCATTGATTTCCCTGATATTATTTCCACCAATGTGACCTGGTTGCAATGATATTAATTCCTAAATTGACATTTTCACTTCTTCTTTATTGCTTCATCTGTACATCTGACAGCCATCTTCAGGCTGTACTATATCAGGATCCACCCGCATTGAAAGCATAATTGCCCATAAATTGGCCTTATTCGCTATATCAAAGGCCGAGGTGAGGTCCAAGAATACAAGTTTGAAGTGCCCTGACCTTGCATTCACATATTTGCATGTGATCAAATACAAGTCCAAACATTGGTCACTTGTGCTAAGAACCAGTCTATAGCTGAACTGCAAGTCAGAGTGAGACCCTTTTTCCTCCACCAAAACTGAAAGTCGGTTAAGGATCACCCTCCCCTTAACAGCATCTATCAAAGAAATGGGACAATAGCAGTGCGGAACTGCACTATCATCCTTTTGAAAAAATAGGGACGATAACTGAGGTAGACCAAGATTTAGGTGGGCCCACCAGTTTCACTGCATTAATGCCACGAGCCAAAATTGGGGTCCACAATAATGGGGCACTAAAAAAAATTGACTGGAATCCCATCTGCGTTTGGATCATTACATCAACAAATCTATAATTACAACATAACCAATCACTTTAAGTTCATTTCTCAGAATCCTCTTCTTTTTAATGCTGCTCCTGCAAGCTATCAAGGGATACACGTGTGTGCATAGTGGTCATCAATGCCATGCTGGGGCCAAGCTGTCTGTGGGGGCAGCCTCTGGATGCAGGTGAAGCAACTGCAGGTAAGTCGGGTATGTCAGTTTGTGAATTTGGAGTTGAGAATGTGGATAAATAGCACCCACAACTTGGGGTAGGAGTTGCACTTCTGATCAACAGTTAGAGACAATTTTTCTATTCCTAGATTAAACCACAACTCATGGAGCCAAGCAATGTAGTCAGGGATCCTGTCAGCACCCCACTTGGAGAGAATCACCTGGTGAGCTGCTTACAGTGCTAAGCAGGTAAGTCTAGGGATTAGGGAGCCCCAGTATGGTGTAGGCAGAGAACCTCTGGATTGTGGTGTTGAAGGCTTGGTCTATATCAGTTAGTGTGTGGCCCCAAAAATGGTCTAGTTTTGGGCAATGCTGCGGAAGATGGATTAAAATGCCTACACCCCCAGAGATAAAGATGGGTGGCAGAGTAGTCATTTTAACAGACAATATTCTGCCAAGCAATGAAAGTCAAGGGCATTTCCAGGTGGTTTGGTCAACTCGTAATTGTGAGGTAAGGGCTGCATAATTGATTGATATGGTTTTAGGAACAGATCGAGCCAGCTTAATACCAAGGTAGGGTATGGAGTCTGTTGCCCACTCAAAAGGAAACAGTGAGCATAACTGTGCTTCATGAGCTTTGGTAACAGAGAGGTGTAGGATCTTGGACTTTTGCATATTCACTTTAAAACCAGAGGCATCCCCGGAAGTCTTGAAGTCTGCTACATTTATTTGTAAGATGTGTTTTTGGTGTTGTCTGGTGGGTGGGAATGAAGTCTACTTGGTCCAGTTCTATCAGGCCAGGCATTAGGGGGTTGAGGCGGTGGGCCAGAAAAGTTTTGCATCAATATTCAGAAAAGGGATGGGTCCATAGGATCCACATAGAGCTGGGTCCTTATCAGGCTTTGGAATTACAGAAATTGAGTCTTTGAGTATAAAGCCAGTGAGGGAGACAGTTTTAGCAAAGATGTTATAAAGGAGCGAGCAATGGAGCCTGGTTCTGACAAAAGGTTTTATAGAATTGTGGTGAGAAGCCGTCGGGCCCAGGGAACTTCATCGATTTTAAGCGGGCTATGGCTGAGATCACATCTTAGATCCAGATGGGTTTCTCCAGCTCGTCTGAGTTATGGAGGCGGGTAAGCAGGACAGCATCAACGTAATTCAAGGATTAACTTCGCTGAACTGATGCAGAATGCATTTTGGCCCAGAGGTGGTGCACCAGTAATCAGCTGCATTGATTGCTCCCTAGATGGAACTTATGTTTTAAGTGTGCCATTGCATTTTCAGCTCTGTCGAGGTCTGAGCGTTTGAGGAGTAAACATGCTTTTCCTAGCTCTCTCCATATCATACCCATGCTGACATACGTGCTGTGGTGTATTACAGTGGATGAGGCATGTTGCAGCAGGATGCAGAGCTTAAGGTTTAGTTGGCAAGTTTAGTGGGACTGTGTGTTAACATTTCCATAATGCTTATGAGGTGAGAGATAAATACTGGGAGGTGGATGTCACTGATGTAACAAAGAAACCAGACACCAGTTTGGTATCCTGTAGTTCCTCTGATTCACAATGGCCAGTGTATGTTTTTTTTTGTCAGCTGAAGTAATAATGATGTGTGTGCTAGAACTAGATAGAGTCACAAATCAGATAAAGAACTTGTAGGAGCACTTAATAGGTATAGTTAGGCTTGCACTGCAGCCATTGGTTATATCTCCTCTAAAATCTTGTTTCTCCTTCAGGTATCAGACACTATGCATTATATGCGTAAAGTTGTAAGTCAAAACTCCTCCTTGATTGATTTACAATAAGAATAGTCAGAGTACTTTGATAAGTACAGGTTGTTGTTTTATTTATTCAAAGCGATACCAAAGGGGATGATGGATGGAGCGCATTAGCAAATCAAACACTCGCCCCCAGTCTGGGTTTAATCCATCATCATTCTTTAGCTCACTCCACCAGCCCAGTTCAGACATGGCCATATGCAAATCAGTCTGACCCTGTGCCTCATGGGAACAGTCCAGCACGAACTGCCAAGCCATGTCTTCCCTGGACCGGAAACAAGCATCCTAGGACCGGTTTCGGGTTCATAACCCTCATCAGCCAGGCTATCTTGAATCCAGTGGCAAAGTGAGCAAGGGACCCACGTCTGGGCATACCCTGCCAACTTAGAGCGAACAAAGCGATACCAAAGGGGATGATGGATGGAGCGCATGAGCAAATCAAACACTCACCCCCAGTCAACTGATCTGGGTTTAATCCATCATCATTCTTTAGCTCACTCCACCAGCCCAGTTCAGACGTGGCCATATGCAAATCAGTCTGACCCTGTGCCTCATTGGAACAGTCCAGCACGAACTGCCAAGCCATGTCTTCCCTGGACCGGAAACAAGCATCCTGGGACCGGTTTCAGGTTCATAACCCTCATCAACCAGGCTATCTTGAATCCAGTGGCAAAGTGAGCAAGGGACCCACGTCTGGGGATACCGTGCCAACTTAGGGCGAACAAAGCGATACCAAAGGGGATGATGGATGGAGCGCATGAGCAAATCAAACACTCACCCCCAGTCAACTGATCTGGGTTTAATCCATCATCATTCTTTAGCTGGGTTCAAACTGGAATGGCATGGTGAGCAAAAAAACGATGGATTTAGGCCCAGATCTCTGTACTGGGGTGAATGTATGACATTGTTCTGCATTCTGTCCATCAACTGTTGTTTTTGCATTTGTCACCCTGAGTGGGACGGGTATGCTCAGACGTGAGTCCCGTGCTCTCCATGCCACTGGAAATCAAGCTATCCTGGCTGAAGAGGGGTGAAACCCCGAAACCGGTCCTAGTATGCTTATTTCCAGTCCAGTTCGAGCTGGACTGTTCCCATGAGGCACAGGGTCAAGACTGATTTGCATATGGCTGGGTTCAAACTGGAATGGCCTGGTGAGCAAAAAAACAATGGATTTAGGCCCAGATCTCTGTACTGGGGTGAATGTATGACATTGTTCTGCATTCTGTCCATCAACTGTTATTTTTGCGTTTTATTGATTCAAACATGTAAAGTTCTATTTCTCCAACATACTAGTGGGAGATCCGTGTTTGGGATTACCCTGGGACTACGATCTCTGTGAACAGACTACAAATTTTTTCGCTCTGCCCCTTTTTTTTGTGTGAAGCAATAATGAAAAACGAAATGATATGCTAAAATACTGTGCCGCAACTTTTGAATAACCAGCCTTGAAAAAGCCCTGGCCCAATTCTGAGCCTCTGGGTGAAACACGTGTCGGCTGTTCACTTTGCTTTAAATGTGAAGAAAGAAATAATAAAATAATAAAAAAATACAGGAAGAAACAGAACTTTTCATGTTTGAATAAATAAAACAACAACCTGTACTTATCAAAGTACTCTGACTATTCTTATTCTAAATCAATCAAGGAGGAGTTTTGACTTACAAATTTACGCATGTACCCTGTCTGCGACCATAGAGGTCCAGTGACTTGAGTCAATCTCCGTAAGCAATAAGTATTTTATATACTGGGCAATTCTCTCCGGAACCGGGATCCCTGGACCTTAGCAACCTTGCAACTATGCATTATATGTAACATACTGGAACGGCCATTCCGCATTACTACTCTGTCAAAGAAATTCCTGTTTTTTCCAACTGGTTGGCGATTGGTCCTTTATGACCAAAATATATGTATAATAGGACAAGGAATAACATCTAAGCTATCCAGGTTCAAAAATCATGACACAAAATCATTCACCTTGTAAACTCTCTGATGTTGCATCCGAAGACATGCATTGTTAGGTGAGGTCAGTTTGGCATACGCTTTAGACACTTGAAGCAGATATGGTCGAAGTGGCAGACAGGGAAGCTTTGGCATCAGTCTAGCAACCTGTTACTAAACCCACACTCCCCGTTGTATGAGTGGTTTTAAAGAACGAATTTGAAAGATAGAGATTTGTGAAAGCTCCATATATTCTGGAATGTCGGTCTTGAATACAGAAAGGGCAAGTATAAAAGCTAGTATTAAGGAACGTTATCTAGTTCTAAGGTTTATCCAATCAGGTTGGAATATTTGAAGAGGCCGCTATGTGAGCTGACCATTTCTCTAGACACAATAAATCATCATCTAAGTGTCCAAGAAGCACAATAATCACTTCACTAAATGCAGGAGTTGTTCTAAAGTTATCCAGAAAGCTCTCTAAACTAAAACTTAATGTGACAGAAAAAGTATCCAGTGAGGTGATGGGAGCAGACCACAAGCCAACCCAAAGTATTCCTGTGGAAAACGCCAGAAATGTTATGTGCAAAGTTATAAATCTGAAAAAAAGTCCAAGCCAGGCTTCTCCAATGTGTAGCTCGTCCAATACTAGTAGCTCTCCAGCTACCTGTAAGTATCTCTTCTGTGTGCATCCCAGCCTACTACATTAGAAACGTTTGATTCGT
Source organism: Triturus cristatus (assembly GCF_964204655.1). Taxonomy (NCBI): domain Eukaryota; kingdom Metazoa; phylum Chordata; class Amphibia; order Caudata; family Salamandridae; genus Triturus; species Triturus cristatus. The sequence goes on along the minus strand of NC_140593.1, from coordinate 468,542,387 downwards.
TGAATTGATATATGAATGCCAAAACTGAAAGGCGTGTACTCGAGTTGGAAATGTGTGTGCTATTAGAAATTTGAAGAAAAATAGTTGCATTTTCCAAAACAATTTACATCTGATATTTGAGTGATAAATCCTGTAGCATTTGGCATGTGTATTACTTATATTATGGTGCAGGGGAACTTCAGATTTGTCTGTTCTATATTATCCTTGAAGAGGCACTCACAATTCCCCAGCCTTTTTTTACAATACTCAAGCAACCCTGCTTCATGCATTGAGGTGATAACTGCTGACAAGCTTGCAATGTTATCTTCTCTGATGTGGGCACTATTACAATAGTATTGCCACCAGTGGCCTGGGATAACTTTCATTCAACATAAGTACCTCTTATTATAGAAGTTGTTAAAAAACCCTGGTCTAAACATAGAAGCAATGCACTATTATACTTTAAAATGTGTGTTAGATTGTACTGTATTGTAATATTTCTGTAGCACTTACTACCTTTGAAGCGCGTATCCACTCATGGTACACCATCTGGGGGTATGGTTGTATTTGATTTGCCTTTGCTTTGAGCCTATGTGGGAAGTGTATCCAAGTTGTATGAGGGGACGACGGAGGGCTGGTTATATTGTGGTATGGAACTTGGTGCTTGGTAATGCGATGGATGAGAAAGTGTGAGAGATAAAAAATGTTGTTCTTGCATTTTATTGGCTTCCGGGTCAGCCTGGAAAATGTGCGTTGCTTATGATTAGCTTGAAGGCAACAGACAGGTCACATCACCTGTCTCGTTCTGCACTGCCTGCCTAATGGATTTGGGCAGATTCATGCCTCATTTGTTTCGTTCTAAAGCCTCGTCCCCATGGATTAATAGAGTGGGAGATGAAATGCACTTCCACAGAGTTGAACATTCAGACGAGAAATCATGTTGCTGCTGCTGCTGCTTTTATCTTTGTTTAAAATGTATCAAATTAAATGTATTTTAATATGTTGAATACTAACGAGTTGAAAAGTAACATCATAGTCCATTTAATAAACATAAATGTATGAATATGTACGATAGTATGATAATATGATTGACTTAAAACAAATTAACTAATAATTACCATTATAAAGTGAATAATTAAGCACTATTTACCTTGTAAGGTAACTAACCTACACGTGACTAATGACTCAGCTGTGCTCCAAAGAAGCCATTGACGAATGCGCTCCTCTTTTCATAGATACAAATTAAAGTGCAATGTGAAACACTAAAGTGTAATGTGATGCTATTATCCTTCACACAACTTCAGCTGATTGGTCTGTGTTGTGTCTACCATCACCAGACGTCATATTGGATCGTTGTAGAGATTTCACTGAGATCTTCAATCCCGAGTCCCTATATGATCACTGTTCTATGAGGAATTTGTGCATGCCAACATTTATAAAGGATTTTCTGTATTGCATAACTTAAGCAAGCTAATACCTTAGAAGCACAAATATTTTGTCATGTACCAAATGATAACGACTGTTTCATTGTGCTGGCAAGTTATCATGTGTGCTAAGATTGAGGATGAATTTCTTACCTGTATTAAATGTTTTGCCGTGGGGCATTTATCATGGCTATGGACGTGCAACATTTGACACCTCAACAGCCCTGGTGATGTTTTATATACCAAAAGGACATGTGAGTCATGGGTTTTTCAGTGTTCTGAATTACGGGCTGCCCTAAAGTCCAGCTAAAGGTGCATTTGAAATGTTTTGCAGCCACAGCAACATCAGTTTGGTTACCTCCACTCAGAAGCCACCCTCACTCACCTCAATATCAGATTACATGAAATCCCTGTAAACTTACCCCACCAAATCACCAATATTTCCTCACCAAACAGATCCTTCTGCCAGTCAAGAGAGCGCAACAAGGCTGACTTTATGCTGTGGAGTGACCAATCAGTTCTTCCATTTGACATAGGTATTCTTTCACACCTAGAACAAGGTTCTACGAGCCCAGAGAGGGCTCTCAGGTTCCCTAATGTTTCAAGGCTCTGATAGGTTAGAACATGCAAAGGGCTGGAACCTAGTTCTGAAACCTGTGCACCAATCATTGGCGTCCCAGCTACCCAGGTCACACTTCCCTCCAGAGCCTTATTTGTAAATGAATGAGTGCCAGTGACAAAAGCTCTGCCCACAAGCTGGCAACTGATGCTATTACATGTCTATACACTGAATACCAAGGCTGGGTAGTCTGGGGTCCACCTCAAGCCTCTTTGATATACTACCAGACACTTTATGCCCCTTTATCTAACTGTTGCAGGTTCCTGTGTGGGTTTTCTGTCTTTCCCTTTCTCCATCTTTCCCGTTTGTGCATTTTCCGCAATCTTTCTCTCTGGAAAAATAAGGGCTGATCCCCAGAAAACAGTGTTGGTGGGCTACACCGGCAACACATGGTTCAAATATAAAGTGCTCATCTCCTCAGGTGAGGAGGAAACCTCTGACCAGGTCCTAATCACAGTCATGTAGAGGCCCAGGGTTCATTCTCATGGCCTACATCTAATGGTCTAGAGCATCAACAAGTACAGGGGCTAGATTTCCTCAGGCCCGAGGAGGGCACTCAGCATCTGCATTGTTGAAATATCTAATAGTTTAGATCTATGGTAGGCTTGGGGCCAGAGCCGTGGGCTTTTGGTTCATGTCACCTACCCTTAGAGCTTCAAAGTAGCCAGGGCACACTTGTGCAGGCCCAACAAAGCTGGCCATTGTTCTGCTGGGTTAAAAGTTCTTACTGGTCCCAGTCAGAGTAGTGAAAGGTCCATGGTGTGGTCCATGGAGCAGGGCTGTATTCACCTTGCAGTGGTGTCAAAATGTTCCCAGAATAGATTTCCAGATGCCTGTAGAGTTCTCCTCAGCTACAGCAGAGCTGAAATGTCTGAGCAGTACCAGTCAAAACTCTGGTCTGACCCCAGGCATGGGCCCATGGACCAATGCTTCATTTGCTGCACTGTGGTGTCTTGTTGAGTTTTACATGCCCAGCAAGGGCTCTCCTGCTCTGGCAGGTAGGAGTGCTCTAACCAGGCCCCATTTCAACCATCCAGAATTTTTGCAAGGATGCCCAGGCATATCAGAGGCTACATCCAGAGTTGTTCTCCACCAATTGGGATTTCCCTTCTGAGCTTCTAGGAGGGGGTGAATCAAACTAATTTCAAAGTAGCATCCCACTGAAAGACCCACATGAAAGGGATAATGTATGGTAGAAGTCACTTGGGGAGCAAAACTAATTAAGCATACCCATCATTATTATTTCATCCTCAGGCTGATAACAGGGTGGGTCAGGCCCCTAGAGAGAGATGCACCTCTCAAGAAGGTCTGCCTAAAAACGTCTGGGAGCTCTCACTGACCTTTGGCCATCAAGACCCCTTCTTCAATGGCTCGAGTTGAAGCCTCTGAACTGATTATTGCTGTAATAAATGTTTGGCCGAACATAGTTTTTCAGTTTTCACCTAGTATTAGGTATTTTAAGAGGGAAGCTGATGGGTCCAGCGATCGTATTTAGCAACACCGACCAACACAGTAATAATGCTTCAATACTATACAGAGTAAAGACACGTGGCAACACCCCAATGCTATAACTGCACTACCTGGAATATACAGGGGATGGGATCACTACACAAACGACAAAGGATACATGGGCAATTAGCAAGGCGTAAAACACAGAAAGTGTTTCAGCAAGAGACTCACTTCTCAGCAGCATAAATCCCCAGACTACAAAAGAGGTGGAGGGGACAATTATTTGGTACATCCTACTCAGCGTTTGAATGAGGTGCTGCAAGTTGGATAAGGGCTGGGATTTATTGCGCACAAGAAGCACATAGATAAAGAAGGCAGATATGCACCAGTGCGTGGTACACTTGATGGCAGTCCATTTGTGTTGTGAAGCCTATATGCTCCCAATGTGGATCAAGTCACATTTTACGCTCAGGTGGGCATGGTACTGACAGACTGGACCCTGCTACCCTGGACACTGGGGGGCGATTTTAATGCAGTCTTACATACCACACTCGACCTGTCTCATCCCCACTACCAGGGGGATCTTGATACGACAGGCTAAATCATTGCACAGTTGGCCATAGGATTGATCATTATGTGAGATTCAGCGTAGCCATAATGCGGGTATGCAGGATTACTCATACTATTTACCTATACATGACTTACACACTTGATTAGACCAAATTTTTTACAGACCATCCCTCCTAACAACAGTCACCCACACAGCATATATGGGTAACACACTGTTAGACCACAGCTATTTGGAAGCCACTATTTCCTGGGGACATGTCCCCACACAGTTTCCCACATGGCAGCTTGACCCGCGCCTCCTGGAGGATGCTGTATTACATGACACTATAGCCACCAACATTGAAACATATTTTTCTGAAAACACGGGAACGGCTTCTACAGCAGGGATAGAATGGGAGGCGTTCAAGGTAGCATTGTGCGGGACCACAATCAGCTCTGTAGTTTGGGCACATCACACTGTTTACAGGGAACTTGCAAAGGTGGAGGGCACTCTAGCCAAGTTGGAGTGAGAGGCAGCCCACTCTGAAGCTGCCAAAGCAGACCTTCAAGAAGGCTGTATAAAGTACGCAGACCTCTTAGAACGACTGCGGGTGATAGATTATCGAGTTTACACACAGAAAACAAGCAGAGAAGTGGATTGGGCGGGCACACTGTTGTCATGTCTAATTAGAGACACCCCCCAATTGACACCTATAACAGAAAAACTCACTCCTCAGCAGACCGAGTGACTACACAGAGTGAAATCAATGTGGTTTTAAATAATTTATACTAGACACTATACACCACTCCATAGAAAGTGAATCGACAGATGAATTTCTGAATCTAGTTTGTCTCCCGCAGAATCCAGCAGAGTCACAGGAGATGTTAGCTACACTGATCACTAAGCTGACATATGCACAGTAATTAAAGCTCTCCCAAAAAATAAAACACTGGGCGTAGCCAGGCTACCGGTGGAATTTTACACCACGTACCCCCACCTGTTAGCCCCAAGACTCCAAAAACTATATCAGGAGGCCTACAAGGCCGGATCCTTAGCCCCCACGACAGTGCAAGCCTTAATACCTTCCCTCCCCAAACCAGGACGGGACCACACCAACTCGGCTGCTTAACGCCCGCTATCTTTGCTAAACACAGAATATAAAATGCCAAGTAAAGTGTTACCTATCTGTCTCCAGCCCCTGCTGTCACAAGTAGTACATAATGACAAATGTGGTTTTGTACCTGCATGCAATACATCTCTCAATATATGCATGCTCTGCAATGTTATGTTTGCTTGCCCCGAGGAATTGATCGGAGTGGGGTGAATATCACTAGATATTTACCAAGCTTTTGACACGCTAGATTGGGACTATATGTTGGCTGCTCTAAAAGAATTTGGGATTCCCTCCGAATACATACAATGGATTATGATACTCTATCACCTCCCAAAGCCCAGAGTATGCACGGAGCACACAAATCACCCTCCTACTTAATACAAAGGGGCACGAGACAAGGCTGCCCCCTCTCACCCATACTGTTTGTGCTCACACTCGAACCCCTTGCCCACAGATTGCATGCTGAATCAGTCAATTGGGCAATTACTCTTAATCATAAACTTCATGCGCTATCCCTGTACGTGGATGACATCATTATTTACTCTAAAGACCTACAAGAGAACCTGTACATGGTAGCAGAAAGTTTTACTCAGTTTGAATCCATTGCGGGACATGCCATCAATTATGATAAATCATATACATTCCTCTTTCGGACCGACCTACCAGGCCAAACAATTCGCTTTGGAGATTGAGACATAACAGTTGCTCCGACCTCTTTCCGCTACTTAAGGATTCAAGTGTGTAGGAATGCCCAGACCTAATCATAGGGAATATACACAAGGCAATAAATTCTCTGCATGTCCAGTTCACCTTTTGGATGTCTCTGCCCCTTTCGGTTGCTGGCCGACTGGCGATTGCTAAAATGGTGCTGCTACCACAGCTCCTTTACTTTTTCACTAATCTCCCTGTAGTAATTCCCAGATCTGTTTTTAGACACTAACTGATTTAATATGGGGCTCTGGTCGCCAACAAATTAATCTTGCAAAGCTAGAGCTCCGATTAGATGCCGGTGGAATGGGGGCACCATATTTCTATGCCTACTGCCTAGCGGGACAGTTGCAGTGGCTTTCCTACTGGTTAGTGGTCCAAAACTTGCATGAAATAGCATACACAAGCCACATGCTAGATGGGGCACATTACATAAGTTGTTTGTGCCCCGAGGGTTCGTCCCCACCCTCATCTCCCCTACCACTAAAAACAACGCTTAATTACTCAAAGCAGGCCTTGATATACACCACACACACTCCAGCCTATGCTCCCAATATACCAATTTTGGGGATACCAAAACCATTAGAGACACTTATGAAACGTAGAATCATGCCATTGCTACAACTACAAGCTGAAGTATCGGACATTGATGAATTGTTCAGAGACGGGTTGCTGCTATCATATGCAGATTTCGTAAATGAACGGGTCAAAACAGGGTCACTTTTTTGGTGCATGCCAACCTGGTCCATTATATTAAACAACACTGGCCACCCCAGGGGACGGAATCAGCCACAAGCAAGTTTGTACATCTACTATACCTTATGGGAATAGAGAGGCATTTTGGTTAGATGACTTTATCAAGGGGTACGGGCACACCAACTGTCCCCCTTAGTTGTAAAATGCCAAAATTGGGAAGAGGATATAGAGAGACCACTCACAGATAGGAATGGGAAAAGTACTGGAATATCTAAAGGAGTGTCCTACAGTACACGTTTTAAGTTCATACAATACATGGTAACGCAACACTCCTATTTGATGCCCCATAAACTGCACTTAATTTCTCCCACAATCACGGCTGCATCTCCTAGGTGCCCGGAGCAAGATGCAGATTTGATACATATTATCTGGTCTTGTAACGGCTTACGCAATTATTGTGGAGTGATCTCAGCAGCACTGAAGGAGACAGTAGGAGATATGGGATGGCACAAGGTCGAAACATGCATTCTAGGACTATGTACATGGCGGAAGGGTTGAGAGGTGCAGTCCATATTCACAGACTTAGCACTTATTTTAGAAACGAGGGGTATTACTAGGAAGTGGGAATCAAAAATTTTACCCAAGATCCAAACATGGAAAGAAAAGGTTGAACTGTGGGGGAGGGCAGAAAGTGGAGCACTCCGTAGGGAAGAAAGCAGGGGACTCCGGAAGAAAGCCATAGCAATGCAATGGGACCTATTACTAGATTATTTTAAAACATAGGATGCACTAAATTCTCAGTCGGAAGGAACCTTGATGACCCCACAGCACACACAGTCAAGCTAAGGGTGCCATATAGGATGCAACTCCATCTATCTGAACCTACTATATTATTCCTGCAGGTCAGACCATTGACAATTTGGCTGCGAGCCCTAATCAGTCAACCCAAACACATATGTCCTCAGTTCCCTAATTTATAGGTACACGTATGCTGATCTTCTCTGCAATGGTCACTTGAGACAGGTTGGTCCAATAACACTGGGACACTAAGTAGTACCCATCAGCTGGCGGGGAGGGGGGCATTCAGTTTATATTTGTTTCTCTCTGTTCACTTGTTTCTGCTGCTTTAAAGTCATTACTATCTAGCTGTGCGATATACTGGAAGCAGCCGCTACGACTAAAGCGATTCTTCAAACTTCGAGGAAGCAAACTTACGAAATGTACGTAGGATAGGATAGGGATTTATAAAGTGCACTAAAACCCAAGGGTGCCAAGGAACTGAGCAGACGGGAAGAGGAGAGGAGAATGAAAGGCTGCTGACTAAACTGAGAAAAGCCAGGTCTTCGGTAGTGCTTTGAACACCGGAAGGGTTTCCACCTGGGAGATCGAGGAGGGTAGAGTATTCCAAAGTTTGGCCACCGAGACAGAGTGGCCGCCCCCATCTGGCTTTGCGACCTCTAGGGATGATCAGTTTTCTCTGGGATGAAGATCTCAAAGTCCTCCCAGGAGTGTACCATTTAAACAAAGTTTTCAGCTGTTGTGAACCTATATTATGCAGGGCCTTGGGAACCGTACACAAGGTTTTATAAACGATTCGCTTCCTCATAGGGAGCCAGTGCAGGGTGTGAACCCCCTCTTTTGCTGAATGCCTTTTCAGGATTTTAAGGATCAATCAGCCTAGCTGCTGTGTTTTGTAGCAGATTGCATCAGGAATCTAGCCCTTAACAGTATTACGCTGCCTCGTACATAATGATTATGGTAGACCTTATATGCATAGCTGCAAATGATAACACCAGTAATGGTTCAATTAAAATGACTAATAAAGTATGTTTTAAAAAAAGCTGGCTTGTCGGGATTTGCTGCCTGCTCTTTACAGTTTACTTAATCCCTTACTCTGAATGCTTCAACATACTATGTTGGTTTAGGGTAGGACTCTTTGGCTGCCTCAATTCAAGCCAAAAGCATCAACCCTATCTGGCATTGTCATCACCCGGGATCATCTGACTTGAAGATATGCTTGGGGAGGCCTTCTTGATTTCCCAATCCAACAGATTGATAGCTGAGCAGCACAATACCTTCTTGCCTTTGGTACAAGCAGAGTGGGTGGAGTTGAGTGTCACTAGTCCCATATGTTCCTGATCTGCCCCTGATCTGCCATGCCTCATATGCCACAGCACTGCCCTTCTTTTCCCAGTTAATTTCTGCTGCAACTCAGAATGACGGTTCTGTGTAATTCCTATGCCATCCGTCGGATGCAGGCTCTTGGGTTGCAAAGGTGAGTCTGCACTGGGCATGCAACTTTCTCCACTTCCACTATGTACGGCAACATTGTTGTCCTGCCAGTCAATTATTCTTGCCTTAAAGATTATTGGCCTGATTTAGAGATTGGTTGACAGATTACGCCATCAGAAATGTGATGGATATCCTGTCCGCCGTATTACAAGTGCCATTGGATATAATGCCCTTGTAATATGGCGAACAGGAAATCTGTCACATTGGTGATGGAGTAATCTGTCCACCAAATTTTTGAACAGGCTGTAAGTCATGCTTATGAAAGTACACAAGACCAATACAGTAAAACTGCAACTGGCTCATTAAATCAATTATGGCTCCTGTGATTAATACATTTGTTACTTGGGATAAGTAAACCATTTCTAGAGCTAATACATGCCGAAAAGCACTGGCATAATGGAATCAGACCTCAATTCCATTTTGTTCATTTTGGTTTAAGAAGAATGGCTGTAGCACTTATATTGTCCTACTGGTAAAAAATCTTGAACTGGCACAAGATGAATCAAAGAAAAAGCTGGGGGTTCAAATGCAATACGTAAACTTTGGCAAGAAAAATCTTTGGATACCAGGGGGAGTATGATTGCAAGGCGAAAATTTGAATAAATTGACCGAAGGTTACTGCCAAGTGTAGAGCATAATTTGGCTCAAAACGAGAAACCTCACCGAGCCTGGACAGGGAAGTGATTGACAGATTGGTAGGTTTTTCTCAAATCTGTTGGTGGAGCTTCATGGCTGTTCTGAGATGGTGAAGTAATTTGTCTAGTTAATGCGCACACTGATAAGAATCTTAAATGCTAACTAGATACGCAACAGCAGAGGTTGGCTTTTAAATTTATAGAGGATCAAGTAATGTTCAGGTATACAAGATTCAGCAATTTTTGATGTGCAGATCTGAATGCAGACAATGTTAAATGGATGAGAGTGTATCTACTCTTCATCGACAGGTGTGGGCAACCAGCTTAATTAATTCATGATAAGATTGAGGAATGCACTTATTTCACATGAACAAATAAGTCCCAGGAATTATGGGTAAAAATCTCTCTTTCATTCAATCGTCTGTTGGAAATAGCCCTTTCTGCAGGGTCATCCCAAAGCTTTAAACCTGCCTCCTCCCCTTTTTTATGAATACATTTTTGTAGGACTTTGTGCAATTTGCTGCTGCTAGCCAGTGATGTAGTGCTTGTACCCTGTCTTTAAATCATGAAGGAATTGGCCTATACCCAATTGGCATATTTAATTTGCTTATACATATTTAGTAAAGTGCACTATATGTGCCCAGGGCCTGTAAATTAAATTCTGATAGTGGGCCTGCAGCACTGATGATGCCATCCACTTACGTTGCCCTTTAAACATGGCTTAGGACTGCCATTGCAGAGCCTCTGCGTGCAGTTTAACCTGCCATTTTGACCTGGCAAGATACATCTCTTCCTAGGCCCAAACCTTCCTTCTTCATGGATGTAAGTCTCCCCTAGGATAGGCCCTGGACAGCCCAGAAGAAAGGGTGAAATCTATTTAAAAAGCAGGACATGTATTTTTAGGTTTTATGTGTTCTGGTAATTAAAAACTCTTACATTTTTTTTCACTACTGCAAGGCCTATATGTCCCATAGGATAACACTGGGGTTATATTGTTATATTTTATAAGTGTAACTTCTAACCAGGGAAGATATGAACCGATGCATGTTTGGTGTCTCTGGATTCCTAATTCAAAATCTTAACTTATGGTGAAGTCAGATTTTACATTGCAATTTTGAAAATGCCACTTTCAGAAAGTTGGATTTTGTTTACCTTAGCCATTTGGTTCCTGCAGCTTTTCTCTGGTGACATGACTGGGTGTAAATGGCAATTGGGCCTTGTGTATTCCTCCTATATAGCCACACATAATGGGAGCTCATGACATGAGTGGCCCTGACAGGATGGGAGTAAAGAGCTGGGACCACCTTCACTTACCCCTGAATAGGCTGGGTCTTGTCCCCACACAAAGGGCTGCCTATGCCCTGTAGTTTATATGGAGCCACGGCCGCCAGGGCAGGAAATCTGTGCACTTCAAAGGCTTGTCTCTAGAAGTTTCTCCCCAATTCAAAGGCACAACTGGGTATGAGTAAAGGACTTCATACACCACCATTTCAGCACACTTATGGACCTGTGGATACTCTGCCAGGAAGAAGGACTGCTGTGCTGCTTAAAGGACTACCACTCTACTGGACTGCTACTCTGATGGATTCCAGTTTTGCTGTGCTGACCTGCTGCCTGCTGCCATCTTGCCTGGGTGAGAAAGACTGGACCTGCATCCCTTAAACCTCGAACCCAGAGTAACTCCAAGGGCAAGTTGGCTGACCTCCTGGTCTAAAGCCTCAGGGACATAACAGGCTTCCAACAATGTTGCATCTGCACCTGAACTCTGCCAGCTTTGAGTCTACCCTGTCAAGTGGTACCACCCCAGTCCTGGACCAATGGAGGTGGGCCTAAGGTGCTTACCAGTGGAAGCAACACATCTTTTCTTCTGAGTTGTGCATCCTCCATCTGAACCAATGCATTTCCTCAGCTGAGCAGCGCATCCTCGAGCAGAACCAATGTATTGCTGCTGCTGCCCGGATTAGGCCCTCCGCAGGAGGTCTGCATCACCCTTGCATCTTTGGAACTGACACATCGCCAATGGCGTGGCACATCTCCAACCTAGGTTCTCGCATCTCTCATTGATGGCAGCTTGACGATGACACCGACCTCTGCATTGCAATCTCACAGCTGCTTGGAACCGACATGTCGGCAGCTGAAAGTTGCATCCTTGACACCCAGGTGTTGCATCGCAAACCCAATCAATGGGATCCGTGATGAGGACGTAACAGTACCTTACACAGCAGCCTCACCACTTCTCAGAACTGACGCAGCGCTGTGGTTTGCGAAGCTTTTCTTTGCCACACAATGGTCAGCAACCAGGATTTAAGGTACTTTATTCAGTGGCCTAACTGGGTCCCTGTAGCCGGCCCATGCTGCATCTCAGTCAGCCTGAACTTGTGACTTTGTCTTAGTCAATGTGACCAAATATACCTTGTTGGCACTTTGTGCTTTTTGCTGCTATTTTAGCCTAAAACTTTGAAATTCAATACCTCTGGTTTCCCTTATTAGATTTTTGTTGTTTTGGTCTTGTTTTATTTACTAAAATCTACTCTATGTTCCCAAACCTGGTGTGGGATCTTTTTGCGCAGTGTTTTTACTGTTGTTGCTCTTTGAAGTGTTGAACACATACACTACTCATTGCCTCTAGGTTTGGCCTGACTGCTCTATGCCAAGCTACCAGATGATGAGCACAGGTTAATTTAGGGTTTGCCCTGACTATGTTTGTAGTTGCTGCTTCACCAGGGCTCATACCCCAGTCAACCAGTAACCCAATTTCTAACATGGTACATCAAACACTTCCTTTCCAGATAGTAAATGAAGAATCTAGTTCATATCGCACCACACCTAGAACTGAATGTAGCAGATATTTATTCACCGGCCTCCTGAGGCCTGACATGCTCCTCTACAAGCAGCCCTCCACTTTGCCAAATTTCTAACCTCTAAAAGAAGGAAATTCAATTGATTCATTCTAGTCCTAGCTTCATTGAATTGGCTGCCTCTATAGGCACAGAGCAATTTTAAGACTGCATGTATCACTTCGATACCACTACACTCAGCTACCACAAAGCTATTTGATTAACAATCTAACTGTAGTTGAAGGAATGAAATACCTAAGGGGGAAGGCCATCATATGCCTCAACATTTCTATGTTTATGGAACCTTTAGCACAAATTGCACCTTCTTCAGCAATGTCCCTAAAACGTTGTACTCCCATCTAATAGATGCATAGACCTTCCTTCACATTGTTTGAAATAAAGTTAAAGAATTGCCTACTGATTTAGACATTCTTTGAACCTGGACTGTACCTACTCAGAAATTCCTCTTCCAATGGCTGTACATCCCTTGCAACTCTTAATTTGCATAGCTATGTAGAAATATGTCTCTTTAATATGTGCCACAGTGTGGTACCCTATCTTAGGGATAAGACAACACAATACAAAAGTTAAATAAATAAAAACAAGGACGCTTTGTCACTGACACCATTGTTACTTCTATCTACCGTACAGCACTTGCAATTAAAGCTCAAAAACGTTTTATATCTAGGGACGCAGAGCAGATTGTGACAAATCTCAAGATTGGTTGCTACCACCTCAGCCAGGGATTGGTGGAAGCCATCTTAGGACTCAAGACAAAGTCCTGAGTCCTAAAACTAAGTTTTTAAAAAAGCACATGGGGAAGGGTAGGGATAACCTGACCCCCTAGGCCTGATGTGAAAGTCCTAGAGGGATGCTGTCTGCAGCCAAAATGTTTAAAAAAAGAAATTGCTGGGAATTCACAGCGGATCTGCGGCAAAACAAAAAAAAACAGCATGTTTTCACCCATTTTTTTTTAACCTTCCCTCGGGGTGGGCTAGGGCCCAGGGGGAATAGGGATATTTATTTTGTGGAGGAGGAGGGGTGCAAATGGCCCCCCTCCCCAGGTTGATTTCAGCCCTGGGGACCCCATTCCCCAGGGCCCACTATGATTTGCTGGGGAGGGGGTACCCAGTGTCCCTTCCCGGGCCAGATTTGGCCGTGGGAACCCATACCCCAGAGCCCGGCATGTTTTTTCAAGAGAAGGGTGGCATCCTGTCCCCTCCAGGCAAATTGCAGGCCCGGAAAACCCATCCCCCAGGGCCTGGTGTATTTTTTAAGTGGTGGGGGCCACACAGCCCCATCCCTAAGCTTCTAAAGGCACCAGAAACTTCATCCCCTGAGGACACAAAACTAAGTTGAGGGAGGGGGCCCCCCTTCCCTGAACCATTAGTAGCCCAAGGGATGCCATTACCTGGGGATGACTCACCAGCTATGTCCCAGAGAGCCTACCTCCAGGAGACAGCGGTTTCCCTGCCTGCACTGACGTAGGCAGGGAAACCTGTGTTTGCTCTGGCTTGTCGGGAGCATTTTCAAACCTTCCACCAAGTGGAAGCAAACAGAAAGTCTGATCCTAGTGGGCGGCAGTTTTGAAAATGCTCCAGCCTGCTGAGAGCAGACTTTTGATCTGTTTCTCTGCCCACATGGAAGCATTAGTAGTTGCTCCCTCTGCGTGGGAGCAATTTTGGCTCCCGCTGCATGCAGGGAGCCGGCAGGGGCTGCAGAGCCTTGGAGCTCCCCCCACTTCTTTCAATGAGAATATGGATGGTGCCTTGGGTGGAAACTAGGGCAACCACTTTAAGTGTGAGGGCCACCAGGGATCGTAGTCCTCCCCCTTGATTTAAAGGAGTGACCCTGGGAATGGGGTTCCCAGGGCCTAACAAGGCTCTGGGAGGAGGGCCATGCAGCTCCCCTCCCCTTTAATAAAAAACAACAGCCCTGGGTGATCAAGTTACTATAACTTTTGCTCTAACATAGCTATAACTCACGACTTTGCCATGCACTGCTAATTACACCGCATAATACATCACTCATGACATCTTCTATGACATCATTGATATTATCACTGCAACATTTGCAGTGAAATTATTGATGAGAAAACGGTGCATGGCAGGCATGCGAGTTATAGTTATGTTAGAGCACGAGCTTTAGTGACTTCTGATAAATATAACATTAACTGGTGAATTTCGGTTGTTTTAAGAATGTTGTTCATTTGCTAAACATTTCACCTAACTTTAATGTTACTTTTACCTTTAATTTTTTTCAGTTAATATCTATCTATCTATCTATCTATCTATCTATCTATCTATCTATCTATCTATCTATCTATCTATCTATCTATCTATACACAGAAAATATATATATATATATATATATTCACCGAAAAAACCATAGGTTTCAGGCACGTTATAGTTAGAAATTAGCATTCCACTCGTACAAAACCAGAGAAATTCCCCCATTATAGTTAGTTCAGCTAACTATAATTTGCGCCCCTGCAATGCACTGACGTCACATATTACATCATTCATGACATGGTCAGTGACATCTGATGACATCACTGATGACATCATCCAATGACTGTGTTTTTCTTTAAAGTTTAAATATGTATTATATATATGCCAAGGTGTATTGAAGAATGAGTGGGTGTATACGTGTCTGAATGGAGGATTTAGTAGGTGCATTACTGACTGTTTAAGTGAGTGATTAAACGTGTCTTACCAAATGCATGGGTTAGCGACTAAACTGTGAATGTCTGTATCAGTCTGTCTGTTGTTGTGTAAGCTGCTGCATGGGTTGGTCAGTAGCTACATTAGTGTCTATATGGGTTATCGATTGGTTGCCTGAGTATTTGTATGGGTGCCTGGGTGTGTGGGTGGGTGGGTGGGAGTTGTGTGAGTCTGTGCATAGATGTTTGAGTGGTTGATTCACTGGGTGTATGGATTCAAGAGTGCATGTGGAAACAGCTGTTTGGGTGGGTAAGTGTGTGTATGGGTGTGTTGGTGAGTGAATGGATGTCTCAATGGTACATGTCTAAGTAACTACATATGTAAAAAGCAGTGTATGTGAAAGTTGAAGTATATAAATGACTATACGTGAGAGTCAGTGATTGTGAGAGTGGCTGTATGGATGAGTGTGTACTTGTATCAGTGATTGTAGAAGAGAGTAAGTATTCAATTGTTTCTGTTTGAATTAAGGGTGGGTGCAGTGCTCCGCTCTGCCCGTGGAGTGTGCATAGTGCTGCCTACTTCGCGCTTCGCAAAGTAGGCGTAGCAGGCAGCCTACGCACACGCCACGGCGGAGCAGAGTTGCCCGCCACCCGCCTCCCTCCCGCCCTCATTTTAAAATTACTTAGAAAGTTAAAAATAAAGAAAATTACTTACCTGAGCTGCCGTGTCCCGGGGCTCCATCTTCCTGATTCCTCGCTAGCTTCTTCCTCACAAATGGGCATGCGTGGGCGCCCGCGCATGCATATTTCCTCGGGAGAAATGCACATGTGCGAGCGCCTGCGCATGCGCATTTGTGAGGAAGAAGCTAGCGAGGAATTAGAAAGATGGAGCCCCGGGACGCGGCAGCTCAGGTAAGTAATTTTCTTTATTTTTAACTTTCTAAGTAATTTTAAAATAAGGGCGGGAGTGAGGCGGGCGTGGCGTAGTGGGGCAATGCGGAGTGTGTGGGTGCGTGTAGATTTGGGCACACTCCGTGGTGTTCCGCGTAGCCCCACTACGCCCACTACGCTAGGCCTGGGCTAAAAATCCGTTCTGCTCGCGGAAATTGCGATAATTTGACATTTTCGCGTTCCGCGGAGAGCGCAAAAATGTCAAAATTTCCGCATTTTACCGGAAATGTATTGCTTGCTCGCGAAGTAAAATAATACATTCTTGCGTGCGCGTGATCGCCTTACCTGAATCCCTGCGTTCGCCGACAAATTTTCCCAATCCGGTCGCGTTCTCCACGAGATGTTGGATTGTTGGTAGCCATTTGCGCTGTCTCGCGCAAGTTCGGGCCTGCAGTAACATCATTCGTCGCGCGATCACGTCTTTCTTCTCGCGGTGCATGCACCACGAGACAAGTGAAAACAAGATGGCCGCGCCCGCGAGCAACCGCATGGGTAAGTTGGCGAGCCGCGACCATGCAGAACATACCGCGAACGGGCGGGAAACAAACTTCTGCATCTTTGCGATATTTCTGCATGTTTGCGGAGATTTTTAACATTTTTGCGATAATTTGCGAAAGTGAATTTCGCAAATTCCACCCACCCCCACACTATGCCCAGGGCTGGTTTGAATAAGTGATGTGGTGTGTGTATAATTGTATAGGTCAGTAAATGGAATTGTGATTGATTATTAGCATGACTGACTAGGTGTGTGAGTAACTCTAGATGAGTGGTGGTGTGTGAATGTCTGTATAGGTTTATGAGTGCATATGATAGTGTTGTATTGATGAGTGACTGCATGTATGAGTGATTGTATGGGTGAATGAGTGGATATGTTTGGAGACCTAGGAATCAGTGAGTGTGTATGTAGTAACTGGTATTGGTGAGTCAATGGTTTAAACAATGGTAGTCTGTATTTTACAGTGGGTGTATCAAAGGTTATATTTGAGTGTGAGGAGGTGGATCAGATTTTCACGTGGATGATCTCATCAGTGATGTCATTGAGATATCATCAGTGATGTCACTGAACATATCATGAATGATGTAATATGTGACGTCATCAGCAGTGCATTGCGGGGGCGCGAGTTATAGTTTGCTGAACTAACTATGACTGGGGAATTTCTCTGGTTTTGTACGAGTGAAATATCCAACTATAACGTGAATTTCTAAGGTAAATGCTAATTTCTAACTATAACGTGCCTGAAACCTGCGGTTTTTTCCAGTGAATTTCAAATGTTTTTTAAATGCTAATTTCGAATTATACTGTTCATTAAAGCTATGTTTTTTTCAGCAATTTTGAATTGTTTTTGCGATATTTTGGAACTTTAATATCCCCAAAATAGTTTTTGTATTTTTTTAGTTTTTTATTGAAATAATATAATGTCTTATGTTTTCTTAAATATTAATATGTATTTTTTTTTTGTTGAGAAAAAGTGGAGTCGCACAACCATCGTGTACCTATCTCTATGAGTGTGCGGATTCAAACCGCCATATTGGTAAAGTCGTGAAGGATGCACGTTTCGCTCAGCACACTCCGCTTACGCTTACAGGGAGGGAACTACAATGCTACATGTCCCAGGTCTTCCTTGTAGTTATCTGCTGATTACAGGTCTAGTTGTCAGCATGCCACTGCCACTCCCTCACGGCTGCTTTACATCCATACCACACCTATGCAGCACAGGCGTCACAGGACATGTGATCCTGCCAATAAAAGGGGCCGGGCGCACTTGCTCGGTGCCATTTCCACTCTCTATATGGGTGTATCCATGTGCTTATTATGTTGGTGGAAGCCAAGGCACTTTGACCGACACGGTCCTCCCGCAACGTCACGATGAGTTGAGGTGCACAGAGATGGTGACAGCGAAAGCACTTTGCCGGACACTGGCCTCCTGCCACGTGACGATGAATTGAGGTGCACAGAGTTGGTGGCAGCTGAGGCATTTTGGCCGAAACGGGCCTCCCGCCACATAGCGATGACTTGAGCTGCACTGAGTTACTGCCACCAGAGCTGAGCAGGTGTGCAGCCTGCGATGATGTGTGGCCTCTAAACGCTATCCTGGCAATCAAGACCCCATTTGAATTGTGAGCTTGGCAGGACCGCGTGTACACCAAAGGCAGCTGGCTGTACAGACATGACTCCTCGGCGTAGTGCAGCAGGATGCGCTGGGGGCCAGTGCTGCGGAATCCAACGACGGCTGAGGAGGTTGCTCAGGCACGTGGTGGGCCCTCTTGGAGACACGCCGATAGCAGCAGGTGAGCATTGAGGTCTGGGTGCGTAGGGTCGTGCAGTCATCGCTGGGCGGCGGACTGGTCTGGGACCAGGGCTGGGATGCTTGCGAAAGATGTAAGAATCATGCACACTGCCTAATAAGTTTGCAACAACATTAGTGTACAGGCCCGGTGGTCCAGTTTTGCCTGCACATTGTTGGAATGCGTGTGGTTTCTGTTGCTGTGATTGGGTACAGTGTCGGCAGGGGGCACAAATAGTACATGTGTGCAGTCAGTTGCCCCCAACACATGCAGGAAGGCTGCTATGGCATGGTTCGCTTGCTAGGTCTCCAGTTGTTTCTGCGCCATTTAGGTGAAGTGAACATTCATGTGTATCAAGCTGAAACGAACCCTGATGCTTACAGGTGTGATAAATCCTGCATAAGGAGACCGTAACAGAAGTTTGTGTGGTAGTAACGTTCCTTTTCTTTCCTACGAAGGTTACGACCAAACAAGCTTCTGTTACGGTCATTTTGTGCAGGATTGATCATACATGTAAGCATTCCAGTTTGTCCAAGTGCAATACATTGTACCATATTACGTTTGTGACCATACTAATGCTTGACCATTATCTTCATTCATCCAACAGGTTTCTGAATACAGACGTTTGGGATTTCCAGGATGATCTACAGTTATTTTGATCCACAAGTTGATGTTCCCCATTGGCAATGTCACTCGTTGTTTGATGTTTTTGTGTTGTTAATTTATGTTTTCTAATAAAGTACTGTTTTTGTGACCTGACGCACCCCCATTTCAGTGACTACAATCTTGGATCTGGAGCACAGAGGCGTCAAGCAACAGCTGGGGTTGGGGTTGGTTGTGCAGGAATACTACGAATTGGGACGAGTGGGTGGTGCGGATGCAGGGGCCCTAAGTTGCTTTTGTAGACATGCATCCAAGACGTGTAAGGAAGTTTAATACGGCTGGCTGTGAGACTCCTCCGACTCTTGCAGTTGTTAGTTGGAAGATACTAGAGGCCAACAGGTGCAGCACAGCCAGCAGCTTTGTCTGTGTAACGATGTTGATTGTCCGCTGTGTTGGTACTGTCAGCCTGTGGGCAATGTGGCAGTGTGCACCAACTTGAGAATGGGGCGATAATTCTTTTGCCACTTTTTCTGCGCTAAACTGCCAAAAACTCGGCGATAAGTCCCAACTGTTGGGTTATAGGGTGACTCTAAAACGAGCCCTGGTGTTTATTAGGACTTTGTTGTAGCTACATGTGAATCACAAGAAAGAAGATGCAAAAACAAGAAAAGTGGGCAGGGTACAAACACCCTGACCCCCTAGGCCTGCTCAGGGGATCCCACAAAAAGCCCCAGGGCCAAAAAATGCTTAATATATACATATTTTTTAAAGCGGCTGGGTGCACGAATCCGGATGAAAAAATTAAAAAACGATGGGGTGTGTTCTCAAGAACTTATCGCTGAGTTATAGGCCCTTTACCGCAGCAAAAGAATTATTATCCCATTCTCAACTTGGTGAAAACTGCCGATATCGCCAGTTTTCCAGTGATAGCTTCCTCAAAAAAACATCGCAACCAATGAGAGCGACAACGAACGCTAATGATATGCAGAATAGGCGTTCCCATGCAAAAAACAAAACATGAAAACACCACTTCCCGATATTTTCAACAGCCAGCGAAATCTGCATTGCGATACAAAAACAGGCGATAAGCCGTGTTAGCAGTAGGAATATAACATCTGTCATTTACTGGTGTAAAGCAGGATGACTACCAACAGTATGAAAGGAAGCCCAGCCCAGAACCACATCTGTAGACCAACACATGTCATAGAGCTACTGACCAAAGAAGGCCACAACATCCACCACCACCCCCCCAGGACCTCCCCCTCGGACCACCCCCCCTACTACCACCAAGGCAGCGCAGAACAGAACAGCAGACCTTCCCAAAACGGCATGGCCCCTCAGCCACACAATACCTGAATGTTGGGAGACGTGGGAACCAAGTATGTGTGAAGGAGGTAAGTCGCCCCTCAATAAAAATGCACACAATGCCAAGTGTAGCGGTAATGTGCTGAACAGACCTCACTATGCAGAACAGAGACCTCTCCATGTGTATATATACTGCTGGTGCTTGTACTGTTGTGGACAGTGGATGCAACCATGTTACCTCAGGCAGTGGGGAAGATCTCAGTCATGTAGGTGTGTCGTCCCCCCCTGTAAGCGGAACCAGAAGCGGAGTGGGATGGTCCAATGTACGCCACTCCAGTGTATGAGTGTGAATAAATAGGCCGGGGGCTCTGGGCATGATTCACTTCTGGGAAGGCCAACGCACCTGCCAGAGTGGCAGCCCGCACCCTGCCATGAGGCCGCCGCCGTGACCACCGACACAGGCTCCCTGTGAACCCAGCAGCACAGCACTGCAGAGTTATGTCTGTACAGGCTACTGCCTTCGATGTACACTGTGGACAGCAGGGCTCACAATTCAGATCGAGTCGCGATTGCAGATGATTCAGTCCAGTAGGCAAGAGACATTGCTCCCAGTGCGGACCTCCCGGACCACGCATCATTGCAGGCTGCGCACACGTGAGTGCTTCAGGTGCCACTAACTCAGTGTACTGCAAGTCACCGCCACGTGGCCTTATTGACGCAGAATTCATTAGGCAAAAGACATTGTTCCCAGTGCAGCCCGCCCTGACCACGCATCATTGCTGGCTGCACACACGCTGAGTGCTTCAGGTACCACTAACTCTGTGCAGCTCAAGTGAATGCTACGTGGCTGTTGACCCTTTCGGTCTGCTGCCTCCGGCCTACACTGTTGTTAGCAGGTCTGACAATTCAGATAGAGTCGTGATTGCAGATGACGCAGTCCAGTAGGCAACAGACATTGCATCCAGTGCGGCCCGCCTGGACCACACATCATCGCTGGCTGCGCACATGCTGAGTGCTTCAGGGATCTCTAACTCTGTGTAGCTCAAGTCAATGCCATGCGGCTGTGGGCCCTTGCTGACCACTGCCTCCGGCCTATACTGCGGTCAGCAGGGCTCACAATTCAAATTCAGTCTTGATTCATTAATTTCAGAGTCCAATAGGCAACTAACTATAACATCTCTGAAACCTACAGATTTCGACAATGTATTCCATACATATTTCATCTATTGTTATGTACGCCTACACTGCAGTCAGCAGAGCTCAAAATTCGAATTCATTCTTGATTTATTAATTGCAGAGCCCAGTAGACAACAGACATTGCATCCACTGTGGCCTGCCCGCACGACGCATCATCGCTGGCTGGGCACACGATGAGTGCTTCAGGTGCCACTAACTCTGTGCAGCTCAAGTCAACGCCTCGTGCCTGTGGGCCCTTGCTGACCGTTGCCTCCGGCCTACACTGCAGTTAGCAGGGCTCACAATTTAGATCGATTCGCGATTGCAGATGACGCAGTCCAGTAGGCAACAGACATTGCTCCCAGTATGGCCCGCCCATACCCCGCATCATCGCTGGCTGCGCACACGCTGAATGCTTCTGATGCCACTAACTCAGTGCACCCCAAGTCAATGCCACGTAGTTATAGGTCTTTCTGACCACTGCCTCCGGCCTACACTTCGGTCAGCATGTCTCACACATATCCAATCAATCCTGTCCTGCAAGGACAGGCCATCATCGCTAGCTGCACACACGCTGAGCTCTTCAGGTGCAACTTACTCTGTGCATCACAACTCATGGACCCTTTATGATTGACTTTCCTGCCGTAGACACCGGACGCAACAATGTCACCTTATGCAGCAGGAATATCCCAAAGGGACATTAACAGTTTCTTCACATCAGCAAGCTCATCTCTGGTGCCCATACCTCAGTGCACGACAAGTCATGGACCCTTTATGATACAATCTTTTTGTGTGTGATTTAAGATCTGGTACCTCTACCTTAGTGCTCCACAAGTCATGGACCCTTTATGATTGAATCTCTGTGTGTGATCCAATTATGACTGTTGTAGTTGTTACCAGCACCAACCATTCCCTGAGGGCTGGCTTACACTCACCCCACACGCACCCAGCACAGATGTCACTGGACATGTGACCCTGGTAAGAAAAAGGGGCTGAGCGCACGTGCCAGTAGCCAGTTCCACTATCTATCTAACTGTGTCCGTGTGTTCATTATGTATGCATGATGACCCTGGTCCCTACCAGATTAGATTGTGCTGTTGACGGAGCACATAACCATGTTACTTCTGGCAGTGGGGAAGACCTTGGTTATGTAACTTTGTCTGGGTCATTCTAAGAGTACATGGGTAGAGACTGGATGATTAGAGTACTGCAAGGAGAGTGTATAGTGAATTTATAAGTGCTTGGGGATTGGCAGAGTGATTGGATAAGTACATATGTTGGCAGAGCCTAACCCCCGAGCAAGAGCTTGGCTCTAATTGGCTGCCAACCAATGACAACTCCGGCGGAGCATCAGGATTGCAAACCAAGCCTTTGGAAAGGCCCAGAATCCTGTCTGTAAGATATTCCCAGCCCCACAGCTGGATCATTGACATACAGCGGATAGAATTGATGGAATTCTGTTAGCGTAAACCGAGTGGGCTGAGACGGCGTACGCCAGTCAGGGGCGCAACTAAAGCCAAATTTCGGGGGAGGTTGATAAAAGTTTCGGGGGGAGGGCTAATTCTTCCAGTCATGGGCAGAGTGGAGATGCAGGGGCTCTAAGAAGGGGTGAAATCACAACAAAGCCTCATAGATAGGTAAAGGGTCTTATAAAGACCTGTGAATTACTCAGGTGCCATGCAGAGAGCTGCACACCCAGCGCATTCACACTAGGGGGCCGTGCTGAGAGCCACGCACCCAGCACATTCACACTAGGGGGTTGCGATTAGAGCCGCGCACCCAGCAGGCTCACACTAGGAGGCCGTGCTGAGCGCCGCCTTAGGATCGCCACTCCAAACTTTTCTAAAAAAATTACAGACCACATCCTTTAATTTCCTTTAATTTATATGTGCCCCGAGGACCCCATCCATTGGGGCATGCCCAATTATTGAATGTTTTTATTAATCATTAGGAAGGGGGTCCACGTGGTCCCCCCACCCTTGTCCACTTCTGGCCCCGGGGACCCCATCCCCTGGGGCCTGGCCTCTTCGTTGGGGACTGTGGGGGAGCCCCAATGCCCCCGCTCCCAATGGCTCCCCGCCTCCTGCAGGAATCAGCATTGCATTTGGGCAAGGGGAGCTGCTAACATACAGGTCCCCTTGCCCAAAAGCAATCCTGCTTTGCTTCATTGAAGCGAGAGGAGGTTTTCCTCCTCGCTTCAACAAAGCAAACCAGGGTTTGCTATGAGAGTGTGGGAGGCATGCTTCCACCCTGTCATAGCAAACAATAATGTCCCCAGGGTGGGCTTCATGGGACATTGCAGGAGCCGGCCCTGGGTGGTGGCGGTCCCCAAGGCCATCAACGGCTCCAGGAGGGGGGCCATGCAGCCCCCTACCTCTATTTTCATATCCCCTGGGAGGTGGTAGTCCCCGGGGATTTGGGGGGCTTGCCAGGCCCCCCCTGCATATTTAATTAAAGCCCCAGGGGTGGTGATCCCCGGGATTTGGGGGGCCCTCGGAGACCGCAAAACAATTACAAAACAAGCCCCGGGGAGGTGGAGGTACCCGGGGCTGCAGAAGGGCCGTGTGCCATCCCGCACCAAATTTACCTAACCCCGGGGAGGTGGCGGTCCCCGGGGCAGCGGAGGCCCTGCAGGCCCCGAATATAATTTTTGGATTGCTCCCGGGACCTCCCCCACCCGGGGACTCATTTAAATGAAGTGGGGGAGCCCCCCACTTCATTTTTCTTTTTTTTTGCCTGGTTTCACGGACCCAGCGC
Source organism: Triturus cristatus (assembly GCF_964204655.1). Lineage (NCBI taxonomy): Eukaryota > Metazoa > Chordata > Amphibia > Caudata > Salamandridae > Triturus > Triturus cristatus. The sequence goes on along the minus strand of NC_140593.1, from coordinate 468,518,344 downwards.
GCATTCGGATGTTTTTAAAAAACTCTTTTTTCGACTGTTTTCTTATGACTCGGTTCTACCGAGTCACAAGATGGCTGCCAACACTTACTGGTTTGGAGTGTTGGCAGTGAAGATCGTGGTCATGGCAGCCAATCACAGTGAAGCGCGTGGTCGGGAGGGTGCGCGAACCCACCACTGCCCCAGATATTTTGACTTTTATTTTTTGAATTTCTCAGCAACTACTTAACGTCTTTACACCATTTAAAAAAAGGTTGCTTTCTGAACCAAGCTCTACCTTTTTGCCAAATTTGGTGTAATTCCGTTCAGCTGTTCGGGCTGTAGTTTCCTATGAAAATTAACATGGAGAAAACACTTTTTGGGACCCCCCTTTTTTCTCAACCCCCGCTTGACAAATCACCCCCAAACTCTCAGAATAGGAGCTGACCTGGATAGACCTTTCTTAGGGAGAATTTTGTCAAACGACGCCAAAGTTATTAGCAAATCAAAAAATGCTTTTCCTATGGAAACTAGGTTCTAACTATAACTACCTATTGGCGACCGCCAATAGGTAATATATATATATATGTATATGTATATATGTGTGTATATATATATATGTATGTATATATATATATTCCAAATGAACTTGCCATGCAAATGAAAACACCCACACAATGCGGATTGATCCTTATTTATTCGAGATGCAGCAGCGGACTCAGAGAGAATCCCACAGCGTAGTGTAGCGCCTCTTGCCTACGCGTTTTGAGAGCTTGTCCCTTCTTCATGGCATGGCGTTGATGGGGAAGATGAAAGCATGCACGATATTTCTCACAGGTGATATAGTTTGTCTTGGTCCCGCCTTAGTGGGCGTGTTTTTTGCAAAGCACCCTGGTTCGTGTAGTCCTGGGCAATTACAAAGTCCATAGTGGGTGCTGCTTCTCTTAATCCCTCTGTGATTCTTACCCAGTGGGTCGCTGGCGATCCGCTTCTGCTTCCGCTCCTTTAGTGATGCACCATCGAACAGGCACGTTGTTCCGCATAACGTGCCTCAACTTGAGACACTCGGACCTGCAACAAGCAGTGGGGTTGTCTTCGTGACCCTGGCTGGCCACCAAATATTCCAAATGAACTTGCCATGCAAATGAAAACACCCACACAACGCGGATTGATCCTTATTTATTCGAGATGCAGCAGCGGACTCAGAGAGAATCCCACAGCGTAGTGTAGCGCCTCTTGCCTACGCGTTTCCACACAACTCGATAACTCCTTTTGAAGTGCTGGGACCCTTAGGAGGGTGGCGTACACACCGGCGGAGCGTGCCGGCAAACGTAATCCAAAGCAACAAAATGAGTATCGTACGCTCTCAGGATAAGAGGCAGGACAATAGTTTGATTACTCTAAGTTTATTCCACAACGCGTTTCGACTGCTGACAGTCTTGATCACGTGATCAAGACTGTCAGCAGTCGAAACGCATTGTGGATTAAACTTGGAGTAATCAAACTATTGTCCTGCCTCTTATCCTGAGGGCGTACGATACTCATTTTGTTGCTCCGGATATATATATATATATATATATATATATATATATATATATATATTACCTACTGGCGGTCACCAGTAGGTAGTTATAGTTAGGACAAAGTTTCCATAGGAAGAGCATGTTTTGTTTTGCTTATAACTTTGGCGTCGTTTGATGAATCTTTATGAAATTTTCAAAACTAATTATTTCTACATATCAGCTCCTATGTTGAGAGTTTGGGGGTGATTCGCCAAGGGGTGGGCTGAGAAAAAAGGGGGGTTACAAAACGTGTTTTCTCCATGTTAATTTCCATAGGATACTTTAGACAAGGCTACAGGTTGAACGGGTGAACGGAATTACCCCAAATTTGGCAGGGGGAAAAGGTCTTGGTCTAGAAAGCATGCTTTTGTTTATTTGGTGTAAATCTGTTCAGTAGTTTTGGAGAAATATCGAAATTTACAGATATCGATATTTGGGAATTCTGCCATCTGATTGGCTGAGGCATTACGAGCACGAGCTTGCTGCCTATTGCCTGCGAGTGGTTGCAACTAGGAAGTGTTGGCAGCCATTTTGTGGTTCCGTTGCAATTAATAAGGTGGAAAAAGGGCAAAAAGATAGGAAACAATAGGATAGGAGCACTGTAACTTCTGTGGGGGAGTGCGAAGCGAAGTAGTCACTCCTACCGAAAGTGCGCTGTTGGTGCTGAGATGGTGCTGAGATGAGAAGCTGCTACACTCGGGTATAAAACCGAGAGCCTAAACTTTGAGGTCACTGCTGTAAAGTGATGTGCTCTGGTATTTTTTTTTTTTTTTTAAAGCTTTTATTGAAGGTACTGACAATTTACACAACGGTGACTACACAATTACAGCTTAGTGATGGATCAGACAGTACACGGCATCTATCATCACATATTAGAAACAGCTCGCATGTCATAACAATATCTCT